>NC_081407.1:875534300-876241945 GCF_030272615.1 Cryptomeria japonica | reverse complement strand
CAATTCTTGGTCTTCTATCAATTCGTTTATCAAGACCTTATAAAGGATTGATTCTTCATCATATAACTGCATGAGTGGCACTCGATTAATCATCATAAGGTGATTAATAGAGTCAATTTCTTCAGATTCCTCTCCCAAAATAGGCCAAACAGCCTGCTGTTGCTCAAGCTGATGTTGTGTAGGGGAATACAAAGCCAATGTTTTTGTGGAATTGCCATCTGAAATAGTCATGTCTCCTGATCTACACCCAATATATGCATCAGCTGTGGCAAGCCATGGTCTTCCCAAAATGACTGGATATCCCCCCAATGTTGGTTCTGGGGATAAAATCATAAAGTCTGGAGGATATTCCCAGGAATCTAGAATGACCACTATATCTTCTATTATACCATCAAGTCTTACTGCTGAGCCATCAGCAAGTTGGGGAACTGTGGGTGTAGCCCTTAAACCATCTATCTCTAGATGTTTCATTACTTCCCTTGTCATTACATTAATGGCTACCCCTAGATCAACTAAAACATTTTTTATTTGACTGCCATTAATGACTATACTCACAACAGGATTGTCTGGATCAGAATACTTTGGAATAGCAATTTTTCCTAACATAATATCAGCCAATTGACCCATAACATGAACTGTTTGTGGATCCTTTTTCTTTCTGCTAGGTTTCTTTAGACATGCCTCTCTCAATGCTTTACCATATATTGGAACATCCTTTATTGCTTGCAACAATGGAATTTTAACACAAATGTGCTTCAGTTGATCAAGAATATCAAAGCTTTGTTGTTGATCAGTTGAAATTTCTTTGTCTTTCAATCTTTGGGGAAATGGTGGTAATATTTGATTCTGAGGTATTACATCTTTAGTATCAGAGATTGGTTGCTCTTCTTGTACCTCAATAATAACTGGCTGAGAGGGATTAGGTAGTCTTGTTCCAGATCAGAGGTGAATATCATCTATTGATAAAGAATAGGTTGGGTATTGATTAGCATCAGCTGAATAAGCTTGTTGTTGTTGCTGAGATTTGATATTTGGATTAGGCAATGGTTGAGTAGGTAGTTGTGTTGGCTTGGGAGGTGGTGTTGTGGCTACATGAGGTGGCATTAAAGCAGGAGGTTGTGGCTGCTGAGTAGGGGGCCGATATCCAGAAGATTGGGATGACCATGATGGTTTCCCCTCCATTGAAAGGTAGGTTGCCAATTCCCTAGAAACTGGTTCCTTGCACCCTGAGGTGGATACCAGTTTCCCTGTGGCTGCTACCACTGGGGTATTTGATTAGCAAATTTCTATCCTTGGCCTTGTGATCATACCAATGTGGATAATTACCAAAATTTTGAGAATACTGTGGTTGCCATTGGTTTTTTGGTGCATAAAAATTACCACTATAACCAGAAAAGGAAAGTGGATCAGGTGGCATACCTTGTCTTTGAAAATTTGGTCTTCTCTGAGCAACATAGAAGAATTGTTCATCCTCCCCTTGAATTAGTTTGAAATTAGGTACTTCAACATTTGCAACCATCTTACATCTACAATCTTTCTTCCGTTGCTTACAATGAGGACAGAATTCTACAAGAAATGCATCAGCTTCCTCATGCTTCTTCTTAGCTGTCAATGTATCCAACTGAGTAGCCATATTGTTTATAATGTCCTCCTTGAAATCTTTTAACAAATGAATAAGTTCCAGCCTAGAAACTCCAGTTCTAGATGATGATGATGGTGCTCCTAGCTTAAATCTCCTATTCTTCTTAGAAGTAGATCTGGAATACTTCTTGCAAATTTGTCCTATTTCAGCCCAAGTAGATTGTGTAATGTCACCCCCCCCCATTAGATCTAAGGAATCGGTGCATTCATCACTAATACCCCTCAAGAATATCAATTTGAGGGAATATTCATTCAGAGTACTATGCTTGGACTTCTTGACACTAAACAAAAACCTTTCCAGATAATCCTCAAGGCTCTCATCTTCAGTTTGTGTCATTCTAAAGATATCATCCCCATGATGATCAGTGCCTCTACAATAATCTTTGTATTTTGCAAGAAACAATTGTTTCATCTCATCCCATGTATTGATTGTGCTACTACCCAAGCTCATAAACCATCTCAAGGATGACTCCTTCAAAGTGGCTGGAAAATTTTTGAGTCTATGGGCATCTATAGTATAGTCAAAACTCCTACAGAGAACATCAAACTCAAACAGAAATGTATCTGGCTCCTCTATGACCAACCCATAGAACTTAGGAAGTGAAGATGCTGGAATGTTCTTGAGGTTAGCATTATCATGCTGGTCAAAGATGGGAAACTCAAATGTTGGACCAGGTGGTGGTGGTGGTGGATTATTTCCACCAGGAGGTGGGTTCCCTTGCATTGGACTTGTGGGGGTTATTACAATAGGAAACTCTTCTTCTTGTGGACCAAAAAGGAACTGAAGACTACCTTCTGGAAATTCAGACCCAGGGTGATTCAAATTTTTTGGGACTTCATACAACTCAAAAAAAGGGTTTATATCTGAAAAAATATCTTCTGCATGAGTAGTATGAGTGGGTAAAAATCTACCTCTGGCATCTCTTCTTCTATTATGCATGCAGATTCATGAAATTCAAACAATTAACTAGAAACTAAAGTAATCATAAAAGGCTCTTAGCTTGACACCATCCTTGGCAACAGTGCCAAAAATGTCTATCCCAACTATAATAATAATAATAATACCTCTAACTGAAATCTCAATCCAAATTTTGGACATTCATATGATAGAGTTTACTATTCTCATGGCTGGTGTTCATTTAGTTGTCAATCCAGGAACGTAAAACTTGAAATGGGTTTGCAACATATATGCACTAAGCTCCTTAACTGATTATTCTGAATTACTACAGGAAAGATAGGAATAGAAATCATAAAAACTAAATGAAAGATTTACAAAACTCTACTGAAATGATCTAATGAAAATAACAGGAATCACACCATTCTGCCTTGGTTGCAAGAATAGTCAAAGGATCTATTTCCAGTCGCTGCAGGAACAACCCAGTCATGAACTTCTACTGCAACTAAGTAAAACTAACTTCAATAATCATAAACATGGGATCACTCACCAAGTGGGCCCCCTTGGATGAGTGATATCAAACTCTCGGCAAAGAACTATTAATAGATCAGAATAACATATTTTTATTCATTTCTTCCTGAAAGATGATTACATATTCAAAAGAGAGAAAATTCAGAATACTTGACAAAAACTCTACTCAATCCCTTTCCATTCTATCTAACTCTCAAAAAAGAAGGAAGAGCTTATTATAAAGAAAATATAAGCTACAATGGACAACTCCAGTTATGCCCAAAAGAAGAGGTGGATAGCTAGCAGATGAAGGGGATAACAGAGAGCTTGGTTGCAGGAACTGTGGATCTGAAACCGAACCACAGTCTTTGCATGCCAAAGAGATATTTTGCAAATTAAACATGCACCAGAGTTAAACTCCCATGGCGAAGTACAACTACTCCGATTATGCCATAGGTTGCACTCGCTTGAATCTCCTTCAGTTTGACCTCCAACTATCTAAACGTGATTCTCTAGTCCTTAGGCGTGAAAGACAATTCTCCACTGCAACATCAATTATTATCTACACTAAAATAGAAACAACATACAAGGACATGCATATGTATCTTACTTAACTAATTCATTCATTAACTCACATATGAAATCATCCTAAATAATCCACATATCATAGGGACAAACCATTTGGCTGCAGGAATAAATTGGCATGGTTGCAGGAATTAACAGACAAGGTTCAAACATGATTTATTTAGTTCAATTTTAAAACATGGATTACATATAGTCAATTCACAATATTTTACTATCACAATGCAACCCAAAAGATACCAAAAACCTAAGAGTCTTGATAAAAAATATGTCAATACACCAACTTATCAAAGAGGTTTGCCTTAGTTGGACAAACCGGTGAATTCTTTGTGTAAGGAATGTCAATTGGGAAAAATGGCATCCTCAACTTTTAAGAGAAAATCTTTTTTAGTAGAACATTTGTTAGATTTGGTTCATACAGACCTCTATGGACCAATAAGGACTAAAAGTATTCAAGGCGATAGATATTTTATGGTCTTCACTGATGATTTCTCAAGAATGATGTGAGTCACATTATTGAAGGACAAAACAAAATCTTTTAATAAGTTCAAGGCATTCAAGGCCTTAGCTAAAAAGGAAAGTGGTAAGAAGATAAAATGTTTGAGGACTGATCAAGGTGGTGAATTTATTTCAGATGAATTCAATAGATGTTATGAAGATAATGGAATCAAGAGGTAACTTTCTGTACCAAGGACACCAAAATAGAATGGTATTGTAGAGAGGAACAACTGGTTAGTTGTTGAAGCTGGTAGAATGATGCTTATACAAGGAGTAGAAAAAACTTTCTAGAAAAAAATTGTCAACACATCTGTTTACACTATGAACCAGATATTGGTAAAGAGAGGTAAGGTTAAAACTCCTTATGAATACTCATTTGGTAGATCACCTAATGTTAGTTATTTTAATATTTTTGGTAGTAAATGTTTTATCAAGAGAGGTAACTATGTTAGTAAGTTTGAGGCTAAAAGTGATAAAGGCATATTTCTTGGTTACTCCACCAAGAGTAAGGCCTACAAATGTTATAACAACCAGACACAAAGAATAATTGAAAGTGTTGATGTTCAAGTGGATGAGTATCTTGGAGTCTCAGGAGAAACTAGCAAGGAGAAAAAGGATGAAGAACCTTGCATTCAAATTTTGGAACCAGAACCGGTGAAACCAGAAGCTGATGAAGTGAATGTTGTAGTACCAGTTCAACCGGAATAGGAAGATTTAGAAGAAGATGATTATAGTGAGGAAGAATAACTTGAAGATAATGATCATGTTATTCCAAGGTATGTGACACTCAATCATAATCCTAACCAGATTATTGAAGATAAAGATGTTGGAGTATTAACCAGAAGAAGAATTAGAGAGAACTATTACATGATATCCACTATTGAGCCTAGAACTGCTAAGGAAGCATTTGGATATTATCACTAGATTAAAGCTATGGAGGAGGAGCTTTACCAGATTGAGAAGAACAATGCATGGACCCTAGTAACTAGATCAGTGAATAAAAATGTGATAGGTACTAAATGGGTATTCAAGAACAAATTGAATGAAGATGGAGTAGTAGCCAGAAAGAAAGCTAGATTGGTATGCAAAGGTTATGCTTAGGAAGAAGGAGAAGACTATGGTGAGAATTTTGCACCAGTTGCTAGATTGGAAGGTGTTAGGACTCTACTTGCATTTGCAACATATAAGGATTTTAATTATATCAGATGGATGTGAAGTCAACATTTCTAAATACAATACTAGAAGAAGAAGTATGCATTAAGTAGCTAGATGGTTATGTTTTGATTGATGAAAAGGATATGGTGTGTAAACTGCATAAGGCACTATATGGTTTGAAGCAAGCACCGAGAGCATGGTATGAAATACTACATTCACACCTGATGAATATAGGTTTTTAGAGAACTGGTGAAGACAACAATATATATCAAGTCTAGAGGAGATAAGATACTAGTTAGTGAAATGTTTGTTGATGATATCATATTTGGAGGCAATGATGACATGAGTGATGACTTTTCTAATGAGATGAAAAGTAAATTTGAAATGTCTCTAGTGGGATAGATAAAATTCTTCATAGGTTTGCAAATTCAGCAGATGAAGAGTGGTATTTTCATCACATAGTCTAAGTATGTGAAAGAGGTATTCAAGACATTTGGAATGAGTGACTATAAACTAGTTGGGACACCAATGGTTACAGGTTGTAAATTATCTAAGGAGGATGAAGCCGCATCTGTTGATGAAAAAGAGTATAGGTTAATGATAGGGAAATTGCATTATGTTGTTCACAGTTGACCAGATATTGCTCATGCAGTTAGTTTAGTTGCTAGATTTCAGAAGAATCAAAAGGAGACACACTAGATAGCTACCAAGAGGATATTTAGATATTTGATTGGTACTATTGACTATGGATTATGGTATCCATATGTAGGTAACTTTGATTTGAAGGTTTATATGGATGCAGACTGGGTAGGTAATGTTGATGATAGGAAGAGCACAACCGGTGGTGCATTCTTTCTTGGAGGAAGACTTGTTTCATGGAGCAGAAAGAAGCAGAGCTGTACATTACTATCCACTACTGAAAATGAGTATGTTGCAGCGTATATGAATTGTACCCAAGCAATCTAGATGAAACACATTTTGGAAGGATTCAAGTTGAAAATTACAAAGCTGGTAAGGATTTTATGTGACAACACCAGTGCAATAAATATTTCAAAGAACCCAGTTTTGCATACGAGAACCAAGCATATTGAGTTGAAATATCATTTCTTGAGAGAAAAAAGTGTAGAGTAAATATGTGTTATTGGAACATGTATCTACCAATGATCATCTAGTGGATATCTTTACTAAACCTCTTCCTGAGACTACTTTTGAGTATCTTAGAGGTCATCTAGGGGTTGTGCCCCTACCTGAGGTCAAATGAGAATGATGCAAAATACATCAATCCTAGAGCTAATTGAAGAATCTTGAAGTAGGATTAGTGTAGAGTGGAGTTATTCCACAGGGGGAGTATCAAGTTGTAGGTTGATGTTGCAGAACAGTGAAATATGACACTACATGTTTTACTTTCACTTTGGCATTGTTGTCAAAGGGGGAGAAGAACTATATGATTGGAGAGAAGAACTATATGATTTACAAAGAGAAGATCTATAGCTAGTTACCAGTTAAAGACATGGAGACTCAGTTGATGGAGAATACATGGTAATGTAAGCCAAGATTCCCATTCACAATCATAGCAATCAAGGGTATTGATACTTGTATTGACATCAATGAAAAAGGGGGAGATTGTTGGAATCTGCATGAAGATTGCATTGATGAAATTTTTTGTTGTCATTGATGTCAATTATAACTGGTAACGATGTTGTAATAATGTTGTTTTGTAACTAGTAGGAAGAGCTAGTGAATGGAACTGTAACTGGTAAGTGATCTTGTGAAGGAAACTGATATTACTAGAAAAGAAGTGACATCAACTGGTAAACCTTACCTGTTGATATGCTAAACCCTAAGTGATGTAGTTTGGTAAATTGGGTGTATTGGTTTATGATCAAATCATGAACGGTATTGATTATGCCACATATGCATGTTGTATGAGAAGACTTTCAAATGGTTTTTGAAATGTAGAGATAACAATTTTTGTCTTAGGAATGAGCAAGTTAATTGCATGTAATGGAAACCAAGTGATGAGTTACAATGTTTGATGAAGTGGTGATCAAGGAGCAATCAAGGTTGTCTTGAATGATGTACAATGATTACTATATAATCCAATGGTCATACTTGAACTGATTTGTTTGTAATGTTTATGGGATAATTAGGTTTGTGATGTGTTACCAACCTATTGTTTTTCTTATAAGGTCGATGAGTTGTTTTGTTGTAGTGTTGACAATTTTGGTTGAATGTAAGAGTGATGGTTGCCAAACCAAATGATGTATTTGGAGTATATGTAAAGATAGATAGGAGCAAGAAAAGGATCTAAACAAGCAAGTGTAGTTCTATTCAAATAGATCAACAAACCCTTGTTGTTCTCTAACAATTACAATAGTCAAATCCCCTAACCGGGTAAGCTCTAACAAGCTTAGTGTTATCTAAATCCTCTAACTAGGTGATCCATTTGCATGGATTTCAAATCCTCTATCGAGGTTACTCCTCACAGGGTATTGCTCCTAATAGGGCATTATAGTCAATCCCTTAACTGGGTGGTACCTAACAGATTTTCTCTTAACAAGACATTGTAAAGCTTTAACGAGTTTGGATCCTAATAGGGTGAACTTTAGAAGAGTTCAAAATACTTGTGGGTATTCATCCCCACTGTGGTTTTTCACATTTGGGTTTCCACTTCAAAATCATTGTTTCAAGTGGTGAATGTTTTTGTGGTTATGTTTGATATGGTTAATTTGTTTAATAGCTAAATCCACTTAATTATGATATGATGACCGACAACAATCTGAAATGAGATTTTACTTTGGACAGTAAAGCATTTGGATGTTTTGGTTAAAAGGTTTGTGATTTTTAGAGTTGTTTTAATGTTATTTTATTATGACAATCAACTAGTTTACTTGATAGTGATATTGCAATTTGATAGTTCAATGTTTGAACCAATTAGTTCTGAGTTTGAGATCTCCTCTAGTGGTGCAAGCATCTCTTGATATCAATAGTCCTAAGAGTGATTCTAACAAAGAATCTATTGAGAATATCACCAACCCTCTTGACAAATCATATAGCTTTACTGTTTCATCTGTTCATTTCATTTCCACTCCTCTCCCAGACTTGGATCAACAAGAATCATAATATCCTTTACTAATTGGGGATCAAAAATTAAGCTTTGGAAAGAAAAATTTAAAAGTAAAAAATAAAGAAAAGTCCTTTAGTCCAAATCAAAATCAAAAGATATTGGACTCTACAAAAATCAAAGTCAAGGATAAAAATCCTATGAAGGAAAAAGAACAAGAGTTGATCTCCCCTAATATCAAAATAACTGGGGGCAAAAGTTCTAAAATTTCAAGTCAAAAAGAATACTTGTTGATCCTAGGTCTCCATCATGTTATCCTACTTTCACTTCTTTTCACAATCATAAGCCTTCATCACTCATTCACTTGTTCCACACATCCTTTCCCTTTTGGTGATACATCATGGACCTTTAATGGAGCTTCATTAAGGGACTTTGTTATCAAGGATGCCCAAACTTCTTTAGCAGATATGCATACGGGACTATGTAGTCCACATGTTAGTAATTCTATCTCAGTTCCTTTATCAAGGAAGACAATCACTTGAGCTACAAATCATTCAATCAAGGATCAATGCAGTTACAATCATAAGATAAAGCCTCGCACATTTGAGGTGGATGACTTAATTCTCAGAGAGAATTCTAAAAACCGGCAAGACTGAGAAATGAAAGGAAAATTTGAGCCCAAATGGCTTGGTCCTTATGTCATCACATCAGTCTACGGATTAGGTGCATATTAGCTATGAACAACATGGACCTTTACAATTTTTACACATAGCTCTTCAGAATGTCCTAATTCAAAAATAGAAAAAAAAAAAAATCATCAAATATCAAAAATACAAAAAAATTAAAAAAATATCAAAAATACAAAAAATACAAAAAATCCATAAAAATATTAAATCATTACTTGGTGAAAACTTGGCAAACAGGTGCCTAGTGACACAAAAAAAACTGAAAAAATCCAAAAAAGTAAAGAAAAATAAATTCGTCCAATATTGAAAACCACTTCAGTGATGCCGTGGGCAAGTACCATGGTGAAAACTGGGTTACTCGTGCCATGTGTAGAGACATTTCTCCTCCCTCCTTCAGGATTCAATCTCATCCCTTCACTTTGCACACACTGACAGCCTATCCATCAATAATAAACTTACCCATTCTCATCATGTCTTGTTATTGATCTACTTAAGATTGGTTAGCAATTCATAATAATCCTTCCTTTTCACCCCTTTCCATCCATAATAAATCAGCTCCTATCTGTGGCTAAGGAAAATATTAATTCAACATATTCATCTCTCAATGCTTCTAGTTATCATGCCTTATTAGAAGTTAATCAAATCAATAAAAAACATCATAACCACAAAGACATTCACCACTTGACACAAATGTTTATATGTGGAAAACCCAAATAGGTAAAAACCACAGTAAGATGAGACTCACAAGGATAGCTATCTGAACTCTTCTGAAGTTCACCCTATTAGGAGCCAAGCGTGTTAAATTTTTACAATAAGTCTTGTTAAGAACTAATTCCGATTAGGAATCACCCAATTAAGGGATTTGTAAATATGCCTTGATGAAAAGCACAATACCCTATTAGGAGTAACCTTGCTAGAGGTTTTAAAAATCCAAGCTAATGGACAACCTTGTTAGAGGATTTAATGAGTAACCAATCTTGTTAGAGCTTACCCAGTTAAGGGATTTAACTTCTTCTGTAATTGTTAGAAATAACAGATTTTCTTGATCTGTTTGAATATCACTACATTTGCTTGATCAGATCCTTCTAAGCTTCAATCTGCCTTCAGTCAAAGTGCAGATCCATTCACTGGTTAGGCAACTACACACTCAATAGGTTTATGCTAATCTTGCTAACAAACTTTACAAACAACTTCATCGACCTTAAATACAAATCGGTTAGGTCAGTAACACAAAAAAAACCTAGTTCTCGTCATTGATATTACAAAAAATTTGGTACAATCTTGACCATTAGAAATCATGACAATCTCTTCACATTCTTCAAGGGAATTCCAACCGCTCCATGATCACCACTTCATCAGACTTTGTAACTCATCGTACACTGTGCATTAGATGTAATCCACTTTTATCCTTCCCTACACAATAAACAAATGCGCCAAAACAAATTGAACTTATCCTCATACAATGATCACACGTGTCTCCATCATTATCGCTTATTAGATAATAAACCAACAAACTTGATCGGTTAGGGTTTAACAACTGATAGGGTTTACTGATTACATTACATAGAAAGGTTAAACCCTTTACACCGGTTTATCGGTTCAACTCACAAAATTTACATACCGGTTTACAAAATCTTCCACAAAGCTCTTCTTACTAGTTACTAGCCAATATTAAAAACAATAATATCAACAATAACATGAATACCATTACCGGTTCAATTGACATCAATGGCAACATATCATTAATGCAATCTCTATGCAAAATGCCAACGAAACTCAAAAATTCCAATAGATTTATCCCCCTTTGACACAATAACAAAGGGTCAGGGTATTGTATACCCCCCCTTTGATTCATACATATCTCCCCCTTAGTCAAACTATCTCTTAGTGATTATAGTCAGTACTGAGACATACAACCTTGAACTTTCCCTATGATCAGCATGTGGTTCAAGAGTTATAGATGCTTCTATGAACTCATCTTGAACAATATAACTCCTTACTAACTTAACTGCATAAGGAAGGTGACACAACTCCCAACTTGTGTCTTAAGTACTCAAAAGTGCTTACCGATAATGGTTTGGTTAAAATGTCTTCTACTTGTTCTCCTATAGGGACATAGTCCATCTTTACTTCATGTCCTTCAACCTTCTCTTTGGGAAAATGATACTTGATGGCTATATGCTTTTTCCTCAAATACATCACCGAATTATTTGATATGTTGATGGCACTTGAATTATCACACTGGATGGGAATAGGATTAGAGATGTCCACCTATATGTCCTTGAGAGTTTGCTTCATCCAAAGAACCTAAGAGAAACATATAGCAACAACAATGTATTCTACTTTAGCAGTTTATAGGGATACTAAATCCTACTTCTTTCTATGTCATGAGACCAATCGATCACCAAGGAAGAATGCACCACCACTTGTGCTCTTCCGGTCATAAATGCACCCTACCCAATCAGCATCAAAGTATGCTTCCAAGATGAATTCCCCTTTTTTAGGGTACCACAAACCATAATTGAGTGTTCCTTGTAGGTATCTAAAAATTCTGCTTATGACATTCATATGTGACTTCTTAGGTGCAGCTTGAAATCTAGCCACTATGCACATTGCCTACACTATATCTAGTCTAGAAGTAGTAAGATACAATAGGATAGCTATCATGGATCTATATAATGTATGATCCACCACCAGTGTCTCATCATTCTTTCTTAATCTTCTTCTGGTCACCATGGGGGTGCTTACCGGTTTGCAGTCCTCCTTTTGAAATTTGTTCAACATATCCTTTGAATACTTGGTTTGTGAGATAAAGATTCCCTTATCTTGCTGTGATATCTGCAAACCAAGGAAGTATGTCAATTATCCAAGCATTGACATCTCAAATTCTGATAGCATTTGGTCAACAAATTCTTTGCAAAGGGTGTCCTTGTTGCCTCCAAAAATAATGTCATCTACATAGACTACCACAATGATAATGTGGTTTCCATCATTCTTGATGTATAAATTGCTATCATCATTCCCCTTTTTAAATCCTTTCTCCTTCAGGTACTGGTCTAGCCTTGAATACCAAGCTCTAGGAGCTTTCTTTAAACCACATAGGGCTTTCTTCAACCGGCACACAAAGGTTTCATTATCATGTAACAGAAACCCTTATGGTTTCTCCATGTACACTTCTTCAAAATTTTCATTGAGGAAGGCATATTTTACATCCATTTGATATACTTTATAACCCTTGTAGGCAAAAAAGGCTAGAAACATTCTAATTGCTTCTAATCTAGCTACCAATGCAAATGTTTCTTCAAAATCAATGCCCTCTACTTGAGAGTAACCTTTGCACATAAGTCTAGCTTTATGCCTAACAATTTTACCTTCTTCATTCATCTTATTCCGGTAGACCCATTTGGTGCCAATGATTTTCTTGTCTTCTGATCTAGGGACTAATTCACTATTGGCATATGTACACTCCAATGAGACATTGTATGTGATTGAGGGTTTTGTCATTGATGGCAACCTTGCAATCTTATGGCACTGGCAAAGGCATTATATCAGCATCAGTAGATCACACTCTACATCGACACTCCGGACACCAACACCGGCACAAAAGAAAGGAAGTATACCGACATAGAGGCCGACAGGATTTTTGTTATATTATATTTTGTTTATTATTGTAAAAATGTGTAAGCTGACTTAGCAAATTGTAAAATGACTCTTATATATAAAAGAGATCATTGTAGACATTTTGTAAGGTGATGTAGAAGCATTAAGGAAAATATTAGGTAGACCTAATGTGCGAAATATAGGTCAAGGGGTATATGTAAAGAACAAAGCAGGAACTGGTACTGAATCAGGCATTGAAGATGCTATTGTAAAGAAGTACAAGATATTGGATTTGTATAATCATTAATATAAGTCAGTGAGACTTCCCATTGAGTAGTGAGCTCTAGGCAGTTGGCCTTCCTGCATGTGCAGGCCCCTATTGTAAGTAATATTCTCTTATTGGCCAATGAGTGAATATTGTGGGTCACAAATCCCACCGAGATTTTTCCCACACCTGGTTTCCTCGTTAAAATCTTGTGTTATGGTGTGCTTTTCATGTGGATGTTCTGCATGTTTTAAGTTGAGAAATTCTAATTACAGGTTAGATACTGATTCAGCCCCCCCTCTCAGTATCTGTGGCACCCCTAACAATTGGTATCAGAGCTTGGTCCTCTATTTTCAAAAGCCTAATAGCTTGAGGAAGATCTTGACACCGGTAAAGATGGAAAATCTAATGAAACAACTTGAAGGAGCTTTTACAGACTATGATGCAGAAAAATTGAAAAATATCAAATTAGAAGATGATTTAAGGGCAGCTCAGGACATCATTCAGGCACTTCAAGAAAATTTTATTGTTGCAAGAAATAAGAGAAGAGAACTTTGTGAAAAATTACAAAATGGGAATGATGAAAAGGAATCACTTAATGATATGATAAGCAAATTGAAACAAGAGATCATGACAACAAAAAATGAAATGCAGGATATGACTATGAGATTTTGCAAAGAGATTGAGGATAGGAAGAAGAATGAAGAAGAATTGACCAAAAGACTAAGTGATGCAGCAAATGAGAACACAAGACTTAGCTATGAAAATGACATGTTGAAGACAGATATGATGCATACTCAGAATGACTCAAAAGAACTGATGAGACAAAAAGAAGTCCTAGAAAGAGAACTAGAAACTACAAATCAACACAAAGAAAAATTCAAGAAAAGCTTAGAGGAACTTGGCACCTTGCTGAAAAATCAAAAACCTAAAGGTGACACTTTTGGAATTGGCTTTGAAGTTGGTGAAAGCTCCAGTACTGCAAATACTCAGGATCACAGCAAACCGGTAAGACAACCTAATGCTTATAAATTCAATGGTAAATGCTTTAACTATAATAAGTATGGTCATAGAGCAAATGAATGTAGATCTAGAAATTATCAGAATATCAACACACCCACCGATCAATGTTCTAAATGCAACAAAGTTGGTCACAACTCTGAAAACTATAGAATGAATGTGAGATGTTATGTTTGTGGAAGATTTGGACATTTATCTAATCAATGCAGAACACAAACCAGCATAGGTTATGGGAAAGCTATTCAGAAGAATAATGTAACTTGTTATGCATGTAACAAGATTGGGCATATTGCTAAATTCTGTAGAAGTAAAGGAATAGCGGTAGACAACAAAAGTTATAGCTTGAAAGGTAAAGAAAAAGTTGAAGAGGTTAAGCAAGAATTCTCAAAACAATGGATTAGAAAAGCTGATCTAAATATTGGGAATACTCCTCCACCGGTAGAACAGACTAGTGCTTCACTGGCAGAATAGAGTGATGCTTCACCGAAAGGACAAAGCAGTGCTCCACTAGTAGGAAGTTCTTCATCTAATTGAAGAAAATTTCCTTGAGGGTTTGGCAATCTATTGATACATGTGCTATTATTCCCTCACTTAGAGATAAGAAGTTGAAAATTACTTATTACCGGCAAACAATGTTAAGTGAATACTTAACCAACATGCAATTAATTTGGTAGATGGCGAAAAGGCACTATAAAGTTAAGGTTTTGGCTCCTTTTCATTTCACCCAGATTTCAAATTTTTGAAGAGCGTGAAGACTCCAAGCTAAGGCATTTTGAGCAAGAAGCAAGAACACTCCAAGAAATCATCCATCCAAGGTAGTAAAAGGTATTTAATCATGGCATCCACCTCTACAACTGAATATATAGCAAACCCTACTGTTTTTGAAGTAATAAAAATACCTGGGCCCATATTTTAGTTAGTTCCTGAGATAGCAAAGAAGGATGATGCCTTAGGTTCTTTCTATCAAATTCCTAAGGGAGTTGTTTATGCTGAAGACCCCAAAATGTACATCCACTGCAACATTGAAGAGTTAGGAGATGAGGAAATTAAAACCATGTATAAAACTATGATATGTGATAATACCGACAATGTAAAGGATGAACACAAGATCATTGAGACCCTAGGATTTACAGAAATCCTTAGCATTCCTGAATTTCCAAAGGATGTGATTAGGATAGTTTTAAGCAGGGTAAATGGAGAATTTTTCTAGTTAGATGCAATCCATAAGATCACTAAGGAAGTTGTGAAAGCTATCACAGGGTTACCAACCACCGGTAAAAGACTAGATAAAACCAAGAAGGTTTCCAATGACCTAGTTATAAACCTAACTGGTGCAACATTCGACAAGAGGTCTTTAAGAGTTAATGATGTAAAAGATATCAATGTGAGATTCATTAGTATGATATTAGGGTATAAAGCTACTCATGCTAATAGACTCAATTCAGTTTCAAGCTTATGCATTAAGAGTGCTTATGATATGGTCACAGATAATGAAAAAATTGACATATGTGAGTGGTTAAAGGATGAATTAATTGACAATCTTGGAAAGATCAAGAAACAAGAAAGGAACTTTCAGATTTGGAAATCTATTAGTATGCCTAATGCTACACATAACAAAATAGGTTCTCGGTATAGGTTACAAAGAACTTGGATATGACATACTGGTAGGCAAACAATTGACTGAACTATTCAATAACATGGGTGAGAACAAGGAAAACAATATTAATGACTTCTTTCAAGCATTAAAAGCCAAAAAGAAGAAAAGAGTAAGGTTATCACAAAAGATTATAGACAAATACAAAGATGATATATGCTTTATCATCAAGAAAGATGAAATCTGGATGGAAGCGGTCATCCCAAGGATAGTCTGGGTAATCGAGATGGGCTATGAAACAGATGATCACATAGTTGAAACATATGCTAAAGCACTTCTGGAAGCCCCCAAAGAACCCAAGGAAGAAGTATTTGGTAGTGCAGATAATATTGAAAGACAAATTCAATCAAAGAAAGGGGTGAAAAAGGTTGAGGCAATTGTAAGGAAAGCATCCAGACAAGCAAAAGCCATCAAAGAAAATGTATTGAAGAAAACCAGCATAACAGAGGATGAGTTAGCAGCTCCACAGCCTGAAACTCACCTATCACCAGTACGCACTTCTTCAGGAAGTGACATGCCTGCAACTTTCAAAAGAGTTGTAAGAATAAGAGATCCCTCACCGGCAACCACACCTTCACCCAAGAGGACAAGGCAAAAGAAACAAGTAGTGAGATCTTCGATAAGAAAGGCCACACCAAAGAAGAAACTGACACCCAAGAAGAAGAAAAGGACAAACAAAGACTTGGCCCCTCTTGATATACTGCTAAATGAAATCATAGAGGAAGGTAAACTGAAGAATATAGAGAAAATATATGACACTCTAATAGCTGATGAGAAAGAACAAGTTGAAAATAGTGTTATATTGCACATGGATATGTACAAGAAATTTTTGATGGAAGTAGTCAATGAAATACCAGATGAATTATTCAAAAGACTAGAGGCAAGAAGACAAGCAGTGATAGAATTGGATAAGAAAATAAAAATTGAAAAGTTACTTGCTATATATTTGGTAAACTCTCCTCAAGAAATTGATGACCTAATTGCTCAAGCAAACCGGACAGTATTTTCTACTGCACACCGGAACGTTGCTTTAATGGTAGGAAGAGTTAATGAGGTGACAGAGGAAACAAAAAATGGATGGGATATATTCCTGGTTGAGAAAGAAAAACAAGAAGAATACAAGAACCCCAAACCCATAAAGGTTTATCAGAAAGACAGAGACAAGGGGAAAGGAAAAGCTGGTGGACCACCAAGTATCAAAGAGACAACATACCCCCACCTTCTTTAAATACTCCACTAGTAAAATCAACAACTACTGAAGATCAACCAACAGCCGAGAGTATGGATGTAGAGGATAATAATCCTAATCTTGAAGTCCTATATACTGTGAATGTTGATACTCAAATAATCAAAATAGTAGTAGACAAAGATACAACTGTTAAGTCAGATATGGCTAGTGAGCCTCCGGTAGCAGGGGAAACTAATAAATCAGCTGAAGATAAAGAGCAAAAGGTAGAGACTGAGAAACAGACTAAGGCAATGAAACATACAGAGCTAAAGGCTCCAAAACAACAACAACCGGAATAGGTACATAAAGAAACAGTGCCACCGGCAACTAGTGAAGTAGGAAAACCATTACTTAAAGCAATGCAGACACAAACTAACCTACCAAAGGTCAATACAAGCTTGGTTAATTTCACCAGTACTCAGATTGTTGATAAATCACCAAGCTTCAAGTCAACCAATGTGACTGAGGTACTACTTGACTCTATGAAGAAAATAACCGACTGCAGCTCACAGGCCTACAAAGCAATTGATGATACCATACCAATTTTGAAGATAATTGCTCCTAATTGTAATATAGATAAAAAAGATTCTTTAGGAAAATTGGATACACTGTGTAAATATATCTCAAAAAACATTGAAAAAATAAAAGAAGAGTCAATGAAGGATAAAGTAGAAGTTGAAAAACAAAAATTCTTTGATGAGCAAATAAAGAAGTGTAACAGAGATTTTGACACACTTCTACCAGAATTATGTAATTTATTGAAAGAGTACAAAAATCTGTACAAAGATACTTGTAAAACAAACTTTTTGATTGTAGATATTGACAAGAAAATGAGCAAGGTATAGGATGAGATCAATAAACTTGCAGATAATTTTGTCAACTCACCTAATACACTATTAGTTTTTGAGGAGAAGATAACAAATTTTGAGGAAGAACTACTCAAATTGGAAAGAGAGAAAGAAAGAATAATTAATAAGGCAAAACATTTGAGATCTAAACTAAGTCCAAGATTGGACTATCTAGCATCTCTACAGAAGGAAATTCCTGAGGCATTAATACAGGGAAGCAAAACACTGGCAGAGCATTTGCAGCATCTCACCGGTACAGTGAAGAGAACAGAGACAACAATAAAGGATAGCAAGAATTTTATGGATAGTATAAACTTGATTTTGGGAGATCTTTCTCAAATTATAACTACCCAGCTACAAGGTTGAAACCACAAACTCTATTGACATCTTGACAACCTTTGTCATTGATTCCAAAGGGGGAGTAGTGGGATGAGAAAGTTCAAATCATAGATAGGAATCATATGCTCAGGGGGAGCACACACATTTTTGGTAATATTTTTGGACTACACATTTTTTGATACTTTTTGAAATTTCCCATGAGTGTTTCCATCAATGCCAAAGGGGGAGATTGTTGGCATATGCAAACTCCAATGAGATATTGTATGTGATTGAAGGTTTTGTCATTGATGGAAACCTTGCAATCTTATGGCACTGGCAAAGGCATTATACCGGCATCACTAGATCACACTCTACATCGGCACTCAGGACATCGGCACCGACAGAGAAGAAAGGAAGTATACCGACACAGAGGCCGACAAGATTTTTGTTATATTATATTTTGTTTATTATTGTAAAAATGTGTAAGCCGACTTGGAAAATTGTAAAATGACTCTTATATATAAAAGAGATCATTGTAGACATTTTGTAAGGTGATGTAGAAGCATTAAGGAAAATATTAGGCAGACCTAATGTGCGAAATATAGGTCAAGGGGTATATGTAAAGAACAGAACAGGAACCAGTACTGAATCAAACATTGAAGATGCTATTGTAAAGCAGTACAAGATATTGGATTTGTATAATCCTTATTGTAAGTCAATGAGACTTCCCATTGAGCAGTGAGCTCTAGGCAGTTGGCCTTCCTGCATGTGCAGGCCCCTATTGTAAGTAATATTCTCTTATTGGCCAGTGAGTGAATATTGTGGGTCACAAATCCCACTGAGGTTTTTCCCACACCGGGTTTCCTCATTAAAATCTTGTGTTATGGTGTGCTTTTCATGTGGATGTTCTTGATTCTATTTATTGCATTATTTCTTGCATACCAGTATATTGTTATATTATGTTCTACATGTTTTAAGTTGAGAAATTCTAATTACCGGTTAGATACTGATTCACCCCCCCCTCTAAGTATCTGTGGGACCCCTAACATTCCTGAGTCTTATTCTTCTTAATTTTCTGAAACTCTTCTTCCATGGCATCCATCCATTTCTGACTTGTGTTGGCCTCATTGAATGTTTTAGGTTCTACTTCAGTCATGAGGTAGAAGTTGACTTGCTCATCATTTCGGGAAAGTCTTGTCCTAGTCTACACACCATCACTTTTATTACCTAAAATATTCTCTTTTGGGTGGTTCATCTACACATACTAGTTAGGAGCCTTTTTGGATGCTTCTTATGGTTCATTATTTGACTGAGCTTCCTCACCTTCATCTTTAGAATCATCATATTAGTTTACTAGTGATTTTCGTCCTTTTTGCATATCCTCATCAACTCTTACATGTGCACTCTCAATGACTCTTCTTAGTATTCTGCTGTAGCATTTATAGGCCTTGTTGTTATATGAGTAACGAAGGAAGATTCCTTCATCACTCCTAGAATCAAAACTACGTAGACCATCTATATCTCTCTTGATAAAACACTTGCTTCCAAGTACCTTGAAGTATTTGACTGATGGTTTTGTTGGCATTTGCATGAAGATTTCATTAATGATATGTTATGTTGTCATTGATGTCAATTAATTGGTAATGATATTGTTGATATTGTTGTAATATTATTATTGTAACCAGTAGGAAGAATTTGTGAAGTGAACTAGTAACCAGTGTAAACCTTATCTATTGGTGTAACCGATAAACCCTACCTATTGTTTTTGATAAACCCTAACCAATTAAGTTTGGTGAATTGGTTATATTGGTTTATGATCTGATAATGAGTGGTAAAGATTATGACATGTATGATTATTGTATGAAGACATTCCAAAGAGATTTTGGCGAGTTATTGTAACAATTTTTGTTTAGGGAATGAGCAAATATATTGCATCTAATGTAAAGCGCATGATGAGTTACTAAGCTCAATGAAGTGGTGATCAAGGATCGATCAAGGTTTTCTTGATTGATGTTTAGAGATTTCTATATAATCCAATGGTCATACTTGAACCGATTTGTTTGTAATCCCTATGGGAATTAGGTTTTTGGTGTGTTACTGACCTGATTGATTTGTTTATAAGGTTGATGAAGTTGTTTAGTTTATTGAGTTGGCAAAGAGTTGGCATAGATCAGTTCAGTGTGTGGTTTCAAAATGAGATGATGTATCTACAATTTGAGTAAAGGCATATAGGAGCATGAAATGGATCTGATCAAGCAAGTGAAGTGCTATTTAGATAGATCAGCAAACTCCTATTGTTTTCTAACAACTACAATAGAATTGAAATCCCCTAACTAAGTAAGCTCTAACAGGCTTGGTACTATTCAAATCCTCTAACAAGTTGATCAATTAATTTGGATTTCAAATCCTCTACCGAGGTTACTCCTTACAGGGTATTGCTTCTAGCAAGGTATTTTAGTCAATCCCTTAACCGGGTGATTCCTAACAGGATCAACTTTCAGTGTGTTTTGTAAGTCTAACAACTGAAACTACTCATTTCAGTCTTGTGGACAACATTTTGGCTTGTTTTACTAAATTTTGCAATAGAATATGGATTGAACCCATTGATCCAATAATGGATTGAGTTACTCTTGTGTTTTTTTGTACTGTTGGCTCTTTTTAGAGCTTTGTAGATACTATACATAGGTGTTTTCTTGTTCAAGTTTGTAAACAACTAGTTTTGGCTTGTAATTAGCAATTTTATTGTAAATATGGTTCCCCCATGAGCTCCACATTTTCTGCCATCATGGCTTGTTGTAACATGATGGGAAACCCTCTGTATAGTGTACATATGTAGATTCAAGTGCTGGAGAAGTGTTTAAACATGATTGCCCCCTTATTCTAGGCGAGTCTAGGAGCAACCCGACTAGAGAAAATAAGGTGAAAAAGTGGTGTAAAGTGCAGGGGTAAGTGCAAGATCACTATTTAAGAGTTTGGAGGGGTTCATAGATTTGGGGAAGACTTTTCCATGTAGGGAGAAGCTTTGTCAAAGACATTTAATACCAAAACCCCAATTTGTCCATTTACTACCGGTTAAAGGCCTTATAAACCCTCAAACCCTCATTTTGGGGTTCACACATTGTACGGTCAAACCAGAGCCTAAAACCACAAAAATCCTTTAGGGAAGGATTAATTATTGAATAAAAACTAAACTTGTTTGGGGGTCCTTTGAATCATTTTCCCTCAAGCCCTAGAAAACCAGTTTTGGAGGCCTAATTAGGGCTAATTCCTTGTAGCCCTTTTCTAGGCAAGAATTTGAAATCGGTAAGAAACCTCAAGGTTGAAAACCACCAATGGACCCCAAAGGAACTAAAAAAATGTTATAAGACCTCTCTACACCTCTGCATCATATCACAATGATAGGAGGACATTTTGACAACTTGAAGCCAAGAAGCCATAATTGAGTACTTGAGAAGCATAGTGAATTGGTAGGGTTCCTAGTCAAGAAACTTGAAGTAAAAACCTTAGAAAGAACAATAATCAAGCCCTAGAAGAGATTGAGAAGGACTTGAAGGTCTAGAGAGCAACTAGGCCTGGTGAGTTGGTGCAATTGAGCAACACCAGCTAGGTGAAGTGTTGAGCAAACTACATAAACCCCATCAAATTGGTATTAGAGCTTATAAGATTTGGGATAGAAGAGTTGATGTCCTTAGTGGAATATATAGTAGACAACAACATGGTGACCAATGCAGAGTTGGCCATGAAAGTGGATGACCAGGAGGAGGAGAATAGACTTTTGAAAGGGAAATTGATTGAATTGGAGAGCAAGCTTGGTGCAATAGAAATCAAGGCTGATGAAGTGTTGGTAAAGGTGGAAGGAGCAGAAGGGAAGGGTAAAGAAGTGTAAAAGATAGACAAGATACCTGAACTTGATCCTATCCTAGAGAAAGAACCTTTCTTGAAGGCATTGAAGGCCTTGAGTGGCAAATCACTAGAAGGATTGCCATTGTTCACTAGTAAGATGGAGGCAGAAGTGGTCCTAGAATGGATAGAAGGTATGGAGAACCACTTTGAATGGGAAGGTTGTTAGGTCTCGGAGACAACTGAGAGAGGGGGTGAATCAGTTGTCCAATAAATTCAACCAAAATTAACTTAACCAAAACTCAATTCTTAATACTGGTAAACCAAACTTTATGTCGGTAGACAGTCTTAATAGTTAATTGCAATACCGGTAAAGATTAATGCATGAAACAGAAAGACAATCCACAACACATAACACAAATTTTTTTACATGGAAACCCTATAAGGGGAAAAACCATGGTGGGAAACCTTACCCATAATCAAATGATACTGTTGCAGATAGTATGTATGTACAATATAGATTCTGCACATGCAGAAAGGCCAGCTGCCTAGAGCTCACTACTCAATCACAAAATCAAAGTCACACTGACTACAATTGGATGGTTAAATCCAATGATAATTTACTGCACAAAATAGCATCTTCATATGTTGGATTCAATACCGCTTTAGTTCTGATTGCCTTCACAAAATCCTTCTTTCAACCTTCAAATTATTTTTGCGTATATAGCTCTGCTTATTTTCACATATACCTTATTGTAATCCTTTTCACACTCACTCTTCGATCTCACAAATGAGATCTTACATTTATACCATAACCTAAGACCAAATGAATAGGCCAGTTTACAAAGAATATTACAATTAAACAATTACAAGTAAATCAATATCCGATGCATGATGTTGGCTCAATGCATTTACAATAATAATAAATCATCTCCATAACGTGCAATCCTGATCTAGAATAGATATGTCTATCGATGCTTATCCTGGACCTATTTGCCAGTAAGAGAAAATATGCAAACCCAAATGAACAATTAACCAAATTGCCAAAACCAAGTGATCAAATAATGTCATCGACATAACCAAGTAGTCTCGAATTCATTCCAAGTGTCGATGAACAATTATATCCTGCCGGTGAACCAAATATTGGTGATTGTGCATAAGTCACTTGCTTGCTGATGAACATAACCAAAGATCTCCAAGTGCTGATAAGTGTTGACAAGCGATGACAAGTGTTGACATCAATGAGAAAACCATATCAACATATCCAAAATACCAACAAAGGCATAACTGAAGCCCAGAGAGTCAACATAGACAAGTCAAGGATGAGAGGAGTTTCCCTCACATGGTGGCAATTTGTACAAGATGAGAGGAATAAAATGGGCAAAGCACCCATCTCGTCTTGGAAAGGGATGCTAGTCAAAATCAAAGAAGTCTATCTCCTTGATGACTATGAAGTGCAAATTCATAGGAAGAGGCAAAACTTAAGACAAAAGGATCTTGATGTCAGTAGCTATATGGAGGAGTTTCACAAACTTAGCCTTAGATCCCATGCGGTGGAAGAAGAGAGTCTCAAGGTTGCTAGGTACCTAAATGGTCTACAGTGGAACATCCAAGAAGAAATCAGTCTAATGAGCCCAAAAATAGTCCATCAAATGTTTCGACTTGCCCTTAAGGTGGAGGAAAAACTGAAAAGAATACATGACTCAAGCAACAATAGGGGCAGAGGTAGAGGAAAAGACAATAGAGGCCATAGAGGAGACTTTGGTGGAAGAAGTTCTGAACAAATAACACAAGGAGAGTCTAAACTCATTGAGTAGCAAGATAGTTGCAGCGGTAGAGGAGGATTCAATAGAGGGAGGGGATCAAATAGTGGTTCCAGAGGAAGATCTAGTGGACAAGGTAGAGTTTCCTCATACTTTGCAACAATGAAGTGTTACTATTGTAACCAACTTGGTCATCCAGCATATAGGTGTCCAGAGAAGGGATCATCATCACATGGTGGTGAAAGAAGAGTGAGTTATCTCCAAGAAGAGTCTTCAAGCAGCAAGACTTAAGAGGTTGCCTTAGAGTTAGAAGTGGGTGACAACTTGATGATAAGGAGAACTTTGATCAAAGAACCAGTCAGAGAAGAGCCTAGCCAAAGAAGGTCCTTATTTAGGATCAAATGCAAGATTATGGACAAAGTGTGCAAAGTGATCATTGATTCAGTGTCTATAGACAACATTGTGTTAGAAGAGGTAGTGAGCAAGCTCAAATTGCAAAGGATACCTCACAACAATCCTTATAGAGTCACTTTGTTGAACAAAGGTCAACATGTTCTTGTTAATGAGAAAGCATGGGTGGATTTTACCATTGGAAGGTATAAGGACAAGGTGTTATGTGATGTCTTACTCATGGATACATGTCATCTTCTTTTAGGAAGACCATGGAAATTTGATAGACAAGCTATCCATGATGGAGCCAATAATCCATACTCGTTGAAGAAAGATGGAGTCACATTCAAGATTCAGTCCATCCTTGAGGAAGGTGAAAAAAGGGTAGCAGGTCCTAATGTTCTTTTGGTGAGTGAAAAATAGTTCTTAAAGACACTTGAGGAAGGTGAAGGTATAGGGTTTGCACTTGTGATGAAGCCCAAAGAAGAAGACAAGAAATAGCAACAAGATTTGCCATTAGAGGTGCAAGATTTTTTGAAGAAATGCAAAGGCATAGTAAGTGAAGGACAACCAGCCACCTTACCTCTTAAAAGAATCATAATCCATCAAATAGACTTCATTCCCAGAGCATCATTTCCTACTAAGGTATCTTACAAAATGACTCCACAACAAAATGTTGAAATTTCCAAGCAAATCGAAGAGCTCTTAGACTAAGACCTAATTAGGAAAAGTATTAGCCCTTGTGTTGTCCCTACCATGTTGGCACCAAAAAAAGGTGGTACTTGGAGATTGTGTATTGATTCTAGAGCCATAAATAGGATCGCCATCAATTATAGGTTCCCTATTCCTAGAATAGAAGACCTAATGGATTGTTTAGGGGAATCCAAGTACTTTACCAAGATTGGCCTTAAGAGTGGCTATCATCAAATTAGGATTAAGGAGGGTGATGAATGGAAAACTGCATTCAACACTACTAAGGGTCTTTATGAGTGGCTTGTAATGCCATTTGGCTTATCCAATGCTCCAATAACCTTCATGAGACTCATGAATGAGGTGATGAAGGACTTCATAGGTAAATTTGTGGTAGTGTATCTTGATGATATTCTCATTTTTAGTAGAGATAGGGAAGATCACATTAATCATTTGCAAGATGTACTACAAAGATTTTATGATGAAAAGCTAACCATGAATTTGAATAAGTGTGAGTTTGTCAAGCAGGAGTTGGTTTACCTTGGGTTTGTATTGTCTCAAGAAAACCACAAGATGGATCCAAGCAAGGTTGTAGCCATTGTAAATTGGCCTACTCCTAAGACAACAACAGAGGTGAGAAGCTTCCAAGGACTAGCTCAGTACTACAGGAAGTTCATTAGGCAGTTCAGTGCTATATGTGCACCCATGTTAGACACCATTAGAGGTGGAGTAAAGGAAAAGTTTTAGTGGGGTGAAGCAGAAAACAAAGGTTTTGAAACCTTAAAGGAGAAGATAGCTACCCAACCAGTACTAGTGTTGCCTAGTTTTGAGAAACTTTTAATTGTAGAATGTGATGCAAGCAATGTTGTAGTAGGTGTTGTCCTAAGCCAAGAAGAAAGACTAGTAGCTTTCCACAGTGAGAAGCTAAGTGACGCAAAGAAGAAATACTCTTCATATGATCTTGAGTTGTATGCTTTAGTGTAGGCATTGAGGAAGTGGAGACACTATCTCCTTCCTAAAGAATTTGTGGTCTATACGGACAACCAAGCATTGAGTTTCCTAAACTCACAAGATAAACTCAGTCATAAACACATGAAATAGGTGGAGTATATGCAGGCCTATACATTCACCATTAAGTACAAGAAAGGGCAGTTAAACCAAGTAGTTGATGCATTAAGTAGAAGACTTTTGACAGTCCAAGAAATCCAATTGAGAAGCATAGGTGTGGACAGTTTTAGAGACTTGTACCCAAAGGATGAAGACTTCTCAAGTGCCTACAAGGTGTGTAAAGAGTACCAAAATCACTTCCATAGTGAGTATTCTGATTTCACTTTGCAAGATGGACTATTGTGCAAAGGTGGGCAGCTTTGTGTGCCTAGAGGCTCAATGAGAGAAAACCTTATTCAAGAGAAGCATAATGGCAGCCTTAGTGGACATTTTGGAGTCAATAAGACTCAAGAGTTGGTTCAAAGATACTATTATTGGCCAAAGATGAATCAAGATGTGAATACATATGTGGAGACTTGCATAGTTTTCCAAAAAGCCAAGGGTACTTCAACAAATTCTAGTTTATACCAACCTCTTCCCATACCAAATAGACCTTGGGAATGTATTAGCATGGACTTTGTAGTAGGCTTGCCAAGGAAAAAATAGGGATATGACAACATTTATGTGATTGTGGACAGATTTAGCAAAATGGCTCACTTTGTGCCATGCAAGACTACTCATGATGCATGCCAAATTGCTCAATTGTTCTTCAAAGAGGTATTGAGGATACATGGTTTACCCATGAGTACTGTTTCAGATAGTGACTCAAAGTTTATGAGTCATTTTTGGAAGACACTATGGCAGAAGCTTGGCACAAACCTCTCTTTTGGATCAGCCGACCATCCTCAAACAGATGGGCAGACCAAAGTGGTGAATAGGAGCTTGGGAAACTTGTTAATGTGTCTTACTAAGATATATGGACAAACATGGGATCAAGTACTCTCACAAGGTGAATATGCATACAATGACACCATAAATAGGACTACCGGCAAGAGCCCTTTTGAAGTGGTCTATGGGGTGCACCCAAGAGGCATTTTGGAGTTGAGAGACTAAGGAAGTGTAGTAGCAAGAAGTGGATATGCAGAAGACTTTGCTCAATCAATGAAGGAAGTCCATGATTAAGTTAGACAAGCATTGATGGAGAACACAAACAAGCTCAAGTAAAAAGTTGATGAAAAGAGGAAGAACCTCCAATTTCAAGTAGGAGATCTTGTCATGGTACACTTGAATAAAGCAAGGCTACAACAAGGAGTGCCAAACAAGTTACAAATGAGGAGGATAGGTCCATGTGCAATTCTACCCAAGTATGGAGAAAATGCTTACAAGGTGGATCTACCTAGTGACCTAGGCTTATCACTGGTTTTCAATATAGCAGAATTAGTTGCATACAAGGGAATAGTTCAAGGTTTAGATTACAGTCACTTAGAGGTTTCAGTAGATGTAGACAACCTTCAGTTACTAGCCAAACCAAATCCAAAGGCCGAGAAGGTGTTGAGTTCAAGGATCGCCAAGAAGACAAGGCATCAAGTCTATTAGGAGCACCTACCCAAATGGTAGGGTATGGATGAATCTGAAGGTACACGGGTGATGGAGATAGAGGTTCAGAAGCTTGGAATTGATCAGAATTTGATCCCCAAAGAGTTGACATAATCTTTTTTTGTTTGGGAGAATGGTGCAGGAGCACCTAAGACTTAGGCAATTTAACTTTCACAATTTTAGCTTGTACTAACCCAAGCCAATTTAGTGGTGAATAAGGACTCCAAGAGATTCCAAGAGTGAGTATTTTGTGTCAACGTAGGCCTAGTTTGAGTTCATTTTACCTAGGTTTGCATTTTTGTGTAAATAGTGAGTTTGAGTAGGTATTTGGCCTTTTGTTGGTCAAAAGTGTCAAAAGTTGGTAAAAGCATTAAAGAGGGTTAAATAGGTCTTAGACATGTTAGAAAATTCATTTATGATGATTTGAAATAGGTCTTATAAGTTAGAGAGACCAAAAAGTGCAAAAGTGCAAAGTTGCAAAAAGTTGTCATGACAACTTTTGAAAGTTGTCATGACAACTTTTGTCCTTAAATTGGTTAGCGGTGGAGTTAGGGATTTCCCAATGCCATGGAAGGAATCCACATGTGATAAATCTATATAAACCCTCTCTTGCATGCTTACCAAGGTTGGTGAAGTGTGTTTTGTAAGTCTAACTACTGAAACTACTCATTTTCAGTCTTGTGGACAACATTTTGTCTTGTTTTACTAAATTTTGCAATAGAATATGGATTGAACCCATTGATCCAGAAATGGATTGAGTTACTCTTGTGTGTTTTTATACCGTTGGCTCATTTTAGAGCTTTGTCGATACTGTACATAGGTATTTTCTTGTTCAAGTTTGTAAATAGCCAGTTTTGGCTTGTAATTAGCAATTTTCTTGTAAATATGGTTGCCCCATGAGTTCCACACATGCTACCATCACAGTGTTGGGACTCATTAAATTTGAGTAATTTGAGAGGCCCATTTCAAAAATTTGCTATTTCATTTTCAGAAAGGCACCTAATCTCATTTAGGTGGCCTAGTTAGAGAGAGGGTAAAATGGAGCCAGTTGATTTTCAAAGGGTAAGGCTTGGGAAATGTGTCCTATACCTTTCATTTGGCCTATGAAGTGTTTTTCAACTTTCAAAATTCATTTTGGATCAATTTATCAAGTACCCACTTCAAGGGGTGAGCTGAAAGTGCATGTTAGGTGCAAATGTAGATTTTATTAAATAGCCTACTTTGAGCTCCTATATCTTTTGATAAGTTGATCTTCATGCTAAAATAAAAAGTGCATTGAATTTTATGCATATAAGTGTGCCTCCATGCAAAGTTTTAGGTCTTTATGAATCTGTTTGATCAATTTGTCAAGATGCTCTCTTGGCCACTTTATTCAGTTTTCTGCACTTTCATGGTTGCACCTATTAAAGTTGCTATTTTCATGACCTCACTATTTGCACCCAGTCAACTTCCTAGTCGAATGGATCATTCTAAGGTCTTCTTTGTACATCAAGGTACCTATGCCCCAAATTTGGGGTCTACAGAGATCGTTTGATATTTTTAAGAAAGGCATTTTGAGGTCCCTATGCATTGGTTTGATTCATCTTGAGAAACCGCTTGGTAGAGTTCATTTTTGTATATCAGAGTATATGCTTGTCAGTTTGCCAAGTTCAGAAAGGTGTTTTGACCAATTTGAAAAATATGTCTTTGGGATTAAATGCGAAAATGTGGCGCAAGAGCCTGAAAGTCGGGAAACTCGGTTTAATGATCAGAAAATGGTGTCGATCTATTCCAAAGGTATTTTTAAGGTTTGTGAGGCATTTCAAAGGTTAGTTACATGAAAATGATTTCTTTTTATTCGGACCCACTTTGGGGCCTAACCTGGCTCATGCCCATGCATTAATTTTATGGTGAAGTGGTCTTAATGCATAACAATATATATCAATACCATCTCGACTGTAATTGGCAATTTGATTTGGTGAGAGAATATTTCATTTCATTCTTGTGACTGGTAAGGAACAGAGGAAGACTACAATTCGCCAGTTGGACAGTGAGGGGCGACTTCATTTTATTTGTCGTATATGGATTGATGGACATATACATAAAGTACTAATGTGTGACCCATTATAAGTTGAAGATTTGAATTTCTTGTTACAAGACAAGACAAAACTAAGGATGGAGTATACAGAGATCCTTCGGGTAGTGGACGAGTTGTATCACCACCTGTGATGTGGGTAGAAGCTCTTGACCTCATTCTTAACAAATTAAAGAAGGCAGATTTTAAGTTTGACAAAGTCAAGGCAATGTCTGGAAGTGGGCAATAGCATGGGAGTGTTTACTATAATATTAATGGCATTAGAACCCCCCAAGAAAATGCTATTAGCAGATGGAGCAGCCTTCACCCCCTACATGATAGCCAGAAGAAGCTTTTCGCAACTGTAGTTAGCATTGTGTGTGTGAAAAGTGGACCTGTAATCTGTATCTGGAATACACAAAACTTCAATTAAGTCATTAGATGCATGGTTAGTTAGATATAAACATGAATATGAAAACCATAACAAATCAACCCATTGCCTTCTAAAAGATGCGAGTATAAGATTGCTCTCAGTTTTGTATAAGCAATACTAGTGACTAGACTACACCAAGACGAAGGATTTAATCTATATGAGCATGACATTAAGCTATATGAATGCAAGATTAATCTAATAAGCTTTAAGAAATAAATGAGATAAATGATATAAATATGTATGCAATATTCTCAATGAACCTAGAGAAAAATCAGCATAATAACAATATATTCTCCAAGATTTTTGAATGAGAGATGAGAGCCTGAATTTATAGAAAATTCAAAAAGAAACCAAAGGTTGAGATCAAATGATGATGAGCGGTCAAGATTTTCCAAGAGGAAGCACAATCCAGGTGAATTGATGTGATTGGATGCTTTTCTTAGTTTTAAAGGAAATTGAACTAAAATTAAGATAAAATCAAGAAAAAACTGATTTATTCTCTATTTCATTCAATTTTGTGATTTAATTGTTTTAATTGCTTTCTTTGAGATTATTTATCAAATTTTAATTTATTTTTTTTCAAGATTATCTCCAATTGATTTCTTTTCTCAAATTTTTAATTCTTTTTTGGTCAATTAATTCCTTTTTTGATTTATTTCTATGTTTGAAGATTTGTGCTCATAATTTCCAATTCCTCTTTCTGAATTTGTTTCCTTTTTTGAAGATTTATGGCAATTTTTATTTATTTTTCAAATTAATTCCTCTTTTTGATGATTTAATGGCAAATTGATTTATTTAATTAAATATGCTAGGATATTTAATAAAATAAATAAGATAATTGTTTAAAATGATTTACTTGGAATGATTTAATTAATTAAATAAATATTTAATTAATATTGATTGATTAATTTGCAATGTGACATTTGATGATTAAAGAATTAATTGTGTTCTCAAGATTTATTTAATTGCCTTTGGTTAGGACCTTGGTAACATTGTTGAGATTAGGGGCTCATGGTTTAGATGACCATTTTTAGGGTATTACATTTTCCCATCTTTGAATTAATGTGCAAGTAGTGCATTGGTTCAAAAAAATTTGATGTCTAGGAGATGTTGGTTCTGAACTTGATTGATCACGAACTAGATGAAAAGCCAGGTGTATAGCTTGATTCAAAGTGACGAAGCTTAATGAAGTTTGATTAAAGCGATACTGTTCCCAAATTTGATTGAACTGGGAATGATAGAAAACAAAAGATACTGAACTTGAACTTGATTGATCAAGAAGTGGATCTTACTAATCTAGAACTTGATTGATCTAGACACAGTGAGTGATGATAAAAATTGATCTTGAACTTGATTGATCAAGATACGATGAGCGAAGATAAACTGTCCAGCTTGATCCAAAGTGACGAATAATGAACACCTACTTAGATTGAGTGTGATCAAAGATAGTCTTTAAACCCTTGATTGAGTTTAAACGAATAATCAACTTGATGAAAAGTGATGAAACTGATTAACGTTAAGAGATTGATTCAGATAAAAGAAAAATATTAGCTTGATTTGAAGCGATGAAACTAATATGCCCCTAGAAATTGATTTGATTCAGATGGTTGAGAAATCTCAACTTGATATAAAGCGATGAAGTTGAGATGCCCCTAGTGATGAGGTCTTATTTGATTGATTTTCTTTAGTTGAAAAAGATGTTTTGCTCAACTTTTGATGAAGATTTGAAAAAAATTCTCGACATTTGAAGATGTGAGATCATAAGGTCACGAGTATGCCCCCTCGGGAGCGAAATCAAAAGATAGTGAGGGTTCATGATGATAGGCAATTTTTAGCGATGATAAGTTGTTTGAGCACAAATTGATTCCGAGGAATTTTTGAAAAAATTTAGCGAGAAATTGAGTGCAAAGTTGATTTGTAGAAATTAAATTGAGATTTAGCATTGATTCATGAGAAATTGAGTGTAATTAGAAGAGAGAATGAGGTTTTGATGAAAAGCACTAAGTGGTCCAAATTTTATGAAATTTCGATGAGAGAGTTGACATTAGATTTCAATTTCGATCCCGAAAATGGACTCAAGACAGACGATTTACAAGCTCTTAATTTGATTTCATCGTACTTGTGTTGATTGATTATGAGATGTTGTTCTATATGCTTTATTCTATATGTGTGCATTTCTTTTCAGTATAGACGAATGAATGCAAATGGAATATGGGTGTTTATTTTTGTTTCTTTTTATGCAAATAAATGATGATGCAAATAAATGAGGAGAATGAGTAACTAGTAATGCAAACATTTTTTTTCTTCATGTAATAATATGAATGCAAATAAATGATAGGGAATGTATGAATCTATATAAGATGCTTATGTATGCAGCTAACATCTCAATACACAATTACTCGATCAGAGAAATGATGAAAAGAGACCACTTAGCTAAGAAATGATGAATCTTCCAACTCTCATTCAGAAGATAAAGAAAGAATTGTTACCATACCGAAATCACTCTAAATTCATGAGATGCAAAATGAAATGCAAGATGAGATGCAAAATGAGATGCAACTAAAACCTAGTCCCTAGATTTGAAATGCTTAATATTCATCATTGAGCGTTTTACAAACATAGCAGGCAAATTAGAGTTCCTTTCTTTGCATGTGCAATATTAATTATCTTGTCCGCAATGACCCCCCTTTTTTTTGTTCATATCCTTGGATAGATTACGCATGGACTCGGATTGCACAATAAAGAAATTCCCTCAAAACAGACAAAGAAATGATGGGAACCTCCCTGTAGCATGCAAATAAGCGAAGTCGAGGTATGTGTGGCGATTTCACCTTAATGTGAAGGCACTTATCACAGACACCCAACTAATTAGATGTTTTCAGATCATCGAAATCATTCCTACAAGAAGAAAACAAAGAAAATATTATGCCCCCAATCCTTGCTCCTCTTAGTCAAGATAGACTTCCTCCAGTTACTCAGAGAGAATAATAATCGAAAACCAATATAGAAGATGACACACAAAGAAAATTTCATGCATAGCTCAAGTTGTTTAGTGATTGTTTTCAATTTTGTTTTGCTTGTGTACTCGGTGATAAAACTCTTTAGTAGTCAGGAGACAGGTGACTGACTCGGAGTGGATGACTAGGTTTCACTAACGTAAAGATGACTTGGTTGATACTGCTTAGGACATGTAAATTGCTCAGTTGATTAACCTAAGACTAGGACATTGATCAGTTTTCAAGTCATGAAGGTTTTAAAAGACCCATGATGTCACAAAAGTGACTGAAAGTTATGTACAAACAAAATCAAAGAATTGCATGAAAGCGAGAATGCCAACATTGCGTTGATAGATGGAGCACTTGAGTACAAGAGGTGCCTGTTTGCCAGGTTTTCACCTGCTTGGCAGAGATTCATTTTTTTTTTTTACCAAGTTTTCACCAAGGCATTTTCTCTCTTTTTCCCTTTTTTTCTTTTTTTTCTTTTTTTTTTATGAATTTCTTCAGGACTTTTTCTGATTTTTAGGATTTCTTTAGGACTTTTCTGATTTTTAGGATTTCTTCATAACTTTTTATGATTTTTATGATTTTGTTCAAGACTTTTTATGATTTTTAGGATTTTTTAATGTTTTCCCCTAGTGTCTAGCAAGGCAAAAGGGATTTTGAGTACATGAATGGATAAGCAAATGATGGTTGATGCTTTCAAGGACTATCTCATGATGTTAATCCAAGCACAGGGTCTAGATGTAGCAATGTAAACCAAGTATTTTAGCGATGTAAAGAAAGGATTTTAGTGATGCAAAGCAAGAATATAGCACAATGAAGTAAGGATATAGAGTAACAAGGCCATATGGTCCAAAGAAGTGGCCATGTCAAGAGGTTTGTGGAAAACAAGTTTTTGCATTTTGTCCATGGTGTTGATCAAGATCAAGGAATAGGTCTGGATAGGGGATAAATAGGATAAGCAAGATCAAAAGGGAGTAATGAAGGATGTAAGCAAGCAATAGATAGGAGATAAAGGGTCTAGATCAAGTGTAATAGATAGGACACATGAAGCTTGCAAGGATCCTTAACCTTGTCAAGATCAATGGTGGAAAAGGGATATGAACCTAGATAGAGCGAATGAAGGATAATGGAGGATGAAGGATAATGGAGGAAGAAGGATAATAGATGGATGTACATGGATGAATGTTTCCCCTAGTGTAAAGTGAAAAAGGATAATGGATTATGCATGATGCCTGTTTGCTAGGTTTTCATCATGGTACTTTCCCAAGGCACCACAAGAAGTGGTTTTCACACAATGACGAATTTATTTCTTTACTTTTTTTTTTTTTTTTTTAAACTTTTTCATCATTTTTTTTTCTTCTCTTTTGGAAGACAATGGATGCATGCTAGGGGATGGAAGAAGGACCCCAACGTCTCACTACTTTGGATGGTACCCTTAGAATATGAGCTGCAATAGACCATGGCTATGAAGGTATGCTCAAAGATGTTGGAAGGATAATGAAATGAAACTAGGGCAAGGATTTATGCAAAGGATTGGATAAGAGGGATGGAAGGGTGAAAAAGAGGTGTTGGATAATGGATGGGATGTTGGAAGAATTGTGTATGGCTAGATGGAAATGCTAGAAAGATCAACATTGGCACATGCCTTGAGGGATGGTGGACATATGGAGGAGAAGTGAATCTTAGATTTTGAGATTTGGATGGAGGAAAGGTTACATATTTTGGGGCATAAGAACCCAAAATGGATGAAGGAGGTGATGGAGGAATAGACTCAAAAGGTTTGGATGGAGGAACAACAATTTTGGATGCCAATTTTGATTTTTCTTGAGACTTTTGTGCTTCACGTAGCCACTTAGGGATCCACATGGTTTTTGATTTTTCATGTTTTTGTGGTTCCTTAGAGCGCATTGCTTGTACAAGTGCCTTAGAAACCCATATAACTTTTGACTTTTCTTCTTTCTTTGTTTGCCTTTGTGGCATTTTGTATTTTTCTTTTCCTTTTTGGATCATATTTTGCTTTGACATGTTGATTAGATGGGACATGTTGATCCTTGAATACATGTGGATTGCTTGACTTATGACTTTTATGCTTGGCATCCAAATTGCTTGGAGGGAGATGCGTGGATAGATAGGAATGATCTAGAGGTCTTTTAGATGGATGGAAGGTACTCAAAGACGTGTGCCTTTGTTGATCCCACATAAGAGATGGAAGGATATAGGGACCTAGAATGGATGGAAGCGATGAAGGGGAAGGCGTGTATTTGGATTTAACTGGATAAATGCAGGATTTATGAGAGATACCAACATATTGAGAAATGTCCCTGAGGCCATGACCTTTAAAATTTTCTTTAATATGGAGGGGTTCTTGCTTGTGGAGATCTACCCCTTTTCCTTTATAAATATTTTGACTTGTAGGATACACTTTTCTTTGGAAGGAAGGCATGAGTCTAGTACGAGATGGGGGTGGAATGTAGGGAATGATAGGATCATGAGAGGGATTTGTAGGCATGATGGATCCTTGAGGTGAATATGGAGGATTATGACAAGGAGATGAAGGGATACTTTGATCTTGACATGGAAGAGGACCATTGGATAGAGTAGGAAGGGTGTTTGACTCTTCATTTTGAATAGGATCATTTGAAAAGGTGGAAGAGGCATCATGATCTTTCTTAGGAAGTGGATTAGGAATGGGATTTGGAAGGATGCTTTTCTCTTGAGATAGAAGTGAGTCATCTCGGAAGAAATGGAAAGGTATAATGGGATCATCATGGGATTCTAGTGAAATAGGATTTGTTTCAATCATTAGATGGGATTGAGGAGTTTTGGTGTCTTGATCTTGATTTCTGATAGGACTTGTTTCTTAATTTTATAGATTATCCTCTTGACATGGAGTCACTTCTAAAGAAGGGATAAGATTTTGCATAGGCGTAGGGGATTCTTGGAAGGTTTCCATATTTTGGCATGATGGGGAATAATTTTGAGTGGGACTCTCTGGAGTGGGTACATTTGGAATTGAAGTGTATGATGGCATAGGATCTAGGATTTTTAATTCTTTAGAGGAACTTGTATCAGTATTGAGATTAACTTGGATTTCCATAGGAGATAGCCCTTGAAGGTAAACATGGGAAGTTTCACTGTTTGAAGGAGATGGTATGGATTGTTGCTGAGACATTTTTCAAGATGAAGGCATCATGGAAGGGATGGAGGCTACATATGGAGGCTTGCTAGACTTAGGTTCATGATTTTGATCATTCTTAGAAGTAGTTCCTTCTTTTTCTTTAGGTGAGTCATTAGGATCTTCAATTTCACTGACACCATCATCAAGGAGATCTTCAATCTTATGTTTTAATTCCATACACATTGAAGTCTTATGTTTGTTATGCCTATGATATGCACAATAACTACTCAAAACTACACATCCCCATGTGGTGTTTTTAGGCAATATGATAAGATTGTTCTTAAGAAGCTCTTCCAAAGCTGACTCAATAGATTGCCCCGAAGGTGTAAATTGTCTATCTAGGGAATATATGTCTTTTTGTCTTGGTGAAGGTGTTTTGTGATCTTATTTGAGATTTGGCTTTTGATCGTCAATTATTTGTTGGTATTTGATTGTCAAATCATATAATTGTTTTAGCATTCCTTGAAGTTTCTCACTCTTGATATCATGCATTTGTTTTTCAAATGGACTCATTGATTTATTTTGTTGGATTTCCATGTCATATATTTTTTTCTTGATATCTTGAAGCATTTGAGCCAAGGTAGCCATGGGAATGTGAGCTAAGGTATCCATGAGATTCTTACTTTTGTCAAAAAAAATTAGAAGAGCTTCTGGTTTGAACAGGCATTTACAACTGACAGGACCAAGAGCTAGATGTGTTGCAGAAGTCAAGATCAAATTGTAGCTAGTAGTTCATTTAACGTAGTGATTGAGAGAAGTAACTAAGATCTGGTTTGGTTTCAGGAATGAACTATCCTATGTAAGACATTATCTAAGTTAACTTAGGTTTGATAAGATATTTGTTTGAACTAGCTTAGAGATGATCGACAAAATCGTGCAATGCAACAACAGGGGTACACTATCAGGGTTGTTTATGCTAAGAAGGATGATAACCAGTTATATGCTCATTGTAGACTAGTTTAGGCAAGTTTGACTGTTCAGGACTGATAAGATTAGGAATTTGTATGACAGAGGATTGGACAAAGATGAAATTCTGATAGACAGAGTTTCAATGACTGACGACTACCAGTTTTTGATAAGGACTGATGTTTCGATGACTAACAAAGACCAGTTTGGACATGGATAGAGTTTATCACTAAATTGTTTGATATTTTTTGATTTGTTTTCTCCAGTTTCAGTATTTCATTTTTAGTTTCAGGGATGAAAACACAAAAAACTCGCAAGATAAATAACAATTCAATCATAGCACGCTAACCCTATGGAAGTTGGCTTAGAGAAGAAAACCTTTGCTTGCTGACTTAGGTACACACCCAATAGCTAATCAGAATAAAGCCATTGAGTCTCACGCAATGGATTCTCAATGTCGTATTAGCCGAATCCAAACACTAATGGGGGCATGATATGGCAAGTGTCTTGGGAGAGTTACTATCTCTCTTGCACAAAGATTATCAACCTTTTGGAGGTGAATCGGGTAGCTTCTAATATTATAGTTCTTAGTCAGGAATTCCATTTGAAATTACCCCTTGAAGTCATGCAAGCATGATTCATGCCTATAGCCCAACAAGGTACCAAAACAAGAAGTAGTCATGTAAACGTGATTGAGATCGTGAGGCCCTACAAAATGCTCGATATGAGAGATCTCAAAGAGAAAACTCAAACAATCCCATCCTCTGAGACTTTAATCACTAGAGGCCTATTTACTATAGTGAGTTGGAATGCTCAGGTCCAACTGTACTTACTTGGATCATTCTCACAGGGTGATTACTTTTTCCCACTCTGACAGGCCCGCTAAAGGTACACAAATCTTAAAACTTAGAAAAAGCTTCAAGGGTCTAGATTTCTGATTGTCTATAAAAGACAAGAGCATACTCTCCTACCTCTTAGATTTTTCTGAAAACATGAAAGACAAATTTTTTCTTTAACCAAATAGCAATTTAAGTGCCTAAGAAAATACTAAATGAATACACAATGTTTAGTCGATTCTCCTTAGGCAACCTGCAAAACCAATATGTCAGTAGTCATTTTCTTCTTGATTCTTTGGTAGGCATATGTTTGATTGATAGATTCTTTGACAAGCATCCTGAAAACATTAAAACCCCAAAATTAGTTGCCAAAATAACATAAAAAATAATTATCAAAAGAAAATTCTAGCATACAAACTATAAATTAAACTAATCTAACAAGAATTTCCATTTTTTATGACTATCCTAGTTATGACAGTTTTGATAGTACTCCACTCTGTCGTTTATAACTTTTTAACCAGAGATAATTTGGAAGCTCTCTTTGGTGGAAATCTGGAAAACTTGGTTTTACAGAACATATTAAAATTTGGGTTAGATCCAACAGCTCAATAAATAGTTATACCCTCTGAACCGAGACCATTTTTGACTGTCATAGAAGAATAAGTAAAATGATAGTCCTACACTATGTCAATAAAAACTTTCAGACCCATAATATTTAGGAAAATCCCTTCAGTGAACTTGTAGAAAAATTGATTTTAAACAACATATCCAAAATTGGTTGAGATCCAATAGTTCAATAAACAGTTATGCTCTCCAAACTGAGACCATTTTTGACTGTCATAGAAGAACAATAAAAAAGAAAGATTTTTATTTGCAAATTTAACACATGTTTATTAGTTATAAAAACCAAACATTAAATTTATTCAAGAAACATTAGAAATCTTTTAGTCATGGGTTCAAGCCCCACGGTGGGCACCAGAAATGTGTGTGTGAAAAGTGGACCTGTAATTTGTATCTGGAATACACAACACTTCAATTAAGTCATTAGATGCATGGTTAGTCAGATATAAACATGAATATGAAAACCATAACAAATCGACCCATTGCCTTCTAAAAGATGTGAGTATAAGATTGCTCTCAGTTTTGTATAAGAAATACCAGTGACTAGACTACACCAAGACGAAGGATTTAATCTATATGAGCATGAGATTAAGCTACATGGATGCAAGATTAATCTAACAAGATTTAAACAATAAATGAGATAAATGATCTAAATATGTATGCAATATTCTCAATTAACCTAGAGAAAAATTAGCATAATAACAATATATTCTCCAGGATTTTTGAATGAGAGATGAGAGCCTGAATTTATTGAAAATTCAAAAAGAAACCAAAGGCTGAGATCAAATGATGATGAGTGGTCAAGATTTTCCAAGAGGAAGCACAATCCAGGTGAATTGATGTGATTGGATGCTTTTCTTAGTTTTAAAGGAAATTGAACTAAAATTAAGATAAAATCAAGAAAAAACTGATTTATTCTCTATTTCATTCAATTTTGAGATTTAATTGTTTTAATTGCTTTCTTTGAGATTATTTATCAATTTGTAATTTATTTTTTTCAAGATTATCTCCAATTGATTTCTTTTCTCAAATTTTTAATTCTTTTTTGGTCAATTAATTCTTTTTTTGATTTATTTCCATTTTTGAAGATTTGTGCTCATAATTTCCAATTCCTCTTTCTTGATTTGTTTCCTTTTTTGAAGATTTATGGCAATTTTTATTTATTTTTCAAATTAATTTCTCTTTTTGATGATTTAATGGCAAATTGATTTATTTAATTAAATATGCTAGGATATTTAATAAAATAAATAAGATAATTGTTTAAGATGATTTACTTGGAATGATTTAATTAATTAAATAAATATTTAATTAATATTGATTGATTAATTTGTCATGTGACATTTGATGATTAAAGAATTAATTGTGTTCTCAAGATTTATTTAATTGCCTTTGGTTAGGACCTTGGTGATGTTGTTGAGATTAGGGGCTCATGGTTTAGATGACCATTTTTAGTGTATTACAAGCATGTGTAAAACCAAATTCCTTAACTCTCTTCACATTCCCCTACGTGGTAGACAAGGCTAAAGATGTGGTATGGTGTTTTTAGCAGTTTTAAATCTCCAACAAACTTTGCTAACATCCCCAGTGCTTTGGAGAAGAAGGCATTATATTTTCAAAGAAAATTATATTGGCAGATGTAAGGTAAATTCCACAACTTTTGCCAGGCATTCTTCCCCATGTTGAAAAGGCAATGGAATCTTTCAAGCAAATGCAGGCAGTGTGTTAGTTGATCCAGGCATAGAAATCCTCAAGCAGATGCTGATGGCGTAGAAGATGTTAAAAAGGTTTTAGAAACTCTCAAGCAAATGCAGTTGGCAGGTAAACCAACAATTTATCTCTCCTAAACGGTGATTAAATGGGCATCAAAGAATTTCAAAAGGTTGCAATATGGCGTAGGTGGAGGAGAGACATTTCAAAATCTTCAGCAAATGCAACAGCAGGTGTAGAGCTCCTCCCTACATGGATATTAGAAGCCTCTAGTAAGAATGAAATGGGGCTGCGTAGAAGTCAATGTGTTTGGAGGTGCATGTTGTACGTTATAATCTTCCACAAATTCATTGGCAGCTACATTCCAAATTCTCCCTCCCCCTACATGAAGGTGTATCAAGAAGCTTAGAAAACTTTAAACAAATGCAAATCTGCAGACAAAGGCTCCATTAAAACCTTCAAAAATGCACAGTGCCAGGTAAAGCCATTATCCCACATTAGCTGGGCATGGGGACATTTTGATATTTAAAAGTAAGAACACACACAACCATAGTGTCAAAGCCTTGAAGGCTTTTGACGCAAGGTGTCATCTGGGCACCCAATGGACCCCACACGTGCGTACGTGAATCCTGAGGGGAGGAGGCCTGATGGCTACCAGATGGACCCCACGTGTGCATAGTTCCCGAGGTAGGAAAATTTTGCAAAGGAAGGACAACTTAACAAGTGAGAAGGTTCATCATAGCTCGATGATGGTCGCTATTTTGCAAGGCAAAGATGAATGAAGATAAACCATCATGAACCAACAATAGAGCACGTGCAGAAATGGACGCGTTAACGAGTGAGCAAGTTCCTAGAAGATCAACGATGATCGCTATGTCGCAAGGCAAAGATGCACGAAGGTTACCCTTTACGAAATGGTGACCGATGAGCTGGCGGGTCCTGGTTGCTGGTGAGCTGGCGAGTCCCATAGAGGTAGCACTGATGTGGCTGAGAAGTGGTGGACAAGTGGCGATGATGTGGCTGACAAGTGGCGATGATGTGGATGACAAGTTGCGGATGGATGAGGTGTCATCCTAGGTGGCAAACAGTGGACCTTGCTGATGAATCACAAGCTGCCATGTGGTAGGGTGTCAGGTGAAAAAAGGAGAAAAATCAAAGTTAAATGTAAAGTCCAGACTATAGAGAAATCCAAAAATTTAAATGATGGCCTACATAAAAAAGATTAATTCGCCCAAGGGTTAATTTTTGCCCAAATATAGAAGTATTATATACCGTTGGAAAGCTTTCAGATTGAGAAATTCACTTTTGCAATAAATTTCAACAAATCTCAGATATTTTGAGAGCAGTTTCTATGGGAAGAAAATGAAATATTTTTTAGTTAGGGAAAAAAGGGACACTTAGCGATCTCTGGTGCATTCTGGTCTTTTCCCCCTCCTTCATATTCCCATTTCTTCTCATTTGTAAGGGTTCCCAATTTTTGGAAATTTTTCTCCAAGGGAAAAATCCGTAATTGTAGGTTCTAGTGATGGCATCTTTTTATTTTTGTAAATGACAGTGTGTTCTTCTGAGTTTCCAATTTTGTCTTTGTTGTAGGTTTTGTTTCAGTTTGTAGGTTTACACATATGCAAGGCATGTGTGATTTTCTATGAAATTGTCTCCAAAATTGTATTCAGATTCATACAATTTCATATTGTTAAGGATAATTTGGAATTGTCTCTTTAGCCTTCTCTAAGAGTGTAATGTTTGCCTTTTGGGTATTCTTCAAGGAAGAATTTAAATCCTGAAACCCATCATTAATTATTTTGAATGTATATTGGATATATAAGTATGGTTTTGTGATGGAGAAGAGGATTGTATTAATGTAATGCATTCATACATGAAAATTTAATTTTGAGAGTAGCTTGCATATGAGATTTCTCTTCAAATTTTATGCATGACTCTATGGCCTGAATAAGGCACTGGTCTTGTAATATTGAAGGATTGTCAGAACATCATTTTAAAATCCAAAATAAGAATATCTTTTATTTTTTGTTCTATGGTAGTGTCCATCCATCTCATGATTCAAAATATTGTTGAGTTGTAAGTGTAGATCTAGCCCATCTATAGTATCCTCCTTGTTTTTGAACCTTTCGAGATCCATTTATTATCACTGTTTTGATTTTTTGGGTAATTTTGTTCTCTGGCTCTTTAAGGTGCGAAATGGTATGCTTAAACCCTTCATGTTGCGTCTGAGTTTTAGGTCCGAAGGTTTAAGAAGTTTCTTTTTCCCTTTTTCCCTTTTTGAATTTTCCCGCATTCTATTTTCATTTTTCTTTTCCACTTAAATGGAAGGGTCAGTTCATCATGAAGGTGTCCCCCCTTTAGGTTTTTCCTAGGCAGGTTTTAAAATGTATTTTAATTTTTACACCTTTCCCTATGTCTTGTTTTAATCTTTGTCAGGCTTCTTAACAATCATGGAAGTCAAAGTTGATCCTGTAATGCATGTTGTTTTGCTGGGAGAAGATGCCCATGGTTTACCTTCTGCGAAGTAACGAAAATCGTAAATGGGCCCAGCAAAAGGATGGTTTGTAAGGTAAAGAAAATGCATCTCGTATTAGATCCAACGGCTCGCGTTGATTCGCTCATCCAAGATGCATGTGTTTTAAAGTCTGTGAAATAGAGAAACAATGGGTGGGTCCCAGAGGTAAGTGGTTCTTTAGTTAATGACCAATCAACATGGAGTTGATCCAACGGTGCGTGGATTCATAGCCGGAAATGGTCTGTGGTTTATCATTCATGAAATAGCGAAAAGGTGGAGGGCCCGAGTAAGGTGGTCACGAAGGGATTAATAGGTGATCATCTTAAACAGGATCCAACGATTCGTGTTAGTTCATAAGGAAAAGTTACTTGAGATTTAAAGTCTGCGAAATGGCAAAAGGTTGGTGGACCCAAGAGATAGGCAAGTCATGATTTTAAAGACCGATCAACTTGTAGTTGATCAGATGGCTCACATTTATTCGCAGCCTCAAAACAAACAAAGTTCACCATTCATGAAGTAGCCAAATGACATGGCAAGACAGGTGGATAGTTTGGCTGGGTAAAAGATGGCCTGTCATATACACGTTGCTCCAAAAGATTGTTGAGGGCCTGCTTTGATGGTGTTGAAACCCATGGTGAAATAGAACACATGGCGGTCCTAAATTGGAGCCCGAAGGAGTTCTTGGGTGAATAGCTGACTGACACATAAGATTCATTTATTGGTGATAGAGAAAAGCAAGTAGTTTCCATGCTGAGGGCCCACTTTAAAGGTTCAAGTGCATTAAAGGTTCTACATCTCGAGATTGATCTAATGATGGGTGCTTTTTCGCAACCCGAAGATGTAGGGTGGTTAGCCTTCATGAAGTAGTGAAAACCACTAGCATTGATGGTTGTGCGAGGTTAGTAAAGTAGACTGGCAGTCACTGTAAGTAGTAAATATCGAGTGGGTGGTGATTGATCAGATGACTAGTGTTGTTTTGCACGATTAAAGTATGCAATTTTTACCTTTCGCGAAGTAGCGAAGGGAGGGTGGGGCCCATTACTAATATAGAATGACTAAGGGAAGTAAAGGCAGTGCAAGTTTCCAAGATCCAATGAGCATCATTGCTTCACGAATGAAAGTTGCGAGGGTTTTAAGCTCCACGAAATGGCAAAACAACGAAACAGTGAAATACTCAAAAAAGCTTGTGATCCGTTGGAACCCATTTTTGAATTCGATTTGCGAATTCAATTCTAAGTTGGTGGCCGAAGCATGTGGGTTAATGTCTCAATTCAATGCCAAGTTTTCATAATAAGGTCCACATCAAATTGAATATCGGCACCATTTCGACGAGTTTGTTGTAGAGGAGCTGGTGCAAAGCGATTTTCTTTAGGTGAGTAACAGGTTTTTGTATCTTGCTTGCTAATTATAGTTTAAAAATTGGTATTATCGTGTGCTTGCCTCATCAGAGTTTTGTTTGAGTCTTGATTGATATAATTGCATCACTGAGATGGCACCAAGAAAAGATTTCATATGGAAGGTAAATTATCAAGATAGAAACATATGTGATGATTTCATGGAACAATTGACTATGTCCATGAATGTTGCAGCCAGAATTAAAGAATTGGTACCTAAAGCCTTTCGTCTAAGGATTGGAGATGATTTGTATGACAAGGGCAACTAGTTGAGAGATCCACACATAGGGATATCAGGTCTAGGTCTTTTCAAAGTAGGATTCAGTCAGAGACATGCCCTTGCCCCAATGAATAGTATTTGGGAATTGGACGTACGAAAAATCATAGTCCCTGGGGTTTTCATGGATGTTGATCTATTAACACAGACTGCACACAATTATGACCCAGTTGCCAAATGCATCATGAATGTGAAGGGAGGAGCCCTGATTGAGATTAATGATGATGAGTTTAGAAATGTGTTTAAGCTCAGTGAGGTGTATAATTATTTAGAGCCCATAAATTTTGATACCTTGGCCTAAGTTTACAATGTACAAAGGGATCACCTCGGGAGTGGACCATTGAAAGAGGTTTTTGTTAAAATAGGAGGGCTAACTATTGTAGGCCCTAGTACCATGGAACCTTTCTCTCTAAATTTGTTTACACTAAGAGCTAAAGGCATGTATTGGTCACTATGTCAAATTTTGGGGAAGATGTTGAAAGCACCATGCCAACCCATTATATGTTGATGATAGCACAGATTCTGAACCCCTCCTTGCTAGTTACATTTATTTATTCACCTTATCTCACAGATGCAATACATGAAGGACTAATGGGGATAAAAAGTGGTAAGGTAGACAGACCATTTGGATGGTACTCTCTTCTCATGCACATGTTTTTGTTCAAAGGTGTTGATTACATTGCTAGTGAAATGGACTTAGTCAAGGAAAAGGATGGTGAAGAGTTGCCTGTGCAACTGTGGAGAACTATTTTGTCCTGGGACATAGAGGATTCTAGATATCTAAAATTTGACAGATGCTTTGCATCTAAGATTAGGATTCTTTTATGTTCATAGAACCCTAGGGTCCCCAAAGCTCTTGTAGAATTCCTTAGGCCTAAGGAATTTGCTGAAGGCATCAAGATTATGCACAATTGGGGTGACATATACTTGTACCCTATCTCTATAGTTTTTAGAGTTTATGGTTTTAGAGGTACTCCATATTTATTGCCCTATCAAGTCCCATTGAAGATAGGAATTTGTGTAGGGGAAAAAGTGACACTAAGCAAACATGCCCTAATCCTACCTTTTGACACACATTGTGGAATACGAAAGAGCCTAGAGGTATCACACAATTGGCTACTTCTTTTTGTGGAAGAGAGAGCCACGGGCTACCTATTAGGATTTCTATTCCTTTGTTGTAATTGAAAGATAGAATGATGCAAGTTCAACTCCTAACTCCAAAGTGCAAGTATAAACTAATAATGAGATTGCAGAATTGAGATTACACAATGGAAAGCTGTAAACACAAGGACAAGATAAGAATGTAGATGTGTACCCAGAGTTAAAATCTGAGTGAAAATGTTCGGGACGGGGGTACAGGCGCCACTGTCCTGATTCTGCCCCTGAAACTGCTCCTGAAACTGCTGTTCTGCAACCTGAAAAGCTATCTGAAACTTGTTGTCTGATAGAAGGACTAGGGCGCCCAGCGCCCCTGTCCCAGGGACCAGGGCACTCCACACCCCTGTCCTGGTCTCTTCCTCTAAAATTTAGTGTGTTGTTCTGTCTCGGTCCGCTTCCGTCGGATCTGCAACTTGTGGCGTCCTTCGAATTCGGAAATCTGCACTTATATCTGAAAAGGGGTGGTGGGCGGCTATATAGGGTTTTGCCTTAGTCAAACCCCCACTTTGGTGATTTCCACCTCCACGAATAGCCAAGTTGTATAGTAAAAGTAATATGTGTGTGCAGACCTTGTGTGTGTGCAAGATCCTAAAATGCAAGCAAACTAGAGCAACCTAGAAAGTAAACCCTAATTGCTTGTAAATGATGATGTAGATGCTCCAAATCAAGATGCAAAGTGATCTAAAGCATGAATACAAATGATATAATGAGGCTTATGCAAAGACATGAAAACAACATGAAATCATACCCAACCCCAAGGGAGGGGTACAAGCCAATCTTCAGTCGGTGATCTCCTATTGCTCTTCAATGTCTTCAAAGACCTAAATGGATGAATGAAATTGATGAATGCTTGATGGATGGATGTTGAATTTTGTTGAAGTCTTCAAAGATCTGCTCTTTTGCTGCATAGAAGGTCTCTGAAAACCAAAATTCGGATCCTTTCAAATGAAGAAAGAGAGCTCTTATATATGAAACCCTAGGTCTTAATTTCAACTTTTGGCCGACCTAGAGATTGAATCTCTCGCCAATTTCTTGGGGTTAAGCTTTATTTTATGATTGGATTGTGCTCGTTAAATTTTGGGAAAAATGTCCAGGACCGTGTGCACTCCGGGCGCCATGGTCCCGACAACTTTTCACCAAATTTTCAGGGCCATCAAATATGATGATTTTAGAGCAAATCCCGAAGTTACAGGTGATTTCGAGATGTTTTGACCCCTGAAATCAAGCCCCCAAGTTCAAAATAGGACCTAGTTAGGGTTTTTGATTAAATGATGTATTGGAAGAATAAAATGAAAGGGGCACACTTTAATGAAAAGGGCCCAACTTTATGATATGGGAGATGATAAAATAGAACGTTAGACCTAATTAATTTAATTAATTAAGTGCTAAAGGGGAAATGCAATGCAAAATGCAAGATGCGCCAAGGCGGGTGCTAAACTAGGTGTGAAATTGTACCACCCTAGCAAGTGCGTACAATTTACGACGCTACATTTAGCCCCCACTTTAGCGGTCATATGAACACTACGTGCATATGCAAGCTAAAGTACAGAAAAGTAAACATTATTTGAAAAAGGATATATCCATAAGTTGTCGGATGAAGCCCCCAGCGGCATCTGCAGTACTCAGTTAGGAACCGCACCCTACAAAACACATGTTAGATCACAAAATCACCTAATGCTTACTAAGGAAGGTGATGAAAATTTGAGGGTAGCTATATGCCCCCCCCTGTTTCGGCTTGCTAATTTTAGTGAGTTGAAACAGGGTATCATGTTTACCACTTCGAATTGTTATAGAATATTGATGACCAATGCTCACAAGAAGATTTGATATGATATCAAAAACTAATGGAGAATCATTTGGTAAGAAAGAGGACTAAATCTCAATTCCAACACAACAAAGAGTGTGAGGATTTGAGAGTTCTCTAACACAAGATGAAGGATGTAAATGGAAACAAAATGCAAAGAGAAGAAAAGAAAGGAAAAAAGCATGAATACACACATTGGTGATCCATGAGAAGAATAGTGAGAGAGAAAACATGGACTTCTCGCCCCTAGATCTTGTCTAGGTGATCCATGGGAAAAAGGGACATGGAAAACTAGCCCCTAGAGTCTGTCTAGGTGATCCATGTAAGGGAGGAGAGTGAGAAAGTCTAGCCTTATGCTGCTAGTTCCACTCAACCTCGTGCATGTGTGTGTAAGGGAGGTTAGAAGCACCTCATAGGAGTCTATGCCTGAGTATGCTACAACCTATATATATATAGTACAAAAGTGTGACATCTCGCTCTAAGAGTCTGTGCTCTGGTTCCGAGAATAATCACCTTGTATAAAAGAAAAATGGAGACATCTCGCTCTAAGAGTCTGTGCTCTGGTTCTGAGAATGACCCATTGCTCAAAAAGTGTAATGTTTATGTCATAAGCAAAGTAGAACAAGGATACCTACCTTCATCACAAAAGAAGATAATCCAAAAATGCAACAATGTCATAGATCCAAGCAAGAGAGTTTTGCACTCTTTAAGCATGGATAAGATAGTTGAAAAGGGATATCTTGTAGTATGTGTAAAGGAGATCCTTAGAGGAGAAGAGATCTTTGTACAAAAGACACCTATCCCTGAGAGGAATTGTCTTAGACAAATATAACATCTTCTAGAATAAGACAGAGAAGAGAATAAGAATGCAATACTTCCTTCTTTTGCGAGGTGAAAGTGATTCTTAATGAAGGATGACGCTTTTTTTAACCCAATTGGGAGAGTGAATTCATTATGGATGTATTTTACCAAGTGCAGAAGAGGTTGTAGTCAAGGACTTACACCTCTTGTAAGAGAGAATCCTTGAACAAACAACAACAAATGCATACAAGGAATAACATCAAGTAATAAAGTTCACACCATCCACGAGATAGGAAAAAGTGGATCCTTAGATAAAAATAAGGAAAGATCATTGCCTCCCAAGGATAAGGACAATGAGAAGGACTTACACAATCTTCCAGGGAGAGATTTAGGCATAAACAAAATGTACTACATACTCACATGAGTTCTTGCAAGCAAGACATTAGTGTATGTAAAATGCTCCTCACAAGAAGTGGGTAGGATAACAAAGAGAATACACATCTTCTCCCATATCTAGGAAAAGAGGATTCTAAAGAAAAGATGATCAATATTTCCACACTATTGCCCCAAAGGGAAATTTTAACCATAAAAGGAAGAGATGTATGAAATCACTCTTGTCCCCATAGGAACAAGAGATAACATAGAAAATTAGGCTATTATGTTGCTTCAAAAATATGATTGCACTTGAAATTGTACCATCATGAATGACAATGAGCCCCCAGTAAATGAGCTACCAATGTCACATAATGATGAGAAACATAATAGCCATTAATGTTATTTAAAGACATGATAGATTGAATGAGGTATTTGAATATGACATGCTGAATGCTCAACTATAAGTGAGATCAAAAACATGTATAAAATGATAAAAATTAAAGAAGGAAAGTTACGAGAAATCTTAGAAGAGAGATGAGTGTAATTTATTAGAGCCTTATCCCTGGAGGAAAGGACTTTATGATGAATAGGAGATAAATATTCATAAGTGGATTTAGAAATTTGAGGGGAGTCATAAAGAGATTTGTTCATCGCCAAGATTTCCTTATGAGGGGAATGAGAGTTGATAGAAGTAGAAGATGATTTAGTTGAAGTGAGATCATCATCACTACTAAATATAGCATTCACATTGAGAGATGGTCTTTTAGATGCTTTGGTGGGATTAGAAAGATTATATCCAAGTCCAAATGAATATTCATGCATGTTATGTTCTAAAGGAACTTTAATTCCTTGTTCATTTGCGCCACAACCATTTCCACTATAGCCACTCTTAGCCAAAATATGAAAACCACGACCATAACGATTAGCCATTTCAGAAAGAAAAGGTGGTTTTTCATAAGACAAAGAATCAAATTCTTCAGAATTAGAGGTGTGAGGAAAAGAAGTTTGAGAAGAAGCCACAAAATTATTGCTCATAGGTTCAGGTAAGACTGATTGATCTCTAGTTTCTTCCTTCTTTTTATCTTTAAGCTCTCTAGGAGGAACCCTATACTCACCTACAAAGGTGGGATTGAAATCAAGAGATCCCCAATCATCTTCTACGAGAACCTTCTCAGGATCAAAAGCCTTTTCATGTGTAGATTCAAGTTGAGAAGAATCTTCTTCAAGAACTCCAGACTCATCCAAAGAATTTTGATTATCAGAGGGTAATGATTCATCCATATGTATCTTGTTTAACGAGTCATCACTAGAAGAGGAAGGCTTAGAAGAACTCCCTTTGGAAGTATATGTTTGCAAACAAGCTTGAAAATTAGTATCACCTATCAAGGTATATGTCTTATTATTATAAATAAATTTAACTTGTCTATGCAATGTAGAGGGGATAGCTTGCATACTGTGAATCCAAGGTCTCCCTAATAACAAGTTGTATGTTAGATTTCCCAACATAACATGGATAGGAGTAGGCAAAGTAATAGGTCCCACTGTGATGGGTAAGGTGATAATACCTAATGAAGACTTAGCCACATTATCAAAGCCTCGAATGGGATGAGAGTCAGGCTCAATAAGGGATGTATCCACATTCATCTTATGCAATAGATTAATGCTACACACATTAAGGCCAGAACCATTATCTACCAGTGTTCGTCTTATAGCAGTGTCATTTATGATAACCACAATCATCAAGGGATCATATTGATGTTGAATTTCACTAGTAGGCAACTCATCTTGAGTAAACACAATTTGAGCTTTACGATTCATCACAGAGTTAACCAAAGACACTATATTAATAGATGTATTAGGTGGAGGAACATTCAAATCTTTCAAGGCATCTTGTAACATTCCATGATGAGCGGAAGAAGTTTGGATCAAATCCCAAAGGGATATCTTAGCAGGGGTAGCTTTAAGTTGTTCTATAAGATCATAGTCCTTACCAAGAACTTGTGAAATATGTGGAGCTTGAGGAAGAATAGGTTGGGAAGGAGGAAGTGAAGTTGGGATAACTGGAGGAGGATTAGGTTGCCTATTGTTTCTTGTGTCATAGGTATGAGCAACCACATTATAACTCTCTCTAGTCAGTTGCTTAGCATACTCATAAGGGCTCTTAGTAGAATAACCTCCTTGCACAGTAATAATAGGTTTCTTAGGAGTGCAAAAAGAATCATTAACATAACCACCTTGGACCACTAAGATAGGCTTATTTAAAGGTTGAGAATTTTGAGAAGGACAAGCACCTTGGACAGTGAAGAGAGGTTTGTTAGGTGTTTCATTTACATGTATCAAATTGATTGAGGATGGTTTAGAGGAATGAACAAAAGTGTTGGAAGAATTATTGATAGTCTTCTCTTGCACTAAAATCTTATCAAGGATTAAATCAATTTTAGGAGAGAGACAAGGGGTAGGCATTGATGTTCTAGTAGGAAGAGTAATACTAGGAAAGGTCATATCATCCTCTATCATCAAAGGATCTACATGGGGAATAAACTCTCTAGGAGAAGGATCAACATTACTCTCTAAAATCTCACTTTTGAGAGGGAGATCTTTGAAAGAGATGTTAACCATCTTGCTTTGAACTAGGGTATCCTTATGAGTAGAACCAAGTTGAGGAGAGGGAGATGCTTTATTTTTAGAGGGAGAATAATTGAGATTCAAGGAAGGTGAGAAACTATCAAGGGAGTTTTCAATCTTGATTTCATCCCCTTTGGCTAGGGTTCTCTCATGGGGAAGAGAATAATCTACACCTTCTTCTAATGGTTCATCCCAAATAGTGAAGTGGTTGAAAGGAATGTTTGAAGTATTGTCAATTTCGGGAGAGGAGATAACATTGTTTATTAATTCCTCATCCTTAGGAGGGAGAGGATCAATAGATGTGTTAAACTCATCCTCTTTCCTCAAAGTATGTTCAATATGATCTTTAGGGGAGAGAGAATTAAGGAAATTTCTTATTATTTCATCTTCTTTCTCTAAGGGATGCTTATGGGTAAGACAAACTTTAGGAGAAGGGTAAGCATTTATCATTAATTCATCATCTCTAGTGGGAATTTTGTTGGAAAAGGAAATGCCATCACCAGGAAATGTAGGGATAATGTCATCTTCTTGCACAAAAGGATCCTCATGAAGGGAGGTTTTTTTAGGAGGAACATGAACATATTTCTCCAAAGATTTATGCTTAGGAAGGAGATCTTTGAAAGAAGTGTTCATAACCTCTTGTTGCACTAACATGCCCCCATTGGAAGGACCAAATTTAGGAGAAAATAAGTCAATGTCCATCAATACCTTTTCACTTAGAGAGGCATCATGTAGGGAAGATGAAGTAACATTAAGAAAGGTGTTTATGATATCATTCTCTTCCTCTAGGATAGCTAAATAGGAAGGGCACATTTTAGGAGAATTGTCAAGATCACTCTTAAAGTCTTCATCCTTAGAGCATGGGAGAGTCTCAAAGGGATTGGTAGCAACTCTTTTAGGCACTAAAATGTTGTTATATGTGGGGGGAGGTTCTTTAGGAGAAGGAAAAATTGAAACAAGGGAAGCTAACCCATTATCACATCTATGAAATGAATGCATCATGACAACAATTTTCCTTTTTCAAATGATAACACATGCAAAATAGAAGGAAATGTTTAATTTTAACCAATGCAAGCACTTAGAATGTAGATTTAGAAAATGAAATTTATGATTCAAATGAGTTCCTAAATCAGATTTGAAATTATTCATCCCAATTAAGCTATCCACAAGTTCAACAAAATTAGGGTTTTAGCAAAAATTTCCTCTAAATTTTTGAATCTTGCAAGAAATTAAAACTTGTAAATACAAATTTGAATTTGAAATAGCATAAACACTCAAATTTGAAAACATAAATCAGAATTAGAGAAGATTGGAATTCACGTCGGGTTCACCAAAATGTGTAGGGGAAAAAGTGACACTAAGCAAACATGCCCTAATCCTACCTTTTGACACACATTGTGGAATACGAAAGAGCCTAGAGGTATCACACAATTGGCTACTTCTTTTTGTGGAAGAGAGAGCCACGGGCTACCTATTAGGATTTCTATTCCTTTGTTGTAATTGAAAGATAGAACGATGCAAGTATAAACTAATAACGAGATTGCAGAATTGAGATTACACAATGGAAAGCTGTAAACACAAGGACAAGATAAGAATGCAGATGTGTACCCAGAGTTAAAATCTGAGTGAAAATGTTCAGGACGGGGGCGCAAGCGCCACTATCCTGATTCTGCCCCTGAAACTGCTCCTGAAACTGCTGTTCTGCAACCTGAAAAAGTTGTCTGAAACTTGTTGTCTGACAGAAGGACCAGGGCGCCCAGCGCCCCTGTCCCAGGGACCAGGGCACCCAGCACCCCTATCCTAGCAGGACCAGGGTGCCCCATGCCCCTGTCCTGGTCTTTTGCTCTGAAATTTGGTGTGTTGTTCTGTCTCGGTCCGCTTCCGTCGGATCTGCAACTTGCGGCGTCCTTCGAATTCGAAAATCTACACTTATATCTGAAAAGGGGTGGTGGGTGGCTATATAGGGTTTTGCCTTAGTCAAACCCCCACTTTGGTGATTTCCACCTCCATGAATAGCCAAGTTGTATAGTAAAAGTAATATGTGTGTGCAGACCTTGTGTGTGTGCAAGATCTTAAAATGCAAGTAAGCAAACTAGAGCAACCTAGAAAGTAAACCCTAATTGCTTGTAAATGATGATGTAGATGCTCCAAATCAAGATGCAAAGTGATCTAAAGCATGAATACAAATGATATAATGAGGCTTATGCAAAGACATGAAAACAACATGAAATCATACCCAACCCCAAGGGAGGGGTACAAGCCAATCTTCAGTCGGTGATCTCCTATTTCTCTTCAATGTCTTCAAATCCCTAAATGGATGAATGAAATTGATGAATGCTTGATGGATGGATGTTGAATGTTGTTGAAGTCTTCAAAGATCTGCTCTTTCGCTGCATAGAAGGTCTCTGAAAACCAAAATTCGGATCCTTTCAAATGAAGAAAGAGAGCTCTTATATATGAAACCCTAGGTCTTAATTTCAACTTTTGGCCGACCTAGAGATTGAATCTCCCGCCAATTTCTTGGGGTTAAGCTTTATTTTATGATTGGATTGTGCTCCTTAAATTTCAGGAAAAATGTCCGGGACCGTGTGCACTCCGGGCACCATGGTCCCGACAACTTTTCACCAAATTTTTAGGGCCATCGGATATGATGATTTTAGAGTGAATCCCGAAGTTACAGGCGATTTCAAGATGTTTTGACCCCCGAAATCAATTCCCCAAGTTCAAAATAGGACCTAATTAGGGTTTTTGATTAAATGATGTATTGGAAGAATAAAATGAAAGGGGCACACTTTAATGAAAAGGGCCCAACTTTATGATATGGGAGATGATAAAATAGAACCTTAGACCTAATTAATTTAATTAATTAAGTGCTACAGGGGAAATGCAATGCAAAATGCAAGATGCGCCAAGGTGGGTGCTAAACTAGGTGTGAAATTGTACCACCCTAGCAAGTGCGTACAATTTACGACGCTATAGAATTATAGATGTACTAAGGCAAATTGGAGGTGTTCAAGAGGCAGAGCTAACAAATAGGGGAAAAGGGACCATTTTCCAACCTATTACCATGGCCCATCAATTTGTGATCACTAAGGGTGGTTGGAAGTACTTTGAAGATTTGTTTCAACCATACAGCTTGCCTATGGTAGTAACAAGGTTTGTTGACCCTAAGGATTTTTTCAACGGCATGTTAAGGAGGAGAGCAATATGCAAAGGTAGGCCTCATGAATTTCACTTCCCTGAGGATCTAATTAGAAATGAGTTCAGTCTGGATGAGCAAGAATTGAGGAAAGAAAAGTGGGTAGCCTACAAGAAGGGTCTAGATTTCATTCATCAATTTGACAGAAGTTATGACCCTTTATCTAGCTTTCCTCCCTTTGAGTAAAAGATCAAATTCTTAATTCTTTATTTTGAAAATTTAGAGCTAACTTTGAAGGAAAAGAGGGAAGTTGTAATAAGAGATAATCCTGATAAGGCTAGGTTGGTTCTAGCCGAGCCTACCTTTTCTAGGCCCATCCCTCCAAGCAATTATGTAATGCACATTAAAGTCCAAATACGGTGTGCTGATACCAATAATAGGTGAGCCCTCTACTTCAAGAGGCAAGAGAGAAATTGAAGATGTCATTGACATCCAAGACTTCCCTAAAAGGAAAAGGGTGGGGAAGGAAGTGCAAACAAGTGAGTCTCTATACTCTCCATCTCAATCCCCTATCCATATAGGAGATGAACAGGCAGTAGCAGAACAATTACTGCAGTTAGAGAGTCTTGGGGAGATTGCCTAGATGTATGAGGAAACACAAGAGGGGATGCCAGAAGAGCCACCTACTGCTGAAATGAACTTAACTACTGATGAGTTTAAAGGTAAAGAGATAGACTCTGTTGTTAAGAAAGCCAATGAGGAGTTCCTAGCTGATAGTAATTTTGTCACAATAGGGTCCTTCATGCAATTTTTTTGGAAGCAAAACATAGAGCTAATCAAGGCGAGGTGTGAAAAGAGGAAGAGTGAGAAGCCTCATAAGAATGCCACTTCAGTAGAGGAGGAAGTGAAACAAGAAATGATGGCAGAATTTCAAGCCATCACTCCTGAAGCAGGAAGGGAAATGGTGCCAAAGCCTGGTGTTCTACTCCTCCCTAAATGGGATATAGCAGATGCCTTGGTTCTTGAAGCACTTAGGAAAGAGACCAAGCCAATGGAGGAAGTGACATTCAACAAGAATAATGTTGCTCTAGTCATGTGGTCCTTGAAGAGAGATGAAAATAGAAAGAGGAAAGATACATCAGAATCCAGTTTCCTAGGAGGTATGATAGTGAAGAGAGTTCAAGATATAGGGGTGGTAGAAGCTGCTAGCACAGTTCTAGAAACTACAAAATTCAGTGTAGCAGTGGCTGAGAAAGAAGAAAAGGAGAGGGCTGGTCTCCAAGTGAAATTAGAAACAATTTAAAAGGCTTATAATGAAGCCAAAGAGGAGGTAGCCAACAGGGATAGTATTATTGCTAGATTGTAGATTCAATTGGCAGGACAACACCAAGGAGTTGAGTCCTCTACCCCGGTGATTGCATCTTCTCCAACAAGACCTCCACCTACCACTCCTATCATAGAATTCCCCCCTTCTCCTATGCCTTCTGGTTTTCAACAAGCTAAGACCATTCAACATGAGTTAGAAAAGTTGAAACAGGCTCAAGCCCTGTTTGCAAATAAATATGAAGAGAAGGTAAAGGCCACAATTTTGAGTTTTGCTAATACAGTAGAGGCCCCCATTGTGCACACTAATATGAAAAGAATTTTGGATACTTTGTGTGAGCTGAATGAGGACAGGGTTATTTTAGAGCTGATTTTAAATAAGTGGATGCCAAGGGAAGTGGATTTAGAACTTATGTGTGCATCCTATCATGAAGCAAGATTTGATGTCATTATTAAATCCACATGTGAGTTAGCAAAAGGCCTGACCAAGCTAGCAGAAGGAAGAGCCAATATAGAGAGTAAGGCTAACTTGTATAGGAAGGAATATACTGAGCATAAATTTGAATTGTTTCCTGGGGGTTTTGTTAACCAAAATCAGTTGAAGGACAAACAGGTATGGCTTGATGAGCTGGGAGCTAATTTGTCTTTAAGGGTGAATGAAATCATCAACAAAGATGACACATCTCTATTTGTTAAAACAATTGAACAAATAGAAAAGATAAAATCACACTACAGTTTCTTGGAATCAGAGGTTAAAAAGGTAAGGAACTCTTGGAAAAGGTTGGTTAAGTTGGAGAAAAGGATTGTTGGCTACGCCTGGCCTGTTGATGATGTGTTCCAAGAATGGACCCAAAAGTATGCGGTGCAAGAAGAGGAAAACCCAGAACAGTTGGAAAGTGTTGTAGTGGAGCGACAAACCGAAGAGGCCGTTGGTTTTGAAAAGACCTGTAACTGTTTCTTGGAAGGCATTGCGCTTTGTAACAAACTTTTCTTAGGATGTTTTGAAGCTTGTATGCATCCATGATATAATAAATGGATACCAGGACTAATAGAAAAGAGATCACAAGAATTTTGTAAGAAAGCTTTGCAGAAATATATCTTGGTTTTTTCTGGTTATTACAGAGAATACTTTGAGTTATGTAAGTTTTTTTCAAAATAAATATCAATATACAGATCAAAACATTTCGAGCCTAGAACCTGTGTTGTCTTTTGGTGTGGTTTCAGTAATTTACTAGTTTCATTTTGAATAATCTAGGGTTATTCAGCTGAACACAGATTGTAATGCAATCTTTATGGATATGTTCTTAGCTTTACTCTTCACGAGGGGAATTAAATATGCATGAAACATCTCTATCAGTAGATTATTTGTTTGGAACTTTGAATTTGATAAACAATGTCTAGTTTACAAAAAGAACTCTTATATATGTCAGACATGTATAGGGTTAATAAAAGCCAAAGTAATGAGATGTATGGGGATATTTAATTTTGGGATCCTTGCTTAATTTTAGATGACTTTGTAGCCTGGGTAAGGCACTAGTATTAGTTGGGGTTTTCTTCCTATTTCTCTTGGAGATCAATACTGAAAATGTGTATAAGTTTTTCCTTTAATGTTTCAGTTTTATTAAGGTTATGAAGTCCATGGGTTTCTAGCATTGGTTAACTATGGATCTCGAATTTTAAAGTGTGAAAGTTTTCACAGAAGGTATACCCACCTGAAACTTTGGATAAGTTCGAAGTGTAGGAGGTTTTTGTTTAAACCTTGTTATATGTTATTCTGGAGTTCTCTTTTTCTTGGTGTCCTCTTCATATGCAAACAGAGTTTTTATTTTTTCTTACAAAGAGGATAGAAAGGAATCAGAATTTGAGACTAACAAAAGTGGTGACTCTGCTGGGGAATGTCATACTGTATATCTATATTACAGATTGGCACCTGTATTAGCTTAGATGTTTGTTTTGATCTCTGTGTGTTTGTGGCAGATTGTATTATCTCTCATTCGTGCTATTTTTCTCTCTAAAATTTTTCCTATTATTCAAGTCTCTGCAAGAGATTTGTCAAACTTGTTTTCTTAATTTCCCACAATTTGTGTGGGTGGCGACTCTGACAAGTATAACCAGTGCTATTTTAATAAGTATAACTCTTTTAAGATAAACAAGTATATTGCAGAGTGGAAGGAACACCAAGTCTTTCATGAGGAAGCATCCTCAAGACACATTGCAAGAGGGATTATCTGAACAGGCACGGAGAGGCTAGAAAAGATTAGTTGTACATGAGCCATCTAATGCTGCTTGGGTACAAAAGAACACTAATGCAGGCAAGTCATCTGAAAGACCCATATATGCAAATTCAAATTCTTCTTCCTGTGAATCTGAGCAGGACATTTTGGGTTCCATTCTGGGTTGTTTGGTAGTAATGAGGAAGTCCAAATTTTAAATCAGAGAATATCTCATGTTAGTTTATCTGGGAAAGACAGGAATAGTTCAACTATTAAGATGGACTCTGTACCCAGAACAATAGATGGAAATATTAGTTTTATTGATATTGACCAAGTTAATGTATTAGACTTCGAATAAATGTTCCCTGATGAAGATAGGGTATCCCAAGAAATTGAGGCCCTGAATAGAAAAGTCCATCATTTAATTTCCTTAAGGGCACAAAAGGAAGCAAATAGGGAAAAAGAGGTGAAAGATAAATTGTTGGAGAGGGATAGGCTTCTAAGATATATTTCTAATCTTGAGTTATTCACCCAAGAGAAAGATAAGAGTGAGGATGAAGGTCCAGTCATCAAAAGAAATTTTGGTTGCCAAGACCAACTTTGCATACAAATCTGTGGTGCAACCGAATAGGGAGGTCCTTAGTGACCCACAACCTGTTAGAAATAATGTTAACAAAGGAAAACATAAGTGCATGGAAGATGGGTCTGGATCTAAGACTATAGCATAAATGTCTCATATGTTATCTGCACATGAGAGAGAGATAGATAGGATGAGGAAGGAGAAGGAAGATCTACAAAGTGAGTTGGAAATGGCTGAATTAGAAGCAACCAATCAAGAGGTTAAAAGAAAGATTAGATATCTAAAGGCTCCTCCTATCATTTTTCCTTTAGCAGACCTAAATAAACCTAATCCTCAGCATGCTTCACTCCCTCCAGTCAAAATTCAGTCAACCTTGCCTGTGAGTACTGTCCCAGCAAGTCAAGCCCCTATTATTAATCAAGGTAATCAAACCCCTCTAATTCATGGTCCTAGTGTAAGAATGAACCTGGGAAATAACCTTACTACTAATCAATTCCAGAGAAGACCCATTAACTTGGAGTTATACAAACAACTTTTCTTTGATGGAATCCTAGGGTACCCTAACCATGTTCCTACTGAATTAAGGGATAGACTCCATAAATTTGTTGGCAATAATGCAATCAATGCAGAAGAGAACTTAAAATCTTTCAGTGACTTGATAAATGATTATGAAATTATAGATGAAGATGTCATCATTAAATTATTTGTACAGTCCTTAGTTGATGATGCAAGGGATTGGTATAAAGGTCTCCCTATGAATGGCATTGGGTCTTGGGAAGATTTTAAGAACTGCTTTCAAGAACAATATGGTGACAAAAAAAATGTGAGCTTCATGCTCAATAAGTTCAACAATATTAGAAAGTCTAATAATGAAATTGTCATAGATTTCAATGCTAGATTTCAGAAAACAATGCATAGGCTCTATCAAGTCATGAGGTTAGATAATAATATGTGTCTGAACACTTATTTCAATGCTTTTGATTCTAAAATGGCCAATATCCCAAGGGATAAAAAACCGCATAATCTAAGGGATGCATTTAGGATTTCCATTAATGTGGAGAGTAATAGGAAAGCATCTAGGAAAGTAGGAAGGAGAACTGATGGGAGGTTGTGGCAAGAATCAAAGTAACAACCTAATAAAGTTGCCAAGGAGGAAGAAAAAATAGAGAAATTAATGACTGCAATGAAAGATCTTACCACTAAGGTAAGAAAAAATGAGAAGCCTCATTATAATTGGCAAGATAGGCCTCCTAGATTGCATGACATGCCTTACAATACTACTTGGAAGGATGGCAAACCTCAAAATGATAAGCCAAAAAACACTCAAAACCAAGATACCCCAGATCCTTTGAAAGGAGGAAATGTTCATAATATGGAAAATACTTCTTGGTGCATGGCTTGTGATGGACCTCGTTCTCCTCATCAATGTGTTGTAGCTCAATCCCTCAAAGAATCCATGAAAAAAGAGGCTGAGCCTGACATCAATATGTTTGAAACTGTTATTGAAAGTGATGATGAATCTATACAAAGTGAATTTAGTGAATGTGATGTGCTAAATAGTAATAGATCTTACCAAGGAAAGTTGACACTTGATTGGAATCTTACTTTGAATATGGTAACTATTGAAGATGAAGAAGTTCATCTCCGAAGACCTAGTGATGCAGAGGTGAGAAATATTACTAAGGCTGCTATAGCTAAAGCCAAGCATAATTACAACTTGAGAAGTAGTAAGAAGGGTGGAGATCAAGGTGAACCTGGCTCAATGTTCATTAAAGAAGTATCTCAGAAGAAGACAACAAATAATGCCACCTTGCCTCAAGATGGTCGAGAAAAGAATAACCAAATTAAAAATGTAACTAAGGGTATGGATAATAATGCTACTGGTGATATACAAGGAATTGCCACAATGAAAAAGGCAAGTCAGCCTAAGATAGAGAAAGTTAGGAATAATACTGAGTTGATTAATAATTCCACTTTTGCTATGACTAAGGCTCTTACCCAGATGAAGGTCACAGTCCCCTTGGTAGAACTATTGAAAATAAAGGAACATAGAGAAGATGCTCTATCTTTGTTTTCTAAGATATCTGACAGTAATACAACTTTGCCTTCAGGTTCAATGAAAGATGAAAAGGATCTTGAGTTGAAAACCCCGGAGGTATATGTTGGAACAACTATTACTCAAGAGCCTTCATAGGTTGATCCTTTCTATGTTACTTTGTTAGTGAATAACCAATTAATTAAGAATTGTATGATGGATTCTGGTGCAGCTACAAATGTGATGCCATATTGTGTCATGAAATAATTAGGATTGTCAGTAAGCACAGTATATGGGAAGTGCTATACTATGGATAACCGAGAAGTACTAGTAATAGGTACAATGAAATATGTGGAAGTAAAAATAGAAGCATTCCCTGAAGCAACATATAAGATGGATTTCATCGTAACAGATACAAAACCTCACTATGGAATGCTATTATCTAGACAATGGGCTGCAGCAGTAGGTGGAAATGTTCAGTTGGATCTATCATATGCTACAATCCCAATCAATGGAAGCCAGGTTAAGTTGTATAGAGAACCATGTGCCCCTAGGGTAATTGAGAAAATAGACCCTAGTATGTTAAATTGTATGATTGATGTGGATCTTGACAATTTTAGAATACAACCAATTTTACCTCAGTTAAAAAATATTGATTCTATTGTGACTAAATTGGAATCTTAACAGCATGATTTATGGCACATGTATTTTGATGGAGCTTTCTCTAAAGAAGGATCTGGAGCAGTAGTTCTTTTTGTGTCCCCATCAGGTATAACCTTCAAATATTCCTTTTTGCTAGCCTTTCAGTGTACAAACAACATTGTTGAATATGAAGCCTTGTTATTGGGGCTTGAAGTTGCAAAAAGGCATGGGATTTAGTTGTTAAGAGTACTAGGAGATTCAGAGTTGGTTGTTTCTCAAGTTAGATCTAAGTATGCATCTAAAAATGATCACTTGAAAAGATATAAGCATGCAGTATGGGATGTGATTGAACATTTTAGTGTGTTCTCTATTAATTGGATAGAAAGATCAAAGAATATCATGGCTGATTTCTTAGCAAATGTTGCATTAAAAAACAATGATATAACACTAACCAGTGCATCCACAATTGAGGTAAAGCTAGGCCTTCTATTCTTGATAATGTATATAATTGGCAAGTGTTTGTGGATGATGAAGACATTCTCAGATTCATACAATGCATTGATGACTATGATGGACAAAAAATTGATTGCAATGCATTGGTAGAAGTGGTGGAAGATAGAGAAACTGTGTTTGGAAATTGCGTGGTTCAGTTGGAAACTAATGAAATACCTATTGTTGTTGGCTTTGACCTATTGTCTATGATGGATGGGTTCTCAGGATATAACCAGGTGTTAGTAAAATAATCTGAACAATTCAAGACTGCTTTTACCACCCCTTGGGGAACATATGTATATGTTAGAATGCCTTTTGGTTTAAAAAATGCTAGAGCTACTTTCCAAAGAGATATGGATGTAGCCTTCAAGGAATTAATTAACATTATCATGGTAGTGTATCAAGATGATTTGACATGTTTCTCCAAAAGAGCGGATGACCATTGTGGGCACTTGGAGAATGTTTTCAATAAAGCTCTGGAATTTGGTGTCTCCTTAAATCCAAAAAAGTGTCATTTTGTTGTCATTGAAGGGAAGTTGCTTGGGCATATTGTCTCCAAGGAAGGGGTTAGAATAGACCCTGAAATAATTGAAGCCATAAATAATGTACGTGAGCCCAAAAGTGTTAAAGGTATCCAGTCTTTCTTGGGTAAGGTAAATTTTGTTAGAAGGTTCATTGCTAATTTTGCAGAAATAGTGAAGCCTATTGTTAGATTGCTTAAGAAAGATACAAAGTTTTACTGGGATGAAGAAGCTTCAAAGGATTTTGATGAAATTAAAAGGGCTATTCAGGAGGCACTAGTGTTGAAGTCCCTTGATTACAATAAGCCTTTTTCTCTGTTTTCTTTTGCTTCTTATCATATAGTGGCTGCAGTTCTTCTACAAAAGGATAATGAAGGATATGAACATCCTATAGCTTTTTATAGCAAGTCTTTACAAGCTGCAGAGCTAAAGTATGAAATCATGGAGAAACAAGCATATGCTTTGGTTAAGTCTATAAAATCATTTAGGCCATATCTTGTAAATGCACAAGTAATTGCTTATGTCCCACATGCAGTTGTCAAAGATATTTTGTCTTAGTCTGAAGTCACTGGTAAAAGGTGCAGATGGATAATCAGAATTCAGGAGTTTGATTTAGAGATTGAGATTACTAAACTGGTAAGAGGTTTAGGTCTTGCTAAGCTAATGGTTGAATCAAACCTTCATGATGTTGAGGTGAATAATATTGAAATTAAGGATATCCTGGACACAAGTATTGAGACACAACCCTGGTACTCAGAGATAGTACATTTTTTAAGAGATGCAACATGTTCAGAAGGGATGACTCACAACCAGAGAAGAACATTGAAGTTGAAGTCTCAGAAGTATGTCCTTATTCAGGGTGATCTATATTGGCGAAATAGAGATGGGGCATTGTTGATGTGTTTAGACAAATCTCAAGATAAAAGGATGTTAACTAAAATGCATGATGGAGTGTGTGGAGGTCATTACTCTGCCAAGACTACAGGTGGTAAGATAGTCCAGGCTAGGTATTATTGGCCTACTTTGTTCAAAGATACCCATGAACATGTTCGGAGATGTGACCTATGCCAAAAAATTTCTTCCAAATTAAAGTATGAAGGAGATTTTCCCCTCCACCCAGTTACAGTGGAAGCCCCCTTTGTCCAATGGGGAATTGATTTTATTAGAGAAATAGTTGAGAAATCAGGAAGGGGTCATAGGTGGATCATAGTAGCCATTGATTATTTCACTAAGTGGATTGAAGCTATACCCACTAGAAGAGAAACAAGTAAGGTTGTTATTGACTTCCTGATGGATAATGTTATAACCAGATTCAGTGTTCCTCTGAAACTGGTAATGGATAATGCCATGAGCTTTAGATCAGAGGAGTTCATTGAATTTTGCACCAGTCATGGAATAATTATGTCCTACTCTTCACCATATCATCCTCAGGGTAATGGGCAAGCTAAATCCAACAATAAGAGCCTTCTGAACATCATCGAGAAAATCCTTGAGAAGAACAAAAGGTCTTGGGACCAGAAGTTAAAGTTGGCCCTATGGGCAGACAAGATTATTGTCAAGAAGGCAATTGGTGTGTCACCTTTTGAGTTGGTTTAAGGCATGCAATCTAGGGTGTGAGTCAACAATATTCTTCCTATATACAAGTTCCTACAAGTTGAGGATATGGAGTTATCTGAACCTATGGAAGACATAATGATTCAAATGGTGCAGGTGAAAGAAATTAGAACTTTGGCCCATAAGAAAAATTTGAAAATTCAGTTGCAATCCGAATATCTATTTGACAAAAGAACCTCGTTAAGTAAGTTTCAAATTGGTGACATGGTTCTTCAATGGAATACAAAAGGGCAAGACAAAGGAAAACACAAAAAAATTGAGTCACTGTGGATAGGCCCCTCTGTGGTTTGTGATCTTAATGAAAAGGATTCATATAATTTGCAGAAAATGAATGGTGAGGTACATGAATTTCCAGTTCATGGACAATTCCTGAAGCATTACTTCTCTTAAGTCCATGCATAGTAGGTCTTAGTTTGTATATATTTAGGTTTGTTTCTGTTGGTTGTTTTTGGGCTTGTGTTTGGTGGGTTCTCCAAAGTTTTCTATAATTCTTGTGTTGATTTTGCGATCAACCATCCTTGGTCAGAGCCGCTATTATCACTGTTTTGATTTTTTGGGTAATTTTGTTCTCTGGCTCTTTAAGGTGTGAAATAGTATGCTTAAACCCTTCATGTTGCCTTTGAGTTTTAGGTCCGAAGGTTTAAGAAGTTTCTTATTCCCTTTTTCCCATTTTGAATTTTCCCTCATTCTATTTTGATTTTGCCTTTCCACTTAAGTGGAAGGGTCGGTTCGTCGTGAAGGAGTCCCCCCTTTAGGTTTTTCCTAGGCGGGTTTTTAAATGTATTTTAATTTTTACGCCTTTACCTATGTCTTGTTTTAATATTTGTTAGGCTTCTTAACAATCATGCAAGTCAAAGTTGATCCTACAATGCACATTGTTTTGCTGGGAGAAGATGCCCGTGATTTACCTTTTGCGAGGTAGTGAAAACCGTAAATGGGCCCGGCAGAACGATGGTTTGTAAGGTAAAGAAAATGCATCTCGTATTAGATCCAATGACTCACATTGATTCTCTCACCCAAGATGCATGTGTTTTAAAGTTTGTGAAATAGCGAAACAATGGGTGGGTCCCAGAGGTAAGCGGTTCTTTGGTTAATGACCGATCAACTTGGAGTTGATCCAACGGTGTGCATGGATTCGCAGCCAGAAATGGTCCGTGGTTTACCATTCGTGAAATAGCAAAAAGGAGGAGGGCTCGGGTAAGGTGGTCACAAAGGGATTAATAGGTGATCATCTTAGACAGGATCTAAAGGTTCACGTTAGTTCGCGAGGAAAAGCTGCTTGAGATTTAAAGTCTACGAAATGGCAAAAGGTTGGTGGAACTGAAAGATAGGCAAGTCATGATTTTAAAGACCAATCAACTTGTAGTTGATCAGATGGCCTGCATTGATTCGCAGCCTAAAAACAAATGAAGTTCACCATTTGCGAAGTAGCGAAATGACATGGCAGCCACATGGTGGATGACGTGATAGGATAGGTAGATCATTTGGTTGGGTAAAAGACGGCCTGTCAGATACATGTGGCTCCAAAAGATTGTTGAGGGCCCGCTTTGATGGTGTTGAAACCCATGGTGAAATAGAACATGTGGCAGTCCTAAATTGGATCTCAAAGAAGTTCTTGGGCGAATAGCTGACTGACACATAAGATTCATTTATTGGTGATAGATAAAGGTAGGTAGTTTCCATGCCGAGGGCCCACTTTAAAGGTTCAAGTGTGTTAAAGGTTGTACATCTCGAGGTTGATCCAATGATAGGCGCTTTTTCACAGCCCGAAGATCCAGGGTAGGTAGCCTTCGCGAAGCAGCAAAAACCTCTAGTAGTAATGGTTGTGCGAGGTTAGTAAAGTAGACTGGTAGTCACCGTAAGTAGTAAATATCAAGCGGGTGGTGATTGATCAGACAACCAATGCTATTTCGCACGATTAAAGTATGCAAGGTTTACCTTTCGCGAAGTAGCAAAGGGAGGGTGGGGCCCGTTACTAATATAAAATAACCGGGGGAAGTAAAGGCAGTGCAAGTTTCCAAGATCCGATGAGCATCATTGCTTCGCGAAGGAAACATGTGAGGGTTTTAAGCTCCGCAAAATGGGGAAACAACGAAACAGTGAAATACTCAGAAAAGCTTGTGATCCGTTGGAGCTCATTTTTGAATTCGATTTGTGAATTCAATTCTGAGTTGATGGCCAAAGTATGCGGGTTAATGTCTCAATTCAATGCCAAGTTTTTGTATTAAGGTCCACATCAAATTGAAAATCAGCACCATTTTGATGAGTTTGTTACAGAGGAGCTGGTGCAGAGCGATTTTCTTTAGGCGAGTAATAGGTTTTTGTATCTTGCTTGCTAATTACAATTTAAAAATTGGTATTACCATGTGCTTGCCTCATCAGAGTTTTGTTTGAGTCTTGATTGATATAATTGCATTCATGGGATGGCACCAAGAAGGGATTTCATAGGGAAGGTAAATTATCAAGATATAAACATATGTGATGATATCATGGAAAAATTGACTATGTCCATGAATGTTGCTGCCAAAATTAAAGAATTGGTACCTAAAGCCCCTCATCTAAGGATTGGAGATGGTTTGTATGACAAGGGAAACTGTTTGAGAGATCCACAGATAGGGATATCAGGTCTGGGTCTTTTCAAAGTAGGATTCAGTCAGAGACATGCCCTTTTCCCAATGAATAGTATATGGGAATTGGATGTAGGAAAACTCATAGTCACTGGGGTTTTCATGGATGTTGATCTGTTAACCTAGATTGCACACAATTATGACCTAGTTGCCAAATGCATTAGGAATGTGAAGGGAGGAGCCCTGATTGAGATTAATGATGGTGAGTTTAGAAAGGTGTTTAAGCTCAGTGAGATGTGTAATTATTTAGAGCCCATAAATTTTGATACCCTGGCCTAGGTTTACAATGTACAAAAGGATCACCTCAGGAGTGGACCATTGAAAGAGTTTTTTGTTAAAATAGGAGGGCTAGTTGTTGTAGGCCCTAGTACCATGGAACCTTTCTCTCTAAATTTGTTTACCATAAAGGCTAAAGGTATGTATTGGTCACTATCTCAAATTTTTGGGGAAGATGCTGAAAGCACCATGCCAACCCATTATATGCTGATGATAGCACAAATTTTGAACCCCTCCCTGCAAGTTACATTTGATTATGCACCTTATCTCACAGATGCAATACATGCAGGAGTGATGGGGATAAAAATTGGTAAGGTAGACAGACCATTTGGATGGTACTCTCTTCTCATGCACATGTTTTTGTTCAAAGGTGTTGATTACTCTACTAGTGAAATGGACTTAGTCAAGGAAAAGGATGGTGAAGAGATGCCTGTGCAACTATGGAGTACTATTTTGTCCTAGGACAGAGAGGATGCCAGCTATCTAAAATTTGACAGATGCTTTGTATCTAAGATTAGGATTCTTTTATGTTCAAATAACCCTAGGATCCCCAAATCTCTTGTAGAATTCCTTAGGCCTAAGGAATTTGTTGAAGGCATCAAGATTATGCACAATTGGGGTGACATATACTTGTACCTTGTCTCTACAATTTTCAAAGTTTACGATTTTAGAGGCACTCCATATTTATTGCCCTATCAAGTCCCATTGAAGATAGGAATTGTAGAGTTCCTAAGGTAAATTAGAGGTGTTCAAGAGGCAGAGCTAACAAATAGGGGAAAAGGGACCATATTCCAACCTGTTACTATAGCCCATCAATTTGTCATCACTAAGGGTGGTTGGAAGTACTTTGAAGATTTCTTTCAACCATACAAGTTGCCTACTGCATTAACAAGGTTTGTTGACCCTAAAGATTTTTTCAATGGCATGTTCAAGATTAGAGCAGTATGCAAAGGTAGGCCTTATCAATTTCACTTCCTTAAGGATCTAATTAGAAATGAGTTCAGTTTGGATGAGTAGGAATTGAGGAAAGAAAAGTGGGTAGCCTACAAGAAGGGTCTAGATTTCATTCATCAATTTGACAGCAGTTATGACCCTTTATCTAGCTTTACTCCCTTTGAGGAAAAGATCAAATTCTTAATTCTTTATTTTGAAGATTTAATGAAAACTTTGAAGGAAAAGATGGAAGCTATAATAAGAGATAATCCTGATAAGGCTAGGTTGGTTCTAGTCAAGGCTGCCTTTGCTAAGCCCATCCCTCCGGGCATTTATATAATGCATAAAAAGTCCAAATCTAGTGTGTTGATGCCAATAACAGGTGAGCCCTCTACTTAAAGAGGGAAGAGAGCAAAAGAAGATGTCATTGGCATCCAAGACTCCCATAAAAGGTAAAGGGTGGGGAAGGAAGTGCAAATAGGTGAGTCTCTATACTCTCCATCTCAATCCCCTATTCATATAGGAGACGAACATACAGTAGCAAAACAATTATTGCAGTTAGGGAGTCTTTGGAAGATTGCCTACACGTATGAGAAAACACAAGAGGGGATGCGAAAAGAGCCACCTACTACTGAAATGAAATTAACTGCTGATGAGTTTAAAGGTAAAGAGCTAGACTCTGCTCTTAAGAAAGCCAGTGAGGAGTTCTTGGCTGGTAGTAATTTTGTCACAACAGGGTCCTTCATGCAATTTGTTTGGAAGCAAAACATAAAGCAATTCAAGGTGAGGTGTGTAAAGAGGAAGAGTGAGAAAGTTCATAAAGATGCCACTTCATTAGAGGAGGAAGTGAAACAAAAAATGATGGTAGAATTTCAAGCCATCACTCCTGAAATAGGAAGGGAAATGGTGTCAAAGGCTGGTGTTCTACTCCTCCCTGAATGAGATATAGCAGATGCCTTGGTTCTTGAAGCAGTTAGGAAAGAGACCAAGCCTATGGAAGAAGTGACATTCAGCAAGGATAATGTTGCTCTAGTCATGTGGTCCTTGAAGAGAGATGAAAATAGAAAGAGGAAAGATACGTTAGAACCTAGTTTCCTAGGAGGTATGACAGTGAAGAGAGTTTAGGATATAGGGGTGGTAGAAGCTGCCAGCAGAGTTCTGGAAACTGCAAAATTCAGTGTAGCAATGGCTGAGAAAGAAGCAAAGGAGAGGGCTGATCTCCAAGTGAAATTAGAAACAATTTTAAAGGCTTATAATGAAGCCAAAGAGGAGGTATCCAAAAAGGATAGTATTATTGCTAGATTGTAGATTCAATTGGCAGGACAACACCAAGGAGTTGAGTCCTCTACCCTGATGATTGCATCTACTCCAACAAGACCTCCACCTATTAGTCCTATCATAGAATTTCCCCCTTCTCCCATGCCTTTTGGTTTTCAACCAGCTGAGACCACTCAACATGAGTTAGAAAAGTTGAAACAGGCTCAAGCCCTATTTGCAAATAAATATGAAGAGAAGGTAAACACCACAATTTAGAGTTTTACTGATACAGTAGAGGCCCCCACTGTGCACACTAATATGAAAAGGATTTTGGATACTTTGTGTGAGCTGAATGAGGACAGGGCTATTTTAGATTCGATTTTAAATAAGTGGATGCCAAGGGAAGTGGATTTAGAACTTATGTGTGCATCCTATGATGAACCAGGATCTGATGCCATTATTAAATCCACATGTGAGTTAGCAAAAGGCTTGACCAAGCTACCAGAAGGAAGAGCCAATGTAGAGAGGAAGGCTAACTTGTACAAGAAGGAATATACTGAGCATAAATTTGAGTTGTTTCTTGGGGGTTTTGTTAGCCAAAATCAGTTGAAGGACAAATAGGTATGGCTTGATGAATTGGGAGATAATTTGTCTTTAAGGGTGAATAAAATCATAAACAAAGAAGACACATCTCTGTTTGTTAAAATAATTGAAGACATAGAAAGGATAAAATAACACTACGGTTTCTTGGAATCAGAGGTTAAAAAAGTAAGGAACTCTTGGAAAAGGTTGGTTAAGTTGGAGAAAAGGATTGTTGGCTATGCCTGGCCTATTGATGACGTGTTCCAAGAATGGACCCAAAAGTATGCGGTGCAAGAAGAGGAAAACCCAGAACAGTTGGAAAGTGTTGCAGTGGAGTGACAAACTGAAGAGGCCATTGGGTTTGAAAAAGACTTGTAACTATTTCTTGGAAGGAATTGCAGTTTGTAACAAACTTTTCTTAGGAAGGTCGAAATCTTGTATGCATCCATGATGTTATAAATGGATACCAGGACTAATAGAAAAGGGATCACAAGAATTTTGTAAGAAAGCTCTGCAGAAATATATCTCAGTTTTTTCTAGTTATTACAGAGAACACTTTGAGTTATGTAACTTTTTTTCAAAATAAATATCAATATACAGATCAAAACCTTTCGAGCCTAGAACCTGTGTTGTCTTTTGGTGTGCTTTTAGTAATTTACTTGTTTCAATTTGAATAGTGTAGGGTTATTCAGCTGAACACGGATTGTAATGCAATCTTTATGGATATGTTCTTAGCTTTACTCTTCAGGAGAGGGATTAGATATGCATGAAACATCTCTATCAGTAGATTATTTGTTTGAAACTTTGAATTTGATAAACAGTGTCTTGTTTACAAAAATACCTCTTATATATGTCAGGCATGTATAGGGTTAATAAAAGATGAAGTAATGAGATGTATGGGGATGTTTAATTTTGGGATCCTTACTTAATTTTAGATGACTCTGTAGCTCGGATAAGGCACTTGTATCAGTCGGGGTTTTCTTCCTATTTCTCTTGGGGATTAATACTGAAAATGAGTATAAGTTTTTCCTTTAATGTTTCAGTTTTATTGAGGTGATGAAGTCTATGGGTTTCTAGCATTGGTTAACTATGGATTTTGAATTTTAAAGTGTGAAAGTTTTCACAGAAGGTATACCCACCTGAAACTTTGGATAAGTTCAAAGTGTAGGAGGTTTTTGTTTAAACCTTGTTATATGTTATTCTGGAGTTCTATTTTTCTTGGTGTCCTCTTTATATGCAAGCAAATTTTTTATTTTTTCTTACAAAGTGTTATCACTGATTAAAAATGGGCTTTTCTTTTCCCATGATTGGCTATGGTTTGTTGAAATTTTGAATAGGGCACCTTTTCAAATGCTTCAGCTTTGTTTTAGGCCTCAAGGGTTTAGGGGTTTTTGATTCTAGATCCTCCGATGTTTTTTTAAAACCCTCTGGTTTCTATTCTTTCATTACTTTATTCACTTAAGTTATGGGTCATGGGATCATAGGAAGTGTCCCCCCTTGTTGTTTGCCTAGGCGGTCATGTTAATTAATCGCAAAATCTATGTCTTATATGTTTTTCTCCTAAAGTTGTCGGGCCCAGTAACTAGTGCGCATCTCGGGGATGGATCTATGGCTTTCGCTATTTCGCTAGGTGAAGTTGCATGTAGTTTAAAACCAGTGAAGTTGCAAAAATGACATGGCATGCCACATAGGTAGTCTAGCTAGTTGATGAGAGCAAGTAAAATCGTGGCACGTGGCATAAGTCACAAGAGTCAGCAGGTTAGGATTAAAGGCTAAAAGGCGAGCCTCAGAGGTGAGTCAGGTCGCAAGTTAGGAGATTACCTGGCGGATACAGCTGTCAAGAATTTACTGGAGCCCAGTGGCTTTCTCTCGACATATGAAAAAGTGACCAGTCAGCTCCAAAGGTGACTGGACACCAGGTGTTCATAATGAATCGGAGGGCCCACCACTCTCGAAAGCCTATTTAGATGGTTAAATGTCGATCAATTAAAAGATGATATGATGGCCCGCGCTATTTTGCAAGGGTAAGATGTTCGTGCTTTATACCCTGCGAAATAGCGAGAGTGAACGAGAGCCATCCACGTGTCGTGATAGATGGCAACGTGTCCTGCGACACGTGGTCTTAGAAGAAATTTGTGGGCCTGCCAAGGTGGAACCAATGGTATATAAGAAAAAGACACACGGCCAATGTTAAGTCAAATGTGAAAGACATTTCAAGGCCAATGGTTGGGTGCCACGTGGCATCATGTAGCCAATAGAGAAGCGAGACCCAGCGTGGAGCCAAAATTGTTAGTTAGTATAACACTCGATCAAGTTTCTTTTGATTGGACGGTCGACGCTATTTCATAGGACCAAGCTGCCCGATAGTTATGCTTCGTGAAGATGCGAAAGAGCAAAATGAAAGACTTGCAGGAATGTTGTGACCCGTTGGAGCGAAAAATACGAATTCTCCTAAGAATTCAATTTTGAAGGGACGGCCAAAGCATGCGGAATCAATGTTGTAGTTAAGACCCTGAGTACAATATTTGATCTCCTATCAACTGGGTGAAGATATATTTTAAAGAATTTTGTAGAGGAGCGGATGCAGAGTTATTTTCTTCAGGTATAGAGCAAGTCAATTCAGTTGCAGAGCAAATTCCTTCAAGTTAAGAATAGGTTTTATCGTACTCTTGTGTAGCAATTCCTGTGTGGTGTGTTATAGATAAGATATTGATTTGTCACAGAAGTGTCTAGGAGTGGTTTTCATTTCTTACGTTTTTTAAATGGCTCCAAAAAGAGAATTTTCTGGCAAAGTCAATTATTCAGAAAGGAGTGTCTGTGATGATTTTCTGGAACAGTTGACGTTGTCAACTAATCAGGTATCGAAGGCAAAAGAATTAGTGCCTAAGGCTCCCCGTTTAAAGATAGGAGAAGGACTGTATGACAAGGGTAACTGGTTGAGAGACCCACAGGTTGGATTGTCTGGGTTGGGGTTATTTAAGATTGGATTTGCAATGAGAAATTCTTCGGCCCTGCAAAATAGTATCTGAGAATTAGATGTTGGGAAATCGGTAGTCCGAGGGGTATTTATGGACATAGATTTGTTGACCCAAATTGCGCTCAACTATGATCCAATCACAAGAAGCATTCGGGATATAAATGGAAAAACCCTTATTGAGATTAATGCTGAAGAATTCAGGAATGCTTTTGGGCTTAATGAGTTTACCAATTTTCTAGAACCCATAAATTTCAAATCATTAGCTCAAATTTACAGTGCATAGAGGAGTCATCTCAAGAACGGGCCTCTCAAGGAGTTTTTTGTGAAGATAGGTGGGTTGACAGTTGTAGGACCCAACACACAAGATCCCTTTTCATTGAGTATGTTTACCCTGAGGGCTAAAGGAATGTATTGGGCACTTTGCCAAGTTTTGGGAGAAGATGCTGAAGAAAATATGCCAAATCACTACCTGTTAATGATTGCTCAGATTTTGAATCTTTCTCTTGCAATTACATTTGATTATGCTTCTTTCATTGCTGATGCTATCCATGGAGGGTTAGCAGGAATAAAGAATGGAAAGGTGGATAGGCCTTTCAGATGGTACTCACTCCTGATGCATCTATTTCTCTTCAAAGGTGGTGATTACTTTGCCAGTGGACTGGACCTTGTCAAGGAGAGAGAAGGAGAAAAAATGATGGTACAATTATGCAGTACTGTGTTGTCATGGGATAGAGAGGATGCCAGTTTCTTGAATTTTTATAAATACTTTGCATCCAAGATCAGGACTCTCCTCTGCTCGGAGAACCCAAGAATCCCCAAGGTTCTTCTAGAATTCATAAGACCAAAAGAATTCGCAGAGAACATAAAAATTGTTCACAATTGGGGTGCTATTTATTTGTATCCAGTCTCGACAATTTTTAGAGTGTTTGGTTTTAGAGGCACCCCATTCTTGTTACCTTACCAGATCCCTCTCAAAGTGGGAATTGCAGAGATCCTTACACAAATTGGTGGTGTACAAGAGGCATAGTTGACAGGCAGGGGTAAAGGGACTATTTTCCCTGCAGCTACCATAGCCCACCAATTTGTAATAACAAAGGGAGGTTGGAAATGCTTTGAGGATTTTCTCAAGCCTTATCATTTGTCCACTGCAGTGTCCTGGTGTGCTGATCCAGAAGACTTCTTCAATGGCATGTTTAGAAAGAAAGCAGCATGTAGAAATAGGCCCCATCAAATTCAATTTCCTGAAGACCTCATTAGAAATGAGTTTGATCTAGATGAGCAGGAGATAAGGAAAGAGAAATGGGTGGCTTATAAGAAATTCTTGGATTTCGTTCATCAGTTTGATGCCAGCTATCACCCATTGTCTAGCTTTTTCCCTCTGGAGGAGAAAATAAAGTTTTTAATTGTTTGCTTTGAAGATGTGAGGCAAACCCTGAAGGAGAAGAGGGAAGCTATAATCAAAAGAAACCCTGAAAAGGCGAGAATGATCCTAAGTAGGTCATCTTCTAGCAAAGCAATCCCTCCTAGTGATTATACACCGCACAAGAAATCCAATTATAGTGTGTTGATGCCTATGGCAGGGGAGCCCTCTACCTCTAAAGGAAAGAGGAAGATACAAGATGTCATTGACATCCAAGAAAGCCCAAAGAAGCAAAGGGTAGGGAAAGAAGTACAATTGGATACACCTTTGTATTCCCCATCCCAATCCCCTATCCATATAGGAAATGAGCAAGCAGCAGCTAAGCAACTCCTACAGTTAGGTAGTGTAGGGGAAATTGCCTACACTTATGATGAAGTAGAGGAAGGAATGCCGGAAGAACCCCTTGCTGCTGAAATGGATATTACCACCACTGAACTCAAAGGCCAGGAGTGGGATCCTGAGATAAAGCAGGCAACTAATGCCTTCTTGGCTGACAACAATTTTGTCACATCAGAAGCATTTATGTAGTTTATAGAGAACATAGATAAATATAATGCTAGATGTGAAAAGAGAAAGGCTGAGCAGCCTAATAAAGATCCAGCCCTCATAGAAGAGGAAATAAAGAAAGAGATGATGGAAGAGTTCAAAACCATCACCCCTAAGCAAGGGAGAGATATGGTAGCACAAGCTGGAGTGCTTATTCTACCCGAGTGGGATATAGCAGACGCCTTGGTACTAGATACAGTGAGGAAGGAGACCAAACCTAGGGAGGGGATTACTTTCAATAAGGATAATGCTGCACTCGTCATGTGGTCTCTCAAGAGAAATGAGAGTAAGAAAAGCAAAGACACCCCAGGGTCATGTTACCTTGGTGGGATGATGGTGAAGAGAGTGCAGAGTACATGGGTAGTGGAAGCTGCTAGCACTATGTTAGAGACTGCAAAATTTAGTGTTGCAGTAGCAGAAAAGGAAGCCAAAGAGAAAGAGGCCCTCCAAGTCAAGTTGGAAATAGTTTTGAAGGCCTATAACAATGCTAAGGAGGAGGTAAGAGGTAAAGATAGCATCATTGCTAAGTTGCAGAGCCAGTTGACTGAACAATACCATCAAGGTGAGTCTTCAACACTGATGATTTCCTCTTCTCCTGCAAGACCTCCACCTACTAGCCCTATCATTGAGTTTCCACCATCTCCAGCACCCTCCAGCTCTCAAATGGTTGAAATTACTCCTCAAGAATTAGAAAACTTAAAACAAGCTCAGGCCTTATATGCAAAGAAGTATGAGGAGAGAGTAAGGGCTACAATTTCCAGTTTTGCGGAAACAATGAATGCCTCATTTCTCTATAACAATGTAGGTAAAATTGTGGATATATGGAATGAGCTCAGGGGAGACAAGGCCATTATGACACCTATTCTTGACAAATAGAGGACTAGGGAGCAAGATTTAGAGTTTATGTGTGTATCCTGCGATGAAGCAAGGGCCAATCCCATTATTAGATCCACTTTTGACATCACTAAAGTTTTAGTACAATTAGTAGCAGAGGTGGATAATGTTGATAGGAAGGTTAGTTTGTGCAAAAAGGAGTATATTGATCAAGTTTTTGAGTTGCTCCCAGGAGTTTTTGCTAGCCCGGATCAATTAAAGGACAAACAAATGTGGCTTAAGGAGATAGAAGCTAAATTGTTAGCGAGAATTAAAGGAATTATTGATTTAGATGATGCATCTTTCTTTGTTTTGACAATACAAGAGATAGAGAAAATTAAATCACATTATGGTTTTCTCAATTCAGAAGTCAACAAAATGAGAAATTCTTGGAAAAGGTTGACCAAGACTAAGGATAAAGTGATTAATTTCTCATGGCCGACAGAAGAGGTGTATGATGAGTGGACAACTAAATATGCCACCCATGATCTGGAACAGTTGGAGAGCACCCCTAAAAAGGTAGAAGAGGTTGCAACCGAATAGCCTGTTGAAGTAACTGTAGAGGCCAAAAAGAGCTTGTAACTATTTTTGTGGAAAGCTTGTAACCTCTTTATTTTGAAATAAATGATTGTAGCAAACTCTCCTCGAGAGGTCTGAAGCTTTGTGCATCCATGTTGTTATAAATGGATACCAGGACTAGAGGAAGGCGGATCACAAAAGAATTGTAAGAAAACGCTACAGAAATTTATCTGAGCTTTTCTAAGTCTAATGGAGAATATTCATAAACTTCTTGTAATATTTCTTGAACTTAATATCAATATACAGACCATTGATTTAGAGTGAAGCTTTGTGTCATCTTCAAGTGTGTTTACAATTTGTTTATTGTTTTCATTCTGAATAATCTAGGGTTATTTTGTTTGAATGGAATTGCAAAGCAATTTTTAGTAGAAGTGTTCGCTAGCTTTTCTCTTTAGGAGGGAGATTAAAGATGCGGGGATCACTCATACTAGTAAACTCTTTGGAAGAGACTTTGAATTTTGATGATCATAGCTTAATTTGGAATGCATAAGTTCTTGTAGGTGTCAGGCATATACAAGGATTAATAGAAACCAAGCCAATGGGATGCATAAAGATATTTTGTTTGAGGAGTATTATCTGAGTTTAGATGACTCTGTGACCTTGGATAAGGCACTGGTATTGATTGAAGTTGTTTATTGCATGTTTTGTTGATCAAAATGCTGAATTTAAGTATAATTTCCATTCTTTATTTTCAGTTAATTTCAAGGTGAATAGATCCACTGGTTTTCTGGACTAGTTTGTTGTGGGTTTATGTTTGAAAGTGTGAATTCAATTCACAAAGGTATACCCACCTAGGCTCTGAGTAAGTCCGAAGTGTAGAAGGTTCAATCAAACCTTGTCATATGTTGTCTTGAGAATTTCCTTATCTTTGATGTCTCTTCTGCAATGAGTTCAATCATATTATTTTAAGGATATTAAAGAGAATCAGATTTTGAAGACAACAAAAGTGGTGACTCTGTTGGAGAGAATTACAATAAAGATATAAACACAGATCTGTGCTGAGGCTTATAAAGAAAATTGTTGTGTGTTTGTGGATTAGACTGCTTGTTTTCATAATTCCCATAGTTTTGTGGGTGGCAACTTTGTTACTTTTGAACTAGTCCTTGTGAAGATACAAATATTTCTAAAAGGAAGACAAGCGAGATGCAAGGAGCAAAAAACACGAGATCATTCATGAAGAAACATCCTCGTGAAATCTTGCAAGAAGGTCTGCCAGAACAGTCACAGAGAGGCCAGAAGAGATCTGTGTTGCATGAGCCATCAAATGCTGCTTGGGTGCAGAAAAAGAATAATACTGGTAAGATGCCTAATCGACCTATTTATGCAAAGTCTAATTCATCTTCCAGAGATTCAGAACATGATATCTTAGGTTTCCATTCAGGATTGTTTGGAAATATTGATAATGCACCTATTTTAAATCAAGATTTATCTCATGTTAGTGTTTCTGCAAGAGATAGAACCAATTCAAATGCAATTAGGCACTCCATTCCTAGGACAATTGATGGGAACATTAGTCTGATTGACATAGATCAAGTTAATGCATCAGACTCTGAAGAAAAATTCCCTGATGAGGATAAAGTGTCTCAAGAGATTGAAGATTTAAATAGAAGAGTCCATCATTTAATCTCCCTAAGAGCCCAAAAGGAGGCAAATAAGGAGAAGGAAGTTAAAGCCAAACTAATGGAAAGGGATAGGCTTCTTAGACAGATAGCTGATCTTGAAGTACTTGCTAAGGGGAAATAAAAAAGTGATGAGGAAGGCCCTGTGATTAGAGAAATTCTAATCCCCAAAACCAAACAAGCTTGTAAGTCAGTAGCCCAGCCAACTAGGGAAGTATTTAATGACTCCCAGCTTCCTAAAGCCAATATAGATAAAGGAAAACAGAAATGGGTAGATGATGGAATGGAATCTAAAACTGCAGAAGAGATCTCTCATAGGCTTTTAGCACATGAGAGAGAAATGGAAAGGATGAGGAAAGAAAAGGAAGATCTCCAAATGGAATTAGAAAAGGCTGAGTTAGAAGCAACGAATCAGGAAGTAGAAAGAAAGATTAATTACTTAAAGGATCTCCCTATTACATTCCCATCAGAAGATCTTAGCAAGTCTAATCCCCAACACATTTCCTTTCCTCAGGCCAATACTCAACCTGCAGTACAAGCTAATATTGCCTCAGTAAGCCAAATACCTGTGAATAAACAGTGCACTCAAATACCACAATCTCCAATTCCAAAAGCTAAAATGACCATGGAAAATAACAATGCTATTACCCCTTTTCAAAGAAGACCAATCAATTTAGAACAATATAGACAATTGTTCTTTGATGGGATCCCGGGATATCCAAATCATGTTCCCACTGAGTTAAGAGACAGACTCCATAAATTTGCTGGGAACAATGCAATTAGTGCTGAGGAACACCTGAAATCTTTTGGGGATCTAATAAATGATTATGAGATAGTAGATGAAGATGTTATTATGAAACTATTTGTTCAATCCTTGGTTGATGATGCAAGAGATTGGTACAGAGGTCTCCGGGTTAATAGCATAGGGTCATGGGAAGATTTTAAAAATTGCTTTCAAGAGCAGTATGGTGACAAGACTAATGTGAGTTTCATGCTAAATGAGTTCAACAATATTAGAAAATTTGAAAATGAAATGGTCACTGATTTCAATGCCAGATTCCAGAAGGCCATGCACAGATTGTATCAAGTGATGAGGCTAGATGATAACATGTGTCTTAATACATATTACAATGCATTTGATTCCAAGATGGCCTATATCTTGAGAGATAAAAATCCCCATAACTTGAGAGATGCTTTTAGAATTGCCATAAATGCAGAAAGTAACAGAAAAGCATCTGGGAAATTAGGAAGAAGGACAGATGGTAGATTATGCAAGAAACCAAACAGCAACCTAATAAAGTTGCTAAAGAGGATGATAAGATAGAGAAATTGGTTACTGCTATGAAAGATTTGACTGCCAAGGTTAACAAAAATGATAAACCTCATTATAACTGGCAAGATAGACCCCCTAGATTACATGATGTGCCATATAATACCAATTGGAAGGATGGTAAACCCCAAATTGAGAAGCCCAAAATTACCCAAAGTCAAGACACACTGGATCCCTTGAAAGCGAAAACTGTTCACAATATAGAAAATACTCCTTGGTGTATTGCTTGTGATGGACCACATTCTCCTCATCAGTGTGTAGTGGCTCAAGCTCTTGAAGAATCTATGAGACCAGAAGCAGAGCCTGACATTAATATGTTTGAAACCATCATAGAAAGTGATGAGGAATCCGTGCAAAGTGAATTCATTGATGTGCTAGATAATGAAAAGCTAGTGCAAGGGCAGTTAGCCTTAGATTGGAATCCTACATTGAATGTGGTAACAATTGAAGATGAAGAGGTTCATCTTAGGAGGCCTAGTGAGGAAGAATTTAGAAATCTCACTAAAGCTGCAATTGCCAAAGCAAAACATAACTATAACCTGAGAAGCACCAAGAGAGACACTGATCAGGGTGAGCCGGGTTCTATGTTTGTAAAGGAAGTTACAAAAAGGGGGGCATCAAGTAGTGCCATTACTGTTCCTAAGGTTGGTCAAGAAAAGGGGGAACAAGTTAAAGATGTACCCAAAGGCAAAGATGATAAAAATGTTAGTGATGTACAAGGAGCAGAGACAGTGAAAAGGGCAAGTCAATTCAAAACAGAAAGAGTTAGGGCTAATACTGAAACATGTAATAGTTCTACATTTGACATGGCCCAAGCTCTAACTCAAATGAAGGTCATTGTTCCATTAGTAGAATTACTAAAGATTAAAGAACATAAGGATGTAGCTTTGTCTTTATTCTCTAGTATATCTGATAGTAACACAGTATTATCCACCGGTTCAGCTAAAGTTGGAAAGGATCAAGAGTTCCAAACCCTAGAGGTTTATGTTGGAACCACTATCACTTCGGAGCCTTCTCAGGTAGATCCCTTCTATGTTACCTTGTTAGTCAATAACCGGTTGATTAAAAACTGCATGATAGATTCAGGAGCTACTGCTAATGTAATGCCCTATGGTGTTATGAAAGAATTAGGGTTATCAATAACCACTGTGTATGGGAAATACTATGCCATGGATAACAGAGAAGTACCTGTGATAGGTACGATGAAAGATATAGAAATAAAAATAGCAGCATTCCCTGAAGCCACTTACAAAATGGATGTTATTGTTACTGACACTAAACCCCACTATGGTATGTTACTTTCCAGATAATGGGCAGTAGCAGTAGGGGGAAATGTTCAACTGGACTTATCCTATGCCACCATTCCTATTAATGGTAATCGGGTCAAATTATACAGAGAGGCACGAGCTCCTAGGGTAATTGAAAATGTAGACCCTAGTATTCTTAATTGTATGATTGATGTAGATCTAGATAACTTTAGACTTCAACCAATTTTACCTCAATTGAAGAATACTGACCCTATTGTGGTTGAGCTACAAGCACAACAGTATGGGTTGTGGCAGATGTATTTTGATGGAGCTTGCTCCAAAGAAGGATCTGGAGCAGGGGTTCTTTTTGTGTCCCCATCAGGTATAACTTTTAAGTATTCATTTTTATTGGCATTCCAGTGCACAAATAATACTAGAGAATATGAAGCCCTATTACTGGAACTTGAGCTTGCCAAAAGGCATGGAATCCAACTATTGAAAGTAATGGGGGATTCAGAATTGGTTGTCTCTTAGGTGAGATCTAAATATGCATCCAAGAATGATAGATTAAAGCAGTATAAGCATGCTATTTGGGATGTTATTGAGCATTTTGATGCATTTTCTACTAATTGGATAGAGTGAGCAAAAAATATTATGGCAGATTTCCTAGCTAATGTTGCTTTGAAAAATGATGATGCAACGCTAACCGGTATTTCCACTGCGGAAATAAAATCTAGGCCTACTATCCCTGATAATGTTTACAATTGGCAAGTTTTTGCTGATGATGAAGACATTCTTAGGTTTATCCAATGTGTTGATGATTATGATGGACAAAAGATTGATTGTAATGCATTGGTGGAAGTGGTAGACAATAGAGAGACAGTGTTTGGAAATGATGTGGTCCCGTTGGAAACCAATGAGATACCTAAAGGGCTAGTGGAGCTGGAGAGCATGTTTAGTTATAATGATAGTCACTTACATCAGCAGTCTACCACCAAGTTGGAAGAGTTAGAGGAGGTAAACCTGGGGACAAAATCATCCCCTAAGTTGGTATATATTGGAAAGAAGCTACCCCCTCATGTCAGGACTAACCTTATTAATTTATTGAAAAGGTATAAGCATGTCTTTGCTTGGTCTTATGAAGACCTAAAGGCATATAGACAAGATCTTTTTCAGCATGAAGTTCCTTTACTTCCAGATGCTAAGCCTTTCAGACAGAAACAGAGGCCTATTAATCCCTTGTTAGAAACTAAAATGCAACAAGAGTTGACCAAATTGAGAGAAGGGGGGATTATCAAACCAATAAGGCATTCTTCATGGGTCTCCAATCTGGTCCCAGTGAGGAAGAAGAATGGAGACATCAGATTGTGTGTAGATTTTAGGAATTTAAATGTTGCTTCTTTGAAAGATAACTACTCATCCCCAAATATGGAAGCCATGTTACAAAGAGTGATAGGATGTGATCTTTTATCCATGATGGACGGTTTCTCAGGATATAATCAAGTGTTGGTAAAGGAGTCTGAACAGTTTAAGACAACTTTCACTACTCCATGGGGAACTTATGTATATGTGAGAATGCCATTCGGATTAAAAAATGTAGGAGCTACATTTTAGAGACCTATGGATGTAGCTTTAAAAGAATTCATAAACATCATCATGGTGGTTTATCAAGATGATCTAACTTGTTTCTCTAAGAAGGCTAATGATCATTGTGGACATCTGGAGAAGGTGTTCAATAAAGCCTTGGAATTTGGTGTATCACTAAATCCCAAGAAGTGTCATTTTGGGGTCACTAAGGGGAAGCTACTGGGACACATAGTTTCCAAGGAAGGGGTAAGGATAGACCCTGAGAGAATTGAAGCAATCAATAAGGTGTTTGAACCTAAAAATGTGAAAGGTATCCAATCTTTTTTAGGTAAAGTAAATTTTGTTAGGAGATTCATTGCAAACTTCGCAGAGATAGTGAAGCCTATCGTCAAATTGTTAAGAAGGATACAAAATTTTATTGGGATCAAGAAGCTTCAAAAGCTTTTGCTGAGATTAAGAAGGCAATCCAGGAGGCACCAGTGTTGAAATCTCCTGATTACAGTAAGCCTTTTTCTCTATTTTCTTTTGCTTCATATCATACGGTAGCTGCAGTATTGCTACAAAAGGACAATGAAGGATATGAACATCCCATAGCCTTCTACAGTAAGTCTTTGCAGGCGGCAGAACTAAAATATGAGACCATGGAGAAACAAGCTTATGCCCTAGTTAAATTTGTTAAGGATTTTAGGCCATATTTAGTCAATGCAAATATCATTGCCTATGTCCCACATGCTGCAGTTAAAGATATTTTGTCTCAGTCTGAGGTTACTGGGAAGAGATGCAGATGGATCAATAGAATTAAGGAATTCAACTTGGAGATAAAGATCACCAAATTGGTGAGAGGTTTAGGTTTGGCTAAGCTCATGACTGAGTCAAATCTCATGAATGTAGAAATACATAATGTTGAGGTTAGAAATGCTTTAGTCACTAGTATTGAGAGGCAACCCTGGTACACAGAGATAGTCCAAATTTTGAGAGGTGCTACATTCCCAAAAGAAATGACACACAATCAGAAAAGAACTCTGAAACTCAAGTCCCAAAAATATGTTCTCATTCAGGGTGATCTTTTCTGGAGGAAAATAGATGGAGAGCTACTAATGTGTTTGGATGAATTTCAAGCTAAACAGGTGTTGACTGAAATGCATGATGGAGTATGTGGAGGTCACTACTCTGCTAAGACTATTACTGGTAAGATAATCTGGGTTGGGTACTATTGGCCCACTTTATTTAAAGATACTCATGCATATGTTTGGAAATGTGACCCATGTTAGAAATTCTCATCCAAACTCAAGTATGAAGGAGCCTTACCCCTAAATCCAGTCTCTGTAGAAGCTCCTTTTGTCTAGTGGGGCATTGATTTTATTGGAGAGATTGTTGAGAGGTCAGGGAGAGGTCACGGATGGATCATAGTGGCCACTGATTATTTCACCAAATGGATAGAAGCCATCCCTACAAGAAGAGCTACTAGTAAAGTTGTCATTGATTTCCTGATGGATAATGTTGTAACTAGATTTGGAACACCTGCAAAATTGGTGATGGATAATGCCATGTGTTTCAGATCAGAAGAGTTTGTAGGCTTTTGGATTAGTCATGGTATACTCATGTCATACTCTTCACCTTATCACCCTCAGGGGAATGGACAAGCAGAATCAAGCAATAAAAGCCTGTTGAATATCATCAAGAAAATCCTGAAAGAGAATAAAAGATCTTGGGATCAAAAACTGAAGTTAGCTCTGTGGGCAGATAGAATAACAGTTAAGAAATCCATTGGAATGTCACCTTTTGAACTAGTCTATGGTGCCCAAGCTAGATTGCCGGTAAAAAATCTTCTTCCAGTTTATAAGTTTTTGCAAAATGAGGACATGGAGATATCTGAACCAATGGAAAATAGAATGATCCAAATTGTAGAAATGGAGGAGCTTAGGACTTCTGCCCATAAGAGAAACCAGAAGATCCAGTTGCAGTCAAAATATCATTTTGATAAAAGGACATCATTAAGGAAGTTTCAAATTGATGACATGGTTCTTCAGTGGAATGCAAAAGGACAGGATAAGGGAAAGCACAAGAAATTTGAATCACTGTGGATTGGCCCTTTTGTGGTTTGTGACTTAAATGGTAAGGATTCATATTTCTTAAAGAACATGAATGATGAAATGCAGGAATTTCCAGTGCATGGACAATTCCTGAAGTATTATTTCTCTTAATGTCCATGCACGGTAGGTCCTTTGTTTGTACATATTTTGTTCCTTTCCTGCTTTTCTGTTTTGGTCTGTGTTTTGGTCTTTTTGTCCAAAGTTTCTGAGTTTTCTTGTGTTGACCTTGTGATCAACCATCTCCAGTCAGAGCCACTATTATCACTGATTAAAAATGGGCTTTTCTTTTCCCATGATTGGCTATGGTTTGTTGAAATTTTGAATAGGGCACCTTTTCAAATGCTTCAGCTTTGTTTTAGGCCTCAAGGGTTCAGGAGTTTTTTATTTTAGATCCTCCGATGTTTGTTTAAAACCCTCTGGTTTCTATTCTTTCGTTACTTTATTCACTTAAGTTATGGATCATGGGATTGTAGGAAGTGTCCCCCCTTGTTGTTTACCTAGGCGGTCATGTTAATTAATCGCAAAATTTATGCCTTATATGTTTTTCTCCTAAAGTTGTCGGGCCTAGTAACTAGTGTGCATCTCGCGGATGCATCTACGGCTTTCGCTATCTCGCTAGGCAAAGTTGCGCTTAGTTTAAAACCAGTGAAGTTGTGAAAATGACATGGCATGCCACCTAGCCGGTCTAGCTGGTTGATGAGAGCAAGTAAAATGGTGGCACGTGGCATAAGTCACAACAGTCAGTAGGTCAGGATTAAAGGCTAAAAGGTGGGACCCAGAGGTGAGTCAAGTCGCAAGTTAGGAGATGACCTAGCAGATACAGCTGTCAAGAATTTACTGGAGCCCAGTCGCTTTCTCTTGGCATATGAAAAAGTGACAAGTCAGCTCCGAAGGTGACTGGATGCCAGGTGTTCATAATGAATCAGAGGGCCCACCACTCCCGAAAGCCTATTCAGATGGTTAAATGCCGATCAATTAAAAGATGATCTGACGGCCTGCGCTATTTCGTAAGGGTAAGATGCTTGTGCTTTATACCCTGTGAAATAGCAAGAGTGAACAAGAGCCGTCCACATGTCATGATAGATGGTTGAGTCATCTTTGAAGGTGACTGGACGCCAGGTGTTCATAATGAATCAGAGGGCCCACCACTCCCGAAAGCCTATTCAGATGGTTAAATGTCGATCAATTAAAAGATGATCTGACGACCCGTGCTATTTCACAAGGGTTAGATGCTCATGCTTTATACCATGCGAAATAGCGAGAGTGAATGAGAGTCGTCCACGTGTCGTGATAGATGGCAACATGTCCGGCGACATGTGGTCTTAGAAGAAAGTTGTGGGCCCGCCAAGGTGGAACCGGCGGTATATAAGTAAAGGACACGCGGCTAGCGTTAAGTCGAATGTGAAAGACATTTCAAGGCCAGTGGTTGGGTGCCACGTGGTATTATGTAGCCAATAGAGAAGTGAGACCCAGCGCGGAGCCAAAGCTGTTAGTCAGTATAATGCTCGATCAAGTTTCTTTTGATCGGACGGTCAGCACTATTTCACAGGACCAAGCTGCCCGATAGTTATGCTTCGCGAAGTTGCGAAAGAGCAAAATGAAAGACTTGCAAGAATGTTGTGACCCATTGGAGCAAAAAATATGAATTCTCCTAAGAATTCAATTTTGAAGGGACGGCCAAAGCATGCGGAATCAATGTTGTAGTTAAGACCCTGAGTACAATATTTGATCTCCTATCAACTGGGTGAAGATATCTTTTAAAGAATTTTGTAGAGGAGCGGATGCAGAGTTATTTTCTTCAGGTATAGAGCAAGTCAATTCAGTTGCAGAGCAAATTCCTTCAAGTTAAGAACAGGTTTTCTCGTACTCCTGTGTAGCAATTCCTGTGTGGTGTGTTATAGATAAGATATTGATTTGTCACAGAAGTGTCTAGGAGTGGTATTCATTTCTTACGTTTTTTAAATGGCTCCAAAAAGAGAATTTTCTAGCAAAGTCAATTATTCAGAAAGGAGTGTCTGTGAGGATTTTCTGGAACAGTTGACGTTGTCAACTAATCGGGCATCGAAGGCAAAAGAATTAGTGCCTAAGGCTCCCTGTTTAAAGATAGGAGAAGGATTGTATGACAAGGGTAACTAGTTGAGAGACCCACAGGTTGGATTGTCTGGGTTGAGGTTATTTAAAATTGGATTTGCAATGAGAAATTCTCTGGCCCCGCAAAACAGTATCTAGGAATTAAATGTTGGGAAATTGGTAGTCCCAGAGGTATTTATGGACATAGATTTGTTGACCCAAATTGCGCTCAACTATGATCCAGTCACAAGAAGCGTTCGGGATATAAATGGAAAAACCCTTATTGAGATTAATACTGAAGAATTCAGGAATGCTTTTGGGCTTAATGAGTTTACCAATTTTCTAGAACCCATAAATTTCAAATCATTAGCTCAAATTTACAGTGCACAGAGGAGTCATCTCAGGAACGGGCCTCTCAAGGAGTTTTTTGTGAAGATAGGTGGGTTGACAGTTGTAGGACCCAACACACAAGAGCCCTTTTCATTGAGTATGTTTACCCTGAGGTCTAAAGGAATGTATTGGGCACTTTGCCAAGTTTTGGGAGAAGATGCTGAAGAAAATATGCCAAATCACTACCTATTAATGATTGCTCAGATTTTGAATCCTTCTCTTGCAATTACATTTGATTATGCTTCTTTCATTGCTGATGCTATCCATGGAGGGTTAGCAAGAATAAAGAATGGAAAGGTGGATAGGCCTTTTAGAGGCACCCCATTCTTGTTACCTTACCAGGTCCCTCTCAAAGTGGGAATTGCAGAGATCCTTAGACAAATTGGTGGTGTACAAGAGGCAGAGTTGACAAGTAGGGGTAAAGGGACTATTTTCCTTGCAGCTAGCATAACCCACCAATTTGTAATAACAAAGGGAGGTTGGAATTGCTTTGAGGATTTTCTCAAGCCTTATCATTTGTCCACTGCAGTGTCCTGTTGTGCTAATCCAGAAGACTTCTTCAATGGCATGTTTAGAAAGAAAGCAGCATGCAGAGGTAGGCCCCATCAATTTCAGTTTCCGTAAGACCTCATCAGAAATGAGTTTGATATAGATGAGCAGGAGCTAAGGAAAGAGAAATGGGTGGCTTATAAGAAAGCCTTGGATTTCGTGCATCAGTTTGATGCTAGCTATGACCCATTGTCTAGGTTTTTCCCTCTGGAGGAGAAAATAAAGTTTTTAATTGTTTGCTTTGAAGATGTGATGCAGACCCTGAAGGAGAAGAGGGAAACTGTAATCAAAAGCAACCCTGAAAAGGCGAGAATGATCCTAAGTAGGTCAGCCTCTAGAAAAGCAATCCCTCTTGGTGATTATACACTGCACAAGAAATCCAGTTATAGTGTGCTAATGCCTACGACAGGGGAGCCCTCTACCTCTAAAGGAAAGAGGAAGATACAAGATGTCATTGACATCCAAAAAAGCCCAAAGAAGAAAAGGGTAGGGAAAGAAGTACAATCGGATACACCTTTGTATTCCCCATCATAGTCCCCTATCCATATAGGAAATGAGCAAGCAGTAGCTGAGCAACTCCTACAGTTAGGTAGTTTAGGAGAAATTGCCTACACTTATGATGAAGTGGAGGAAGGAATGCTGGAAGAACCCCATGCTCCTGAAATGGACATTACCACCATTGAACTCAAAGGCCAGGAGTGGGATCCTGAGATAAAGTAGGCAACTAATGCCTTCTTGGCTGACAACAATTTTGTCACATTAGAAGCATTTATGCAGTTTATATGGAAAGAGAACATAGATAAATATAATGCTAGATGTGAAAAAAGAAACGCTGAGCAGCCTAATAAAGATCCAGCCCTGATAGAAGAGGAAATAAAGAAAGAGATGATGGAAGAACTCAAAACCATCACCCCTGAGCAAGGGACAGATATGGTAGCACAAGCTGGAGTGCTTATTCTACCGGATTGGGATATAGTAGACGCCCTGGTACTAGATGTAGTAAGGAAGGAGACCAAACCCATGGAGGGGATTAGTTTCAATAAGGATAATGTTGCACTCATCATGTGGTCTCTCAAGAGAAATGAGAGTAAGAAAAGCAAAGACACCCCAGGGTCAAGTTACCTTGGTGGGCTGATGGTGAAGAGAGTGCAGAGTACAGGGGTAGTGGAAGCTGCTAGCACTGGTTAGAGACTGCAAAATTTAGTGTTGCAGTAGTAGAAAAAGAAGCCAAAGAGAAAGACGCCCTCCAAGTCAAGTTGGAAACAGTTTTGAAGGCCTGTAACAATGCTAAGGAGGAGGTAAGAGGTAAAGATAGCATCATTGCTAAGTTGCAGAGCCAGTTGACTAGACAATACCATCAAGGTCAGTCTTCAACACTGATGATTTCCTCTTCTCCTGCAAGACCTCCACCTACTAGCCCTATCATTGAGTTTCCACCATCTCCAGCACCCTCCAGCTCTCAAATGGTTGAAATTACTCCTCAAGAATTAGAAAACTTAAAACAAGCTCAGGCCTTATATGCAAAGAAGTATGAGGAGAGAGTAAGGGCTACAATTTCCAGTTTTGCGGAAACAATGAATGCCTCATTTCTCTATAACAATGTAGGTAAAATTGTGGATATATGGAATGAGCTCAGGGGAGACAAGGCCATTATGACACCTATTCTTGACAAATAGAGGACTAGGGAGCAAGATTTAGAGTTTATGTGTGTATCCTGCGATGAAGCAAGGGCCAATCCCATTATTAGATCCACTTTTGACATCACTAAAGTTTTAGTACAATTAGTAGCAGAGGTGGATAATGTTGATAGGAAGGTTAGTTTGTGCAAAAAGGAGTATATTGATCAAGTTTTTGAGTTGCTCCCAGGAGTTTTTGCTAGCCCGGATCAATTAAAGGACAAACAAATGTGGCTTAAGGAGATAGAAGCTAAATTGTTAGCGAGAATTAAAGGAATTATTGATTTAGATGATGCATCTTTCTTTGTTTTGACAATACAAGAGATAGAGAAAATTAAATCACATTATGGTTTTCTCAATTCAGATGTCAACAAAATGAGAAATTCTTGGAAAAGGTTGACCAAGACTAAGGATAAAGTGATTAATTTCTCATTGCCGACAGAAGAGGTGTATGATGAGTGGACAACTAAATATGCCACCCATGATCCGGAACAGTTGGAGAGCACCCCTAAAAAGGTAGAAGAGGTTGCAACCGAACAGCCTGTTGAAGAAACTACAGAGGCCGAAAAGGGCTTGTAACTGTTTTTGCGAAAAGCTTGTAACCTCTTTATTTTGAAAGAAATGATTATAACAAACTCTCCTCGAGAAGTCCAAAGCTTTGTGCATCCATGTTGTTATAAATGGATACCAGGACTAGAGGAAGGGGGATCGCAAAAGAATTGTAAGAAAACACTGCAGAAATTTATCTAAGCTTTTCTAAGTCTAATGGAGAATATTCATAAACTTCTTGTAATATTTCTTGAACTTAATATCAATATATAGACCATCGGTTTAAAGTGAAGCTTTGTGTCATCTTCAAGTGTGTTTACAATTTGTTTATTGTTTTCTTTCTGAATAATCCAGGGTTATTTTGTTTGAATGGAATTGCAAAGCAATTTTTAGTAGAAGTGTTCGCTAGCTTTTCTCTTTAGGAGGGAGATTAAAGATGCGGGGATCACTCGTGCCAGTAAACTCTTTGGAAGAGACTTTGAATTTTGATGATCATAGCTTAAGTTGAAATGCATAAGTTCTTGTAGGTGTCAGGCATATACAAGGATTAATAGAAACCAAGCCAACGGGATGCATAAAGATATTTTGTTTGAGGAGTATTATCTAAGTTTAGATGACTCTGTGACCTTGGATAAGGCACTGGTATTGATTGAAGTTGTTTATTGCATGTTTTGTTGATCGAAATGCTGAATTTAAGTATAATTTCCATTCTTTGTTTTTAGTTAATTTCAAGGTGAATAGATCCACTGGTTTTCTGGACTGGATTGTTGTGGGTTTATGTTTGAAAGTGTGAATTCAATTCACAAAGGTATACCCACCTGGGCTCTGAGTAAGTCCGAAGTGTAGAAGGTTCAATCAAACCTTTTCATATGTTGTCTTGAGAATTTCCTTATCTTTGATGTCTCTTCTGCACCGAGTTCAATCATATTATTTTAAGGATATTAAAGAGAATCAGATTTTGAAGACAACACAAAGAGGATAGAAGGGAATTAGAATTTGAGACTAACACCATCTGCTTTTGTTGATGTTGTCTTGTGTGTAATGGGTCTGATTCAATGCATCAAAGGTATACCCACCTAGGTTTTTCAGAGCCTAAAGAGTAGAAGGATTCAGATCCTTGTTATGTTGTCCAAGCGCTGAAGTTTTCATAGATTGAAATTGGATATTTCATAGATCAATTGCAGGTGTACTTGGGTTAACTAGTTTTGGTGAACAACAAAAGTGACGACTCTACTGGGGAGAGCCATAGTTTAAATCTATATTGCAGATCAAATGCTTGTATTGACTGAAAGTTTTTTCAGATCTGTGGGTATTTGGTCTTTGTAGCATGGTCATTTACCCCCATGTTTGTTGATTACTCTGAAGATTCCTCCTGTTCTATTGTCTCCTATGAATGATTTGTTGAGCTTAATATTTTCTTATTTTCCCATTTTTTTTGGGTGGCGACTTTGACGTAAAATAATCAATCCTCCTAAATAAGCATAATTCATTTCAAGAAAACCCTTATAATGCAGAGAGGGGAGAACACAAGGTCTTATATGAGGAGGAATCCTCAAGAGATGTTGCAAGAGGGATCACCTGAGCAGGCCCGAAAAGGCCAGAAATGATCAATTGCACATGAACCATCTAATGCTACCTAGATACAAAAAAGAAGTCACATGAGTAAGTCATCTAAAAGACCCATATATGCAAATTCAAATTCTTCTTCCCATGAATCCGAGCAAGACATTTTGGGTTTTCATTCTAGTTTGTTTGGTAATAATGAAGATGTTTGTTGGCAAATGCACACTCCAATGAGAAATTGTAGGTGATTGAAGGTATTGTCATTGATGGAAACCTTACAATCATGTGATACCAGCATTCAGACATAGGCACCGGCTCTGACAGACTCTACACCAACATACAGATAACCAGCACTGAAAAGGAAGATACTGACAGCCTGGCTAACAGGAATTTTGTGTATATATATTTTGTAATTAATTGTACAATCTTTTGTAAAGCTGACTTGGCGGATTGTAATATGACTCACATATGTATGAGATCATTGTAGATCATTTAATAGGTGATGTATGGAAAGATGATAGCAGACCTAATATGCGAATTCTTGGATAAGGGTTTATGTATGTAGAAAAGCTTAAACCGGTACTGAATCTGGCATAGTAGATGCTAATATGAAGTAGTACAAAACATTGGATTTGTATAATCCATTTTTGTAAGTCATTGTGACTTATTTGTAATTGAGAAGTGAGCTCTAGGCACTTGGCCTTCCTGCATGTGTAGGCCCCTATTGTAAGTAGTAATATTCTCTTATTGGCCAGTAAGTGAATATTGTGGGTCAAAAATCCCACCGAGGTTTTTCCCACACCGGGTTTCCTCGTTAAAATATTATGTTATGGTGTGTTTCTTATGTTGTGGTTGTTATTCTTCTTTGTTGCATTGTTTTTGGTTTACCGGTGCACAATTTTGATATGCTTTTCATGTTATAAGTTACGAAAATTATTATACTGGTCAGATACTGATTCACCCCCCCCTCTCAGTATCTTTGGGAATCCTAACAATTGGTATCAGAGCCTGGTCCTCTATTTTCAAAAGCCTAATAGCTTGAGGAAGATCTTGACACTGGTAAAGATGGAAAATTTAAGAAAGCAATTGGAAACAACTCTTTCAGACTATGATGCAGAAAAACTGAAAAATATCAAACTTGAGGATGATTTGAAGGCTGCACAAGATATCATTCAAGGACATCAATAAAATTACACTATAGAAAGAAATAAAAGAAGAGAACTTTGTGAAAAGATGCAAAATGATGAAGATGAAAAGGAAACTCTTAATGATCTGGTAAACAAGCTAAGAGAAGAAAACACTACAATGAAGAATGAGATGCAAGATATGACTATGAGATTTTGTAAAGAAACTAAAAATTGGAAGAAGAATGAAGAAGACTTGGTTAGAAGACTGAATGATGCTAGAAATGAAAACACAAGACTCAGTCATGAAAATGATATGTTGAAGACAGATCTGATGCATACACAAAATGACAGAACTAAACTCATGAGACATAAAGGAATCTTGGAGAATGAACTGACTTCTGCAAATTGACACAAGGAGAAATTCAAAAAAAGTTTAGAAGAACTTGTTGACATGCTGAAGAATCAGAAACCTAATGGTGATACAAATGGCCTTGGCTTTGAAATTGGTGAAAGCTCCTGTACTGCAAACAATCATGATCATAGTAAACCGGTAAGACAACCTAATGCTTACAAATTCAATGGGAAATGCTTTAACTATAACAAGTATGGTCATAGAGAAAATCAGTGTAGATCTAGAAATTATCAAAACACTAATATACCCAGCGGTCAATGTTCTAAATGCAACAACATTGGTCATAATTCAGAAAACTGCATAATGAATGTAAGATGTTATGTTTGTGGAAGATTTGGACACCTATCTAATCAATGCAGAACACAAACCGACATAGGATATGGGAAATCTATTCAGAAAAACAATGTGACTTGTTATGCTTGTAACAAAATTGGACATATTGCAAAATTTTGTAGAAGCAAGACTTCACCAACAAATAACAAAGGTCCTAGTTTAAAAGGTAAAGAACAGGTTGAAGAGGTAAAGCAGGAATTCTCAAAACAATGGATCAGAAAGTCAGATCAGAATGTTGATGGGAATACTCCTCCACCGGCAGGAGACTCTTCATCTAGCTGAAGGAAAATCCTTTGGGGGTTTAGCAACAAAATGAAAAACATGCTATTATTCCCTCGGTTGATGGTGAGAAGTTGAAATTACTTCTATACCAGTAGATGAGTTAAGTTGTGACTTAATTGGCAAGCATTAAATGTGGTAGTTGGAGAAAATAACATTATAAAGGAAGTGTTTTGGCTCCTTTTTCATTCCCTGAGCATTCAAATCTTTGAGAGCGCGAAAATTCCCAAGCGAAGGCATCCTTAGCAAAGAAGTGAAGCAGTTCATCCAAGCACTCATCCCTAAGGCAGATTGAGGTATTTATATTCATGGCATCCTCCTCTGCTCCTAAATTTATTGCAAACCCTACTGTGATTGAGGTTATTAAGCACCCTAGACCCATATTCAAACTAGTTCCCGAAATTGTGAAGAAAGAAGATACCCTAGGTGCATTCTCTAAAATACCCAAGGGAGTAGTCTATGCTAAAGACCCTAAAATATACATACATTGTCATATAGAGGAATTAGGCGATGATGAGATCAAAAACATATATAGGAATGTGATTTGTGATGAATCTAGAAATGTCAAGCCAGAACACAAGGTAGTAGAAGCCCTAGGTTTTGTGGATATTCTTAGCATTCTTGATTTTCCTGAGGATATTATAAGAATTGTGCTAAGTAGAGTCCATGGTGAATTATTTTGGTTGGATTCAATCCATAAGATCACCAAAGAAGTAGTACAAGCAGTAATAGGGTTACCTTCCACCGGTAGCAGACCTAACAGAACTAAAAGGGTCTCAAATGACACAGTGATAGATCTAACCAGCACAACATTTGACAAAAGGTCTCTAAGGGTAAATGATGTGAAGGACATCAATATCAAATTTGTTAGTATGATTTTAGGCTACAAAGCTACACATGCAAATAGGTCGAACTCGGTATCTAGCCTATGTATTAAAAGTGCATATGATATGGTTAACAACAATGCTAGAATAGATGTGTGTGAATGGCTCAAAGATGAATTAATAGACAATATGAAGAAGATAAAGAGAGATAAGAAAGGAACCTTTAGATTTGGAAATTTACTTGTATGTTTAATGTTGTATATTACTAAACAAGTACCCAGTATTGGTAAGAAAATTTTTGGTTTTGATATACTGGTAGGAAAGCAACTATTGTATCTATTAAACAACATAGGAGATAATAGGGAGAAAAACTTAAATGAACATTTTCAAGCACTGAAAGATCAAATGAAGATAGGAATAAGACTGTCACAGGCAATTGTAGATAAATATCAGAAGGAAATATGTTTTATAATTATAAAGGATGAAATCTGGATTGAGGCAGTTGTCCCTAGGACTATCTGGATAACTGAAATGGGCTATGAAACATATGATAACATCATAGAAACTTATGCAAAAGCCCTCCTTGAAGCATTGAAGGAACCCACTGAGAAAGTCTTTGGAAATGTAGAAACAATTGAAAGTGGAATTCAGTCAAGAAAAAGGGTTAAGAAAGTTGAAGAAACAGTAAGGAAAGGAACCCGCCAGGAAAAGGCAATTAAGGGAAATATTTTGAAACAAACTAGTATCAAAGAAAGTGAGTTGGAAGGACTTCAACCAGAAGCTCATCTTTCATCGGTTGGAACTTCTTCTGAGAGTGATATACCGACGGTATTCAAAAGGGTAGAAAGGAAAAGAAAACCCTCACCGACACCCTCACCCACACTCAAGAAAACATGACAAAAGCAATAGGCAGATAGGCCTCTTGTTAAGAAAATGACTCCAAAGAAGAAGAAGATAAGAAAAAACATTGCTCCACTAGATAATCTCCTTAATGAAATAATAGAGGATGGAAAGTTGAAAAACATTAGCAAACTGTATAACACACTTTCTGCTGATGACAAAGAAAGCATTGAAAATAGTGAAATTTTACACTCAGATATTTACAAGAAATTTTTGATGGAAATTGTTGATGAGATACCTAGTGAGTTGTATAGAAGACTAGAAGCCAGAAGGGTAGCCATTGTTGAGCTGGATAAGAAAATAAAAATTGAAAAATTACTTGCAGTGCATCCAGTTAACTCACCTGATGAAATAGACCAATTAATCAATGAGGCTAACCGGACAGTGTTTTCAACCACTCACCGACATGTAGCACTAATGGCAGGTAGAGTGAATGAAGTCTCTGAAGAAACAACAGATGCATGGGACATATTCTTTGTAGAAAAAGAGAAGCAGGAAGAACTCAAAAGACCTAATACCATCAGGGTATATCAAAAGGACAGAGATAAGGAGAAAGGTAAGGTAGGTGGACCTCCAAGCCTAAAAATAACTGATAACTTAACCCCACCTCCTTCGAATACTCCATCGGTAGAAACTATAGACAATCAACCAGCCACTAAGAGTATGGAGACTCCTTTAAAGGATACAAATCTTGAGTCTAAAGTTTTGTATACTATGAATATTGACACGCAAGAGGTGAACATTGTGGTAGATAAAGAAACCACTAAGGATAAGAAGAAAGATGTGTCTACTGAGTCACCGACTGCATATATTGAGATTAGAGTCAATGATACTGTAAATATAAGCATAGAAAAACCTACTCAGTCAGAGCAACCAGCAAAGGACACCACTAGTAAACCATTAGAAGAACCAGTAGATAAAACTGAAAAACCATCAGGAGAACCGGCAATGGACAGTGCAGAGGTACAAACTGAGAAACCGGAAGTGCATACAAATACTACATCTGAGAAACCGGCAGTTGAGAGCTTAGAAAAACCTTCTGAGACATAGATGGAGAAACCAGAACAAAAAAAGGTTGAGACACAGGTTCAGACTGAGATAGTGCCATCGGCAAAAACTAAAAAGCCTAAACCTTTGCTAATAGAAATGAAAACACAAACTGACCTACCAGAGGTTGAAACAAGCAAGGTTATTACTACAATCGGCAGCATGGATATTATGAAAATAGTTGGGTAGACATCTGGTACTTCAATGACTGAATACCGGCCTACAAATGTGACTGAGGTCCTACTAGATTCAATAAATAAAATCATAGAGTGTAATGCACAAGCCTATAAGGCTATTGATGATACAATCCCTATTCTTAGTTTGATAGCACCAAAGTGCATTGTAGACAATAAAGATTCTTTAGGACAACTAGACACATTGTCTAAATTCATCATTGGAAACATTTTGATAGTTGATCAAATCAATGAAGACACATTCAAAGAGAGAATGATTAAGGAGAAAGAGAAATTCTTTGAGGAAATAGTGAAGAAGAACAAGGAGAAAATGGACACCTTATTACCGGAACTAGGAGAGACAATTTTGGATTTCAAGAAACTGTATACAGATACTTGTAAAACAAATATTCTGACAGAAGACCTAGACAAGGAAATCAGCAAAGCACAAGATGAGATTAACAATATTGCTGACAATCTGATAGGCACATTAGATTCATTATTGGAGATAGAAAAGAAAATTGCAGATCTTGAAGAGAAAATAGAGAAGTTAGAAAAGGATAAAGAGAGAATAAAGGATAAGGCAAAGAGCTTAAAATGTAAACTTGGTCCTAAACTAGATTACCTCATTTCTTTGAGAAAAGAAATTTCTGAGGCTCTAGTTCCCAGACTTAAGACACTAGAAGAGGAAATGCACATACTCACCAATACAATTCAAAGAACACAAGAGGCATTACAGGATACCAAAAGATTTGGTGGTAGTTTAAATTTGGTTTTGACAGATATTTTCCAGATTGTAACCCACCAGTTACAAGAATTTAGGCAGGAAACACTCTCCACTCATAGTGAATGACAACCTTTGTCATTGATGTAAAAGGGGGAGTAATGGAAATGAGAAAAATGATTAGAAGAAAGGACATCAACTTCTCAGGGGGAGTACTCAGTTTTGAAACAACAATATTTTGAGCATAAAGTTTTGGTAAGACAATTTTGGCAAACCATTTTTGGATATACATTTTTGGATTTTTCTCATGAGTGTTGCCATCAATACCAAAGGGGGATATTGTTGGAAAATGCACACTCCAATGAGAAATTGTAGGTGATTGAAGGTATTGTCATTGATGGCAACCTTAGAATCATGTAATACAGGTAGGCAAACATAGGCACCAGCTTTGACAGACTCTACACTAACATACAGATCACTGGCATTGAAAAGGAAGATTACTGGCAACCTGGCCGATAGAAATTTTGTGTATATATATTTTGTAATTAATTGTAAAATCTTTCGTAAAGCCGACTTGGTGGATTGTAATATGACTCATATATGTATGAGATCATTGTAGATCATTTAATAGGCGATGTATGGAAAGATGATAGCAGACCTAATATGCGAATTATTGGATAAGGGTTTATGTATATAGTAGAGCTTAAACTGGTACTGAATCTAGCATAGTAGATGCTAATCTAAAGAAATACAAGACATTGGATTTGTATAGTCCATTTTTATATGTCAGTGTGACTTCTTTGTAATTGAGCATTGAGCTCTAGGCACTTGGCCTTCCTGCATGTGTAGGCCCCTATTGTAAGCAGTAATATTCTCTTATTGGTCAGTAATTGAATATTGTGGGTCACAAATCCCATCGAGGTTTTTCCCACATTGGGTTTCCTCATTAAAATATTGTGTTATGGTGTGTTTCTTATGTCGTGGTTGTTATTCTTCTTTATTGCATTGTTTTTGGTTTACCGGTACACAGTTTTGATATGCTTTTCATGTTATAAGTTAAGAAAATTATTATACCGGTCAGATACTGATTCACCCCCCTGCCCCCCACTCTCAGTATCCTTGGGAATCCTAACAATGTCCAAGTTTTGAATCAGGCAATTTCTCATGCAAATGTATCTGAGAAGGATATAAATAGTTCTAATGTTAAGATGGATTCTGTACTAGGAACTGTAGATGGGAATATTAGTCTGATTGATATTGATCAAGTCAATATGTCAGATTCAGAAGAGATTTTCCCTGATGAAGATGAAGTATCCCAATAAATTGAGGCTCTTAACAGAAGAATTCATCAATTGATCTCTCTAAGGACACAAAAGGAAATAAATAAAGAAAAGGAAGTTAAGGCTAAATTTATTGAGAGAGATAGGCTGTTAAGGCAGATTGTTGATATTGAATTGTTTACTCAAGAGAAAACCAAAAGTGAGGAGGAAGGTCCGGTCATCAAGGAAAACCTGATAGCAAACGTTAACCCTGCACATAAAATTGTTGTACAAACCAGTCGAGAAGTTCATAATGACCCACCGCCTACTAGAGTTAGCATTGACAAAGGAAAACAAAAGTGCATGGAAACTAGGTCTATGTCTAAGACTACAGAAGAAATATTTCATCAGTTGTCTGCACATGAGATAGAGATAGAAAGAATGAGGAAAGAAAAGGAAGATCTGCAAAGGGAAATAGAGATAGAAAGAATGAGGAAAGAAAAGGAATATCTGCAAAGGGAATTGGAGAGAGCTGAATTAGAAGCAACCAATGAAGAAGTTAAAAGACAAATTAACTATCTAAAGGTTCCTCCCATAATCTTTCCTTCAACAAGCCCAAATAAGCCTTTACCTCAGTTGGCCTCACACCCTCCAGTCAAAATTTAGTCAACCCTACCTATGAGTAATGCTCCAGTTAGTCAAGTCCCTCTAACTCATGGTCTTAATATGAGAATGATTATGGGTAATAATCCTACTGGTAATTTGTTCCAAAGAAGACCCATTAATCTAGAGTTGTACATACAACTTTTCTTTGAGGGAATCCCAGGGTACCCTAACCATGTTCCTACCAAATTGAGGGATAGGCTTTAGAAATTTGCCAGTAACAATGCCATAAGTGCAGAGGAGCATCTAAAATCTTTCGGTGATATGATAAATGATTATGAGATTGCCAACGAAGATGTTATCATGAAATTGTTTGTACAGTCTCTGGTGGATGATGTTGTTAGGTCCCGGAGACAGCTGAGAGTGGGGGGGTGAATCAATTGTCTGATAAATTTAAACCAAAAACAACTTAACCAAACTTAATGCTTAATATTGGTGAACCAAACTTTATGTCGGTGGACAGTTTATCAGTTAATTACAGTACCGGTGAAGATTAATGCATGAAACAGAAAGATAATAACATCCACAACACATAACACCAATATTTGTACGTGGAAATCTTGTAAGCGGAAAAACCACAGTGGGAAACATTACCCACAATCAGATGATACTACTGCAGATAGTATGTGTATACAAATGGGGTCTGCACATGTAGAAAGGCCAAGCGCCTAGAGCTCACTTCTCAAACACAAATAGGAGTCACACTAACTACAATTGGATGGTTAAATCCAATAATGATGTACTGCTCAAAATAGCATCTTCATATGCTAGATTCAGTACCGGTTCAATTCTGATATGCCTTCATAAAACCTTCCTTCACCTTCAAATGATGTCTGTGTGTATAGCTCTGCTTATTCTCACATATACCTTCTTACAATTCCTTTTTACAATCACATATCGATCTTATAAATAAGATCTTACATATATACCATAACCTAAGACAAATTTTAGTAGGTCAGCTCTAAAAGATATTACAATAAAAACAATTTACAAGTAAATCAATGATGCAGTATCCGATACAACATGTCGTCTTAATGCATTTACAACAATAATAAATCATCTCCAAAGTGTGTCGTGCTGATCTAGAATAGATAAGCCCATCGGTGCTTATTCTGGACCTATTTGCTGGTAATAGCAAATATGCAAACATGAATATACCAATGAAAAAATCTCCAAGACAAAGTGTCCAAATGATGTCTTCAACATAACCAAGTGTTTTCCATGTCATTCCAAGTGCCAGTGACCAATATATCCTACCGGTGAACCAGATACCGGTGACTGTGCATAAAGTCACTTGCTTGTCGGTGAACATTGACAATTCTCCAAAGTGCTAGAGTTGATAAGTGTTAATAGGTGTTGACATCAATGACAAAACCATATCAACATATCCAAAATACCAACAGATGCAAGGGATTGGTATAGAGGCTTACCTGTAAATAGTATCAGTTCTTGGGAAGAGTTTTTAAATTGTTTCCAAGAGCAATATGGTGATAAAACCAATGTGAGTTTGATGCTAAATGAATTCAACAACATCAGGAAGTCTAATAATGAAGTTGTCATAGACTTCAATGCAAGGTTTCAAAAGGCAATGCATAGGCTCTTCCAAATAATGAGATTAGATGATAATATGTGTCTGAACACTTACTATAATGCTTTTGATTCTAAAATGGCTTACATCCTGAGGGATAAAAACCCACATAGTCTAAGAGATGCTTTCAGAATTGCCATAAATGTAGAAAGTAATAGGAAATAATTTGGAAAGGTGGGAAGGAGGACTGATGGTAGGCTATGGCGAGAATCAAAACAATAGCCTACTAAAGTTGCCAAGGAAGAAGACAAAATGAAAAAGTTAATGACTGCCATGAAAGATCTTACTACCAAAGTGAGTAAAAATGACAAATCTCATTACAATTGGCAAGATAGGCCTCCTAGACTACATGATATGCCTTACAATACCACTTGGAAGAATGGTAAACATGTCCAAGATAAGCCCAAGAACACACATAACCAAGATACACCTAACCCCTTGAAAGGTGGGAATGTACATAATATGGAAAATACTCCCTGGTGTATAGCTTGTGATGGGCCACATTCTCCTTATCAGTGTGTTGTGGCCCAGGCGTTAAATGAATCTATGAAAGGTGATGGTGAGTTGAGATATCAGAATGAGGACAGGCTTGTTGTCAATATGTTTGAAACCATTATCAAAAGTGACGATGAGTCCTCAAAAGGTGAAGCTAGTAGGTATGATGTACTAAGTGACAATGAGGGTTATCAAGGTCAGCTAACAATTGACTGGAACCACACTTTGAATGTGGTGACCATCGAAGATGAAGAAGTTCATCTCAGAAGGCCCAGTGAAGAAGAGGTCAAGAATCTCACTAAGGTTGCTATATCCAAAGCTAAACATAATTATAATTTGAGAAGAAACAAAAGGAATGGAGATTATGGGGAGCCTGCTTCTTTGTTCATGAAAGAAGTGTCTCAAAAAAGGATGGCAGGAAATAACACCTCACCCAAAGGTGACCCTGCAAAAGAAGATAGATCCAATGATGTGGCAAAGAGTGTAGATAACAATACTACTAGTGATTTACAAGGGACTACTACAGCTAAAAGGGCAAGCCAACCAAAAACAAAAAAGGCTAAAATTAATACTGAGTCAATTTTTAGTTCCACTTTTGATATGACTCAGGCTTTGACCCAAATGAAGGTTACAGTCCCATTGGTAGAACTGTTGAAAATAAAGGAACACAAAGAAGCTGCTCTCTCTTTATTTTCTAATATATCAAATAATAGTGCAACTTTACCTATAGACAACATGAAGGATGAAAAGGATCATGAGCTTCAGACTCCAGAAATATATGTCAAAACAACCATTACTCAAGAACCTTCCCAGGTGGATCCGTTTTATGTGACCTTATTAGTCAATAATAGGCTAATCAAAAATTGTATGATAGACTCTAGTGTTGTTGCAAATGTGATGCCATATGGTGTCATGAAATAATTGGGACTATCAGCAAGTACTGTGTATGGGAAATGTTATGCTATGGATAATACAAAAGTACCTGTGGTAGGTACAATGAAGGATGTGGAGGTAAAGATAGAAACATTTCCTGAAGCAACCTATAAAATGGATGTCATAGTAACTGACACAAAACTCCATTATGGCATGCTATTATCCAAACAATGGGCTGCAATAGTTGGAGGAAACATGCAATTAGATCTTTCATATGCAACAATCCTAGTAAATGGAAGCCAGGTTAAGTTATATAGAGAACCACGTGCTCCTAGGGTAATTGAGAAGATATACCCTAATATGTTGAATTGTATGGTTGATGTGGATCTTGACAATTTTAGAGTACAACCAATTCAACTTCAATTGTATGGTTGATGTGGATCTTGAATTGTATGGTTGATGTGGAAGCTTAAAGTGTAGAAGACTTTTGTATAAACCTTGTTATATGTTGCCTTTTGTCTCTGTTTCCTGTTGTTTCTCTCCATAAGCAACAGAGGCTCTAATTTTCTTATAGAGGAGACATGGAAATTAGAATTTGAGAACAACGGTTCCCATGATGGTTTTTCCCTTAACCAGGTTTTCCACGTCAAAAATATTGGTGTTTTGTGTGTTGTTGTTATTATTGTTATCATTCTTCTTGTTGCAGTTGATTAGATATGAGATTGTTCTTAATTTGTTTAATCCAGTAAAAAATGATTCACTCCCCCTCTCAATTTTCCTTGTTATTGCCAACAAATTTGAGAAGTATGAGATGACTCAGAGCTTCTTTGTGAAAACTACCAAAAGTAGCAAGGATCGTGTGTCCGGACCAAGACACCCACCCCCTTGGTCCTCCAAACTTTCCACATGTCAAAACGGGTTTTTTGGTCTCTACAAATAAAGCTTAATTCCAGAGGTACAACTGCACACCTATTTCTTGCACATAGAAAGAAGGAGAAAAGGGTTTGGAATAGGGGTTTTCCTAAGTCAAACCCTGGTTTAGAATCAACCTTGAATGAAATATTGCAAATGCTTGAAATAAATGATGGAAAGGTATACCTTTGGATCTACAATAGATGGTGATGATGCTTTGCTTCTTGAATCTAACCACATATGTTGTATGAAATGGCATGAGCATGGAAAAATCATAACACACACATGCTTGCAAATGAATGAAGTAATGTTGCTCCAATGGATAGTTGAAGAATATGCAACCTTGAAGAATACTTGATGATGAATTCTTGAACACTTGAATGCTTGAACGCTTGAGATCCAATTCAACCTTCACCAATGTATATCCAAATGAGAGGGGAAGACCTTATATACCTCCCTATCGTCAAACATTTAATTTTCTGACATAGGCTAACATGAGGAATCAATTCCCGCTCAAGTTTGAGATAGAGCCTAGGGGCCAAAATAGGTCCCAATTAGGGAGGACCAGGGCATGGTGCCCTAGTCCTACCCTAAATTGGGTCAAGAACAAGGTGCCCCAACATAGTGCAAGATGAAAACATGAATTTTATTGCATGGGGGAGGCATAAATAGGTCCCGATTAAGCATAGGGATGAGACCGCTAAGGTGAGGGCCCCAAATGCAGTAAAAATTGAAAAGGGGTTCAATTTTAGGATGCTACAAGGAGACTTTTATTTGGTATTTTCTTTATAATAAGCCCATGATGGCCTATGTGTTAGTATGTGAGGCCAATGGATTGAATGTGATTATTAGGTGAGGGCCTACATGCATGTAAGATTTATGTTATAATTAATAAATTTAATATTTTCATTTTGGATCCATTTTTTGTTGAGTGGTGTGATGTTGGTTCCAAGGCTAGATAGTCCATTCTAGACCCTCCATCCTAATTGCATCAATTTTGTATTTGGAAACATTATTCTACACTTAGCTACCTTTCAATACTAATCGCATCTCTATATCATAGAATTTATTGAAACCATTTTTTCCACAAAGAGTTTCATTTCCTAAAAAAATGTAAAATGTGGCTTATATTCCCTCACTAGATCTTAAATAAACTTTTATGTAGGCATACTAAAAAAACTAGCATTTAAAGAAATCATAATCATTTTTTTGGAGTATAGAAGTTAGTATCTAACATGTGATTGAGGCAAAAATTTATAAGAGAATCCCTTATCATCTTCACCTTCTTTTAATCTCTTTTTATTTCTCCCTTAGAAATATTTTTAATTCTCCTTTTAATTTTTTTGTGTTACATTTGTAACAAAGTATGAACGTGTTTATTTCTATGTCACTTCTACTAAAGCTTGAAGAAACTATGGAATGCTATTATCTATAGGGAATTTCAAATAAGTCTATATCAAGGAAGGATAAATTGAAAAAGCCAAGAATTCACATTATAATCTTCCCATATTTAAGTTCATGTCCCTTAATATGACTATCAATGGGGGAATCCTTTCTTTGAATAATATTTGGATGCCTACTAGAAATTTTACTTCTAGTAGGTTCGATGACATATTACAATTAGGAAGATCCATGTATTGACCAATATAGAAGCTTTCATTCAAGTTGATATAGGGTTTTCAAAATTATAAAAGATATCAAACATATTATTTAAGTTTCCTCTAGGGATGCCCTTTCTTTGGTGGTTCACTATCTTCCATTTACTCCTAAGATTTCATAGTGATGAACCTTTTTGAGTTTTGTTCTTCTATAATTGAGCAAGGAAAAATCATTTTCCTTCATTTTAGCCACTAAGATCTCAAGATTGGGATAAAAAACCTTCTTAGTCCTTTTTAGGATAGTTTCTTTGTAAATTTCCTCAAGTGTGACAAACAAAACATACAAGAATGACTCCATAATAAATTTGTTGGATTCATTTCATCTTACTCAAACTAATTTAAAAGGAATTAGGAGATTAATTACTCAAGTCAAATCCATAAAAAATATAAGCATATACGGTTATCTTTATTTCTAGTATATAGTGAGAAGATATAAAATGTTTCTCAAGTATAATTGTTGTAGATTACAAAAAATCAAATCTCCAAAACTTCATGGAAATTCTAGGATAGTGAACCTAGATTAGAATTTTAGAAGAGTACTCCTTCATTGCATCAAATCACAAAAAATAAAACCACTTGATAATTAAAATATAAACCACTCTCAAACATCAAATTATGATTTGTTATTATTATAAATACAACAAAAAATAGTTTCTTGTGGCTAGAGTAACTTCAATATCTAATCTACTTTGCCAAGTTCTTTGGACCCAAGCTTCCTAAAATGGAAGAGAAATCTTGATACCCATGATTTGTTGATTAACATGATAAAAAAAAGATAGAGAACACTATCTACAACCAATATCAATTTTCTAACCAAAATTAGTCATTTGCACTTTTATTCATACACCATTTGATCTAGGTCAATTTTCCACCATCTAATTAAATCTAAATTCATTAGTTACATGCACTAAAAATTGAATTGTCTTATCATGGCCTAAAGTGAAGGGCTCATTATCTCTAATTACATCTTTAAAGAAAAATTGAGGGGGCTCCCTTGGACCACTAAGCATCATCATGTAGTCAAAAAGCCTCTATGAAGGGAGAGAAGATCACAAGGAAAATAAATAAATGGAAGGAGTAGAATACTATCTCCACCTACACACTCCTTGATATTTTTCAAGTAAAATTAGTAATTTTAAAATATATGATTTAACACATTTTTTATAATTATCATATTTTGATAATTATAATTTTTATTTATAGTCAATTGTATATATGTAAGAAAGTTGTTAATATTTAAAAATTGAAATAATAGAAATAGGAAATTAATTAAGATAAGAAAGAAAGAGGTAAATTTGATCTTTAACATAAAATTTAATCTAAATTTTTAATTTATAGTAACATGTGTAATACAATCTTAAAATGCATAATAAAAAAATTTAACATTATTAATGCTATGGGAGTTACACAATTCATGCTATTATTTGTTTCTTTTGGATTCGATTGTGTATGCAAATTTTTATCATCAACAAATTTCGAATCACACGTCGTGATTCATCATCAGAATGAATATGAATTCCAAGGAGATGAAAGATACTAAGATGTAGATTTAGGAAAGAATAATAAGAATTATATATATATATATATATATATATATATATATATATATATATATATATATATATATATATATATATATATATATTATTGTTTGGTTTCTCTTTATTTTACTCCTTTCTATTATTATTATTATTATTATTATTATTATTATTATTATTTAATACTTCATTTAGTTTTTGATTTGTGTATATCTCTAGGTCTTATTTTATTTTTATCTTTGTTTATTTTTTTCTATTGTGTATTTTATTTTTCTTCCTCTTTGCCTTTTCTTCTTATATTTCCTTGTCTTATAGCTTTTAGGGTTATTTATTGGTTTATTGGTTATTTTTTCCAAATTATTTTTTTTTTCTATTATTTTTTTCCTTGATCTCTGTGCCCTTTCCTAGTCCACTTCTTTTTCTATTCTTTCCTAGATCTGCAACTCACTATCTTTCATCTCCTTGGAATTCTTATTCATCTTGATGATGAATCACAAAGTGTGATTCGAAACATGGATAATAAAAATCTGCATACACAATCGAATCTAGAAGAAATAAGTAAATAATCAAACATTATTGTTAGATATACAATTTTTATTCAAAATAAAAGCATAATGTCAAGGGTCTTTGATGTGTTGGTGAAGTTGAATGACTCCAAATTAGACCAAAATACAATAAAATATATTTAAATAAAAACAAAGAAGAAAATGAACTACTATTAAAGTAATACCAAAATTTAAAGAAAGTCAATGAATTTAATAGAAAGTTTAATATATTGATAGTTGAGGGATGTGACCACTTAAAAGATGTAGATAGACATGGATCTTAGTAGCTCTAGGCTCTAGCCCACGAGGATTTTGAGTGAAGACCAACTCATAAACAAAAAGGAGGTTTGGTTTGAAAGACAAGAAAACAATTTGACATGCGGCAAAAAGAGTAGCTTCTAGAGACCGGCAGAACTTTTTTAGGTTTCCTTTTATAAAAGATTTGTTGAATTTGTTAGAAAATCTTCACCCACCATATGAAAAGCATTCAATATGATTTGGAGTTTATTACAATGTTAGGCTCACAAGCTGCGCAAGTTACGGAGGAGCTAAACACCCGTTTTGATGGCTTATTTTTTTTTCGTAGAAATGATTTGTGATTTGTCTATGTGATTACCAATTAGACATATGTTAGACGACTTTTGTGAGTATAAAATTTATTGTATATAGTTATGGGTCAATCATGCAATTACGTTTTTTTATTTTTTCTTCCTATTGGACCTTTTAGTAGACGTATGAATCTTTGACCTCTCATATGTCTCACTATGGCTGTTTTTGTAGACATCCATAAAGTCTGTTGTTATGAGGTAAGAGATGATGTGTTTTCTTCATTCTGTCTTAGTCAAAATTTTGGATCAATTTAGTATTTTGTTCAGGTTCAAAGACAATTCATATAACAATACGAATACTTGATTTGTCATTTGTCATTATCAATGAAGATGATGTTGTCATGTTTTTTAATATGATGTGTCTAATTGAGCTCTTAAAAGGTGTTCCCCATGAATTTCAAATCTTTCAAATAGTTTTTCCTTTTTCCTCTCACAAATCATTATAATATCTAAATATTAATTTTTCATGTTTCAGTTAGAAATTAATGACTAGTTTTAAAGGGGTTTGTCTAGGTTCATGTTTAAAATTGATTTTCAAAAATTCATAGATAACTTTTTAAGCTATGGTCTTTAACTAGGTTCATATCTATTTGTAAGATTAACCTAAGATAAGGGATGACGAATATGGAGATCAAAATCAGATATTTGGGATGTATAGGTTTAGATTTAATCAATACTTTAGATAATTGCGAACTAAAATCATATCACTTATATACTAATCATTACATTTAGGACAAATGAGCCAAAGTGAGAAAAATGAATAGGGTAAAGTGCTACGTATACTTTCTGACCCATGCATTTTTTTCCACTTTGACATGCATGTAAATTACTAAGAATCAAGCAAATTGAACTAAACTAGTCATTATGATAGTAAACAATTTGCATATGTGTAATGCTTATGGATATGAATGAAGCTCTAGGCATGCTTCTTGTACTAAATATTCCATTTCTACAACTAAAAGCACAAAACTACATCAATAACATCTCATAGAACAATATCATTAGACAAAAACAAATAAAAAAAGTTAAAATATAGAGTGAACTATTGTGATAATAAAGTCAAAATAAGTGTATAAATTTTAATGTATTCACGTATTAAACAATTAATAAAAATAGAAAAAGTATATAAAACCAAGAAACCATTGTTAGACACAATGCACCACTGAGAGGGGGGTGAATCGGTGGTTCTCAGACTTTTCCCATTTCCTATCCTATGTGTCCACATTGGTTATTAGATCTAACTCAAAACAGACTTACCGACTAGTGGGGAGATTAAACACAAAAGCCAACACACAAAGAGACATCACATAACACCAGGATGTATGAGGAAAACCCAAGATGGGAAAAACCTCGGTGAGCAATGCTACTGGAGTCTACTGCTCCAATCCAACCTCACAATCAAACCTCTGTTACAATGTTTACGACACCAACCCAAGGAGCTACAACCCCTGATTTAGGGCACCAACCCAAGGAGCACCAACCCCTAACTATTTTATGGGCTACAACCCAAAGGAGCTACAACCCCTGCACTGAGCTACAACTCAGTGATCATAATGAAAACATCAAATACAAAGGTAGTAATCTAGTTACAAGTGAATCTTGTAACAACTCAAAACAAACTTCCCTGCCAGTAAGATATCTCCTCAGCCTTACTAGTTCTCTGCTCGCTTTGACTGAATCTCTCTTCTCACTGTTGCTACTTACCGGTTCACCTTCCACACTGTATGTTCGCACTTCCTTCAGCTCTCTGCTACTCTCCACCGGTACCATACTTAGCTGGTTCTATACCTGCCTACTCTGTAGTGCTACCTTCACTTCTCTGCCGGTATGAACACTATTGGTTCTGCTCTGCTACCGGTTGAACACTTCAACTTGGTTCTCCCTCAGACTTAGTCTTTTCTCAAATATGCATTGTGCACTTGACTGATTTTCTCTAACTTGTAGAAGTAACACTTAGTCACTTCGCAACAGCACTAAACTCTTCTCCTCAACAACAACCTTCAATGATTTTTGCTTTCTTATTTATAACCTATTTTTCCCACCAAGAGCCAATTCAAAAACTAGGCGATTAGGGTTTCCTCATCATCCTCGAGGCAAACCAAATCCAATTAGATCCTGCTCGATCTAATCTCCCTAGTAGCCAACTGTACATCTCTGCCATTAATGTGCCTTCTTGATCACGCCTTCTATCTTTAGCAATCTTCTTTCAGTCTATCGGCATACCTCAGTCAATTGCCATAAATAACTTAGTTGTTCCCTTTGCCAACTCTGATCTGCACAATCAATCTATCATGGATCTTGAGCTGCACACCTCTATAGTTCTACCTCGAGCTTCGCAGTCACCATTAATGTCAGACCAATCACAACTACTTCTTTGACACCAGATATCACCGATCTCTGCACATATGCCACCTCAGCTCCCCATGGCATCATAGTTGGTTCCTTCTCACCACATTACTCTATTGGTTCATCTTAGACACCGACCACACTCATAATCGGTAGACCCATATCGGTTCACTAACCCTACTGGCACCAGCCATCTTGTCGGTTGTCCTTCTTGTCATGACCTTTTCTAATCTACCGATGTAACCCTTGTATCTGCACTTCATTGCTCTGTCGGTGTCTCACACTCTACTGGTCTTTAGACATGTCTATCCAAACCATGCACATCTCCATCAGATGGGAGTCATAGTTTCCTAGCCTCTTATCGGTTCTCATCCTTACCGGTAGCCATCCCGATGACAACATGTCATCATCCTTCAATTTGTTGCACTCCTTTTTATCAGATGAGAATCTTATCTTCCTTGTCACTTTTCTAATGTTTCACTGGTTGTCATAACATGTCAACTATCACTAATACATATTCGGGTAGATGTGTCTATCGGTGGGCAACATACTTTCTTTCTCACCGATGAGACACATTGATGACACCAGGTCATCACACTCCAACTATTTTGCATCAACCTTCCTTTATCATCCTGGTATCACCATGTACATTCCTGCAGGCTGACTAGCATCCTTCTTCATCAAACTGGTTCACCTCTCATCTAGTTTGTCAAGATGACAAACATGCCATCTCAACTCCTCATTCTTCCTTCATTGTCCTGGTGAAACACCTTTTTTATCCGGTGTGCATTTCAGATTTCATGCCCTGGAGATTTCCTTATCTCCTACCTATACAATCAGTCCCTACAAACAATCATCTGCCTATCTCAAGGACTCATCCTGCTGGTACAAGTGTGACTTTACTAAGGGGAGGATACATCATCCACATGACATATGTCATCCTACACACAGAGGGAACATACTCTATCAATCTATCACCTAGCCTGTGATAGCTTCTTCAACTGGTGGGAATCCTGCTAGTTAACCTCACACTAGCAATCTGGTGGCCTGCTCAAACTTCTCCTCTGGTGTTGATGTGAACCAAGCAATATTATGCCACTTCAGCATAACCAATTCTAATCATGTAATCTCTTCATACCGGTTGTATGCAACACCATATCAATACCCTTTCTGCAGAGTGATCACTTTACTGCACATCTAGCATACTAGTACACACCGATTCTTTCTTCTACATGAGGATGGTTACCAGGTTGTCATCAATGACAACACATTAATTTGTCTCCCATACCGTTCCATCTTCTATACCGGTTGACATCAAACTCTAATTCCAACAACCTCTTATTCACTATCTGACATCAATGTCAGTGATACCGGTAACATCCTATACTAGTTGACATCAATGACAACACAATGCCAACAATCTCCCCCTTTGGCATTGATTTCAACACATGTAGTATCCGGTATACTACGATAAATTTCTCCCCCTTTGACAATAATGGCAAAGGGCACTATCAAGATAACATTTCTCCTTGTATCTAATGAGCAATGATGGGAATCTTTCTCCCCTTATTACCTGGTGCATCCCCCTCTTTAAATATTACGCACAACATCATCTCAAACATCAACACATTAGATGGAAATCTTAGGTACCCAACAACCCTTTACAGCAAACATCGGTCTCTCTCCTTCTTTGAGCATCTATTTGATCTACTTCTGTGTTCAATCTATCTGATATCAATCTGAGGATATAGATTTGAACTCCCCCTGAGCCACAGATTTTTGATCTTCATTTCTCATCTACCAGATTTCATAACAGTACTCACCTTAGTACCTGTGACCTATACCATCATGACCACAATGCCATCCAATTGACTCATAAAGATGCATCTACAAAAGATCAGCTATCGGGCCACCATATGTTATTCAGGTCCTTTCCGATAACACCTAAGGCATAACTACATCCACCCAAGCTATCAAAGTTGCATCAATGATCCCTCAACTTATTGACATACATAACTTTTCAACACTAATCAACATTTGTGCTGGTAACATACTGCATATACCGGTCTTTTGTCTCTACCAGGACACTTTCCTCATTACCTATATTTCCCGGTTCCAATTTCATCTACAACCATTTATTTCACCTGTAGTAGTAAACCATCTTCCATGTGTGGTCAGGGCAACTACACATCATGCCATCATATTTTCTTCCTCTTATCGGCAGCATCATGTTCATCTCCTTATCCATACTCAACTAAGGGGTGAATGATCTATTCAATATGTAACTCTCCCTGAGTCTTGCATCTCCTTCAAGCCATAGGAGACATCACTTGTGCATTATGTGCACAATCCCGATCCTTTCTCTTCTCTTCCGACTTCTTCCTCCATGTTTTCTTGATTTCTTTCCTTTCCACATCTGCAATCTTGGTAGCATGATTGACCTTCTTCTCATCATTGGTCCTTTCTCTGTAGATGATGCTATAGTGACATGCAACATCCATGTCAATCTCATGATTGGGGAACCTTCTAACATGCCAGTTTTCTCTTCCATTCTTGAACATGCCATTTTGGCTGGTTACCAGTTTCCTTGAATTCCTTGAATGTGCAGGAATATTTCTCCTCTTCTTCCAAGCTGGTCTATGTTGCTCATATCCCCTGTAGTTTCTCTCATGCTAAGCATGATTGATCCTCTAGTTGCTATGGGAATGCATATACTTCTTCCTGCATTCATAACTTCTATTTCCTAAACCATTGCAGTTATAACACACAATGTTTACATTTTTAGGAGTAGTGCATGGATTCATGTTATCATAGCCAGGAAGGGGAACATGCATGTTTCTACTTTGTGAGACATTTGACTTACATGCATTAACTTTATGGCCTTCTAATTTATTATATCTAGGAAGAAAACTCTGTCTATTCCTATTCCTCATTTCACATTCTTCTTTCCTATGGCCATAACCTTTACATGCAAAACAATATCTTGAGAAAGGAGGCTTATTACTTACAAATTTATTCTTCCAAACATGAGATGATCTTACCAGTTTGGCCTCTCCATTTCTCCTTCTTCGAGGATGGACTCTGGGTTGTCCATTCTTTGTATATTTTCCATCTAATCTCCCCTTTTGCCATGCTTGGTTTTTGCTAGTAGGAGGACTTCTCCTATGTTATCTTCTCATGTTATTGCTTCCGATGAAACTCTCTTCTCTTATTTTCCCTTTTCCTTTTAGATCTACATTGTTCCTCCATGCAACACCATTCTTCATTCTCAGCTTCATGTCCTTACTAGTTGTAGTTTGATCTAGCCTTTTATTTGGAGCATTTCTGACTGTGAGGGTCTGGTGTTTTCCATTTTCATTTGAGGAGACAAATTGAATATCATTGTGGGAGGTCTGCTTTCTTGTAAAGAATTCACCGGTAGCATATCCTAATCCTCTGGTATCGTTGGTGTGTTTTTGTTTACTTAATATTTTGTCCAAGGCATCAGTACTGCCATCATACCAAATGCCTTGAGCTCATATTGACTTTTCTCAAGGTTTTTCCTGATGCTCTCCATTTCCTCTTTCAGCTTTTGACACTCCTTGTCCTTTGTTTCCACTTCTAGCTGAAGATCCTCACATATTCTCTCCTTAGCATCAAGGACTAATTTCAACTCACCAGTCAATCTTTTTGCCTTTTCAAGTTGAGATGTCAATATGCAGATATTGTTATTTGATTCTTTGAGGCATATTCTCAACTGACTGCATTCATTATGAACTGAATCTTTGTAATTTTTAAAATCCTTTCTAACCCTTTGTAGCTCATAAGTTCACATTCAAGATCTACTTTGGCTTCACCTTCTTCTTCTTCATCATTATTTCCAAATAGATCTTGCCGGCTAGATCTATTTACCTTGTCTCCTTCTTCTTCTTCTTCATTTTCAGTGTCACTATCAAACACATCATACTGGTGGGATCTATCTACATTATCCCTTTTTAATGTGTGATTCTCAATGTTTCTCTTATGGGCCATGAAGAGATGTGTCTCCTCATCACCATTGCTACTACAACAATCTGATCTACCTCTGTCATCTGTATAGGTGTCTACAACATTGCTCTTTTAACTCTAAAAAACTAACCCAGTGGTGCATGGTTCATTTCCATACAACTTCTTCATTCTATCCCATAGACTCTTTGTTGATTTACACTTATCCACCTATGAGGAGACATCACATGTTAGTCCACTGAAAATAGTCTTCATGGCTTCTTCATTGCACAAGCATCTTCTTTCTTCTTCAGATTTGGTTGGAGGACAGACATTCTTAGGGAGACCATCAACAACTAACATCCATACATCAAACCCTAGAGAGGATGAGTAGACTTCCATTCTACAACTCCAAATAGAATAGTTTGATCCATCAAAAATTGGAGCAGGGATTGACACTAAACAAACCATTGTGTCCTTAAGCTAGAATCTACCCAAGTTGGAGAAAGCTCGTCTAACTGGGAACCTACACTCTGATACCAATTGTTAGACACAATGCACCATTGAGAGGGGGTTGAATCAGTGGTTCTCAAACTTTTCCCATTTCCTATCCTATGTGTGCATACCGGTTATTAGATCTAACTCAGGACAAACTTACTGGCTAGTGGGGAGATTAAACATAAAAGTCAACACACGAAGAGACATCACATAACACCAAGATGTATGAGGAAATCCCAAGATGGGAAAAAATTCGGTGAGCAATGTTACTGGAGTCTACTTCTCCAATCCAGCCTCACAATCAAACCTCTATTACAATGTTTAGGGCACCAACCCAAGGAGCTACAACCCCTGATTTAGGGCACCAACCCAAAGAGAACCAACCCCTAGATGTTTTATGGGCTACAACCCAAAGGAGTTACAACCCCTGCACCGAGCTACAACTCAGTGATCACAACGAAAACATCAAATACAAAGGTAGTAATCTAGTTACAAGGGAATCTTGTAACAACTCAAAACAAACTTCCTTGTCGGTAAGGTATCTCCTTAACCTTACTAGTTCTCTGCTCACTCTGACTGAATCTCTCTTCTCACTACTGCTGCTTACCAGTTCACCTTCCACTTTGTTTGTTCTCACTTCCTTCAGCTCTCTACGGCTCTCCACTGGTACTATACTTAGACGGTTCTATGCCTGCATACTCTGCAGTGCTACCTTCACTTCTTTGTCAGTATGAACACTACCAGTTCTGCTCTGCTATTAGTTGAGCACTTCAACCTGGTTCTCCCTCACACTTAGTCTTTTCTCAAATATGCATTGTGCACTTTATTGATTTTCTCTAACTTGCAGAAGTAATACTTAGTCACCTTGCAGCAGCACTAAAATCTTCTCCTCAGCAACAACTTTCAATGTTTTTTGCTTTCTTATTTATAACCTATTTTTCCCACCAAGAGCCAATTCAAAACCTAGGTGATTAGGGTTTCCTCATCATCCTCAAGGCAAACCAAATCCAATTAGATCCTGCTTGATTTGATCTCCCTGACAGTCAATTATACATCTCCACCATTAATGTTCGTTCTTGATCATGCCTTCTATCTTTGGAAATCTTCTTTCAATATGTCGGCATACCTCAGTCAATCGCCATAAATGTCTCAGTTATTCCCTTTTCCAACTCCGATTTGCACAATCAATATGTCCTGGATCTCGAGATGCACACCTCTGCAGTTCTACCTCAAGCTTCATAGTCATGATTAAAGTTAGACCAATCACAAATACTTATTTGACACCAAACATCAACGATCTCTACACATACGCCACCTCATCTCCCCGTGGCATCACAGTCGGTTCCTTCTCACCAAATTACTCTACCAATTTAGCTTAGACACTGACCACACTCATAATCGGTACACCCATACCGGTTCACTAACCCTACCACCACCAGCCATATTGTTGATTGTCCTTCTCGTCATGACATTTTCTAATCTACCGGTGTAACCCTTTTATTTGGACTTCATTTCTCTACCAGTGTCTCACACTCTGCTGGTCTTCAGACGTGTCTATCCAAGCCATGCACATCTTCATCAAATGGGAGTCATAGTTTCTTAGCCTCTTTGCTTCCTTATCAGTACTAATGCTTACCGGTAGCCATCTTGATGACAACATATCATGATCCTTCAATTTTTTGCACTCCTCTTTATGAGATGAGAACCTTATCTTCCTTGTCGCTTTTTTGATATTTCACCGGTTGTCATAACATGTCAACTATCACTAATGCAGATTTTGGTAGATGTGTCTACTAGTGGGCATAATACTTTCTTTCTCATCAATGAGACACATTAATGACACCAAGTCATCACACTCCAACTGTTCTGCATCAACTTTCCTTTATCATCTTGGTATCACCATGTACATTCCTGCAGACTGAATAGCATCCTTCTTCATCAAACCGGTTCACCTCTCATCTAGTTTGTCAAGATGACAAAAACACCATCTCAACTCCTCATTCTTCCTTCACTGTCTTGGTGAAACACCTTGTTTATCCAATGTGCATTTCTGATTTTCTTTTCTCCTACCTATACAATCAGTCCCTGCAAACAATAATCTGCCTATCTCAAGGGCTCATCCTGACAATACAAGTGTGACTTTACTAAGGGGAGGATACATCATCCACATGATATATGTCATCCTGCACATAGAGAGAACATACTTTGTCAATCTATTTACTAGCCTGTGATATCTTCTTCAACCGGTGGGAGTCCTGCTAGTTAACCTCACACTAGCAATCTGGTGGCCTACTCAAACTTCTCCTCCGGTGTTGATGTGAACCAAGCAGTATTCTACCACTTCATCATAACCAATGATCATCATGTAATCTCTTCATATCGGTTGTATGCAACACCATATCAATACCCTTTCTACAGAGTGATCACTTTACTGCACATCTAGCATATCGGTACACACTGATTCTTCCTTTTGCATGAGGATGGTTACCAGGGTGTCATTAATGACAACACATTGATTCTTCTCCCATACCATTCCATCTTCTATACTAGTTGACATCAAACTCTAATTCCAACAACCTCTTGTTCACTATTTGACATCAATGTTAGTGATACCGGTAACATCCTATACTGGTTGACATCAATGACAACACAATGCCAACAACCATAACAAAGTGACATAGTAATAGATGTGTGTAGATAACCCCTTGTGAAAATGGTTTCACTATCAAAGAGAGCACATAATGTACATATTTTTATTTAATCTAAGAGAACGTGTAAAATGAACTTATTTCATCAATCCATAGAATTTTGGTAATATCTATGTACCTTCTCTTGATTTTGTTAACAATTTATAATTTGTTGTTTTTTATTGTTCTATATATTGAAGCCTTTGAGAATAGATAGTGATAAACTTCGTGCAAAAATCTAACACTTATATCCAATTGGTCAACCTCATGGAATAAAATATGACTCATCTTACACTACTAATAAATCTTGTCATAGTAGTCAAATTCTCTCATTAAACTCACTCTCCCAAACCTAGTCATTCCATGAGGGAAAATCAATGCCTCATCATCTTATACTATATGTTAGAGTATAAAATACTAATATTTTATTGTATCTATGCATGTAGGAGAATGAACTTTCTGTTGGCAATTTGGAGGAATTGATTATGTGTTGCATTGATGTTTTGTCATTGATGGCTGTAGACACCCAAAATTGTCATGTCTAATTAAATAAATATTTTATTTATTTAATTATCTCAGCTTAATTCTTCTATTAATTAAATAAATCTTTATTTATTTAATTAATTCATTTATCCTCTTCTAGCCTTATCTCTCATTTAAATAAATACATTTATTTATTTAAATTATCCTTTTCCTAAATTAAATAAATATCTTATTTATTTAATTGATACCACTTCCTCTATTAATTAAATAAATATTTATTTATTTAATTAATTCATTAGCCTTTTCTACCCATGACACATGTCATTCATCTCTTAATTCATACACTACCTACCCCTTTCAATATTTTATTATTTCTTTTACCTACCCTCTAATCATAGCCAACCTCTTTTACACCTCTCAATCTTATCCCTCCATTTCATATAGTGTCTTCTATATAAGGAGATGCTTCCTTCATTATCAAACCCTGACAAAAACTCCCTATGCATTCAGCCCTGACTATGCTTTGGAACTTTCATATGTGATCCTACTTGCAACCACATTTTCATTCTTTGTTGAGCTCTTGTGCACATAAAATCTAAGAGCAAATATATCACGCAAGATTAATGGAGATAGGAAGAATGGAGATTCAAACGCTATTGGACATGTGATGGTATAATCTTTGTGATTTCATTTGATTTGCATTGTCTTAGGTAATCTTCATATGTTATGGTGGATCTTTGTTGTTGTTAGGCTAGGGTTTTGTGATTGAATTCATTTAGTCTTTCATCATTGTTGTTATCCATTTTCACCATAAATATTTTGGCATGTCCTGTGGGAGAAGGATTTTTGCTAGATCTGTGTTTTTTGCAGATTTTTCTAACCCTATATTGCTGTTTTGTAAAACAATTTGGAGAATAACCTTGTGCAGCTAGGGTTTTGGACACAAAATCAAGATCTTGGAGAGATTTGATCATATCTCACAAATGGCTTAGAAATTTTGTACCAAATTTTTTTTGCAAGTTGAAGATAGTATCAGGAGCTCTCAAAAAAAAATTCAGATCTATTGAAGCATATTTTAATTTTCTATGAATTTTCATTAAAAAAATAATTTTGAGAGCAAATTAGCGAATTTTTCAGATTTTTTTATATTTTTGGAAATCTCTCATAATTATACAGAGGATCTATTCTTTGTGATTTTAATTTTGATGCAAAATATTTCCTAAAAATTTGGATCTTTAAAAATTAGGGTTTTTCCTTATTTTGATCAGATCTCACAAATGGCTTCGAATTTTGACATCAAAGTTTTTGTGTAGGTCAGGAAATGTATCAAAAGGATTCAGTAAACATTTCAGATTTTTTGGATCAAATTTTTATTTTATATGAATTTTTTATGAGGTTTCATAATAAATTAATTTTGAGAGCAAATTAGCGAATTTTTCAGATTTTCTTACGTTTTTGGAAATCCCTCAGAATTATACATAGGAGTTGTTCTTTGTGATTTTAAATTTGATGCAAAATCAATCCTCAAAAATTGGATCTTTGAAAATTAGGGTTTTGCATTATTTTACTCATATCTCACAAACTGTTTGGATTTGTTGCAGAAATATTTTTATGCAAGTTTGGAAGACCATCAGGACTCTCCAGTAAAAATTTCAGATTTTTTGGATTGATGTTGCATTTTATATGAATTTTTTATGATTTTTCATAAAAAAATAATTTTTTGAGCAAATTAGCAAATTTTTTGGATTTTCTTACATTTCTGGAAATATCTTGAAATTTTACAGGTGGCCTATTTTTATGATGAATCAGATCTTTGAATTGGTCAACAAAATACATTGTTGAAGGCCCCTATTTCACAAAGTCTTTTGGATCTAAAATTTACCTAACTTGTGTGCTTGCAGGAAGGGGTGACCATTTGAAACAATCCAAACTACTAACAAATCTTTGTTGCAGGACCTTGGCAAGGGTTTTTGATCTTTATTGTGTGCCTTGTTCTCATAGACTAGCAAACACTTCAATTGGTGCACTAAAATTGAACCATTGTCTTTTGTGTCTTGAGCAATAAGCTCTTTTTGTTTCATCTTTAGAGGGTCTGTCTCCCTGTGTGGTCATTGGGACTTCTAGTAAGGAGAGAATGACCCAAGTGGTAGCAAGGAAAACCCACCTCTTCCGAACCACTATAAACAACTGTATTCATGGTGAAAACTATGGATAACGTGTGCTGATTAGTTCATACTGACACTATGTCTCCCCATAAACCTGTTTGATCAAATTTATTTGATCAGTTGTCGGGCATAACCCCTACCAGCTGGGAGCCTTCTGTATTTACAGAGCTGAAAGTGTTGCATGTATGGCCACACAAGCGGATGCCCTTACTAGCACCTTTTTGTTTTAGAAGCAGAAATCCTTCTAGTTGTTGGGGCAGGAGGTCGAACCTCTGGTAGCAGCCCACACACATACGGTTCTTAGTAGAGATACAAAGTTCGTCACAGGGAGTTTTTCGTGGGGAATGATGCTTGGCCACCCCAAGAAGTGAGTGCCAAGGGTGGAGCCAGTGGGGTCAAGAATCTAAGTATCCTCACTGAATAGTGTAGCCTCGGGGGAAACTCCATGTGGGATCAACAACTATTGTCCTGGCCAACCATAAGAATTGTGCTTGACTTATTTTGAACAATCAAACATTCAAGACCAAACAACAAAACATTGTGTCTTTTGTGTCTTTAAGTGTATGCAAAACAATTTTACATCAAACAACACACTTTTCTTGGAGTCATTTTGAGTCTAAACACTTGCAAACATTGAGTCCTCATCAACATTGTGTCCTCTTGTCACGAAAAACAGTCAAACATTCAGATTTGGTCGTAAAAAACAACTTCACAAATTGGAAAAATTTACAGTCCAACAAACAAGAGCAATCAGTTTCAGAATTCTTGAGCTTCCTAAGTTATTTCTCTAGATTTTCATCTAGCATTCAACCTATCTTTGGGTCTCACAAAGCCCATCATTGCTTTACACCTTACATTACATTCACATTTGTCTAAACTTGTGTCAAAAGGTCACTTGCTTGTCCTCATCTTACTTTGTCAACACATTACATACAACAACATTTTGCTAAGTGGTCCCTCATTAAGGTTTATCACCTTTGGGTCTCATTTGGTCTTACTTAGAGTCAAGGTACCTCATCAAAAGAAACTATCATTTCATTGGAAGCCACACCTACTCTACTACATACATACTTAGTCTTACACTTTGGACAGTGCAAGTACACCTCAGATTCATTTACATTCCATCCAACTCTTGGTCTTCCATACTCTTTTCCATTTTCATCTAGTCTCACACATCTTGGTCAAGACCTAGTTCATGGTTGAAACCCGTTTACAAAAATCTAGGAGAGAAACTAAAGAGGCTCAAGAGTCTGCAAACATAAGCTCCTATGAGTATGACAATGATATCTTTTTCAATTCTGATCATACTACATTACCTAACATGGATGCTTATAGAAACGTTCCAAATGTTGAGCACATGGACACTACATACAACAATGATACACACAATGACAATATGGACAACATTTCAATACATTCAGCAGAAGTGGAAGACTCCATTATGGATCCCTGTTTCAATCGATTAGTTGAGGAAATAATGAGGAGAGATAGACAATACTTCTTACAAGTGATGGCACAAAGTGGAGCCAAGATCCCTCTTGATTTTGACATGTCTCAAATAATGGAAAATCGACCTTTGCAACAACCTCAACTCAACATGGATCAAAGGAGGCCTAATAGTGGAGGCAATAGAGGATCACACATGGTGCTTGAATCACCATCATCTTTGTTTCAAAAACTAGAGGTCCCATACACACATGGTCAAGCATATGATACCCACCTTCGCAGACCATTATGGAAGTCTTATGCAGAAAAATATGCTCAATCACATACCAATGCTAAGGATCAACCACCAAAGCAATTGGATATTCAAAGGTATGCTCAAAATTTGGACACAAGGAAACCCTGTGTCAAATATGGGGGCAACACATTAGAACAAACTCATGACATGCCTGTAGAGTATGGTATGCATGGACAAAGTAGATATTTCATTCTTCACCATGACTCTATACCAAGTGGTCCATATACGCAACATCATTATAGACCTCCTCCATATGAACATGTGTATGATCAATATCATCCATATATGCAACATGCTCTTCCACTCGGTGCCTCAGGCATGGGGTATGGTCCAAGAAGTCGATCTCCACCGAAGAACAATTTGGAGCAACAAATCAGGGACTTACAAAAGAAAATGGAGGATATAAATACACCGAAGCCAACATACACAATGAGAGACATATGTCCCTATCCGTTTGATAAAAGCATTCCAATGGCTCCATTTCCTACACACTTTGTGACACCTAATTTTGATAAGTATAGAGGAAAAGGGGATCCTAAGGCACACATAAGACAATTTTTTACAGCTTGCATTGAGGTAGTAGTAGAAGAGACATATTTGATGATATTGTTCCCACAAAGCTTAGGTGATCAAGCTATGAAATGGTTCTCCCAACTTCCACCTGGTATTAAGTCATGGGGTGACTTAGCAGAGGCATTTATCCAACATTTCTCCTACAACATAGAGACAAACATATTAGTCACCACCTTATGCAACACCAAGCAAAAGGATGGAGAATCTTTTTCATTTTTTTTGCAAAGATGGAGAAATCTAGCCAGCAGATGCTCTTGTGAAATTCCACAAAAACAAATGGTAGAGATGTTCACCTAGAATGTCAACAAAGACATTGGTTATGACCTAATAAAAGCTTGTTTGTCCACCTTCAAGGACGTCATTGAAAAAGGCTTAGCAATAGAAAAGGTTCTAATTGAACAAGGAGTCATTAAGATATTCAAGGAAAACAAAGATGACTATAAAGGAAAAGATAAGCCAAGATTTTGGAATAAAAACAAGAACACAGTCAATGATGGTGTTGTTGATGCCAATACAGTGCGACCCAAAATCGTTTTTTCGAGATCAAGTTCTACAAACAATCAAGTGAATACTCAAACAACTTCCAAATCATGAAGGGAGTACACTCCATTGGGAGAAACACTTGAGTCTATTTTTAAGAAGCTAGTGGCAAACAAAATAATAACAATTCCAGATCTACCTCCATATGAGTCAAAGGTCAAACCAAATTGGTGGAATGATGATAAATATTATGAATTTCATAAGAACAAAGGTCATAAAATGGGTAATTGTCATCAACTGAAGAACATCATACAAGATCTTATTGATAGAAGTGACATTGAGATTGAAGGACACTCATCTAATCAAGAACATGAAATGTTTAAAGAACCATTCCCAAAACATGACAAGGGAAAAGCTAAAGCCGCAGATGAGCATACCAACTATACCAGAGCATCTTATAAATATGATTCAACTATCAATCACATTTCGATGGACAATTTTGTCTCTACCATTATCATCAAGGACAAAATGCCAGAGAATTCTACCCAAAGACCCAAGATTGTCCTAAAAAGCATTGGATCTTCTTCTGAATCTACCTCTAAATGTAATGTTACAACTCGTCGAGGTAAATTCACCTTGCAAGGTGCTCCAGCTAAAAACATCTCTTCCTCATAAACTAAGCCTGAGTATGACCTTGTAGAACAATTGGGGAAGACACCCATGCTCATATCCATCCTTGAGCTCTTACGCATATGCCCCGCACATAAAGCCATTCTTGATAAAATCTTGAGAGACACTGCTGTCCCCACTAATCTGCATGTGGACCAGTTTCAAACCATGGTGGGATACCTTTCCATTCCACACTCTCTTACATTCACAGAAGCCGACGATGCCTCCGTGAGCCAACCACATAATGCACCTTTACACATTGAAGCCTTCATACAAAAACATCGAATAAAACGAGTCCTGATAGATGGAGGAGCTGGTCTAAACATTTGTACTTTGAACACTATTAAACAATTGGGATATTCTGACAAACCTGTAAATTCTACAAACAAAATTACCATCAAAGCATATGATGATGAAGAGCGTTCATCCAAAGGCACAGTCACCTTGCCTCTCAGAGTTGGGCCAGTTACAAAAGATGTGGTTTGTCAATTCCTAGACCTCAATCTCACATACAACATATTGCTAGGACATCCATGGATTCATGAGATGAGCATAGTACCATCTACATATCATTGATGTATCAAGTTTCCACATAATGGAGTTGAAGTGACTATCAAAGCTGACCCAAATCCATTCATATATTGCAACAATCTTCAACCTACATCAGAAATAACAATTCCAACCAATTGAGAGGCTATTCCTTCATCGGCATATGTGGATCCAAAATCCTTGAAAGCTTTTACATCAAAACAAGTAGAGATCAAAGAAAAGTTCAAGTTTAAAGACATGGGATGTGGTGAGTATATCTTTCATATTGATCAACTCCCACTATCTCCTTACGACATTCAGTCGATAGGAACAACCTACAAACAATTTGCAATATCAAGGAATTGGGTGTGAACCACCTAGTGTTGTGGCTATTAAGTCCGAATGCAAATCTCCTCTAGTGGTGCAAGCAACTCTTGATATCAATAGTCCTAAGCATGGTTCCAACAAAGAATCTATTGAGTGTATTACCAACCCTCTTGAGAACTCACATAGCTTTACCGTTTCATCCACTCATTCCATTTTTACTCCTCTCCTAGACTTGTATCAACAAGAATTACAAAAGCCCTTACTCATTGGGGATCAAAAATCAAGCTTTGAAAAGAAAAATCTAAAAGTAAAAAATAAAGAAAAGTCATTTAGTCCAAATCAAAATCAAAAGCTATTGGACTCTACAAAAATCAAAGTCAAGGATAAAAATCCTATGAAAGAAAAAGAACAAGAGTTGATCTCCCCTAATATCAAAATAACTAGGGGCAAAAGTTCTAAAATTTCAAGTAAAAAAGCACACTTGTTGATCCTAAGTCTCCATCATGCTATCCTACTTTCACTTCTTTTCCCAATCACAAGCCTTCATCACTCATCCACTTGTTCCACACATTTTCCCTTCTAACGATACATCATGGACCTTTAATGGAACTTCCTTTAGGGACTTTGTTGTCAAGGATGCCCAAACTTCTTCAGGTGACACGCATACGGGCCTGTGTAGTCCACACACTAGTAATTCTATCTCAGTTTCTTTATCAAGGAAGACAATCACTCAAGCTACACATCATTCAGTCAAGGAACAATGCAGGTACAATCATAAAGTAAAGCTTCATACATTTGAGGTGGGTGACTTAGTTCTCAAGGAAAATCCTAAAAATCAGCAACACAGAGAGAAGGGCAAGTTCAAACCAAACTGGCTTGGTCCTTACATCATCACAACAACATATGGATCTGGTGCATATCACCTCTCAACCATAGAGGGTGAACCTTTTGAGGATCCTATCAACAACATGGACCTTTGCAAGTTTCACACATAGCTCTTCAGAGTATCCCAATTCAAAAATACAAAAAAAAAAAAATCATAAAACATAAAAATCAGTACTTGGTGAAAACCTGGAAAAAAGGCGCCTTGTGACAAAAAAATAAAAAAAAACGAAAAAAGGAAAGAAAAAAATTTCATCCAATGGTGAAAACCACTTCGGTGGCGCCCTGGGCAAGTACCATGGTGAAAACCGGATCACCGACGCCATGCGTAGAGACATTCTTCCTCCCTCCTTTAAGATTCCATTTCATCCTTCACTTTGCACACACTCATAGCCTATTCATCCACAATAAAACTTACCCATTCCCATCATGGTTTGTTATTGATCTACCCAAGATTGGTTAGCCATTCATAATAAACCTCCCTTTTCACCCCTTTCCATCCATAATAAATTAGCTCCTATCTATGGCTAAGGCAAATCCTACGTCTAGTGATGGGTGTGGAACTAAGAGCATCACATGTTTCGAGGAGTACAGTTTCTTCCACTTTGCTTCAGTCTATCCGCGCACAATCCGCAATAAAGCAACATTTGCATCACAATCCGTAATAAAGTTCTGTCTTCTCCGCAATAAAGTATCAGTTGCATGGATTCAGTCAGTTTCAGATGAGACACAACAACAACAATGGGCTTCAACAAATCAAATCTTCAACAGACTCAAACAACATTATGGTTCAGTGCTATCTATCCTTTTTGTGAAAGTAAACATTGTGACCACTATTGGACCCTTAAAAATTAAATTTTTTAAGGTTCCAGATTCATACCAGGAAGCAAATCTCTCTTTGCAATTATTTAGTTCAAGTATCTATTCCACTCCGAGTTCCCTGCAACTTACTTTTCTAGGTATGTATATGGTTTCAAATATATAATCAAGCCAGGTACGCCTTTTTGAACCATAGCTTCTCATCTGAACTCTGTTATGTAAAATTAACTATTCCTCTATAATGTTAATTAGGAAGTTTTTAATTTTGAATATTATATTTTTCTTTTAATTAATATTATAGTATTCAAATTATTTGTGTTACATGAAATTATATGATGCTTTTAAAAATAACACAATTTTTAAGCTTGTATAATGTGCAGGGTTATTACAAAAAGAAATAAAAGATTTAAAAAGTTTTGAAAAGGATCAATGAGTTTGTTTCAAATGATTAAAGTACCAATATTTGATTGGTAGAATATATACTTTTGAATCATTTCAGTAAATGATTTAAATATATAGTATAAAAGCATCTTTTGGAGTATACGTTCAAATCTTTTAAACAAAAGATTTAAAGTATTATAAGGGAGGTAAAAAGTTTTTTATCTTACAAGGTGAAATATTAAATCTTTTTTTAAAAAAAAGATTGAGATGCATTGGAGCCCAATGAGTAAAAGACATCAGACATTGGCATAAGCTTTTGGATGGGTAAGTTCCAATGAAGGAAGATTTTCTTGCTGACCAGTCACCATTAGTTTGGTGTTATCCACCATTGGATTTCGAACAACTTTGTCCCTCCTCTATTCTTACAGTTTGATATATCGGTTTTATTTCATGGCGATAATTTAAATAAACAAAGTATAACCGAAATGATGGTGAAGTAATTAGAAAGGGAAGTAAGTAAATTTTGTTGCTGTTCAAAAGACGAATCACGTTTTTTATTGTATAGCAGAGTTTTGAAGTTGTTTTGGGGCCCTAAATGATTGTTTGTGGTGGTAAAAAGGCTTCCAGACCTTGTCCCATGGTTAAAAGATAAATTTGCTATAGATTTACATGTTTTTGAGATGCTGGCAAGCCCAAAAACGTCCAAAACTTTTCAAAAACGGCCAACAGAAAATATTTGAAGTGGTTGACTGGTCATTGGAAGTTTATGTGCATTGGCAAAAAACTAAATGGTGGAAACTTGGATAGCTGATATTTTTGATAAAAATTCTACCATTAGAGTGGATCCATGGTGTTTATTAGTAGATACGTGACTTAGATGGGAGAAGGCATTTATGAAAAATGACCATGCAGTGAGAGGTATGTTGTTGGCTTTTGTTTCTTCAATACACACAGCCAATGTTGATGTACTCAAACTGTCCCAACCCTAATCCCATCGGGCATCGGGGTAACATAAAAATATCATTGGGGTAACTAAAAATATGCCTCTCCCATAGTGCAAGTTATCCGGATGAGCTTGAGGTAATATTTTTTTTAATTTTCCAAAGTGAGTAAATATTTTTATTTTCTTTTTTGAAAATTTTTGCAATATTCAGAATAGTATTTTCACTTTTGAAAATCATAGTAAGTATTTGCAATGAATGATATTAAGGAGATGTTTTCTAATTCTTGGAAATCCTTACTGAAATGATTTTATTAATTATTTCCTTATGTAGTTTGCTATTTATTTTCATAAGAATAATTTTGCTCCGGTATATATACAAAGGTGAAATCATATTTCTGTTAGGGCAAAATTATTTTCGTTTAATATGTACATAGGGATTATATATTATTAAAGATCTATTTCTAATGTATCCTTTACTTAAATTTTTAATTTAATATTTTAATATTGCAATTCATCATTTGCAAAATCACTTTGGTAAATAAAGACTTATTTATAACATTTCACATGATAGTCTTTTGATATTATCCTTTTTTGAGAAATTATAAAGGGATATATTTTATCATAAGGAAAATTACATTTTGCAAGTTCTCTTACCATGAATAATGTTTTTAACTCATGATGACCTAATATATTTTAACATTACGTTATTATTATTTGCTTGTAAATATTTTCACCCTAAGTGAATAAATGATACATGTATATATTAGGGTTGATTTTATGTGGAATCAAAGTATGAATTTTTGCAAAAGTATTTTCCAGAAGGGTTAAATATTTGGATCAAAGTGAATTATGATCAAATTTTCATGTATCTGAAAAGTTATAGTTTTAATGCAAAACTTAATCAAAGGTAAGTCATGATCTATTTTTTATCTAAGGAACTTGATTAGTTTAATTTATATGCAGGGACTTTTATCAAAGTTTGCAAATGAGGAGCTTAAGCAAGAGCGGAAGTGGAGTTTTATCAAAGTGAAAGATTATAAAGAATATCATTAAAACTTTATTTAGTGTGCATTTTAGGGATTCAAATGTAATTATCTTGTAAACCAAAGGGTGTGTCCTTTGGAAAAACAACTGTCTGTAACTCCCTCCTGTATGCGAAAGGGTGTGTCCTTTCACATATGTCTTTTGGATCAGGTATTTATAGGGAGTCTTTTTCAATTAAAAAAAAGGAACAATGCACAAAGGGTCATGCTACTGGCTAGGGCTAAAGGCAATATGTACTAGAAAGGTCTGTAAGAAAAGGAAGCATTCATTTTGAGCAATCATTGTGTAATGGAGTATCTGTAACTGTAGCTATTGTATGCATTCACTCTCTAGAAATTAATATACAAGATTCGCTGTTTCAATTCCAAAATTCGTGTATACTCTTGTGTTGATGAATTTCATTTCGTCCTCTTGATAAATCTGATAAAGGGTTTAATACAGTGTGCGACCACAAGTTGTTATAATTGAATATAAGATTTGCGCCTTTATGTTCTTATAGCACTTAATGGAACCTCTGTATTGATAGTCTTGTGTTACAAGTTGTCTGAAAACTGTCTCAAGAGTTTAATCGAATTATTTGTCCACAAAGTATCGTGTATATTCCTGGATAGAGGCACTAGTCTGTCATTTATTTCTAAGATTTTGATTTGTATGCATAAGGTCCTCACAGAGAAACATTCTTCTAAGTTTTATATGATCTAATTTGTACATATTACTTTTAAGTTCTGAAGGCGTTTATTTTCAGAATTAAAATCACAATCTTTTCTTTCTTAAAAATATTCAGCAATCAAGTATTCTAAAGCACACAATAAAGAAAATTTGCATAACATTCTCTTGCCAGTTTTGTGAAATTGTTAAGTTATCTTCCACTATAAATAATCTCTTTTGTGCTTGAGAGGAAGGTGTACCTACCTAGGTTCAGTGGAGCCTGAAGTGCAGAGGGATTTGGTCTTCGACCATCCCTGTTCGTTGGCCAAGGCTGATTGGATTTCCTAAGGAGTTGGCAAGTTTTTTGGGTTTTCCAATCTGCAGTTTTGGGCACCAACAACCACAATCAAATAAGACTTATACAAGTGACAAGAGACACTAAACTTGAGGACTACAGTGGATGTTGTTTTCGAGTCTTGGTTTTATTTTGCTTTTATCTTTTTGGTGACATGTCTTTTAGCTTTTTCAGGATGTCTCTAACTAGAGATTCTATGTCGAGGATGTCTTTGACTAGAAAGGCGAGGATGGGGTATCGTCACCTATTTTTCTTTTGCTGTTTGTGGATTGTCTCTTAGTAATGCTATGACTTGTCCAAGGATATGAGGACACTGAGAGTCTAGTATGAAATGGGGCATTCCTTGTTTGCAACTGTCTTATCTCCATGCAAACAGGTACAATGACTTTCTGGGTCGAACATATGCCTCGATTGTCATAACCTATCTTGCCATAATAAAGCTCAATGATGATAACGCACAAGAAGCTTTTTCACTTTCATATCTTCTATCTTCCATCCCCATTTCTTGATTCACCTCCATCATCCTTCTTGAGTCCATGTAGCCTGCTATCACATGACTGACTATAATGACATGCCAAAAACATTTGCATTTCATGTAGTTGCACCTGCATTACCACATATAAGCGTTTCATACATACATACAGATATCACAATTGCATCACATCCTGCACACAACACATGTGAGCACATTTTACATTCTCATCATGTATATAGTCATTTGCATTATCATATTCATCTTCATTTTATACATTCACATTCACATTGGCATAACATATAAAAACATAAAAGAACAAAAATATTGCATTTCCTCATATACATATTTGCATCCATATCATGCATTAACATAGAAACATACATCACATAGGTACACATGCATTTAGCTACCGCAAGGATGAATCATCTCATATATATATCAAAATCATAAGTGTCATGATACAATGATGTCAAAATACATATGGCTACAACCAATCCTTGTGTCGCTCTATCCAGACATAAGAACCCACTAATCACTCCTGTCAGTACTGCTAGTAGTGCTAATCTTGTCCATGTCATGGTATCCCATGCCACATGTCCCAACCCTCATCTCCGATCCCGGATCCTGGAACACTCGTCTTAGTGCATCCCTATCTCCGTCTCGATCATTGGGTACTAACTCCCCATCGATTGGTATCCTCAATATCCTATATACATCCTCCAAGGTAACTGTCATCTCACCCATTAGCAAATGGAAAGTGCACGTCTCTGAGTGCCATCTCTCAGCTAACACAGTCAACAACCCCATGTTCACCTGAAACTCAGGCACATACAAAATAAATCTCAAACCCATAACCTCAATGGCAGCTCGGTCCTTAAATGTCAGCTCCGGTCGTAACCTCTAAGTCGACGGGAATCTCTCCTGTGACTCAGCATAGGTAGGTACTCCTACAGTCAAGCAAATCAATCATGTCAGTCAAAGTGACACTCACTGTTCATCACAAAGTGTTGCTATCTATCCTAGTGACACTCACTGTTCATCACAAAGTGTTGCTTTTATCCTAGTGGTACTCCTTGTTCATCACAAAGTACTACGTGTTTTGCACTCCCTGTTCATCACAAAGTGCTGCTCATATTAGTACTCCCTGTTCATCACAAAGTGCCTTGATCTATCCTAGTCTTCCCTAGAGGACTTTCTTGAGTGTATCCTCTCAGTAGCTTATCCAATCGACAACGTATGTTAATCACATAATTGTCGATTTAACTTAGAAGATATAAATGCACATTTATTACATTACCTAGCATGCATTTATGACAACATTTATTGCGACAAAGTACAAGGAGGTTTTGTGGTACTTACCGACTCTTCTACATCTGCTAACCTCTGATATCGGTGAACGCAATCAAATCTATGCACTAATTCCATCACTACTGACTGCTACTGTTCTATTCTCTCTCTACACTCTAATCTCTTGGATGTGTGGATGACAATGAGGATGTTTTCCCCTTGTGGTCTATCTTATAGACTACCCTAGCCCTCGTTTCCCGAGTCAGTCTTCTTTATCCCGTGACTCTGTCACTCTATCCAATCAGTCCATTCTACCCTTTATTTTTTATCGAGAGATTATCTGTGATCTTTTCAGACATTTTCATCCAATCTCTCGAGGGGGCATATCATTCCCATCTTGGGGCAACTTTGTATCACTTCATCTAATCTTCTTTGAAACAACATGACAAGCTGGATTGTCTCAAAGAGGGGCAAACTGTAGACAGCTAAAATTGTCATGTCTAATTAAATAAATATTTTTATTTATTTAATTATCTTAAGCCTAATTCTTCTATTAATTAAATAAATCTTTATTTATTTAATTAATTCATTTATCCTCTTCTAACCTTATTTCTCATTTAAATAAATATATTTATTTATTTAAGTTATCCTTTTCCTAAATTAAATAAATATCTTATTTATTTAATTGATCCCACTTCTTCTATTAATTAAATAAATCTTTATTTATTTAATTAATTCATTAGCCTTTTCTACCCATGACACATGTCATTCATCTCTTAATTCATACACTACCTACCCTCTTATTATTTTATTATTTCTTAAGATTTATTTAATTAATTCATTAGCCTTTTCTACCCATGACACATGTCATTCATCTCTTAATTCATACACTACCTACCCTCTTATTATTTTATTATTTCTTTTACCTATCCTTTAATCATAGCTGACCATTTATCTTTTACACCTCTCAATCTTATCCCTCCATTTCTTATAGTGTCTTCTATATAAGGAGATGCTTCCTTCATTATCAACCCTAATTAATCAATCTATGCATCCTAATGAATTGATTACACTCACTATGCATTTAGCCCCGACTACGCTTTCGAACTTGGATATGCAATCAAGCCTACTTGCAACCACATTTCCATTCTTTGTTAAGCTCTTGTGCACATAAAATCTGAGAGCAAATATATCAAGCAAGATCAATGGAGATAGGAAGAATGAAGATTCAAACCCTATTGGACATGTGATGGTATAATCTTTGTGATTTCATTTGATTTGCATTGTTTTAGGTAATCTTCATATGTTATGGTGGATCTTTGTTGTTGTTAGGCTAGGGTTTTGTGGTTGAATCCATTTAGTCTTTCAACATTGTTGTTATCCATTTTAACCATAAATAGATACGATATGCTACATATCATTCAGTCAAGGAACAATGCAGTTACAATCATAAAGTCAAGCCTCACACATTTGAGGTAGGTGACTTAGTTCTCAAGGAGAATCCTAAAAGTCAGAAAGACAGAGAGAAGAAGCACAAGTTCGAACCAAATTGGCTTGGCCCTTACATCATTACAGCAGCATATGGATCTAGTGCATATCAACTCTCAACCACAAAGGGTGAACCTTTGGAGGATCCTATCAACAACATGCACCTTCACAAGTTTCACACATAGCTCTTTAGAGTATCCTAATTCAAATATAAAAAAAAATTCAAAAAATTCAAAATACAAAAAAATAAAATCATAAAACATAAAAAATTGTTACTTGGTGAAAACTTGGCAAACAGGCACCTCATGACACAAAAAAAAATTTGAAAAATCAAAAAAGTAAAGAAAAAATATTTCATCCAACGATGAAAACCACTTCGGTGGCGCCCTGGGCAAGTACCATGGTGAAAACTGGGTCACCAGTGCCATGCGTAGAGACATAACTCCTCCCTCCTTCAGGATTTCACTTTCATTCTTTCACTTCTTGCACACACTCACAACATATACATTCATAATAAACTTTACACATTCCCATCATGGCTTTTATTGATCTACCCAAGATTGGTTCACTATTCATAATAAACATTCATTTTTATCCCTTTCCATCCATAATAAATTAGCTCCTATCTGTGGCTAAGGCAAATCATACGTCTAGTGATGGGTGTGGACCTGAGAGCATCACATGTTTCAAGGATTACAGTTTCTTCAGTCTATCCGCACACAATCCGCAATAAAGCAGCATCTGCATCGCCAATCCGCAATAAAGTTTTGTCTTCTCCACAATAAAGTATCAGTTTCATGGATTCAGTCAGTTTCAGATGAGACACAACAACAACAATGGGCTTCAACAAAATCAAATCTTTCAACAGACTCAAACAACATTATGGTTCAGTGCGATCTATCCTTTTTGTGAAAGTAAACATTGTGACCACAATCAAATAGACTTATACAAGTGACAAGAGACACTAAACTTGAGGACTACAGTGGATGTTGGTGTCGAGTCTTGGTTTTCTTTTGATTTCATCTTTTGGTGACATGTCTTTTATCTTTTCCAGGATGTCTCTAACTAGAGATTTTTATCTCTAGGATGTCTTTGACTAGAAAGGCGAGGATGGGGTATCGTCACCTATTTTTCTTTACTGTCTGTGGATTGTCTCTTAGTAATGCTATGACTTGTCCAAGGATATGAGGACACTTAGAGTCTAGTATGAACTGGGGCATTCCTTGTTTGCAAGTGTCTTATCTCCATGCAAATGGGTACAATGACTTTCTGGGTTGAACATATGCCTTGATTGTCATAACCTACTTTCCATAATAAAGCTCAATGATGATAACGTACAAGAAGCTCTTTTCACTTTCACATCTTCTATCTTCCATCCCCCTTTCTTGATTGACCTCCATTGTCCTTCTTGAGTCTGTGTAGCCTGCTATCACATGACTGAGTATAATGACACACCAAAAACATTTGCATCTCATGTAGTTTCACTTACATTACCACATATTAAGCATTTCATACATACATATAGATATCACAATTGCTTCACATCCTACATACCACACATGTTAGCACATCTTACATTTTCATCATGTAAATAGTTATTTGCATTATCATATTCATATGCATTTCATACATTCACATTTGCATTAGCATAACATATTTAAAACATAAAAGAATAAAAAATATTGCATTTCATCATGTATATATTTGCGTCCATATCATAACCATCACATAGAAATATACATCATGAAACATCTCATCACATAGGTATGCATGCATATAGCTACCACAAAGATGAATCATCTCATATATATAATCATAAGTGTCATGATACAATGATGTCAAAATCATATGGCTACAATCACCTGAAGGTGTCTACATCATTATACAAAATGGTACAAAATTGATACATATGGAGCCCTCTATGGCTATGATGAACTCCCTCCCTCGGAGCTGGCTGGCCTCGACAGAGTCTGAGCCCTGGAAGGACCCTCCCCAAGATCATCTCTCCTGGCCCCTGTGTCCTCTGTAGCCACCCCTTGTGTCACCCTATCTGAACAGAGGAACCCACTGATCACTCCTCCTAGCACTGTTGGTAGTGCCAGTCTTGTCATTGTCATGGTGTCCCATGCCACATGTCCAGCCCTCATCTCCAGTCGCGTATCCTGAAACACGTCTCAATTCATCCCTGTCTCCGTCTCGATCATAGGGTATCATCTCCCCATCGATCGGTATCCTCAGAATCCTATATACATCCTCTAAGGTGACTATCATCTCACCTATCGGCAAATGACATGTACAAGTCTTAGAGGGCCATCTCTCAGCAAGTGCAGTCAACAAACCCATGTTCACCTGAAACTTAGGCACATACAAGATGTATCTCAGACCCATAGCCTCAATAGTAGCTTGGTCCTCGAATGTCAGCTCTAGTTGTAATCTCTATGTTGACGGGAATCTCTCTCGCGACTCTAGCATAGGCAGATACTCCTGCAGTCAAGCAAAGCAATCATGTCAGTCAAAGTGAAAGTCACTATTCATCACAAAGTGTTGCTTCTATCCTAGTGACACTCACTGTTCATCACAAAGTGTTGCTATCTATCCTAGTGGTACTCCCTGTTCATGACAAAGTACTACATGTTTTACACTCCCTATTCATCACAAAGTGCTACTCATATTTGCACTCCCTATTCATCACAAAGTGCTGCTCATTTTGACGCTCACTGTTCATCACAAAGTGTTTCTCATATTGGTACTCACTGTTCATCACAAAGTACTATGTCTTGGTACTCCCTGTTCATCACAAAGTACCTTGATCTATTCTATCCTAGGGCCTCTGCTTGAGTGTATCCTCTTGAGTATTTTCCTAATTGGCAACGTATGTTCTATCACAGAATTGTCAATCCTAGCCCTATCTGCTATCCTAGTCTTCCCTAGAGGACCTGCTTCAGTGTATCCTCTCAGCAGCTAATCCAATCGACAATGTACGTTCATCACAGAACTGTCGATTCAGCTTAGAAGACATAAACACACATTTATTACATTACCTAGCATGCATTCATGAAAACATTTATTGCGACAAAGTACAAGGAGGTTTTGCAGTACTCACCAGCTCTCCTACATCTGCTGGCCTCTGAAATCAGTGAACATAATTGAATCTGTGAACCAATGCCATCACTGCTAATTGTTGTTGCTCTATTCTCTCTTTGCACTCTGATCTCTTGGATGTGTGGATGACAATGAGGATGCTTTCCCCTCGTGGTATATCTTATAGACTACCCTAGCCCTAGCCCTGGCCCTCGTCTCCTGAGTCAGTCTTCTTTATCTCGTGACTCTATCACTCTATCTGGTCAGTCCATTCTAGCCTTTCTTTCTTATCGAGAGATTGTCTGTGATCTTTTCAGACATTTTCATCTAATCTCTCGAGGGGGCATATCATTCCCATCTTGGGGGAACTTTGTATCAGTTTATCTTATCTTCTTTGAAACAACGCGACAAGTTGCATTGTCTCAAAGAGGGGCAAAATGTAGACACCTAAAATTGTCATGTCTAATTAAATAAATATTTTATTTATTTAATTATCTTTAGCCTAATTCTTCTATTAATTAAATAAATCCTTATTTATTTAATTAATTCATTTATCCTCTTTTAGCCTTATTTCTTATTTAAATAAATACATTTATTTATTTAAATTATCCTTTTCCTAAATTAAATAAATATTTTATTTATTTAATTGATCCCACTTCCTCTATTAATTAAATAAATATTTATTTATTTAATTAATTCATTAGCCTTTTCTACCTATGACACATGTCATTCATCTCTTAATTCCTACACTACCTACCCTTTCATTATTTTATTATTTCTTTTACCTACCCTCTAATCATAGCTGACCTCTTTTACACCTCTCAATCTTATCCCTCCATTTCATATAGTGTCTTCTATATAAGAGGATACTTCCTTCATTATCAACCTTGACAAAAACTCACTGCGCATTCAGCCCTGACTACGCTTTCGAACTTGCATATGCAATCAAGCCTACTTGCAACCACATTTCCGTTCTTTGTTGAGCTCTTGTGCACATAAAATCTGAGATCAAATATATCAAGCAAGATCAATGGAGATAGGAAGAATGGAGATCCAAAAACCTATTGGACATGTGATGGTATAATCTTTGTGCTTTCATTTGATTTGCATTGTCTTAGGTAATCTTCATATGTTATAGTGGATCTTTGTTGTTGTTAGGCTAGGGTTTTGTGGTTGAATCCATTCAGTCTTTCAACATTGTTGTTATCCATTTTCACCATAAACAGATACGATATGCTTTGGTCTGTGGAATTGGTTTGGATCTGTCATTCATGCTATTCAGATGTGTATCATGATCAATTGGTTCAAGGTTTGATGACTAAGGAGCTTCATTTGTTCTAGTAAGCCTTTTGGTCACTGGTAAGGGTTTTACTGACAGAGCTTTGTTGAGGATATTTTGATGCACATGATAAGTGGTGTTGAAGCAGCTTCTAGATGGCTTTCAGGATGCTAATGGTTATCATGTTCATGTTCCAGTTCATCAGTGGTGTTGGATCTAGTTTATGGTGACCTATTTTGGGTCTGATGTTATCTAGGTTATGGATCGATTTCCATAATGTGTTGGAGGATGTTCGTGATGCATTATCAGCGGGATTTAATTATTGGTTTACATTATTTTTGGCCTAAGCCAACTTGGTTGATCATTGGTTTATGGGTTTATGTTATGAATTTATTGTATTATCTTTTAGGTGGTTGACCTAATTGTTTAGGTCCCAGGTTGGTATAAATATGATGTAATATCTCTTTGTAGATCATGGGTATACGGGTTGATAGAAAATGTTATGGAATGATCTGTGTGTGATAATGTTGTAATCATATGCAGAAGGTTTGGTTGATCATAGGTGATTGAATTGGGTTAGTAAGAGAGGTTTAAGGCCTCGTGTATTGAGCTTAACCAAAACTGTACTCAGGCTTAGGAGATGCTATACTTGTAGTTCACTCTTCTTTTCAGATTGTAGTTCAATGTTTATGTAATCAGCGAGGCTCCTTTTTGTGATGAGTAGTGCACTCTAGGCTGTTGTCCTTGCTACATGTGCAGGCCCCTCATATTTTAATCACATACTTGCTACAGAAGTATTATCTGATTGTGGGTAGGCTATTGGAATCCAATAACATTGAGAGGGGGGGTGAATCATTGTTATACTGAAATGATCAATTTTAACCTTATTAAAACATGCATACACCAACCGATATACCAGTACATACAAAATTGAAAGAAGTAAAGCAACCAATAAATGAGAACCATAACACACATAATTATACATGGGAAACCTCAAAGAGGAAAAACCACGGTGGGATTTATCACCCATAATATCAATCCACTAGCCATATGAAGAGATATTACAAAATATAGGGGCTTGCACTTGCAGGATGGCTTATAGCCTAGAGCACACTGCTCAATCACAAAAGGAGCCTTACTGACTACATATAAATCTAGACTACAATCCGGAGAAGTGTTGAACTACAAAAGATAGCATCTTCTATGCTAGAATACAGTTTTGGTTAAGCTCTATCTGTTTTGTTCTAAAACCCTAAACTATTTACCAATAGAACCCTTACATAAATATCCTCACATACATTCTCTCTGATATATTTAACATTATATCACGTCCACATATCCATTACCATTATCATTACCATATCAAAATGATCTAATCCAATTGACCTATATACTCTATACAACTTATCATGCCTTATGTTGGCTTACAAAGATAATTACAATATCAATATACATGTTGGCTAGATAACATAAATACATGAATATAAAAAAAATTGTCGATGCCAGATTTAAGAGATGTTGGTGTCCAATACCGATAAGCTTATTCTAAACCTTGTCAGTCTGCATTGTCGATAACCAAAGAAATCCTTATATCTTGTCGGTGCCAGTGTCGGTGCCAATGAAGTGTCTGTGAAGTGCCTACTGGTACACAAGTGAACCAAAACATGAAGCCGGAACAAGATACCATGTTGCCATCAATGAAAACATAGTGAATCCAACCCATTGAGTGTCAATTGCCAACAATCTCCCCCTTTGGAATTGATGGCAACACTCATGTGAAAAATGGTCAAGGTTTCATTGTCGGTTTTATCCTGCCTGCTCCCGCTGAGCTGAATATTCTTCAATAAAAAATACTTCAACTTCCATAGTTTTCATCTATAAGCTCCCTCTAATGTATATAAATCTCTTTTTTCCTATTCACATCTTTATCGCTCCCCCTTTGACATCAATGCCATCAAAATTTGAAAACAAAAGATCCAAAAACTATACAATGAGTATCCCAGAAATATCTAACCGAAGCTTAACAAATTTGAAAATTTCTAGTTATGCCTTCTCCAATAGCTCAAGATAAGTATCCCAACCAAATTTGAAAGTGCCAGAAATAGATACAAGTACATTTAGTATATGAGCAAATGACTCTTTCTCACTTAACTTTGTCGGTGTGGGATTTCCAACTATATCCATACACTCCTTCTTATGTACACTGAGTGAATCCAATCGGAGACTCACCAAGCCTCTAAGACTTCTAGCTCTTCTTATGATTTTGTCTTTTTCTTTCTCAAGAACAGAAATTTGGGCTTCCAAAACTAGAATCTAACCATCAATTGATGTAGTTAATGAATTCAGTCCATCAAAAGAATTAGCCATACTTGCAATTTTCTCCTGAAATTCCTTAATCTTCTTATCCACATTAACTGTAAGTACATCTGTGTTACAACATACCCTATAAATATTTATACAAGGTTTTAAATAATTGTTTATTAGTTTCATCTTTTCATCAATCTTCTTCTTCTCAGATTCAATTACTTGATCAAATGCATCTCTTTTATCCTATGTGAACCTCTCCAGTGCTTTCCTGTTTGAAAACTACTGCAAGGATTGAAAATATTTTGAAATGTGCTTAGTAATTGTCTTCAGTTTGTCGAATGAGCTGGCTTCTCTGTCAATCTTCCACTCTAAGACTAGTCTATGTAAAATAGTGATAGACTTATCAATAATCCCTTTATCCATAAATCCCTCCTTCATCAATTTCTGTGCAACCATCATCATGAGTTCAGTAGGACTCATCTCGGTTATATTTTTCCTTACAACCTACGAGGTATCAATTGACAACAATGATGGACCTACTACTGATTCCCTACCAAATTCCCCTTTCTTCTCTTCTGATGATTTATCCTTTATAGCTTCCTCACTTGCATCGATGGCTTCGCTACTTGTTGCAATCTTTGTAACTATCAGTTCCTCTATAGGAATTGTAACCTCATCCTATACATTTGTATCCAGAGGATTGTTGTCCTCAACATTAGTATCCTGTACAATACCAACCTTTTCACTCTTTGTATTTATTGGTATCTCAACATTTGCCTATACATTTGTATCTACCAGGGGCTTAATTTCCACGATCTTAATGTTTTTCAAAATTGAGGGTGAAGTACCCATAATACCCTTTCCTTTTCCTTCAATCGGGGTGTCTGCAGTGTCTGTCTTTGATTCTAGTGAAGTAAAGAAACCTTGGTTCTCTTCAAAGAACTTAACCCATGCCTTGTGGGTCTCCTTTATTATCTCATTTACCCTTCCTAGCATAAGACTGGTTATTCTATGTTTGTTGTTAAAGACTTTTCCATCTACCACCTCAAGTTTCGTATCCATTTCTTCTGGAGTAATAGAAACACAAACAGATAACAACTCTTGAATTTTTATGTGCTTGTCTTTTTGCATTGCTGATAGTCTCCTAGCATCTAACATATCATACAATTCTGCCAGTATTTGATCTTCAATTTCTATCAAGGCTTTCTTATAAAAAGCCAAATATAATAATATTGCTTCCTCTACCTCTCTTTGTTCATCATTCTCTAAATGATCATAGTAAAACTATACATTCTTTAACATGCCATCCTTAGTTATTTCATCTACTAACTCTGCACAAGTTTTTGGTGGAATGATAGTTACATTACCAAATTGAATTGCAGTTGTTAGTCCCAACTGATGCTGAGAGGGGAGGGGTGAATCAACATTTAATCAAATTTTCACAATTTAACTTAACTTAAATTTGCATTCATCTAAAATCCAACAATATACTTAATCACTGAAGCAAAATATGCAAGCATGAAAAGTTGACAGTGACACCAAGAAATTATCTCGTGAAAACCCAAATGGGAAAAAACCATGGTGTGAGTAGGAACTCACAAAATTTGTACTCTTCTGAAGTATGCCCAGTTAAGAGCCATCCCTGTTAGGAGATTACAAAGACACTGTTAGGTGCCACCCGGTTAAGGGATTTTGTTCAAGTTCGGTTAGTTCCTTTACCCTATTAAGAGTAGCCTGGTTAAAGGACTTAGAACATCAATTAAGATGTCACCCAGTGAAGGGATTTTACAATAGGGACTTGTTAAAGGCCACCCAATTAAGGGATTTATGTTGTAGTGGTTAGAAAGAAATAGATGGATGATCTATTAAATTAGCTACTGATAGCTTGATCAGATCTCAATATTCATCACACTCAATACACACCATTTCTATCTTCTTTGCACATCATCAGTTTTCTTCTTACACCTTAGTCTCTTCACTCAGCCGGTCACGTATCCCTCGGCACTATACTCTGCCGGTCCTCTGACCTTCGACTTTGCACTCTGCTGGTCCTTTGTCCTTCGGCTCTGCACTCAGTCGGTTCTCTATCCTTCGGCTTTGTACTTAGCTAGTTCTTTGTCACTCAACTTTGCACTTAGTCGATCTACCTTAAACACACTCTACTGTGCTAACACCTCTTAGCACTTCCTCTCTCTCTTCTCTTCACCTTGGATCGCACTCAACAAGATTTCCTTGTTTCAAATTTCACGATCAAAAAACTTTTGAATGAACTCAAGAACACTTTATACAATTTATGTCGACTCTTTCAAGCATTCCCTCAATCAAATCAATCATGGATTTCAGAAGATTCAAATTCAAAATTTCCCTCTCTTTCTCTGCACACCTTACAACAATTCTTCCAAGTGTTCAACAACTTCTGCCACCGCATCTCCCAAAGATATAAAATTCTGAGTCATGTTAAGTCAAATAAGTGCAAACCAAAAAATCCGCATGTAATTATGCTTGATTGCATAATAACTAAAGGTTGACCTTACCAACATGAGATTTGGCATAGACACAAGCTCACAATCTCATCCTTTTCCACAACAACTGAATAACCGATTACCGCTCTGAGATTTATGGTGATTACCTATCTTCCTTCTATCATACTGATGTATCGGTATGCCAATGCACTTCTATATTACTAGTTCATCCTTTAATTGCCGGTTTTTTGTGCTAGCATCAAGTCTCTTCCCCTATTTGCCAATGAGTTACCAATTTTCATACAACTTCAAGTTTTCTTTCCTGAGTCACCTTTTGTGACTTCATCATCATCAAAGTGACCGCTCTTCCTAAATGATAGACCAGTTGGCTTAGCCTATATTTCCTTGAGCTGATTGAACCTTTGATCATTCAATACCAATGTTGTTTCCATGTAATGTAAGTCATCACTTTTGCTTACTGAAAAAATGACACCATTCTACCTATACCACTTCACCGGTAAGTGTTGGACATCAATGACAAATCTTAGCACATATACCAGTTCTCTGGATTAATTGGTTTTGACAATGTCAACAATCCAACAATCTCCCCCTTTGGCATTGATGACAAACACTTCAAAATCTGGCTAATTAGTTGCACGTTCCTTCATCTTTGTACTAGTCCAATCATTACTTCTGCCCTGAGTAATGATTATCTTCCCCTGTCATTGGTCATAGTCTGATACAACAACTTCATCTTAATCACTACCTACCATCCAATGCTTAAGCACTCTAATCATATCTCCCCCTTTGACAATAATGCCAAAGAGTCCTTTTTGAACACTTACAAGACTGCTCCCTTTAACCAGAGTAGTCCACACTCATCAATCTAGTCATTTTAAGAAAAACTTGAAATCATACTAGATTGATGTAGAACCCATTTTGCTTACTTTACTGAATGGAGGGGCATAACCCCCAACTTACCTCTGAGATAGTCAAAGGTGTCCTTTTGTAGTGGCTTGGTGAAGATATCAACCACCTGCTCTTTTGTTGGTATATACTCCATCACTTCCTTTTCTTAAACTTGTTCCCTTAGATAGTGATATTTGATGGCTATATGATTCATTTTGGAGTGCATCACCAGGTTCTTGGATATGTCAATGGCATTGGTGTTGTCACAATGAATCACTACTGGTCCAACCACTTTTTCTTGTATTCCTTCTAGTAGTTGCTTGATCCAAACTATCTGTGTGCAGTTGATTGCACTATCTACATACTCAGCCTCAGCTGTGGATTGAGATATGCAGTTTTGTTTCTTAATTGTCCGAGATACAATCTTGTCTTCGAGAAAGAATGCACCTCCACTAGTTCACTTCCTATCATCAATGTTTCCAACCCAATCTGAATTAGTGAAGACACTTAAACTAAAATCTCCCTTGTGTGGATTCTAGAGACCATACTCATTAGTCCCCTTTAGGTATCTGAATATTCTTTTGACTACTATCATGTGAGTCTCTTTCGGATTTGTAGAAAACCTAACAACCAAGCCAATAGCTTGTGCTATGTCTGGTCTGCTATGTACTGCATATTGTAACATATCAATCATGGACTGGTAAAGTTGATAGTTCTGGTACTTAAAGATAAGTACAGATGCCAAACTAATAAGATGAGAGGGGAGGGAGTGAATCATACAAACTTAATCTTCCATAAAAACATCAGATTCAACCTCGGTAACATATACTTCAACAATATACCAAAACTGCTAAACATGCAAACTCAAAAGCATATAAACATCATAACACTCATAACACTAGATTTAATGTGGAAACTCAAATAGGGAAAAACCACTATGGGATTTCAGACCCACTTAGAAATATACTCTTCTAGAGTATGCTCGGTTAAAAGAAAATCCTGTTAAAGATTACAAACACATTGCTAGATGTGACTCGGTTAAGGGATTTCCCTTAGATCTATTAGGATCTTCACCTTGTTAGAAGTGACCTTGTTAAAGTATTTCAAACACTCAATCAGAATGTCACCTTGCCAGAGGGTTTTACAAATAAGACTGTTAAGTCCACTTGGTTAAGAGATTTTCTGTCACTTTACAAAATAACAGTAATAAAAATCTATCTGCAACTTCACATCTAAAATGCTAAAGCAGATTCTTATTTGCTCAATATAATATAGACATGGAACTAATCTTGTCCATTTGCTAGGCTCTATACTTTGTTATTCAAAACAGGTCTTCAAGATTTTGTGCTCAGTAATCACTATGTAGCATCCCTGTGCATACACTTGCCCACATGCATTGTTTATCAATAGTTCCTTATTTATAAACAATAGCTAACCGCTTAATCTCCTTTATCACATTTCCCATGATCAATCATAGCCATCAGATCTTCAAACTTTGACCAGGTTCAATGTATCCTTCGATCTGAAAACATTTTACCCCACCTAGGAACTTGCATACATTTCTTGGAACTTGTGCTAGGGTATTGTGGTTCAATCTGAGCTGTAGATCTTCCTGCCGATTTTCCTTTGCCATAGATTCTCTAAAAAACTTCATTCATGACATACCAATCATTTAATCATAGCCAGCTCATCAGCTTCCTTCATTAAATAATACATGTAATCATTTAATGCATTCTATTATTACTCGATTGCAACTCGGTAAATACTAAACTTCACTCGGTAGACATTCTGCCTTCATTAACCGATAGCAATAACCTTAGGGTTTATCGATTGAGTTCCTTAGGGTTTATCGATTGAGTTCCTTAGTGTTTACCAACTAGGTTCTTTGCTCGGTAACATAGTATAGTAGTAACCTTACAATCAATAACATAGGTATGATATCAAAACAATCTAAACATCATGATCTCATCATTGTCTAACTCGGTAATAGTTGCCCATTGAATAACTTATCCTCCCCTTATTCATCGTATTCTTTCTATGTCTTTTATCGACTTCTTTATACTCATCAAATCATACTTCTCAGGATATGGCAATATCATACTGAATTAGAAAATCAATTTCTTGACATTAATGACAAAATAATAATATTAAGACAGTAAATATCCTTAATTAGTTATATCCATAATCAACAACCTTCTCAATATCCTTATTGAGAAGCCAATAATTTCTCCGTGTTTGTTATAATGTCAAATGTCAACAATCTCCCCCTTTGGCATTGATGGCAAAACCAATTGATTTGACCTAATTGATTCAGATTGCTGTGAGATTCTGAAATGCTGAAATGCTCTCCTCCTATCATCAGAACTCTCCCCCATACGTTAGTCTTCTCCTCTTCATCTATCTTCTCCCCCTTTGACAACAATGCCAAAAAGTAAAGATCTAAAACATAATTTCTTCCACTGAGAAGTGAATTCCTATTGCTATGTGTCAATTTAGTCTTGGTCCGAGCATTTATGTCTTCAATTCTTGTTCCCTGTATTGTTTCCTGCACACCTTTAGAAAACATCCTAAAGTCATCAAATTGATGCTTTCACCGAACTCGATCAGTGAGTAGAAGATAGGGGTAGGACCCCTAATTTACTTTTGAGATACTCAAAAATGTCCCTTGGTAGTGGCTTGGTGAAGATATCTACTATTTGTTCCTTTGTGCTAACATACTCCAACACCACTTTCTTCTCTTGAGCTTCTTCTCTAAGATAATGATATTTGATAGAGATGTGCTTTGTCTCAGAGTGCATAACAGGATTCTTTGAAACGTTAATGGCACTAGTATTGTCACAGAATATAGTTACTGGCTCGGTAACTTTCTCATTTATACCTTCCAATAGTTGTTTGATCCATGCTATGTTGGTACAATTCAATGCTGCAGCAATGTATTCAGCTTCTGTTGTTGACTATGAAACACATCCTTGTTTCTTGCTAAGCCAACTCACTAGTCTTTCTCCTAAAAAGAAAGCTCCTCCACTTGTGCTTTTCCTGTCATCAATGTTGCCTACCCAATCAGCATCAGTATAAACTTTTAAATCAAAGTCATTTCCTTTCTGATATACTAAGCCATAATCCTCAGTGCCTTTCAAGTATCTAAAAATTCTCTTGATTGCTATCATGTGTGTTTCCTTAGGATATGCAGAGAATCTTGCAACTATACCTACTGCATGTGCTATATCTAGCCTGCTGTGAACAACATATTGCAACTTTCCAATCATGGATCGGTAAAGTGTCTCATCAACAGATGCAGATTCATCATTCTTTGATAATTTGCAGCTAGTAGTCAAAGGAGTACTTACTTGTTTTGAATCCAACATTCCAAATTTCTTCAAGATTTCCTTTATGTACTTGGATTGAGTAATGAAAATCTCATTTTTCATTTGCAGTATCTATAAACCTATAAAATACTTTATCTCACTGATTAATGACATCTCAAATTCTTTGCTCATTTCATTTCCAAAGTTTTTGCATAGAGAGTCATTTCCACAAAATATAATATCATCAACAAATATGGTTGAGATGAGTATTCCATTTTCATCATTCTTCATGTACATATTGTTGTTTTCACTTGTCCTTATAAAACCAATCTTGATTAAATAAGAGTGCAATCTTTCATACCATGCTCTAGGTGCTTGTTTCAGACCATATAAAGCTTTGTTCAATTTACATACCTGATCTTTATTCTTGTCTTCAACAAATCCTTTAGGTTGTTCAATAAAAACTTCTTCTTCTAATATACCATTCAGAAATGCAGATTTGACATCCATTTGATATAACTTGAAAATTTTGAAAGCAGCATATGCCAACAATGTTCTTACTCCTTCAAGTCTAGCCACAGCTGCAAAAGTTTCACCATAATCAATTCCTTCTTCTTGAGCATAACCTTTGCAAACTAGTCTTGCTTTATTTTGAATGACCTCACCTTTTTCGTTCAGCTTGTTTCTGAAAATCCACTTTGTACCGATTACATTTTTGTCCTTCGGTCTTTGGATTAGATTCCATGTGACATTCTTCTTGATTTGATCAATCTCTTTTGTCATAGCATTTATGCAATCTTCACTGTAAAATGCCTCTTTCACTATTCTCAGTTCCAATTAGGATATCAGACATGTGTTCTGTCTTAGTTTGTTCCTTGTCATCACTGGATCATCCTTATCTCCTATAATTTGACTTGATGCATGATGTCTTCTGACATACTTGGCTAGTACAGGCTCAGTAGGCTCTGTATGATCTTCTTCATCACTCAATAACTGGACATTATCTTCATTTCCTTCAACAGTCTGCTTGGTAAGACTTCTCGGTTGAACATAGACAAATTCATCATAATCTTCTGGTTCTTTGGAATTTCCTTCATAATTTCTTTCTGCAAATTCATCAATTTTCACATTTGCACTTTCTACTATTTTGTTAGATGATTTGATCAGACATTTAAATGCTTTACTTCTAGAAGAATAACCAAGAAATGTTCCTTCTTCACTTTTCTGATCAAACTTGCCATTTCTATCATCCTTGTGTACATAGCATCTACTTCCAAAGATTTTAAAATAACTTACATTAGGTTTCTTGTCATACCAGATTTCATATGGTGTCTTCAAAGTACCTTTCTTCAGTTGTACTCAGTTCAGGGTGTAAACTGTTGTGCTTATTGCTTCTCTCCAAAATGTTGTGGCACTTTCTTTTCAATCATCAGGGTTCTGGCACAATCCATAATAGATCTATTTCTTCTTTCAGCAATTCCATTTTGTTGTGGAGTTCTCGGTGCAAAGACTTGTCTTTTTATACCATGATCATTGCAGAATAAGTTGAACTCATCAGATGTGAACTCTCCTCTTCTATCTGATCTAAGACATTTCAGTTGTCTTCCTGTTTCATTTTCAACTCTTGCCTTGTACCATTTAAACATTTGAAAAGCTTCTAATTTTTCTTTTAAAAAACATTACTGACATCATCCTTGAGTAATCATCCACAAATAATATGAAATATTTTTCACCATAATAACTTTGAACTTTCATAAGACCACAAAGATTAGTGTGCACAAGATCTAAAATTCCCTTAGAAGTGTAAGACTTACTTGTAAATCTTGATCTTGTCATTTTACCCATCTGGCATCCTCAGCACATAGCATTCTCAAGTTTTTCAAGACTTGGTAGACCTCTTACTCGGTGCTTCTTGCTTATTTTGATCAGATTATCAAAATTTACATGACAAAACCTTTTATGCCATTACCAGGTATCATCTATCTTTGCATACAAACATTTATTCCGAGTTGAGTCAAGGTGAAATGTGTTCCCTTTTGTTTGTGTCTCGGTAGCAGCTAACTTTCCATGCTTGTCATGAAATTTGACAATTCCTTTTTGAAATTCTATTCAGTATCCTGTATTGTTTAGTTGTGCTACACTCAACAAATTATATTTCAAACCTTCGACCCAATAAACATTATTTCACTTTGCATTGTCAAGAAGTGTTATGGATCCTTTACCAGACATGGTGCATCATTACCAAATCTTATATAGCCTCCATCATAGTCTTCTAACATAACAAACTTGTGTTTATCACCTGTCATGTGATGTGAGCATCCACTATCTGTTATCACTATTTTAAGATTGGGTTCTTCTTTTCCCATAATTGGCCATGGTATTTTGAAAATATTCGAATAAGGTGTGGTCCCAAGTGTTTCAGCTTTGTTCTAAACCTTAGGGGTTTAAGGGTTTTAATTTTTTTAGACTCTTTCCTTGTTAAGCCCTCTGGTTTCTATTTTGCCGTTACTTTATTCCACTTAAGTCATGGGTCACGGGGTCGTAGGAAGTGTCCCCCCTTGTTATTTACCTAGGTGGTCATGTTGATTATTTGAAAATTTTTTGCCTTGTATTATTTCATTCTAAAGTGTCGGGCCCGGTAAATGCCGATCAACTTGAGAAAGGATCTGACGGTCAGCGCTATTTTGCGAGGGTTAAGTGCTCACCCTTTAAGGCTGCAAAATAGCGAGAATGAATATCAGTCGTCCATGTGTCACGACGGGGTAAGTGGAAGGCATAGCTGTCAGAGATAGTTGGAGCCCCGTGGCTTTCTTTTGGCGTATTATAAGGTAGCATGTGGCACAAGTCATCACAGTCAGCGGGCCCACCATTCCTCAGGACCAAGGGTTCAAAAGTGGGCCCCAAAGATGAGTCAGCTCACAGGTGGAGATGACCTGGCAAGGACAGCTCTTACAATTTATTAAGACCCAGGTTCATAACTGGGGTGATATGTACTTATATCCAGTCTCTACAGTTTTTAGAGTCTTTGGTTTCAGAGGCACCCCATTTTTGTTACCATACCAGGTCCCCCTCAAAGTGGGAATAGCTGAGATTCTCAGACAAATTGGTAACCTGCAAGAGGCAGAGTTAACAGGCAGAGGTAAAGGGACTATTTTCCCTACGGCTACAGTAGTCCACCAATTTGTAATCACCAAGGGAGGCTGGAAATGTTTTGAGGATTTCCTCAAACCCTACCATTTGTCCACTGCAGTGTCTAGATGTGCTGATCCAGAGGACTTTTACAATGGTGTGTTCCGGAAGAAAGTAGCATGCAGAGGTAGGCCTCATCAATTCCACTTTCCTGAAGACCTCATCAGGAATGAATTTGATTTAGATGAACAGGAGTTGAGGAAGGAAAAGTGGGTGGCTTACAGGAAGGCCCTGGATTTTGTGCATCAATTTGATGCTAGCTATGACCCATTGTCTAGCTTCTTCCCATTGGAAGAGAACATAAAATTTTTGATTATTTGCTTTGAGGATGTAATGCAAACAATAAAGGAGAAGAGGGAAGTTGTAATCAAGAACAACCCTGAGAAAGCAAGAATGATTTTGGGAAAATCAGCTCCCACTAAAGCAATCCCTCCTGGTGATTACACCCTGCATAAGAAAGCAGGTTATAGTGTGCTGGTGTCTACAACAGGGGAGCCCTCTTCATCCAAAGTAAAGAGGAAGGCACAAGAAGTCATTGACATTCAGGATAGCCTAAAGAAGCAGAGGGTGGGAAAGGAAGTGCAATCAGATACACCCCTGTATTCCCCATCCCAATCCCCTCTCCACATAGGAGACGAGCAAGCAACAACTGAATATCTCTCTCAGTTGGGCAGCTTGGGGGAGATTGCATATACATATGATGAAGTGGAAGAAGGGATGCTAGAAGAACCCACTGAAGTACAGATGGACATCACTTCAACTGAACTCAAAGGCCAGGAGTGGGATCCTGAGATAAAGAAGGCCACTAGTGCCTTTCTAGCTGATGATAGCTTTGTCACATCTGAAGCATTCATGCAATTTATCTGGAAGCAGCATATAGACAAATATAATGCTAGATGCGAAGCAAGAAAGGTAGAACAGCTTAATAAAGATCCAGCCTCAGTGGACTAAGAAATAAAACAGGAGATGATGGAAGAATTCAAAACCATCACTCCTGAACAGGGAAGGGATCTAGTAGCACAAGCTGGAGTGCTCATTCTACCAGAATGGAATATTGTTGATGCTCTGGTACTAGATGCGGTAAGGAAAGAGACTAAACCCATGGAAGGGGTTACTTTCAGTAAGGACAATGCTGCACTAGTCATGTGGTCCCTTAAAAGAAATGAGGACAAGAAAGGTAAGGACACCTCAGGGACAAGTCACATTGGTGGATTGATGATTAAGAGAGTAGAGAGTACAGGGGTACTAGAGGCTGCTAGGACTGTGCTAGAGACTGCCAAATTTAGTGTTGCAGTGGCTGAAAAGGAAGCCAAAGAAAAGGATGCCCTCCAGTTTAAATTGGAAACAGTTTTGAAGGCTTATGATAGTGCTAAGGAGGAGATAAGAGGCAAAGATAGCATTATTGCTAAATTGCAGAGCCAGCTAGCAGGACAACACCAACAAGGTGAGTCTTCAACACTAATGATCACCTCTTCTCCTGCAAGACCTCCACCTACTAGCCCCATCATTGAGCTCCCACCGTCTTCTGCACCTTCCAGCTCTCAAATGATTGAGATAACTCCCCAAGAATTGGAGAATCTAAAGCAGACTCGGGCCTATTATGCGGGGAAGTATGAGGAGAAGATAAAAGCCACAATCTCCAGTTTTGCAGACACTATAAATGCCTCACTCCTTCACAATAGTGTAGGAAAGGTCATGGAGATATGGACTGAATTAAGAAGAGATAAGGCTATTTTGATACCCATTTTTGACAGATGGAGGCCTAGGGAGCAAGACTTAGAGTTCATGTGTGTTTTCTGTGATGAAGCAAGAGCTAACCCTATTATCAAATCCACTTCTAATATCACTAAGAGTTTATTGCAATTGGCAACAGAGGTGGATAATGTGGAAAGAAGGGTTAAATTGCTTAAGAAGGAATACACTGATCAAGTTTGTGAGTTGCTCCCAGGAATTTTTGCCAATCCAGATCAGCTGAGAGATAAGCAGATATGGCTCAATGATATGGATGCCAAGTTGTCACAAGGGTCAAAGGAATTATTGATCTGGATGATACCTCATTCTTTGTTATAACCATACAGGAAATAGAAAGAATCAAATCACACTATAGTTTTCTTAACTCAGAAGTCAACAAATTAAGGAATTCTTGGAAAAGGTTGACTAAAGTTAAGAATGATGTGATTAGTTTTGTATGGCCGACAGAGGAGACATATAGTGAGTGGGGAGTTAAATATTCCACTCGAGATCCGGAGCAGTTGGAGGGCGCCCATGAAGAGCCAGAAGAGGTTACAACTGAACAACCCGTTGAACAGACTGCTGGGGAATCTAAGAAGAGCGCATAACTGATTCACGCAAAAAATTGTAACCTCTTCAATTTTTGAAATAAATTGTAACAAACTTTCCTCGAGAAGTCCGAAGCTTTGTGCATCCATATTGTTATAAATGGATACCAGGACTAGAGAGAAAGGAGATCACAAAATTTTTGTAAGAAAACGCTGCAGAAATATTATCTGAGCTTTTCCAAAGTTTAATGGAGAATCAGACTTTTGTAAAATCTTTTCAAATTAATATCAATATACAGGCCGTCAGTTTTGAGTGAAGCTTTGTGTCGTCTTCAAACTTGTCCTTAAGTTTATTTACTGTTTTCATTCTGAATAATCCAGGATTTTCTGTTTGATTGAAATTGTAAGGCAGTCTCAGTATGAGTGTTTTTAGCTTTTCTCTTTAGGAGGGAAATTAAATATGCATGATCATTCTTACCAGTAAATACTTTGGGAGAAACTTTGAATTTTGAGGACCATAGTTTAGTTTGAAGTGATTGAATTCTTGTTGGTGTTAGGCATTCGCAAGGATTAATGGAAACCAAGTTGATGGGAAGTATAGAGATATTTTGTTTCAGGAGTTTTATTTGATTTTGAGAGACTCTGTAGCTTTGGATAAAGCACTGGTACTAATCGAAGCTGTTTATTGCATGCTTTGTTGATCAAATATGCTGGAGTTGAGTATTGTTTCATTCTTTGTTTTCAGTTGTTTTCAAGGTGAATAAACCCACTGGTTTTCTGGACTGGTTTGCTGTGGGTTTGTTGCTTAAGAGTGTGAAGTTAATTCACAAAGGGTATACCCACCTGAGCTCAAGGAAGAGCCCGAAGTGTAGAAGGTCTAACCAAACCTTGTCATATGTTGTCTCTAAAATCCCTTTATCCTTGATGTCTTCTCGGCACCCATTTTAGATTGTATTTTTAAAGGCATTGAAGGGGAATCAGATTTTGAGAACAACAAAAGTGGCGACTCTGCTGGGGACAGTTATCACAAAGACATAGACACAGAATCTGTGCCGAGACTTATGGAGAGTATCATTGTATTTGTGAGTAAGACTGCTTGTTCTTTATCTTTCCCATAGTTTTGTGGGTGGCGACTCTGTTACTTTTGAACCAGTCCTTGTGAGACATAAACTTTTTAAAATAAAGACAAACAAGATGCAAGGAAATAGGCACACAAGGTCATTCATGAAGAAACATCCTCGTGAAACCTTGCAAGAAGGTCTGCCAGAGCAATCACGAAGAGGACAGAAGAGATCTGTGATGCATGAACCATCAAATGCTGCATGGGTGCAGAAAAACAACAATACTGGTAAGATGCCTGACCGACCTGTTTATGCAAAGTCAAATTCATCTTCAAGAGATTCAGAGCATGATATTTTAGGTTTTCATTCAGGATTGTTTGGAAATATTGATGATGTGCCTACTTTAAGTCGAGATTTATCACATGTTAGTGTTTCTACAAAAGATAGAACTAGCTCAAATGCAATTAGGCACTCTGTTCCTAGGACAATAGATGGGAACATTAGTTTGATTGATATAGATCAAATTAATGCATCAGATTCTGAAGAAAACTATCCTAATGAGAATAAAATGTCTCAAGAGATTGAAGAGTTAAATAAAAGAGTTCATCATTTAATATCCTTGAGGGCCCAAAAGGAGGCAGATAAGGAAAAGGAAGTTAAAGCCAAAATAATGGAGAGAGATAGGCTTCTTAGACAGATAGCTGATCTTGAAGTGCTTGCCAAGGAAAAAGAAAAGGGTGATGAGGAAGGCCCAGTGATTAGGGAGATATTAATCCCTAAGATTAGACCAGTTTCTAAGTCAGTAGCCCAGCCAAGTAAGGAAGTTTTTAATGACTCCCAGCTTCCTAAAGTTAATTTAGACAAAGGGAAACAGATATGGGTAGATGATGAAGTAGAGTCTAAAACTGCAGAAGGGATTTCTCATAGGATCCTAGCACATGAGAAAGAGATGGAAAGGATGAGGAAGGAAAAGGAAGATCTCCAAATGGAGTTGGAAAAGGCTGAGTTAGAAGCTGCAAATCAGGAAGTTAAAAGAAAGATTAACTACCTAAAAGCTCCCCCTATTATATTCCCATCGGAAGATCTTAGCAAGCCTAATTCCCAACATATCTCTCTTCCTCAGGTTAATATCCAACCAGCAGTACACACTAACATTGCCTCAGCAAGCCACATACCTTCAAATAAACAGTACACCCAAACATCTCAATCCCCAATCCCAAAAGCTAAAATGATCATGGGGAATAATAGTACTGTTTCCCCTTTTCAGAGAAGGCCGATTAATCTAGAACAATATAGGCAATTGTTTTTTGATGGGATCCCAAGATATCCAAATCATGTTCCCACTGAGTTAAGAGACAAACTCCATAAATTTGCTGGGAACAATGCAGTCAATGCTGAGGAACATCTCAAATCTTTCGGGGATTTGATAAATGATTATGAGATAGTTGATGAAGATGTTATTATGAAACTGTTTGTTCAATCCCTGGTCGATGATGCAAGAGATTGGTACAGAGGCCTCCCAGTAGCTAGCATAGGTTCATGGGAAGAGTTCAAAAATTGCTTTCAAGAACAGTATGGTGATAAAACTAATGTGAGTTTCATGCTAAATGAGTTCAATAACATTAGAAAATCTGAAAATGAAATAGTCACTGATTTTAATGCTAGGTTCCAAAAAGCTATGCATAGGTTGTATCAGGTAATGAGGCTAGATGACAATATGTGCCTTAATACATATTACAATGCATTTGATTCCAAAATGGCTTATATCCTAAGAGATAAAAATCCTCATAGCCTGAGGGATGCCTTTAGAATTGCCATAAATGTAGAAAGTAATAGAAAGGCATCTGTAAAATTAGGAAGGAGGACAGATGGAAGACTGTGGCATGAAACCAAACAGCAACCTAACAAAGTTGCTAAAGAAGAGGATAAAATAGAAAAACTAGTTACTGCTATGAAAGATTTGACTGCTAAGGTCAACAAAAATGATAAGCCTCATTACAACTGGCAAGATAGGCCTCCTCGATTACATGATATGCCATACAATACAAATTGGAAGGATGGTAAACCCCAAGTTGAGAAGCCTAAAATTTCTCAAAGCCAAGACACACCAAATCCTTTGAAAGGGAAAACTGTTAATAATATAGAAAATACTCCCTGGTGTATTGCTTGTGATGGACCAAATTCTCCTCATCAGTGTGCAGTGGCTCAAGCTCTGGAAGAATCCATGAGACCAGAAACAGAGCTTGATATTAATATGTTTGAAACTATCATAGAAAGTGATGAGGAATCTATACAAAGTGAGTACAGTGATGTGCTAGATAATGGAAGGTTAGTGCAAGGGCAGTTAGCCTTAGGTTGGCATCCCACACTGAATGTGGTAACAATTGAAGATGAAGAAGTTCATCTTAGGAGGCCTAGTGAAGAGGAAGTTAAAAATCTTACTAAGGCTGCAATTGCCAAAGCAAAACATAACTACAACCTGAGAAGCACCAAGAGAGATACTGATCAAGGTGAGCCAGGTTCCATGTTTGTAAAAGAAGTCACTAAGAAAGGGGCATCAAGCAGTATTACTGCTACTTTTAAGCCTAGTCAAGAAAAAGAGGAACAAGTTAAAGATTTACCAAGAACCACAGATGCCAAAAATGCTGGTGATGTGCAAAAGGCAGAGATAATAAAAAAGGCCAGTCAATTTAAAACAGAAAAGGTTAAGGTAAATACTGAGAAATGTAATAATTCTACATTTGATATGGCCCAGGCTCTAACTCAAAAGAAAGTCACTGTTCCATTAATAGAGTTACTAAAGATTAAAGAACACAAGGATGCAGCTTTGTCTCTATTTTCTAGTATATCTGATGGTGACTCAGTATTACCCGCTGGTTCAGATAGAATTGGAAAGGATCAAGAGTTCCAAACTCCAGAGGTATATGTTGGAACCACTATTACTCAGGAGCCTTCTCAGGTGGACCCCTTTTATGTTACTTTGCTAGTCAATAACCGGCTAATTAAAAACTGCATGATAGATTCAGGAGCAGCTGCTAATGTAATGCCCTATGGTGTTATGAAAGAATTAGGGTTGTCAGTGACTACTGTGTATGGGAAATGCTATGCCATGGATAACAGAGAAGTGCCTGTGATAGGTACAATGAAAGATGTAGAGGTAAAAATAGCTGCATTTCCTGAAGCTACTTATAAAATGGATGTTATTGTCATGGATACTAAACCCCACTATGGCATGTTACTTTCTAAGCAGTGGGCAGCAGCAGTGGGGGGAAATGTTCAATTGGATTTGTCTTATGCTACTATTCCTATTGGTGGCAATCAGGTCAAACTATACAGGGAGCCACGAGCTCCTAAGGTAATTGAAAATGTGGAACCTAGTATGCTTAATTGTATGATTGATGTGGATTTAGATAACTTCAGAATTCAGCCAGTATCACCATAGTTAAAGAACACTGACCCAATTGTAGTCGAGTTACAAGCACAGCAGTATGGGTTGTGGCAAATGTATTTTGATGGAGCTTGTTCCAAAGAAGGGTCTGGAGCAGGGATTCTTTTTGTATCCCCATCAGGTATAATCTTTAAATATTCATTCTTATTGGCATTCCAATGCACAAATAATACTGCAGAGTATGAAGCCCTGTTATTAGGACTTGAGGTTGCAAAAAGGCATGGAATCCGATTATTGAAAGTGATGGGCGATTCAGAGTTGGTTGTTTCTCAGGTAAGATCTAAATATGCATCCAAAAATGATAAATTGAAGCAATATAAGCATGCTGTTTGGGATGTTATTGAATATTTTGATGCATTTTCTATCAATTGGATAGAGCGAGCAAAAAATATTATGGCAGATTTCCTAGCTAACGTTGCTTTAAAAAATGATGATGCAACACTAACTGGTATCTCCACTGTGGAAATAAAAGCTAGGCCTGCTATTCCTGATAATGTATATAATTGGCAAGTTTTTGCTGATGATGAAGATATTCTTAGGTTCATCCAATGTGTTGATGATTATGATGGACAAAAAATTGGTTGTAATGCATTGGTGGAAGTGGTGGATGATAGAGAGACAGTGTTTGGAAATGATATTGTCCAGTTGGAAACCAATGAGATACCTAAAGGGTTGGTGGAGTTAGAAAGTATATTTAGTTATAATGACAGTCATTTACACCAGCAATCTACCACCAAGTTAGAAGAATTAGAGGAGGTCAACTTGGGGATAGAATCATCCCCCAAGTTGGTATATATTGGAAAGAAGCTACCTCCTCATGTTATGACTAACCTAATCAGTTTACTGAAAAGGTATAAACATGTTTTTGCTTGGTCTTATGAAGACCTAAAGGCATATAGACAAGATCTTTTTCAGCATGAAGTTCCCTTACTTCCAGATGCTAAGCCTTTTAGACAGAAACAGAGACCTATTAACCCCTTGTTAGAAACAAAAATGCAACAAGAGTTGACTAAATTGAGAGAAGGGGGGATTATCAAACCAATCAGACATTCTTCATGGGTCTCTAATCTGGTCCCAGTAAGAAAGAAAAATGGAGACATCAGATTGTGTGTTGATTTTAGGAATCTTAATGTTGCCTCTTTAAAAGATAATTATTCATCCCCAAATATGGAAGCAATGCTACAAAGAGTGACAGGATGTGATCTTTTATCCATGATGGATGGTTTCTCAGGATACAATCAAGTGCTGGTAAAGGAGTCAGAACAGTTTAAAACAACTTTTACTATCCCATGGGGGACTTATGTATATGTGAGAATGCCATTTGGATTAAAGAATGCAGGGGCTACATTTCAGAGAGCTATGGATGTGGCTTTTAAGGAATTCATTAATATTATTATGGTGGTTTACCAAGATGATTTAACTTGTTTCTCAAAGAAAGCTGATGATCACTGTGGACATTTAGAGAAGGTGTTTGATAAAGCCTTGGAATTTGGTGTATCACTGAATCCCAAGAAATGTCATTTTGGGGTCACTGAAGGAAAGTTATTGGGACATATAGTTTCCAAGGAAGGGGTAAGAATAGACCCTGAAAGAATTGAAGCAATCAACAGGGTGTCTGAACCAAAGAATGTGAAAGGAATCCAGTCCTTTTTAGGCAAAGTGAATTTTGTCAGGAGATTCATTGCAAACTTTGCTGAGATAGTGAAGCCTATTGTCAAGTTGCTCAAGAAGGACGCAAAGTTTCACAGGGATCAGGAAGCCTCAAAAGCTTTTAATGAGATTAAGAAAGAAATCCAGGAAGCACCAGTGTTGAAGTCCCCGGATTATGGTAAGCCTTTTTCTCTATTTTCTTTTGCTTCATATCACACAGTGGCTGCAGTATTATTGCAAAAGGATAACGAGGGCTATGAACATCCCATAGCTTTCTATAGCAAATCTTTGCAAGCGGCAGAATTAAAATATGAAACCATGGAGAAACAAGCTTATGCCTTGGTTAAAGATGTTAAAGCCTTTAGGCCATATCTGGTGAATGCAAATGTCAATGCCTATGTTCCACATGCTGCAGTTAAAGATATTTTGTCTCAGTCTGAGGTTACTGGGAAGAGATGTAGGTGGATCAATAGAATTCAAGAATTCAATTTGGAGATAAAGATTACTAAATTGGTGAGAGGGTTAGGGTTGGCTAAGCTCATGACTGAGTCAAATCTCATGAATGTTGAAGTACACAATGTTGAGGTTAAAGATACTTTGGTTACTAGTATTGAGAGACAACCATGGTACACAGAGATAGTCCAAGTATTGAGGGGTAATATGCTGCCAGAGGGAATGACACACAACCAGAAGAGAACTTTGAAGCTCAAGTCCCAAAAGTATGTCCTCATTCAGGGTGATCTTTTTTGGAGAAAAAGAGATGGGGAGTTACTACTGTGTTTGGATGAATTTCAAGCTAAATAGATGTTGAATGAAATGCATGATGGAGTATGTGGAGGTCATTACTCTGCTAAGACTACGGCTGGTAAGATAATATGGGCTGGGTATTATTGGCCTACTTTGTTTAAAGATACCCATGCATATGTTTGAAGATGTGATTCATGTCAGAGATTTTCTTCTAAGCTCAAGTATGAAGGAGCCTTACCACTAAATCTAGTTTCTGTAGAAGCTCCTTTTGTCCAATGGGGCATTGATTTTATTGGAGAAATTGCTGAGAAGTCAGGAAGAGGCCATGGATGGATTATAGTGGCTACAGATTATTTTACCAAATGGATAGAAGCTATTCCCACAAGAAGAGCTACTAGTAAAATTGTCATTGATTTCCTGATGGATAATATTGTGACTAGATTTGGAACACCTGCAAAATTGGTAATGGATAATGCTATGTGTTTTAGATCAGAAGAATTTGTAGGTTTTTGTAATAGTCATGGTATACTCATGTCATACTCATCGCCTTATCACCCTCAGGGGAATGGACAAGCAGAATCTAGCAACAAAAGCTTGCTAAATATCATCAAGAAGATCCTAGAAGAAAACAAAAGGTCTTGGGATCAAAAGTTGAAATTAGCTCTGTGGGCGGATAGAATAACAGTTAAAAAATCCATTGGAATGTCACCTTTTGAGTTGGTTTATGGTACCCAAGCCAGATTACCGGTAAATAACCTTCTTCCAGTGTATAAGTTTTTGCAGGAAGAGGACATGGAAATATCTGAACCAATGGAGAACAGAATGATCCAAATTGTAGAAGTGGAAGAGCTTAGAACTTCTGCTCATAAGAAAAATCAAAAGCTCCAGTTACAGTCAAAATATCTTTTTGATAAAAGGACATCGTTAAGGAAGTTTCAAATTGATGACATGGTTCTTCAGTGGAATGCAAAAGGGCAGGATAAAGGAAAGCATAAGAAGTTTGAATCACTCTGGATTGGCCCTTTTGTAATTTGTGACTTGAATGGTAAGGATTCATATTTTTTGAAGAATATGAATGATGAGATGTAGGAATTTCCAGTGCATGGACAATTCCTGAAACATTATTTCTCTTAATGTCCATGCACAGTAGGTCCTTTGTTTGTATATATTTTGTTTTCTTTCTTGTTTTCTTGGTTTTGGTCTGTTTGTTGGTCTGTTTCTCCAGAATTTCTGAGTTTTCTTGTGTTGATTTCGCAATCAACCATCCCCAGTCAGAGCCGCTGTTATCACTGTTTTAAGATTGGGTTCTTCTTTTCCCATAATTGGCCATGGTATTTTGAAAATATTCGAATAAGGTGTGGTCCCAAGTGTTTCAGCTTTGTTCTAAACCTTAGGGGTTTAAGGGTTTTAATTTTTTTAGACTCTTTCCTTGTTAAGCCCTCTGGTTTCTATTTTGCCGTTACTTTATTCCACTTAAGTCATGGGTCGCGGGGTCGTAGGAAGTGTCCCCCCTTGTTATTTACCTAGGCGGTCATGTTGATTATTTGAAATTTTTTTGCCTTGTATTATTTCATTCTAAAGTGTCGGGCCCGGTAAATGCCGATCAACTTGAGAAAGGATCTGACAGTCAGCGCTATTTCGTGAGGGTTAAGTGCTCACCCTTTAAGGCTGCAAAATAGCGAGAATGAATATCAGTCGTCCATGTGTCACGACGGGGTAAGTGGAAGGCATAGCTGTCAGAGATAGTTGGAGCCCCGTGGCTTTCTTTTGGCGTATTATAAGGTAGCATGTGGCACAAGTCATCACAGTCAGCGGGCCCACCATTCCTCAAGACCAAGGGTTCAAAAGTGGGCCCCAAAGATGAGTCAGCTCACAGGTGGAGATGACCTGGCAAGGACAGCTCTTACAATTTATTGAGACCCCGTGGCTCCTTCCAGCGAATATAAAAGTGACAGGTCAGCTCCAAAAATGACAAGGCGCCAGGTGTCCATGGCGTGTCCGTGGGCCCGCCTTCCTGAAAGTTTCTAACAGGGTTTAAATGCTGAGCAAGTTGAGATATGATCTAACGGCTCGCGCTATTTCGCAGGGGTAAGATGCCCACTTCTTAAGGCCGCGAAATAGCGAGAGTTAACCAGGACCGTCCACGTGTCTTGATAAAATGCGGTCTAAAAGGAAACTGTGGGTCCCTATGGTTCCTGCTTGACGAATGAAAAATTGATAGGTCGGCTTCGAATGTGACAAGGCGCCAGGTGTCCATGGTGTGTCCGTGGGCCCACCATCTCTGAGAGCCTTCTTAAAAGGTTAAACATTGATCGACTGCAGGGAAGATCCAACGGTCGGCGCTATTTCGCAAGGGTTAAGTGCTCGCCCTTTAAGGCCGTGAAATAGAGAGAATGAATATTAGCCGTCTACGTGTCTTGATTATGACGTAAGAGATAGACCTGTTGAGACGAAAAGTGGGGCCCCCATGGTTCTTCTTCTGGCAAGTGACAGAGCGACAAATCAGCACAACGGATGACTAGATGCCAGGTGTCAGTTACGACATAGCGGGCCCACCATTCCTGAGGACCTTTTCGAAGGATTAAATAGGAGAGCCGTCCACGTGGGATGATGATGACATGGCCAAAAGGGAAAAACATGGGCCCGCCACAGTATAAAGGGACGCATTCGGCCAGTATCAAAACAGAATGTAAAGGGATTTTCTAAGCCAGTGATCAGATGCCGCATGGTATTATGTAGCCAATAGGAAGATGGGACCCAAACAAAAGACAAAACCATCAAAATGCAATTCACAGTGAGACACTTGCAAGAAGGCTGCGACCCGTTCGAGTTAAAATATGAATTCTCGTATGAATTCGATTTTGAAGGGATGACCGAAGCATGCGGAATCAATGTTACAGTTAAGGCCCAGAGTACAAGCATTTGATTTCCTAACAACCATGTATAGAGATCTTTTAAATGGATTTTGCAGAAGAGTAACGCAGAGTTATCTTTTGCAAATACAGAGAAGGTGAATCAGTTGCAGAGCGAATTCCTTGAAGCAAGCATCAGGTTCTTTCTTATCTTGCAGCTATCCTTGTGTGTTGTAACAAGTGGAATTATTCTCGTATTACAGAAGTGTTTAAGAAGTGATATTCATCTGGTTGTTTTGCAAATGGCTCCTAAAAGGGAATTCTCTGGTAAAGTTGATTATTTAGAAAGGAGTGTGTGTGATGACTTTTTAGAACAGTTGACGCTGTCAGACAACCAGGCATCTAAGGCCAAAGAGTTAGTACCCAGGGCTCCCCGTCTGAAGATTGGAGAAGGATTATATGACAAGGGTAACTGGTTAAGAGACCCACAGGTTGGACTGTCTGGGTTGGGGTTATTTAGAATCGGATTTGGGATGAGGAATTCTCCTGCTCCTCAAAATAGCATTTGGGAATTAGATGTTGGGAAGTTGGTGGTCCCAGGGGTGTTCATGGATATAGATTTGTTAACCCAAATGGCATTGAATTATGATTCAGTTACGAGGTGCATCCAGGATGTAAATGGAAAAACCCTCATGGAGATTAATGCAAAAGAGTTGAGAAAAGCATTTGGGCTCAATGAGTTCACCAACTTCTTGGAACCTATAAACTTCACACAATTAGCTCAGGTGTACAGGGCACAGAGGAGTCATCTTAGGAATGGGCCTCTCAAAGAACTTTTTCTGAAAGTAGGAGGGTTAGCAGTTGTAGGGCCCAACACACAAGAGCCTTTTTCATTAAGTATGTTTACCTTGAGGGCAAAAGGGATGTATTGGGCACTTTGCCAAGTTCTAGGAGAGGATGCTGAATCGAATATGCCAAACCATTACTTGCTAATGATTGTTCAAATTTTGAATCCTTCTCTGGCTATTACATTTGATTATGCTTCTTATATTGCCGATGCTATCCATGGAGGGTTGATAGGGATAAAGAATGGAAAGGTGGATAGGCCATTTGGGTGGTATTCACTCTTGATGCACCTCTTTCTCTTCAAAGGTGGTGATTATTTCGCCAGTAGTATGGACCTGGTAAAAGAAAAGGAGGGAGAGAAGATGCCGGTACAACTATGGAGTACTATGTTGTCATGGGACAGAGAGGATGCTAGTTTTCTAAAATTTGATAAATATTTTGCATCCAAAATAAGGACTCTCCTTTGCTCTGACAACCCAAGAGTCCCCAAGGTTCTTCTGGAGTTCTTAAGACCAAAAGAATTCGCAGAAAATATCAAGATAGTTCATAACTGGGGTGATATGTACTTATATCCAGTCTCTACAGTTTTTAGAGTCTTTGGTTTCAGAGGCACCCCATTTTTGTTACCATACCAGGTCCCCCTCAAAGTGGGAATAGCTGAGATTCTCAAACAAATTGGTAACCTACAAGAGGCAGAGTTAACAGGCAGAGGTAAAGGGACTATTTTCCCTACGGCTACAGTAGCCCACCAATTTGTAATCACCAAGGGAGGCTGGAAATGTTTTGAGGATTTCCTCAAACCCTACCATTTGTCCACTGCAGTGTCTAGATGTGCTGATCCAGAGGACTTTTACGATGGTGTGTTCTGGAAGAAAGTAGCATGCAGAGGTAGGCCTCATCAATTCCACTTTCCTGAAGACCTCATCAGGAATGAATTTGATTTAGATGAACAGGAGTTGAGGAAGGAAAAGTGGGTAGCTTACAGGAAGGCCCTAGATTTTGTGCATCAATTTGATGCTAGCTATGACCCATTGTCTAGATTCTTCCCATTGGAAGAGAAGATAAAATTTTTGATTATTTGCTTTGAGGATGTAATGCAAACAATAAAGGAGAAGAGGGAAGTTGTAATCAAGAACAACCCTGAGAAAGCAAGAATGATTTTGGGAAAATCAGCTCCCACTAAAGCAATCCCTCCTGGTGATTACACCCTGCATAAGAAAGCAGGTTATAGTGTGCTGGTGTCTACAACAGGGGAGCCCTCTTCATCCAAAGGAAAGAGGAAGGCACAAGAAGTCATTGACATTCAGGATAGCCCAAAGAAGTAGAGGGTGGGAAAGGAACTGCAATCAGATACACCCCTGTATTCCCCATCCCAATCCCCTCTCCACATAGGAGACAAGCAAGCAGCAACTGAATATCTCTCTCAGTTGGACAGCTTGGGGGAGATTGCATATACATATGATGAAGTGGAAGAAGGGATGCCAGAAGAACCCACTGAAGTACAGATGGAAATCACATCAACTGAACTCAAAGGCCAGGAGTGGGATCCTGAGATAAAGAAGGCCACTAGTGCCTTTCTAGCTGATGATAGCTTTGTCACATCTGAAGCATTCATGCAATTTATTTGGAAGCAGCATATAGACAAATATAATGCTAGATGCGAAGCAAGAAAGGCAGAACAGCTTAATAGAGATCCAGCCTCAGTGGAGGAAGAAATAAAATAGGAGATGATGGAAGAATTCAAAACCATCACTCCTGAACAGGGAAGGGATCTAGTAGCACAAGCTAGAGTGCTCATTCTACCAGAATGGAATATTGCTGATGCTCTGGTACTAGATGCGGTAAGGAAAGAGACTAAACCCATGGAAGGGGTTACTTTCAGTAAGGACAATGCTGCACTAGTCATGTGGTCCCTTAAAAGAAATGAGGACAAGAAAGGTAAGGACACCTCAGGGACAAGTCACATTGGTGGATTGATGATTAAGAGAGTAGAGAGTACAGGGGTAGTAGAGGTTGCTAGCACTGTGCTAGAGACTGCCAAATTTAGTGTTGCAGTGGCTGAAAAGGAAGCCAAAGAAAAGGAGGCCCTCCAGTTTAAATTGGAAACAGTTTTGAAGGCTTATGATAGTGCTAAGGAGGAGATAAGAGGCAAAGATAGCATTATTGCTAAATTGCAGAGCCAGCTAGCAGGACAACACCAACAAGGTGAGTCTTCAACATTAATGATCACCTCTTCTCCTGCAAGACCTCCACCTACTAGCCCCATCATTGAGCTCCCACCATCTTCTGCGCCTTCCAGCTCTCAAATGATTGAGATAACTCCTCAAGAATTGGAGAATCTAAAGCAGACTCAGGCCTATTATGCGGGGAAGTATGAGGAGAAGATAAAAGCCACAATCTCCAGTTTTGCAGACACTATAAATGCCTCACTCCTTCACAATAGTGTAGGAAAGGTCATGGAGATATGGACTGAATTAAGAAGAGATAAGGCTATTTTGATACCCATTTTTGACAGATGGAGGCCTAGGGAGCAAGACTTAGAGTTCATGTGTGTTTCCTGTGATGAAGCAAGAGCTAACCCTATTATCAAATCCACTTCTGATATCACTAAGAGTTTATTGCAATTGGCAACAGAGGTGGATAATGTGGAAAGAAGGGTTAAATTGCTTAAGAAGGAATACACTGATCAAGTTTGTGAGTTGCTCCCAGGAATTTTTGCCAATCCAGATCAGCTGAGAGATAAGCAGATATGGCTCAATGAGATGGATGCCAAGTTGTCAGCAAGGGTCAAAGGAATCATTGATCTGGATGATACCTCATTCTTTTTTATAACCATACAGGAAATAGAAAGAATCAAATCACACTATAGTTTTCTTAACTCAGAAGTCAACAAACTGAGAAATTCTTGGAAAAGGTTGACTAAAGTTAAGAATGATGTGATTAGTTTTGTATGGCCGACAGAGGAGACATATAGTGAGTGGGGAGTTAAATATTCCACTCGAGATCCGGAGCAGTTGGAGGGCGCCCATGAAGAGCCAGAAGAGGTTACAACTAAACAACCCATTGAACAGACTGCTGGGGAATCTAAGAAGAGCGCATAACTGATTCACGCAAAAAATTGTAACCTCTTCAATTTTTGAAATAAATTGTAACAAACTTTCCTCGAGAAGTCCGAAGCTTTGTGCATCCATATTGTTATAAATGGATACCAGGACTAGAGAGAAAGGAGATCACAAAAATTTTGTAAGAAAACGCTGCAGAAATATTATCTGAGCTTTTCCAAAGTTTAATGGAGAATCAGACTTTTGTAAAATCTTTTCAAATGAATATCAATTTACAGGCCGTCAGTTTTGAGTGAAGCTTTGTGTCATCTTCAAACTTGTCCTTAAGTTTATTTACTGTTTTCATTCTGAATAATCCAGGATTTTCTGTTTGATTGAAATTGTAAGGCAGTCTCAGTATGAGTGTTTTTAGTTTTTCTCTTTAGGAGGGAAATTAAATATGCATGATCATTCTTACCAGTAAATACTTTGGGAGAAACTTTGAATTTTGAGGACCATAGTTTAGTTTGAAGTGATTGAATTCTTGTTGGTGTTAGGCATTCGCAAGGATTAATGGAAACCAAGTTGGTGGGAAGTATAGAGATATTTTGTTTCAGGAGTTTTATTTGATTTTGAGAGACTCTGTAGCTTTGGATAAAGCACTGGTACTAATCGAAGCTGTTTATTGCATGCTTTGTTGATCAAATATGCTGGAGTTGAGTATTGTTTCATTCTTTGTTTTCAGTTGTTTTCAAGGTGAATAAACCCACTGGTTTTCTGGACTGGTTTGCTGTGGGTTTGTTGCTTAAGAGTGTGAAGTTAATTCACAAAGGGTATACCCACCTGGGCTCAAGGAAGAGCCCGAAGTGTAGAAGGTCTAACCAAACCTTGTCATATGTTGTCTCTAAAATCCCTTTATCCTTGATGTCTTCTCGGCACCCATTTTAGATTGTATTTTTAAAGGCATTGAAGGGGAATCGGATTTTGAGAACAACACTATCTATGATCCAAGAATCATTAGTATTTATGTGAGATATTAGGGCTTTTTCTTCATACCTTTCTTCATCTGATCCATCTTTGATAGCCACATAAACTACTTCCTCTGTATCAGTTTCATTTGATTTATCATCATTGGATTCCTCATCAGCTATTAAGCATGACTTTCTATCTCTTCTTCTGAAGTCTCGGTGTCCTTTGCAATGATTATCTTTCTGTCTATCATTTCGGTAATCTCTCTTTTTTAGTAGAATCTTTGTTAGGACAGTTAGAAGCCATATGGCCTATCTTATGACAATTGAAAAATTTCAAAGGTAGTTTTCCTTTATACTTACCTTTTCCTCTCAGTAACCTTCTAGCTAATAGTGCTTCAAACTCTTCTTGCTTTCTGATTTCCTCATATAGTTTGTGTACTTCCTCTATGTTCTTATGAAATATTTCACTTGCTCCACTGTGATCTCCTTCAGAGTACTTATACTTTCTTTCATTGTAATAATTAGATTCATCAAGATGAAAAGAACTAAATGCAGATTCAACTTTATTTACTGATGACCCACTGTTATCAAAGTTACTTAACTCAAATGCATGTAGCTTACCAATAGTAACATCTAAAGAAACTGGCATATTGGGTACAAACCTTAATTCATTGATTGTAGAGACTCAAATTGCATAAGCTGGTAGAAGGGTTCTTAACAAGTTACTTGTTATATCATTTTCTTCAATAATTCCACCCGCTTCTTTGATTTGATTGACAATCTCCTTTAGTCTTGTACTGTACTGGGTTATGTTCTCACCTTCATTCATCCTCATAGATTCAAGTTGTCCTCTTAGACTATCCACTTTTTCTCTTTGAACATGTTCATCACCTCCATACATAGATATGAGCTTGTCCCACATTGCCTTTGCATCATTGCAGCCATCTAGATCATTAAACTCTGAACCGGTCAATGCAGATGCTATTTCAATCACTGCTTGAATATGTTCTTGCTTTGCCTTTATCTCTTCCATTGTCAATGGATAGGTGCTTGGTGTGATGAAATCATTCTCTAGATAATATACAACATATTCTCCAACTCTTGATAGGTGCAACTTCATCCTTTTCTGCCATGTAGAGAAACTTGACTTGTTCAGCTTCGGTGCATCCCTCTTATATATCTTTGGATCTTTTCCTCAAGTACCTTTAAACTTTTTCTTCCGGAGTCCAAAGCTCTGATACCAATTGATAGTTCTAGTACTCAAAGATAAGTACAGATGCCAAACTAATAAGATGAGAGGAGGGGGTGAATCATACAAACTTAATCTTCCATAAAAACATCAGATTCAACTTCGGTAACATATACTTCAGCAATATACCAAAACTGCTAAACATGCAAACTCAAAAGCATATAAACATCATAACACTCATAACACCAGATTTAATGTGGAAACCTAAATAGGGAAAAACTACTGTGGGATTTTGGACCCACTAAGAAATATAATCTTTTAGAGTATGCTCAGTTAAAAGCAAATCCTGTTAAAGATTACAAACACATTGCTAGATGTGACCCGGTTAAGGGATTTCCCTCAGATCTGTTAGGATCTTCACCTTGTTAGAACTGACCTTGTTAAAGGATTTCAAACACTCAATCAAAATGTCACCTTGCTAGAGGGTTTTACAAATAAGACTATTAAGTCCACTCGGTTAAGAGATTTTTTGTCACTTTACAAAATAACAATAATAAAAATCTATCTACAGCTTCACATCTAAAATGCTAAAGTAGATTCTTATTTGCTCAATACAATATAGACATAGAACTAATCTTGTCAATCTACTGGGCTCTATACTCTGTTATTCAAAACAGGTCTTCAAGCTTTTGTGTTTGGTAATCACTATGTAGCATCCCTATGCATACACTTGCCCGCATGCATTGATTATCAATAGTTCCTTATTTATACACAATAGCTAACCGCTTAATCTCCTTTATCACATTTCCCATGATCAATCATAGCCATCAGATCTTCAAACTTTGACCAGGTTCATTATATCCTTCAATCTAAAAACCTTTTACCTCACCTAGGAACTTGCATACATTTCTTGGAACTTGTGCTAGGGTATTGCGGTTCAATCTGAGCTGTAGATCTTCCTGCCGATTTTCCTTTGCCATAGATTCTTTAACAAACTTCATTCATGACATACCAATCATTTAATCATAGCCAGCTCATCAGCTTCCTTCATTAAATAATGCATGTAATCATTTAATTCATTCTATTATTACTTGGTTGCAACTTGGTAAATACTAAACTTCACTCGGTAGACATTCTGCCTTCATTAACCGATAGAGATAACCTTAGGGTTTACCGACTGGGTTCCTTAGGGTTTATCGACTAGGTTCTTTTCTTGGTAACATAGTATAGTATTAACCTTACAATCAATAACATATGTATGATATCAAAACAATCTAAACATCATGATCTCATCATTGTCTAACTCGGTAATAGTTGCCCATTGAATAACTTATTCCTCCCCTGATTCATCACATTCTTTCTATGTCTTTTACCGACTTATTTATACTCGTCAAATCATACTTCTCAAGATATGGCAACATCATACTGAATTAGAAAATCAATATCTTGACATCAATGACAAAATAATAATATTAAGATAGTAAATATAGTTAATCAGTTATATCCATAATCATCAACAACCTTCTCAATATCCTTATTGAGATGCCAACAATTTCTCCGTGTTTGTTATAATGGCAAATGTCAACAAAAGTCTCTCATTCACTTCTTCAACCTCATTATATTTAGATAGCTTACAAACTATAACCATTGGAGTTCCAATAGGTTTGCAATCATCCATTCCAAAAGTTTTTAAGAATTTCCCTTATGTACTTAGTCTGATTGATGAAGATGCCATTCTTTAATTGAGAGACTTGCAGGCCAACAAATGTTTTTATCTCACCAATCATGGACATCTCAAATTCTTGTTGCATTTGTTGTGCAAAGCTTCTTCTCATCTCATCATCTCCCCCAAAGATGATATCATCTACAAAGATCTCAACAATTAGGTGTTTTCCTTTAGCTCCACTCTCCAGATACAGGTTATTGTTATCACTAGCTCTTTTGAACCCTATGCTTAGTAGATATGGGTGTAACCTCTCATACCAAGCTCTTGGTGCCTGTTTTAGCCCATACAAAGCCTTCTACAACCTGCATACCATATTCCTCCCATCTTCAAATGCAAACCCTTCTAGTTGCTCTATGTATACTTCTTCCTCTAACACCCCATTTAAGAATGCCGATTTGACATCCATTTGGTATACTTAAAACCTTATATAAGAAGCAAAGGCCAACAAAATTCTAACCCCTTCCAGCATGGCCAGCGGTGTAAAGGTTTCTCCATTTCCAAACCTTATTCTTGAGAATAGCCCTTACAGACCAATCTTTCTTTGTTTCTTATCACTTTACTGGTTTCATCCATTTTATTTCTGAACACCCACTTGGTGCCTATTACATTTTTGCTTTCCAGTTTGGGCACCAGAGTCCATGTATCATTTTTCTCAATTTGCTCAAGTTCTTCTTCCATGGCTTTGACCCAGTCATAATATTTTAGAGCCTCCTTTGTTGTTTTGGGCTCAAAATGGAGAGCATGCACCCATTCTCTCTTACTCTTCTTCTAGTTAGAACTCCTGCATCCTTGTCACCGATGATATTTTCTGCAGAATGATTATTTCTGACATATTTGGCCAATATCGATTCACTCCTCGGAGCTTCTTCTACTAGTTGTATAGGTTACACTTCACAGGATTCTTCATTAGCCACTTCAACAAGATCTTATTCAGTAGGTTCCACCAGTACATTGTACTCAAACCCTTTATAGTCCTCTGGTTCACTCTTACTGTCCTATTCATTTTTCTCAGAGTACTCATCTACTCTGACTTTTGCACTTTCCACAATCTTATCTGTCCTTTTGTTTAACGTCAGTATGCCTTGCTCTTTGTTGAGTAACCTAAGAAGGTTCCTTCATCACTCTTGGGATTAAATTTTCTAGTATACTTATCCCTCTTGATATAGCACCTACTTCCAAATACTTTAAAATAACAAACATTAGGTGACTATCCACTCCATAATTCATAGGGAGTTTTATTTGTCCCTTTCTTTACCTATATCCAGCTCAAAGTGTATACTTAAGTGCTTATTACTTCTCTCCGGAAGATATGTGAGATGTCCTTCTATATCATCAGATTTCTTGCACAATCAATAATAGTTCTATTTCTTCTTTAAACAACTCCATTCTGCTGAGGTGTTCTAGGTGTAGACATTTGTCTCATAATCCCCTGTTCCTCACAGTAATTCATGAACTCTTGAGAGGTGAACTCTCCTCCTCTATCTGATCTCAGACACTTCAGATTCTTACTAGTTCCTCTTTCTACTCAAGCCTTAAACATCTTAAACATGTGAAAGGCTTCAGATTTTTCCTTCAAGATTACAGCCCACATCATTCTTGAGAAGTCATCCACGAACAACATAAAATATCGGTCCCCATAGAATCTCTTGGTTCTCATGGGACCGCACAATTCTGTGTGAACTAAGTCCAACACATTTTTCAGATGAGAAAGTTTTACTACTGAAACTAGACCCGATCAACTTTCCTAGTTGACACTCTTTGCACATAGCATTTTCATGTTTTACTATGTCAGGCATACCTCTGACAGATTTTGCCTTACTGACTTTTACTATGCTATCAAAGTTAATATGACAAAATATTTTATGCCACAACCAACTGTCTTCAACCTTAGCTACTAGACAATTACCTATGGTGGTGTCTAGATGAAACAGATTGCCTCTTGACAGTTTACTGGTGGCAATCAGATTTCCTGATTTGTCATTTATTTTACACATTCCTTCATTGAACTCTAACCGCTAACCCTTATTGTTAAGTTATGCAACGTTGAACAAACTATATTTTAATCCCTCTACCTAATAGACATCATCACAGTTTTTCTTATCATTTAGGGCTATAAAACCCTTACCTTTTACTGCACAAGGGGCATCATTTCCGAATCTCATAGTTCCTCTATTGCAGTCCTCCATGCTGAGGAATTTGTTCCTATCACTGGTCATGTGGTGAGTACAACCACTGTCGATCACCCATTCTCCACACCAGTTTCTGCTAGAGATCAATGCCATATCTCCTTCCTCTGTGCTATCCTCCTTGACAACCACAAATGCAATGCCATCTCCATCAGATCCCTCTAATTCTTCATCAATGACTCCTTCTTCTACAAGATAACATTCCTTCTTGCTCTTGTCGCTATAGATTATGAAATTATCCTTCCTATCTCTATCATTGTCAGGACATCTTGAAGCAATATGACCTATCTAATTATAGGAGAAGCACTTTAAGGGTAGTTTACCTTTGTATTTTCCTTTACCTCTTTGCAATCTTCTTGCCAATAGAGCTTCAATTTCATCTTGCTCCTATTCCTCAAATAGCAGATTGTCACTTTCATGGGAATGACCGGTTTTGATAGTAGAACTACTACTTGTTTCTTTACTTCTCCTTGTTGATGCATACATCATGGATGCTTTCAAAGCAGCATCAACCTTTGGTACGCTGTTGTCATAATTGCTCAACTCAAAAGCAGTCAACTTACCGATCAGCGAGTCAAGAGTTACATTGACTGTTCCCAAGGATCCGAGTTCTTGGATATTAGAGACCCTTATTGCATACTGTGGTAGCAAGGTTCTTAGGATTTTGCTAGCCACATCCTCCTCCTCAAGCTTTCCTCCAACACTTTTAATGGAGTTTACTACATCCTTTATCCTCTTGCTATACTACTCTATGTTTTCTTCTTCCTACATCCTCATCTCATCATATTTTCCTCTCAGGCTGTCTACTTTGGCCTTTTGAACATGGGGATCTCCCTCATAGACCGTCTTCAGCTTATTCTATATCTTAAAAGCTGTTATCAAATATTCTACCTCAATAAATTTATTATCTGAATGTGAGCTAGCAAATAAAATCCATAGTCGTAATATTAACTTGTCTTTCCTTGATCTGGTCCAGAGTAAGAGTCTCTGAAGGTTCATTGTACTTTGTGATCAAATGATTCCAGTAGTATTCACCTATGGATCTTAAATAGAGTTTCATTCTTTCACACCATAAGGTATAATTCTTCTTAGAGAACTTAGGACCCTCCTTACACATCATCTTGGATCTCTCCTTAAGACGATTAGGCTTCTTCTGATTCTAGGGACTTGAAGCTCTGATACCAATTGTTAGTCCCAACTGGTGCTGGGAGGGGAGGGGTGAATTAGCACTTAATCAAATTTTCATAATTAAACTTTTAACTTAAATCTGCATTCATCTAAAATCAAACAATATACTTAATCACTAAAGCAAAATATGCCAGCATGAAAAGTTGACAGTGACACCAAGAAGTTATCTCATGAAAACCCAAATGGGAGAAAACCATGGTGTGAGTAGGAACTCACAAAATTTGTACTCTTCTGAAGTACGCCCGGTTAAGAGCCATCCCTATTAGGAGATTACAAAGACACTGTTAGGTTCCACCTGGTTAAGGGATTTTGTTCAGGGCCCGTTAGTGCCTTTACCTTGTTAAGAGTAGCCTAGTTAAAGGACTTAGAACATCAATTAAGATGTCACCCGGTTAAGGGATTTTATAATAGGGACCTGTTAAAGTCCACCCGATTAAGGGATTTATGTTGTAGTAGTTATAAAGCAACAAATGGATGATCTACTGAACTAGCTACCGATAGCTTGATCAGATCTCAATATTCATCACACTCAATACACACCGGTTGTGTCTTCTTTGTACAACACTAGTTTTCCTCTTACACCTTCAACTCTTCACTCAGCCGGTCACCTATCCCTCAGTACTGCACTCTACCGGTCCTCTGACCTTCGGCTCTATACTCTGTCGGTCCTCTGTCCTTCAGCTCTGCACTTTGTCGGTTCTCTGTCCTTCGACTCTGTACTTAGCTGGTTCTCTATCACTTGACGCTGCACTTAGTCGATCTACCTCGAACACACTCTTCCTCTCTCTCTTCTCTTCACCTTGGATCGTATTCAACAAGATTTCCTTGTTTCAAATTTCACTATCAAAAAAATTCTGAATGAACTCAAGAACACTTTATACAATTTCTGCTGACTCTTTCAGGCATTCCTTCAATCAAAGCAATCATGGATTTCAGAATATTCAAATTCAAAATCTCCCTCTCTTTCTCTACGCACCTTACAACAATTTTGCCAAGTGTTCAACAACTTCTGCCACTGCATCTTCCAAAGATAGAAAATTTTGAGTCATGTTTAGTCAAATAAGTGCAAATGAAAAAATCTACATTTAATCATGCTTGACTGCATGATAACTAAAGGTTGACCTTACCAACATGAGATTTGGCGTAGACACAAGCTCACCAACTCATCCTTTGCCACTGCAGCTGAATAACTGATCATCACTCTGAGATTTATGGTGATTACTTGTCTTCCTTTTGTCATACCGGTGTACCGATATGCCATTGCACTCCTATATTACTGGTTCATCCTTTAATTGTCAGTTTGTTGTGCTAGCATCAAGTCTCTTCCCCTGTTTGCCAATGAGTTACCGGTTTGCATACAACTTCAAGTTTTCTTGCTTGAGTAACCTTTTGTGACTTCATCATCATCAAAGTGACCGATCTTCCTAAATGGTAGACCGGTTGACTTAGCTTATCTTTCCATGAGCTGATTGAACCTTTGATCGTTCAATACCAATGTTGTTTCCATGTAATGTAAGTCATCACTTTTGCTTACTAAAAACAAAGCACCATTCTACCTATACCACTTCACCGGTTAGTGTCTTCACTGGTAAGTGTTGGACATCAATGACAAATCTTAGCACATATACCAGTTCTTTGGATTGATCAGTTTTGACAATGCCAACAATCCAATAGCTGTATCAATGTCATTCTTCTTCTTCCTTTTTGGAGTACCGGATGGAGCTGAAGGTGTTACTTTTGGTGCTTTCTTCTGTGCCGATAACTTGAATGTAACTTTCCCAACCAGTTGCTTTTTAGCCTCTACCTTGGTTTCCTTTGTTTTCTTCCTTATAACCCTTTTGAATGCCAGGGGTGTGTCATCCTCAGATGTAGACTCTGTTGTGATAGACTCAATGAATACTTTTGGTTCTTTCATCTTCCTGCCTTTCTCTAGGATAACATCAATTAATGCTTTGATTTCCTGTGAAACCTTTTCTACAAACTTGCTTGCCTTTCCTTCCTTCTTCTCTCTCTTCTTCTGGTAGAACTCTATTTAAATCTCTTATGTCTTCTTCTTAGCAGTAGCATAGGGCTTCTTAGCCTCATCAACAAGTATATCAATCAACATCTTCAACATAAACAACTCCTTCCAGAACACGGGAAAAAGCTCCAACTGAATCTTCCAGGGTAGCCACATGCAGATACCACTTAAAAATTGGCTTGGGATGGTCCTTGACCTCAACAATAGTCGGGTTTGCAACAAAGACATGAATAGATGATGATCTCACTTCCATGATTAAAGATAAATACCTGCTAATCGCTTCCGATGAAAACCCTAACAAACTCTTCCAGTTGTTGGTGAAATCGCTCAAGAAGATATCTGATCTCACTGAATCACCTCTAATCACTCTGAATTGCTCTTAATAACACTAAATCGCTGTGAATGCAAGGTGATAAAAAATTAAGTGAATTCGAACTTATATCCTCCAAGAAAAACCCTAATCTTTCATTGACATCAATGACTTCTGGTGAAAGATATCGGATCTTGAACAAAACATATCCATGCTAGATAATCATCTCCAATGTCTGGAACATTTTTCATAACCTCTTCCCAGGGCATATGCAACATCTTCATGAATTTTTCCTACCCCTAAGGCATCTGCCTTAGTTATCAGATGAGCTACCTGCCAGTGCAGGAGAAACCTCCTCTATGCATTCCCATCCGTTGATTGTTCTTCAATCTTTTTGACTCATCTCTAGGTGTGATCTTTCTGGATTTCATTAACCTTCTCTTTCCCTTTCTCATTTGATCCTCCATTATCAACTGGTGGATTTATGCTTCTACAAAATTTAGCAATATTTCAAACCTCATTAAATGCATAACATGTAACATTGTTCCTTTGAATTGCCTTGCTAAAACTAGTGTAATTTCTTGACCTGCATTGATTAGCCATATGTCCAAATTTTCCACATGCATAGCATTTAACATTCATTCTACAATCTTCTATCTTATGACCATACTTATTGCATTTAGAACATTGACTAGGAGAAAAATCAGGTTTCTGATTTGCTCTGTTTCTACATTTCCTAGCCATGTGACATATGGTTTTGATCTTCATTAGCAGTACTAGAACTCTATCCTTTCTCAAATCCAAGTCCACTGGAATCTCCATTATACCTTTGTCTCTTGAATAACTCATCTAGTTGTGTTGAACTAATCTTGAATTTCTCTTTATACTCACTTGTAGTAGTTAGATCATCTATTAGATTTATCATTTGTCTCTCAAGCTCTTGTTCATTACTCTAGGATTGTACTAAATTAGTTCTCAACATATCATTCTCATGACCCAACCTACCACATTCTTCAAATTTGTTCTTCAAAGATACAACAATATTTTCTTCCGATCTTCAATCTCTTTAGACATTCTCATAGTTATAGCTTACATTTCATTTTTCATGACCATGTTCTCTTAACTCAATTTTTGAATTGTTCCTTAAGTGCATCTTTCTCTTCATCATCTTGATTTTGGAGAAGTTCCTTCCTCCTAGCTTGAATAGATGATAGCCTCTCCTACAACACAAGAATGAATTCCTTAGTAGAATTCAATTCATCTTGTAGCTTTAAGTTCTTCAACCTTTCAACATCATAATCTTCAAGTGCCATCTCAAGTTGCTTTTCCAAACCCATATTCATGGATTATAGATTCAAGATCTTCCTCAAGTTATTAAACTTCCTATGAGGCACAAGGCTCTGATACCAATTGTTGGAATCCAATAACACTGAGAGGGGGGGTGAATCAATTTTATACAAAAATAATCAATTTTAACCTTATTAAAACATGCATACACCAATCGGTATACCGATACATACATAATTGAAAGAAGTAAAGCAACCAATAAGCCAATCACATAAATGATAACCATAACACATAATTATACATGGAAAAACTCAAAGAGGAAAAACCACAGTGGAATTTGTGACCCACAATATCAATCCACTGGCCATATGAAGAGATATTATAAAATATAGGGGCCTGCACTTGCAGGAAGACTTACAACCTAGAGCACACTGCTCAATCACAAAAGAGCCTCACTGACTACATATAAATCTAGACTACAATCCAGATAAGTGTTGAACTATAAAATATATCATCTTCTATGCCACAATACAGTTCCGGTTAAGCTTTGTCTGTTCCACTCTGAAACCCTAAACCCTTTACTAGAATAACCCTTACATAAATATCCTCACTTATATGATCTCTCTGATATATTTCATATTGTATCACATCCACATATCCATTAACATTACCATTACCATTATCATTACCATTACCATATTAAAATGATCTAATCCAACTAACCTATATACCCTATACAACTTATCATGCCTTATGTCGGCTTACAAAGATAATTATAATATCAATATACATGTCGGCTAGATAACATAAATACATGAATGTCAAAAGTAATTGCCGATGCCAGATCCAAGAGATGTTGGCCTTCAATACCGATAACCTTATTCTAAACCTTGTTAGCCTGGATTGTCGGTAACCAAAGAAATCCTTCTATCATGTTGGTGTCGGTGCCGGTGAAGTGTCGGTGAAGTGCCTGCCAGTACACAAGTGAACCAAAACATGAAGCCAAAACAAGATACAATATTTCCATCAATGACAACATAGTGAAACCAACCAATTGAGTATCAATTGCCAACATAGGCTTCCCACTATGGCTTTTCCCTTTACCAGGTTTTCCACGTACAAATCTTGGTGTCATGTGTTATGGATGGATGGTAACTGTTTTTGTATTTATGTTTATGTTTGAATGATTTATTAGTCATTCTGGTATTTGGTTTATGCAATCTTGTATTAAGTTTATGGGTTCCGATAATAAGGATTTAAATGCTTAAAGTTCTTTAATTCGATGAGAACTGATTCACCCCATCTCTCAGTTGTCCTTTGGTTATCTGAGTTTTCTAACAATTGGTATTAGATCTTGGTCCTCTCTGTAGAAGCTTAACTGCTTGAGGAAGATCCTATGGCATCTAGCAGTTCAAGTTCATCTAGTTCATCTGCTGCTATTTTCCAGAGGGAAATTCCTAGGCTTGATGGAACAAATTACAGGGTATGGATGATTTGGATGGAGACTCATCTAAGATGTCTTGGAAAGGAGATTCAAGAGATCACAAAGAATGGAGTTACATCATTTAATCTAGCATCTAGAAATCTTCCTCCTGTTGGTCTGGATAAAGAGCTTGAGAATGATTGTAGAGCTAGAGAAACCCTTTTGCGTGCACCTTTTGATCAACAAATTATGGGACTAACTGACAAATCTACTATAAAGGCTATATGGGATAAATTGGAGACTCTGAAAGAAGGCGACCCTACTGTTAAAATTGCTAAACTTGATGGTTACCAGGAAAGGTATGAAAATTTGAAGATGGAAGAAGATGAAAGTTTTGTTCTCCATTTTGAAAACCTCTGTTCCCTCTCTTTTAAAAGTGAATGTTATTGCCTCTGTGCTGCAATGGAAGAGGACAACAAAAAGAGTGAAATAAAAACAACAAGATGAGGTTTCAATTTAGGAAACCTCCTACACTTTAAGCTTATAAATGCTTGGGCAGGTGAACCCTTTTATGACTATTTTCTTACAAAAATAGTAAATAGTATACAGAAAACTAGTGTACATTCCTATAAACTTTCCTTACTGACCGATACAACTAAACATTAAATGGAAAGTTGATTTGAAGTTTTTGAAAAGGACCACAAAATGCATCAAAAAACCAATAGGTAAACTAGTGCTTTATTCGAGCAATAGAGTCATCTACAGCAGACTGCAACCTAACAAGAGAAACTCGTACACAAGTCACAAATTAGTGATCTATTGACTATGTATATACCTAACATATACAAAGTCCTAATCTGCACCAGACTTCACTATGAGATCTACACAAAAATACTGATATCAATGACTTTGTTCAAAGTACATTTATATTTTCTCCTTGAGAAAAAGACTTAAAACAACTTCATTAAATGCCTAACAAGTCATTCAGATAAACAATCCTTGATTACTTAAATGAAATGAACACCAGTACAATGACATAGAGACAATACAAGTCTGAATTTAAAATTCTCTGTACTCTATATTTTATTTCTCCATCAAAAGATTACAAGTACATCCTATCTGACTTAGAAATTGCTAAAAAAATGGCTTGTATTAATTTTGCTAGAGTTTAGCTACAAAATTTGTGTCCCTTCTCTAAGTAGTCCTGGTATTCATTTATAGAGATATGGATGTGACAAGCTTCGAACTTCCTAGAAAAGAAATATTCTCAATCCTAACCATAATCCCCCTTAAAAAGGTTACATTGTTTACCATTGAAGAAGAAGCATAACAAATCAGTTAACCAGCCGAAGAAAGGCCAACTGACTACTCAGTATTCACAGATCAAGTGTCAGGTGCGTTTGATTCTTCAAAATTGTGATTTAAAAAAATCGTTGCAAGAACTAACTACTTCTGGTTGCCCAAGCGTTATTGCATATTGGAGCGTTGATTGATTCTTCCTTCACCTTGTCCCTTTCATCACATATACCTTCCAATTCTTGTTTCCTAAATAAATCACAAAACCGCACCTATTTTCTCTGCAAATCCTCTCGAATACATCTCTGCAAAAATTAACTTCAAAACAATGTCGGATGGGAAGCCGCATAGTTCTGCCATTAGTCCTTTTGAAAATTCAAATTTTCGTACCAACGGACTAGAGAAGCTTTCCTCTAAGCACTTTTCCTTTAGTCACTAATCTGCAAAGGTTACAAAATGAGCACTTTCCCATTGCAGTATCACGACAGTTGTTGGATTACTTCATTATTACTCGGGCTTTAAAGAACAGTCACAACTTAACTGCCAACACATGACAGATTAAAATTAACCACCGAGACTATTGGCGGTCTGTCACTGAGTCGCAAGGAATAACATTATAGGCACTTCACAACTACGGTACAATGACAACCTTTGTTAGTCCCAAAATTTTACTTGGGTGCCACTTGTCTGCCACCTTGCCTTGAGCCGGACCCACCACTTGACCTTGGTTTTATACCCTCCGCTCTACCACATGTCACCTTAGGATTTGGCTAGTAGATCCATCTGTTCACCAACTCACTCACCATGTCAGCACCATCAGACCCGCCTTTCTCATGGGCCCTACCACTTGGTCACTGATCCACAAAGAATAATATTCGGGCAACTTTGCATGGTGGATCAGCGACAACCGCTAGATCAACAAGAACCTGCTTGATCTTTAACTTGATTTTCCTAAGCTGCTCTCCTACCGTGTGTCACCACATGGCACCCCCTGATTGGCTCCGGAGTCCCTACCTCGACACCTTAGCATGAGCTCACTAACCGCTGAAATGAAGCTCTTCTTTGTCGCTGAGTCACGATGGATATTCTGATGAGCAACTTTATGTTGCAATCTCGCAACAACCGTCAATCATTTTGAGCTGACCATTCAATTTTTAAATTTCTTTCAGAACTTAGCCACCACCGCTTTAACTGTCTGCCTAGGCCCACTACTAGTGCTTTGTCATTGGGTCGCAAGAAATATCTGTCACACACCTTTATGTCGCGGTCTCACGACAACCATCAGATCTTCTTCCCAACCGTCCGATTTTCCTTGGACTTTCTCAACTTTTACCTTGCCTGAGTGATTCTCTTCTCACAAGCCCCACCACTTGGTCGATGGGTCGCAACAAATATTCCATCGCACAACTTTATGTTGCGATCTCATGACAACCATTCATCTAACATGAACTTGCTTGATTTTTAAATACTCGACACATACATAGGAAAAGACATAGGACCTAGGAAAATATGCAAAATATTTCAAAATTAAAGGAACCTGCCTAAGCCTACAACAAAAAGTGGCCCCTCCTTTCAACGATGCGGTGACCCTTCCACTTAAGTGGAAAAAGGTAATGGGAAAATAGAAGATTTGGAGAAAAAGCAACAGAGGTTTATTTTCAAATGGTTTTGAAATGCCCAAAAACCCTAAACCCTTAGAACCATAAACTTGCAGACAAAGGTCAAATTTCTGAATTTTGATAGACTCCAATAGCTAAAAGGCAATATTTTCAACATATTTAAAATAGTGATAACAACGACTCTAACTGGGGATGGTTGGATGCAAGGCCAACACAAGAATTTAGAAAAAAATCTAGAATGAAGACCAACAAAACTCTAACAAAAGAAAACTAAAACAAAGTAGAACAAACAAAAGCAAACCTAAACTATTGTGTATGGAAAAACTAATGAGAAATATTGTTTCAAAAACTATCCATGCATTGGTAGTTCCTATAACTCACCATTCAATCTTTGAAGTAAATAGAAATATTTCCCATTAACATTAAAAATGATCAAAGGGCCTATCCGTAGTGATTCAAATTTCTTGTGCTTGCCTTTACCTTGATATCTTGCATTCCACTGCAACACCATATCACCAATCTGGAATTTTCTTATACATTCATTTTATCAAAAAGGTACTTTGACTGTAATTGAAGTTTCATATTTCTTTTATGAGCTACAGTCCTCATTTCCTTCATCTCTACTAATTGAATCATTCTTTCTTCCATGGGCTTAGACATTTCTAATCCTTCAATCTGCAAAAAATTGTAAACTGGAAGCAAATTATTCACAGGTAGTCTAGCTTTCACTCCATAAACTAGCTCAAAAGGGGATGTACTAATGGCCTTTTTTATAGTCACCCTGTCAGCCCATAAAGCTAACCTAAGCTTTTGATCCCAGAACCTTTTATTTTCCTCTAGGATCTTCTTGATAATATTGAGGAGACTTCTATTACTTGATTCTGCCTGGCCATTTCCCCGTGGGTGGTATGGTGAAGAGTATGACATAATAATCCCATAATTAGCACAAAATTCTGCAAACTCCTCAGACCTGAAGCACATGACATTGTCCATGACCATTTTAGCAGGCACACCAAACCTTGTTATTATATTATCCATCAAAAAATTGATGACCACTTTACTAGTGGTCTGTTTGGTTGGTATGACTTCAATCCACTTGGTGAAATAATCTGGAGCCACCAGGATCCATCTATGAGCCCTGCTTTATTTTTCTATTATCTCTCCAATAAAATCAATGCCCCATTGAACAAAAGGGGCTTCAACTATAACAAAATTCAAAGGCAAAGCACCAACATACTTTAGTTTAGAAGAAAACATTTGACAAGGATCACATTTTTTAACATACTTATGAACATCCTTGAACAAAGTTGGCCAATAATGCCCTACTCTAATTATCCTACTAGCAGTAGTCTTAGCTGAATAGTGGCCTCCACATACCCCATTATGTATCTCTTTCAGAACCTTCTCAGCTTGGAATTCGTCCAGACAAACCAGTAGCATCCCATCTATTAGGATTCCCATAGATACTGAGAGGGGGGGGTGAATCAGTATCTAACTGGTATATTAAATTTCTTAACTTAAAACATGCAGAACATATTAATACTGTGTACCGGTAAGAAGAAAGTAATGCAATAAACAGAGATAAAAACAACCACATGAAAAACACACCATAACACAAGGATTTAACAAGGAAACCCAGTGTGGGAAAAACCTCAGTGGGATTTGTCACCCACAATATTCACTTACTGGCCAATAAGAGAATATTACTGCTACAAGAGGGGCCTACATATGCAAGAAGACCAACTACCTAGAGATCACTGCTCAGATACAAAATAGGAAGTCTCACTGACTTACAAAATGGATTATATAAATCCAATGTCTTGTACTACTTCAAAATAGCATTTATAATGCCAGATCCAGTATCGATTTCTGCTCTCCTTCTTACATAAACCCTTAACCTATAATTTGCATAATAGGTCTGCCTTATTTTGCCTGATTTCATTCCTCTTTCTTACTTACAAATATTCTACAATGATCTCTCTTATATAAGAGTCATTTTACAACTTGCCAAGTCGGCTTACAATGATTTTACAAATAATAAACAAAATATATTACAATAAAAATCCTATCGGCCTCTGTGCCGGTATGTTACCTTTCACTGCCGGTGTCGGTGATCTGAGTGCCAGTGTTGAGTTTGATCTTGCTAGTACCGATGGAATGCCTCGCCGGTGTCATAGGATTGTAAGGTTGCCATCAATGACAAAACCTTCAATCACCTACAATGTCTCATTGGAGTGTGCATATGCCAACAATCTCCCCCTTTGGCATTGATGGCAACACTCATGAGAAAATTTCAAAAGTGTATCCAAAACTTGTAATCCAAAAATGTGTACCAAAAATATATGAGCTCCCCCTAAGCAAATAAGTCTTTTGCAGATTATTTTCTCATACTACTACTCCCCCTTTGGCATCAATGACAAAGGTTGTCAAGGTGTCAATAGAGTTATAGTTTTTCTGTCTCAACCTTGTAACTGGGTGGTTATAATTTGAAAAAGATCCCCCAAAGCCAAATTTATACTTTCCATAAATGTTTTACTATCTTTTATTGCTGCCTCTATTCTTTGAATTATATCGGTGAGGTGCTGCATATGCTCTGTCGGTGTTTTTTGTCCTTGTACTAATGCCTCAGATATTTCCTTTCTCAAGGATGCTAGATAGTCCAGTCTTGGACTTAGTCTTAGTCTCATATTTTTAGCCTTGTTTATTATCCTCTCCTTTTGTCTCTCTAGCTTCAATAGTTCTACCTCAAAACTAGTTATCTTTTGCTCAAAAACTGATAATGTATTAGGTGAATTAACAAAATTATCTGCAAGTTTATTTATTTCTTCTTGTACCTTGCTCATTTTCTTATCTATGTCCACTGTTAAAAAGTTTGTCTTGCAAGTATCTCTATACAGAGTTTTGAATTCCTTCAATATGTTACATAGATCTGGTAGAAGTGTGTCAAATTCCCTAGTACACTTCTTTATTTGATTCTCAAAGAATTTTTGTTTTTCAATTTCCATCCTGTCTTTGAATGCATGTTCCTTTATTTGTTCAACTATCACTGTGTTGTCAGTAATATACTTTGACAAAGTGTCAAGTTGACTCAAGGAATCCTTATTATCTATGTTACATTTTGGAGCTATCATCTTCAAAATTGGGATTGTGTCATCTATAGCTTTATAAGCTTGTGAACTACAATCAGTTATTTTCTTCAAAGAATCTAAAAGAACTTCAGTTACATTGGTTGATTTGTAGCCTATGGAGGAGGAACCAACATTCTAAATATCGCTGATGGAGGAAGTAACCATGCTTGTAGTGACCTTTGTTAGGTCAGACTGTGTTTCCATTTCCTTAAGCAAGGGTTTTTGTTTCTCTCCTGTTGCCGGTGGCACTATTTCCACATGAACATGTTCCTGTTCCGGAGCCTGTTGCTCTGCTTGTTTTTCTGTTTGTGTCTCTATCTTCCAATCTGTCGATTTACCTTCAGTGCTATCAGTGTTGTCAGCTACTGGTGGCTCACTAGCCATGTTAGTCTTGTTGGTATTCTGGTATGGTTTTGTCATTGATGTCAACACCTACTAAAACACTAGCACTTTGGAGATCTAGCAGCATTCACCGACAAGCAAGTAACTATTGCACAGTTACTAGTATATGGTTCATCGACAAGATATAATGATTACCGAGACTTGGAATGATATGGAAGACACCTGGTAATGTTGAAGACATCATGTGGAAACTTTGTTTTGAAGAAATAATCATTGCTATATTCATATTTGCATATTTGCTTTTACCAACAAATAGGTCCAGGTTTACCTAGGGTTGCACCGATAGGTTTATCTTTTCCAGATTAGCATGGCACGCTATGGAGATGACTAATTATTGTTGTAAATGCATTAAGCCGACATGTTTAATCGGCTATTGCATCAGATACTATATTGTTTCTAAAATGTTTTTATTGTAATATCTTGTAGAGCCGACCTACTAAAATTGGTCTTAGCTTATGGTATAAATGTAAGATCTTATTTGTAAGATCAAATGTGGAATGCAAAAAATAATTGTGTGAAGGTATATGCGAGATTAAGCAGAGCTATACATGAAGACATCATTTGAAGGTGAAGCTAGGTTTTTGTGAAAGCATATTAGCATTACAACGGTACTGAATCTAGCATATGAAGATGCTATCTTGTGCAGTACATTCTTATTGGATTTAACCATCCAACTGTAGTCAATGTGACTCCCTTTTTGTGATTGAGCAGTGAGCTCTAGGCTGTTGGCATTTCTGCATGTGCAGACCCCATTTATGTACACTTACTATATGTAGTAGTATCATCTGATTGTGGGTAAGGTTTCCCACCGTGGTTTTTCCCCTTACAGGGTTTCCATGTACAAATATTGGTGTTATGTGTTGTGGATGACTTTGTGTTTATGTTTCATGCATTAATCTTTACCGGTATAGCAATTAACTGTTAACACTATCTACCGGAATACTTAACTGGTTTACCGATATTAAGCATTAAGTTGATTAAGTTGTTTTTGGTTTGAATTTATTTAACAACTGATTCACCCCCCCTCTCTCTTGTCTCTATTGGTCACAAATTTTGATTTCCCTCCTATCCTTTTGTAAGAAAATGAATAACTCTGTCTGCATACGAAGAGATCAGGGAAATAGAACTCAAGAACAACATATAACAAGGTTTGAGAACGTTCTACACTTTGAACTTGTCTGAAGTTCAGGTGGGTATACCCTTTGTGAATAAATTCACACTTTTAAATAGAGATCCACATTAAACCAATGCATAAAAACCTATGGACCTCATCACCTTTGCAAATACTTGAAAACATTTGAAAAGAATATGTGTTTATCTTCAATATTGATCACCAAGAAGGTTATGGAACCTAGAAAAACTATACCAGTGCCTTATCTTGGGCTTCAGAGTCACCTAATCTATACAAGAATTTTGAATTTGGACATTTCAATACATTCTATCACTTCAACTTCATTAACTTAATATATGCCTGACATATATGTAAGTTTTTTCTTTATGCTAAACCTGTTCATCAAATTCAAGCAGAAAACACTACTGATTCACTAACAGAGGGGTTCTACATGTATTTAATTCCTCCCCTTGAGCCAAAAACCTAAAATACCTCTGCAAGATTGACTTGCAATCCCCATCCAATCAAATAACCCTTGATTATTTAGAAGAACATAGAAAATCAATAAATGCATGCAAGAAGACAACAGAAACATGAGCTCAAAATGATCTGGTCTGTATATTGATATCCATCATCAATTTCTACATCTAACTCAGAGTAATTATTCAAATCCAGAAAAAGGCCCCCAAATATATTTTTGCCAGAGTTTTCTTATAAAATTCTTGAGATCCTTACAAATGAGAAGAAATTGGAAATATGAAGAGGAGGGAAAAATTAGGTCTGCAACTGAAATTGCTAGATGTCTCCTTTTCCAATTGAATTTCAATTCCTTCCTTTTCCCCATGGAAACTACTCTCAAACTATCTGATCTTTGTTGAAACAAACTTCATAATTGCATTCCTCATCTCGAGAGCTTTCTAGTGATATATGATACTTGCCATTTTGACAAAAAATGGAGCCCTGAGCAAATTAATTCCTCATGTGTGCACATCATTTAAATTTTTCATTTATTCATATAGTTTGAACTATATAATTAACATGCATTTAACTTTTATTTTTTCTCTGATTGTGCCATGACACTTTGCCACATGGCAGCCTTCGATTGGTTCAATAGGGTCGACTAGACGCCACCTTGGATGACACCTCATCACCACCATGTGTATGCCACATCACTGCCACTTGTCTATCCACCTGTCACCACCTGTACACCACATAATCACCACCTAGGTGCGATCGGGATGGGACCCGCCTACTGGATATCTAACTGTACCTGCCACCTAAGCGCCACCTGGCTTTCACCATTTCGCGGCCTCTAATGAGTGAGCATCTCACCTTCGCGAAGCACCGTGGATCGTCCGATCTCCTGAAACATGCATGATCTTTACCCTGCTCCATTTTCAGAAATGCTTTTCGCCATTTCACGGCCACTAACATTCATGCATCCTGCCTTCACGAAGCTGCGCTGACCGTCGATCCTCTCCAAACCTGCTCCCTAGTTAAGTCAGCCTTTCTCTGCAAAATTCGCCCTCTTTCCTTAGGAAGCGTGCCTGTGTGGGGTCCACCTGTCACCATCTGTCACCTCCTCGATCACCTTGGGATCCGCAGTCATGCATGGGCCCACCTTGGGCGCCCAACGGGCACCGTCCGTCAAAATCCTTGATGGCTTTGACATATTACATGGGTGGAGATTTAGTTATAAATATTAAAACTTTTCCTCCCACCACCAATGTGGGATATTGCATTTTATCTGGGACTGCACTTTCTGGAAGCTTTTCCTGAGTGTAATGACTCCTCTTTGCACTTGATTGAAATTTCAATGCCCTTTTCGACCATGCACAGGAGGTTTAACACCTTCTTTACTCCATACACCATGCAAGGAGGAGGCATTGGCTATCGATTGCATTCATTTATGAAGTTTCTGCACTTACACCACTCCACGCATAGCAAGGAGATACCATAGAAGCCAACACAAGTTATGCACCTGCTAATTGCAATTGCTTGAAAAGTTCTATGCATCCTACAAAGCCATGCAAAGGAGCACTGGAGGAGGAAATTAGAAGGTTTATAAACCTTCAAACATGCCACGTGAGAAAGGGGAAATTGCATTTGTCTTTGGCGATTTCTGCCTTCCTCAAGACATCACGCAGGAGGAGGCATTGCTACTATGGGAGGTTTTGAAACTTTCAATGCCCTTTTACACAAGGTACTGGCTTTACACCCATCATTGCATTAGGTTCAAAGTATAATTCCTTAGCTTACCATGCCCAGCTTGGAGGGAGATGGGAGGGCATGTGAGAAGTGGTTTTTTCTTGGGACACTTGCCTTGCTAATTTGCTGCATTTTCAATGCCCAACCAACACTCTTCTACACTCCAAGCAAGGGATTCAACACCCACATAGAAGCCTAGGCTCTTCTGCAACCATAACACATACCACGTGAAGGCTGAAGGGAGATGGGAGAGCACATGAGAGTGGGAATACAAGACAATTTGTTTTCAACTCCCCTCACCATCCACCACGTGACCATTTGCTTGATGGTATTTTCTATTGCTCCCTTATCTTCCCTCTCACGCAGAGAGGGGAGTCCTTCACCAACAATGTTGTAGTCAATGTGCCATGTTGCTTCCCTTCAGACACACACGTGAGCTTTGGGAGATGGGGGGCACATGAGGGAGGATGCTATGCTGAAGTTGAATTTACTTGCATCTTATGTAGTCCTCCTTCAAACACCATGTGCCAGATTGATTTGTCAAATGGGAGATTGGATGCCATAAAATAAGAACAGTTCGCCACAAAAAATAGTGCACAAGCATGAGCGAAGTCGGGCCCCAAAGTGGGTCCGACTAAAAAAAAAATTCGTTTCCATGCAACTAACCCTTGAAAAATGCTTCAGGAACCTTACCCTTACCTCTAGAAACAATCGGCATTGTTTTTGGATCATCAATCTGCATTTCACAACTTTCAAGCACTTGCACCACATTTTCGCATTTAATCGCAAAGACAAATTTTTCAAACTGGTCAAAACACCTTTTTGGACCTCGCCATCTGACAGGCGTGTACTCTGAAATACAAGGATGAACTCTACCAAATAGTTTCTCAAAATGAGTCCCGAGCGAAGAGATATTAATTGGTGAAAATGACAAACTGGCTTTGTCGACACCGCAGACCTGATGAAGTCAATGTTCTGGCAACACATGATGCCTTTCTCAAAAATATCAAACGACCTTCGTAGGCCCTCAAATTTGAAACATAGGTACCTTTAAGTACATATTAAAACTTGTAAATCTTAGTTTAATCACAAGACTAGCAAGATGCAAATGGTGTGCTCACAAAAATGGCTACATTAACTGATACAACACTGAAAGTACGGATAACTGAAAATGATGGCTAAATGAACCCTTTTGAAAACTGATCAAACGGATTGGCAGAGGCTTGAAATTTGAAACATAGCTTTTCATTTATACCAACAATAGCCTAGAATAAATATTCTGACATGACACCCATTGGGGCAACTTTTACACTTATGCGAAATAGGGCTCCGACTAGCTGTCGAAATAGGGACTTCCGAAAACACACCAACTACAAACGGATTTGGCTTTGAAAACTGAGCAAATGGATTCATTAGGACTTGAAATTTTGCAGGCTGACTCACATTTATGCATAGAATCCAATCTACTTTGAATTTATTCATGACGATCAACAGGGAAAAAGATATAATTGCTCAAATTAGGCTACTCAATAAAATCTGCATTTGTGCCTAAAACGCACTTTCAGCTCACTTCTCGAAATGGGTACCTGGTAAACTTATCCAAACTGAATTTTGAAAGTTTCACTTCACTGAATAGGCCAAATGAAAGGTGTAGGACATGAATCCCAAGCCTTAACCCCTGAAATCAACTGGCTCCATTTTACCCCCTCTCTAACTAGGCCATTCAAATTGACTCATTTTTATCATTTGGAAATGCAAGGAAATTTTTTGAAATGGGCCTCTAAACTTGACTCAAATTTAATGAGTCCCAATAGTGGCTCTGACTAGGGATGGTTGATTGCAAGATCAACACAAGAACATAGAATCAATGGTTAAGAATACCACCCAAAAACGGATCACTTTCTCTTCTCTTCTCAAAAATAGGGCTTCCTTATTCTACCCAAACAACAGGGCACTTTATTGAAGACCACACAACTGAAGCAAATCAACTATACAAGATATACAAACATACCGACAACTGATTACAAACTGCTCAATCAATCTTAGCATTTACCTCTATCAAAAATCCGATTCTCATCACTTGATACCATGATCCAAACAAAGGCACTTTTCAATAACAGCTGAGCATAATTCTTATAATCAACCTCTGTTGTCTCACTACTGTAACAGTTGGTGTGCATACCTCTTGTCTGATTCTGAACTTTGTAATCACACACTACTTCAACACAAGTAAAAACATGAGACAATTCACCATAGAGGCCTTCCCACAAGCTGCAATACACTTCACTATCCCAATCAATTCTACCCATTGCAAGGGCATCATCATGCTAAATCTCAAAAATAAAACATTCATTTTAAACATTGTAATTCTCACCAGCACATACCTTATTATCATTTAAATCAATAGAATGAGGGACACTACTAACTAACTGATGCAAACAAGGAACATGAATGTTACAATCCGGATGTGATACTTCATTATGCTGATCACATTCTATACTATCCTTGTTTATCAAACTCAAAAATTTCGCATTCCCAAGATCCCATTCATGGAAAAGAATGCATACCTCTAGCTAAAGCAAATCCTCAGCTAAGTCTTTCTCTTTCAGGCTCACATCCACCTGAAACACTTCCATTTGTGGTCTGAAATAATCATCACATAACCCATGCCTCTTGTCTTCATCATGAAGTAAATTTTTACAACCCATGTTACTGTTGTTCAGAACTTTATCAGCATTACAAACTTGTTCACCACAAGGGGAAATCTCAACATTTTCATCAATGAAATCAGCACCATGAACATTAGTACCAAAAACAAAAAATTCCATATCCAGTTCAAGCATACTATCATCATTTTCATTCTTTTCATGGTACCTCAAATTCTGAAAGCATTCAAACACGGGTTTACTTAAATATGAAAATAAAACATTATCAACACTATCACATACATTCTTATCTTCAGAAACACTTTCATTTTTAGATTCATAACCGAGGCACATAACTTGGTCTTCTCTTATATCATCTTCACAAGATGAATAATAAGAATTCTCATAACCATCATCAGCTACATGACTGGCATTCATTTGCTGATCAAAAGAAAGTGAAACACTTGTGCCAAGATTGTTCTCATTCTGAAATTGATCTTCATTGTTCATTTGCATACCTTCAAGGTGCTGGGAATAGAGCTCATTGTCCTCATAATCAGCAACACCACTCCATTCTGAAAGACATTCATCACTGGGTACACTTGCACTGAACACATCATCAACATCATTCATAATTTCATTTTCAGATTTATCAGACTTAAACAAAATCTGATTTATATTGTATTGCACATTTTCACTTGCATAATCAGCCACATTTGGTGATCCTTCAGTACTTGGTATTTGAACATCAAATACATCAGCAACATTTAAAGATTGATGGTCATTACCATCATTGTTTTCAATTTCACTATCCTTGAGAGATGCATGATTCACTTCATAATTGGCAGCTACATAATCAACATAACCGGCATACAAATCAAATGGTACATATCCCTTATATATGTCTATCTCTGTATCAGCATTATCACAACAATTCCCACTGATCATTCCATCATTACTGTGAGAGGCAACCGGTATTAATAGCAGAAGATCTTGACTCTCATTCAAATTTGAAGCACATGCATCAACAAAACCATTCGGAACTGCAGAGCTTGATGTACCTAGACAAGGAATGATTGGTTCAATTTCTTGTGGTATTTCACCATTGAAGGCACTTTGACAAGAAACCACAATAGACACAAATCTCTTGGCTATCCCAAATTTAAAATTATTTTCGATGTCCCTAGCTATGTTAAAAGATTCATACAAGGTTTTGGGTTCTTTGTTTCTCAATAGGAAATCCATCTTCTTACCAAAAGCACTCATATAGATATCTAGACATACTTTATCATCAAACTTATACTTTTTGGAAATCTTAGACAAAGTTTGTGAAAATCTGATATTAAATGTTGTACCAATTCATCTTCCCTGATTTGTATATAAGTGAATTCTTTCATCATATCATAATCACTCATCTTCTCATCAAATTGATCTAAGAAATCTGAAACTAATTCTTCCCATGAGGAAATACAATCTTCCGGTAAAAAAGAGAACCAATCCCTTACATCCTCTTTCAATGATTGAACAAACAATTTCATGCATACATCTTCTTGGCAAATTTCAAACTCTCCTATCAAATATGAAACTCTTTTCACGTGTTGACATGCTAATTTTGATTTCTTCCTAGTGAATATAGGCAAATACTTTCTGATTTCTGTGGGTATGGGATTTGGGTAACCCAGAATACCTTCAAAGTTTAGAGCACCATAATACTTCATACTGAAACTCTTCCTATTACATGGTTGTTTTGGTTTACTAGGCATGGTCATATGTGGATAGGATTGGGGCTGAAAAACTTCACTACACATTTCTTCCTATTCCCACAAATGATTATACAATATTGGATAAAAAACTTCAAGCACATATCATCATACTGATCTATTCATAACATTGATTGACACAAATCTTTCCAAATTTGCATACTACAGAAGATCATATACACTGGATACTTTAGCATCATAGATATGCAAATTAATTTTGAAAACCTCTTTCCCTCTAGACTAGTGCTGTTCACTAAATGGGAAAACAACATTACACATTCAAATTTTCATAAGAGATGTCTTGTATTTAAAACCTTTGAAAATACCTGGAGATTTGCAGCTATACAAAACTTGTAGATCTGAAGATTAACATCCACTTTCAGCACAGTCTTTTATCACAGAGTTGCCACCTCTTGCATAGAGGACATTTTGAACAACAGGATACCATTCAACACTTATTTAATTCTCTGTTTCTCTTTCAATCTTGCTGCAATAAACACTCTTCTAGGCTATTTAACACTAGTATGAACCACAGATTCGCCACCCAATAAGGAATTGGGGAAAAATTTGCACACAGCTACAAGAACATCTTACAACTCTCAACAATGCATTCACTGTTACTCTTTCATAAAATATGACATGAAACTCATGGATACTTGCAGATCCAGAATAAGGAACACTTTCTAACTCATAAAATCACTTTCACACGGTGTGCATACACAATGGACAGACTGGCTGGATATGAAATTAAGCAATTCATATTCAGCAATTCCCCGATAGAGGCGCCACTTTTGTTGGTCACAAATTCTGATTTCCCTCCTATCTTTTTGTAAGAAAATGAATAACTCTATCTGCATACGAAGAGATCAGGGAAATAGAACTCAAGAACAACATATAACAAGGTTTGAGAACCTTCTACACTTTGAACTTGTCTGAAGTTTAGGTGGGTATACCTTTTGTGAATAAATTCACACTTTTAAATAGAGATCCACATTAAACCAATGCATAAAAAACTATGGACCTCATCACCTTTGCAAATACTTGAAAACATTTGAAAAGAATATGCATTTATCTTCAATATTGATCACCAAGAAGGTTATGGAACCTAGAAAAACTATACCAGTGCCTTATCTTGGGCTTCAGAGTCACCTAAGCTATACAAGAATTCCGAATTTGGACAATTCAATACATTCTATCACTTCAACTTCATTAACTTAATATATGCCTGACATATATGTAAGTTTTTTCTTTATGCTAAACTTGTTCATCAAATTCAAGCAGAAAACACTACTGATTCACTAATAGATAGGTTCTACGTGTATCCCCTTGAGAGAAAAACCTAAAATACCTCTGCAAGATTGCCTTGCAATCCCCATCCAATCAAATAACCCTTGGTTATTTAGAAGAACACAGTAAATCAATAAATGCATGCAAGAAGACAACAGAAATGTGAGCTCAAAATGATCTGGTTTGTATATTGATATCCATCATCAAATTCTACATCTAACTCAGAGTAATTCTTCAAATCCAGAAAAAGGCCCCCAAATATATTATTGCTAGAGTTTTCTTACAAAATTATTGAGATCCTTACAAATGAGAAGAAATTGGAAATATGAAGAGGGGGGAAAAATTAGGTCTGCAACTGAAATTGCCAGATGTCTCCTTTTCCAACTAAATTTCAATTCCTTCCTTTTTCCCGTAGAAACTGCTCTCAAAAGATCTAATCTTTGTTGAAACAAACTTCATAATTGCATTCCTCATCTCGAGAGCTTTTTGGTGATATATGATACTTGCCATTTTGACAAAAAAAGGAGCCCTAAGCGAATTAATTGCTCATGTGTGCACATCATTTAAATTTTTCATTTATTCATATAGTCTAAACTATATAATTAACATGCATTTAACTTTGATTCTTGCTCTAATTGTGCCCTGACGCTTTGCCACATCGCGACCTCCGATTGGTTCGATAGGGTCAACTAGATGCCACCTAGGATGACACCTCATCACCGCCATGTGTATGCCACATCACCACCACTTGTCTGTCCACCTATCACCACCTGTGCGCCACATCATCACCACCTAGGTGCCATCAGGACGGGACCCACCTACTAGATATCTGACTGTACCTGCCACCTGAGCGCCACTTGGCTTTCACCATTTCACGACCTCTAATGACTGAGCATCTCATCTTCATGAAGCAGCACGGATCGTCCGATCTCCTGAAACATGCACGATCTTTACCCTGCTCAATTTTCGGAAATGCTTTTTGCCATTTCGCGGCTTCTAACGTTCGTGCATCTCGCCTTCACGAAGCCATGCCGACTGTCGATCCTCTCCAAACCTGCTCATTGGTTAAGTTAGCCTTTCTCTGTAAAATTCACCCTCTTGCCTTAGGAAGCAAGCCTATGCGGGGTCCACCTGTCACCATCTATCACCTCCTTGGTCGCCTTGGAATCTGTGCCCGTGTGTGGGCCCACCTTGGTCACCCAACGGGCACCGTCCGTTAAAAGCCTTAATGGCTTTGACATATTACATGGGTGGAGATTTAGTTATAAATATTAAAACTTTTTCTCCCACCACCAATGTGGGATATTGCATTTTATCTGGGACTGCACTTTCTGGAAGCTTTTCCTGAGTGTAATGTCTCCTCTTTGCACTTGATTGAAATTTCAATTCCCTTTTCGACCATGCACAGGAGGTTTAACACCTTCTATACTCCACACACCACGCAAGGAGGAGGCATTGGCTATCGATTGCATTCATTTATGAAGTTTCTGCACTTACACCACTCCACGCACAATAAGGAGATACCACAAAAGCCAACACAAGTTATGCACCTGCTAATTGCAATTGCTTGAAAAGTTCTATGCATCCTACAAAGCCATGCAAAGGAACACTGGAGGAGGAAATTTGAAGGTTTATAAACCTTCAAACATGCCACGTGAGAAAGGGGAAATTGCATTTGTCTTTGGCGATTTCTGCCTTCCTCAAGACATCACGCAGGAGGAGGCATTGCTGCTATGGGAGGTTTTGAAACTTTCAACGCCCTTTTACATAGGGTACTAGCTTTACACCCAGCATTGCATTGGGTTCAAAGTATTATTCCTTAGCTTACGACGCCCAGCTTGGAGGGAGATGGGAGGGCATGTGAGAAGTGTTTTTTTGTTGGCACACTTGCCTTGCTAATTTGCTGCATTTTCAACGCCCAACCAACACTCTTCTACAGTCCACGCAAGGGATTCAACACCCACATAGAAGCCTGGGGTCTTCTGCAACCATAACACATACCACGTGAAGGCTGAAGGGAGATGGGAGAGCACGTGAGAGTGGGAATACAAGACAATTTGTTTTCAACTCCCCTCACCATCCACCACATGACCATTTGCTTGATGGTCTTTGTTGTTGCTCCCTTATCTTCCCTGTCACGCAGAGAGGGGAGTCCTTCACTAGCAATGTTGCAGTCAATGTGCCATGTTGCTTCCCTTCAGACAGACACGTGAGCTTTAGGAGATGGGTGGCACGTGAGGGAGGATGCTACGCTGAAGTTGAATTTACATGCATCTTATGCAGTCCTCCTTAAACACCATGTGCCAAATTGATTTGTCAAATATGGGAGATTGGATGCCATAAAATAAGAACAGTTCGCCACAAAAAATAGTGCACAAGCATGAGCCAAGTCGGGCCCCAAAGTGGGTTTGACTAAAAAAATTTTCCGTTTCCATGCAACTGACCCTCGAAAAATGCTTCAGGAACCTTACCCTTACCTCTGGAAATGATCGGCATTTTTTTCGGATCATTAATCCGCATTTAAAAACATTTAGGCACTTGCACCACATTTTCGTATTTAATCGCAAAGACGTATTTTTCAAACTGGTCAAAACACCTTTCTAGACCTTGCCATCTGACGGGCGTGTACTCTGAAATACAAGGATGAACTCTACCAAACGGTTTCTCAAAATGAGTCCCGAGCAAAGAGATATTAATTGGCGAAAATGACAAACTAGCTTTGTCGACACTGTGGACCTAATGAAGTCAATGTTCTGGCAACACATGATGCCTTTCTCAAAAATATCAAATGACCTCCATAGGCCCTCAAATTTGAAACATAGGTACCTTGAAGTACATATTAAAACTTGGAAATATCAGTTCGATCACAAGACTGATAGGATGCAAATGGTGCACTCACAAAAATGGCTACATTAACTGATACAACGCTGAAAGTACGGATAACTGAAAACGATGGCTAAATGAACCCTTTTGAAAACCGATCAAACAGATTGGCAGAGGATTGAAATTTGAAACATAGCTTTTCATTTATACCAAAAATAGCGTAGAAGAAACATTTTGACATGACACCCACTGAGGCAACTTTTACACTTATGCGAAATAGGGCTCTAACTAGTTGAGGAAACATGGACTTGCCAAAACGCACAAATTGCAAACAGATTTGGCTTTGAAAACTGAGCAAATGGATTCATTAGGACTTGAAAATTTGCAGGATGACTCACATTTATGCATAGAATCCAATCCACTTTTAATTTTTTCATGACAATCAACAGGGAAAAATATATAATTGCTCAAAGTAGGCTACTCAATAAAATCTGCATTTGTGCCTAAAATGCACTTTCAGCTCACCCCTCGAAATGAGTCCCTGGTAAACTTATCCAAACTGAATTTTGAAAGTTCCACATCACTGAATAGGCCAAATGATAGGTGTAGGACATGAATCCCAAGCCTTACCCCCTGAAAATCAACTGGCTCCATTTTACCCCCTCTCTAACTAGGACATTCAAACCGACTCATTTTTATCATTTGGAATTGTAGGGCAAAATTTTGAAATGGGCCTCTAAACTTGACTCAAATTTAATGAGTCCCAACAGTCTCCGGGACCTAACAATTTGTATTAGAGCCTAGTCCTCTTCTTGCAAAAGTTTAACAACTTCATGAAGGACAGTCCTAAACTTGATGGAACCAACTATGGGATATGGAAGATCAGAATGGAGACACATATGAATTGCATTGGTAAAGACATCTGGGAAGTTACAAAGAAAGGTTATACTGCTAAAGCTATTTGGGATCATTTGGAAACACTGAATGAAGGAGATTCCACAGTCAAAATTGCAAAACTTGAGAGCTTCCGAGTCAGGTATGAACATTTGAAAATGGAAGAAGATGAAAGGATTTCTGCTTTTATGGAAAGAGTAAATGAAATTGTTTTGGGTATTAAATGTTGTGGAGGAACCTTAAGTGAGGATGAAATTGTTTCAAAAGTTTTAAGAGGATTGCCACCGGCATATAAAATGAAGGTTACTGCTATAAATGAGTTGAGAACAATGCCTAATACATCAGTAACTAGGGATACATTGATTGGAAAGCTTTCAGCTTTTGAAATTGAGGAATTTGGTCCTGTTGCTACTATAAAGATAGATTTGGCCTTTAAAGCATCAACATCATCTGCTCCATCATTTGATAAATCAGATTGGAAAGCCTTTTATGCAAGAGAACTTGAAAAAACTAGGAAGGAGAATGAAGAGCTTGAAGAACTTGAAGCTCTATTTGCAAGGAAAATGCCTAAAGGTCCAGTTGGAAGTAAGTATGAAGGTAAAGCACCCTTTAAATGTTTTAACTGCAATAAGATTGGTCATATGGCTTTGAGATGCCCTGATAGACATGCTAGACTAAGAGAAGAAGCTAGAAGAACATACAAGCCTAATCCTGAATATCAGAGATATAGATTTAAGAAGAACAAAGAAAAATCTTGTTACATTGCTGATGAAGGTGTGACTGATGATTCTGATGAGGATCCAACAGACAATGGATGGGTTTTTGTTGCTATAACAGAAGATCAACCGACACCTACTGCTCAATTGATAGAACAAGCCCTAGTAGCTAAAGTTGAAGTAAAGGATGAATGGATCATTGACTCAGGATGCTCACATCATATGACAGGAGACAAAAGTAAATTCTTGAACTTTCAAGAATACAATGGAGGTTTAGTAAGATTTGGAAATGACAAAGCATGTTCAATCAAAGGTAAGGGTACAATATCTCTTGATGGTAAGCATAACACTGACAATGTCTACTATGTTGAAGGATTAAAGCATAATCTTTTAAGTTTTGGTCAATTGGTTGAGAAAGGATTTCAGTTACAATTCAAAAATGGAAAATGCAAAATCATGAACAAAACTGGTTTAGAAATTGCAACCGGTAATCAAACTAGAGGTAATATCTTTCATTTGAATAATAGTGAAAAGACATGCTTGATTGCACATATAGATGAAAGTTGGTTATGGCATAAGAGACTATGTCATGTAAACTTTGATTGCATGGTAAACATCAGTACTTCTAAGGTAGTTAGAGATCTACCTAAAATTGTCAAACCTCAGAATACAATTTGTAAGGAATGTCAATTTGGAAAACAAGTTAGAGCTAGTTTTAAAAGTATTCCAGAAAAATCCAATAATGCTCTTGATTGATTCACACTGATTTATGTGGTCCAGCTATAACTAAAAGCTTACAAGGTGATAGATGTTTCATGCTAATAATTGATGACTATTCTAGAATGTGTTGGGTTACTTTTCTCAAAGAAAAATCAGAAGCACTTGGAAAGTTCAAACTATTCAAAGCAATGGTTGAAAATGAAACCGGTAAGAAAATCAAATGTTTAAGATCAGATCAAGGAGGAGAATTCACATCTAAGGAATTTAATGCATTTTGTGAAGTGAATGGAATCAGAAGAGAGCTATCAGCACCTCGGACACCATAGCAGAATGGAGTTGTTGAAAGGAAAAACAAAACTATCTTGGATGTAGCAAGAAGTATGTTATCTGAAGCAAATTTACCACATGTGTATTGGAGAGAAGCAGTCAGCACAATGGTCTATACATTCAAAAAAGTCCACATCAAAGGTGAAACCAGTAAGACCCCTCATGAACTATGGTTTGGTAATACTCCTACTCTTAAGTATTTCAAAATTTTTGGAAGTAAATGTTATATTAGAAGAGATGAGTATATTGGCAAATTTGATCCTAGAAGTGATGAAGGAATATTTCTCGGTTATTCATCTAAGAGAAAGGCATATAGATGTTGTAACAAGAGATTGCAAAAAATTGTTGAGAGTACAAATGTAAAAATTGATGAACAATTTAGAGGAACTTCAAGGTATATAGACTCTGAATCGGCAACATAAATTGTGACAAATGAACCTACACTAAATCCACTGGTATAGAATGAAGATCCAGTTATCCTGGTACCATTTGAGGATTCCATAGTAATTGAAGAACAACAACAAACTAAGACACCCCGATATGTAAGATTGAATCATTCTAAAGATCAGATAATTGGAAACAAATTTAAAGGAGTTATGACATGAGGAAGATTGGCAAATGAAGAGGTATGTCTTATTTCTCAAATTGAACCATCATCTGTTAATGAGGCATGTGAAGATAAATTTGGGATTAAAGCTATGGAAGAAGAATTAGAACAAATTGAGAAAAATGATACTTGGACATTAGTTCCCCAACCTAGAGATAAAAATGTAATTGGAATCAAATGGGTATTTAGAAACAAACTTAATGAAGATGGTAAGGTTGTCAGAAATAAAGAAAGACTAGTGTGTAAGGGATATTCTAAGAAAGGAGGAGTTGATTACAATGAAACCTTTGCATCGATAGCTAGAATTGAGGTAGTCAGATTATTCTTGGCTTTTGCAGCTCACAAGAACTACAAAGTTTGTCAAATGGATATTAAATGTGCATTCTTGAATAGAGATCTTGAAGAGGAAGTCTATATTGAACAACCTGATGGATTTTCTTTGATAGATGTCAATGATATGGTTTGCAGGTTAAGAAAAGCTCTGTATGGACTAAAACAAGCCCCAAGAGCTTGGTATGCAAGGTTGGATAAGTATCTTTTAAAGATTGGTTTTACTAAAGGAAATGCAGACAACAATTTATATTACAAAATAACTAATGATGATATCTTGATAATAGAAGTATTCGTTGATGATATAATCTTTGGAGGAGAAGATGGATTATGTAAGGAATTTTCTATTAAAATGTAGCAAGAATTTGAAATGTCTATGATTGGAGAAATAAAATTCTTTTTAGGATTGCAGATTTCACAGACTGACAAAGGTATATTTTTGAGTCAATCCTTGTACTTGAAAGAGTTACTAAAGAAATTTGGGATGGAGAACTCTAAACTGGTAAGCATACCTATGACTACAAATGACAAATTATCTCAAAGGGATGAATCTACACCTGTTAATCCAACTAGATACAAATCTATGATAGGAGGTTTACTATATTTGACACAAACCAAACTTGATATTATGAATGTAGTATGTATTGTTTCTAGATTTCAAAGTAATCCTAGAGAAAATCATGAATCAATAGTAAAAAGGATTTTCCAATACTTACAAGGCACTACAAATCTTGGATTATGGTATCCTAGAGATGAAAATTTTGATCTATGTGCATACACAGATGCAAATTGGGTAGGAGATGTGGATGATAGAAAAAGCACCACCGGTGGAGCATTCTTTCTTGGAAAGAGATTAATTTCTGGGTTGAGTAAGAAACTGAGTTGTACATCTTTATCAACAATAGAATCAGAATATGTTGCAGCAGCAACTAACTGTACACAGGTACTACGACTTAAGCAAATGTTGAAAGACATAAAGGTAAAATGCAAGGAACCCATTACTATATATTGTGATAACACTGCAGCAATTGATATATCTAAGAATCCGGTATTACATTCTAAAACAAAACATGTTTCTATCAAATTGAATTTTCTAAGGGAAAAAGTTGATGATTGTCATACCACCACTGGTAGAGACTTAGACAGTTGATGATTGTCATCAACCGACAAAATTTATAGAGAAATATTTTACTCCAAGCTTTGATGAGGAAGCTACTTCTCAGGGGGAGTAGTTGGTATATTGAATTGATTGGTATTTTGTATATGAACTTGATTTTATTATTGTAACTTTGGCATTTGATGTCAAAGGGGGAGAGATATCTATGGAAAAACATATTATCCTTTTAAGGAGAGATTGGTATTGAAAAACTTTGGATAACACATGTTTCTCCCAAGGGGAGAGATTGTTGTTTAGGAGAGATTGTTGGTTGTTGGTATTTGGCATTTTTGTTTTGGCACTTTGATGGTTTTTCCATCTTGTGTTGCCATCAATGCCAAAGGGGGATATTGTTGGTATTTTGGTATGGTTTTGTCATTGATGTCAACACCTACTAAAACACTAGCACTTTGGAGATCCAACAACATTCACCAACAAGCAAGTAACTATTGCACAGTTACTGGTATATGGTTCACCGGAAGGATATAATGATCACTGACACTTGGAATGATATGGAAGACACCTGGTAATGTCGAAGACATCATGTGGACACTTTGTTTTGAAGAAATAATCATTGGTATATTCATATTTGCATATTTGCTTTTACCGGCAAATAGGTCCAGGGTTACCTAGGGTTACACCGACAGGTTTATCTTTTCCAGATCAACATGGCACGTTATGGAGATGACTAATTATTGTTGTAAATGCATTAAGCCGACATGTTTAATCGGCTATTGCATCGGATACTACATTGTTTCTAAAATGTTTTTATTGTAATATCTTGTAGAGCCAACCTACTAAAATTGGTCTTAGGTTATGGTATAAATGTAAGATCTTAATTGTAAGATCGAATGTGGAATGTGAAACAGAATTGTGTGAAGGTATATGCGAGATTAAGCAGATCTATACATGAAGACATCATTTGAAGGTGAAGCTAGGTTTTTGTGAAAGCATATCAGCAATAAACCGATACTGAATCTAGCATATGAAGATGCTATCTTGTGCAGTACATTCTTATTGGATTTAACCATCCAACTGTAGTCAATGTGACTCCCTTTTTGTGATTGAGCAGTGAGCTTTAGGTTGTTGGCTTTTCTGCATGTACAGACCCCATTTATGTACACTTACTATCTGCAGTGGTATCATCTGATTGTGGGTAAGGTTTCCCACCGTGGTTTTTCCCCTTATAGGGTTTCCATGTACAAATATTGGTGTTATGTGTTGTGGATGACTTTGTGTTTATGTTTCATGCATTAATCTTTACCGGTATAGCAATTAACTATTAACACTATCTACCGGTATACTTAACTAGTTTACTGGTATTAAGCATTAAGTTGATTAAGTTGTTTTTGGTTTGAATTTATTTGACAACTGATTCACCCCCCCCTCTCAGTTGTCTCTAGGCGCTAACAAGTCTTACCAGTTGTGTCCTTGTCTATCACAATGTTGACCTTTTGAGTGTCAGCATCCATTGTGTATAGTACCTCAGGATTAGGATTAGTATCCTCTTGTGATACATCCATACTTTCATCTGCCAGTTGGTCTTCTATTGTTGTTATCGGTGGAGTAATTAGAGGCGGTGGGGATAAGTTATCTTTTATTTTGATAGTAATGGGCACACCAACCTTTCCTTTACCCTTATCTTTGTCTTTCTGATAGACTTTGATAGGCTTGGGTTTCATGTATTCTTCCTACTTTTCCTTCTCCACAAGGAATATATCCCATCCATTTTCTGTTTCTTCTGTTACCTCATTTACTCTTCCTACCATTAGTGTAATATACCAGTGTGTAGTAGAGAATACTGATCGGTTTGCCTTTACAATTAGATCATCTATTTCTTTTGGAGAGTTGACAGGGTAGACAACAAGTAATTTTTCGATTTTGATTTTCTTATCAATTTCTACAGCAGATTGTCTTCTTGCTTCCAGTCTCTTGAATAATTCATCTGGTAGTTCATCTACAACTTGCATCAAAAACTTCTTATAGATATCTGGGTGTAAAATGACACTATTTTCAACTTGCTCTTTCTCATCTGCTTATAGTGTATCATATAATTTTTCTATGTTTTTGAGATTTCCTTCTTCTGTGATTTCATCCAACAGTTTTCCAATTGGAGAAATATTCTGTTGAGTCATTTTCTTCTTAGGTGTTAGCTTTTTCTTTCAGGTTGTCTTCTTTACCGGAGACCTCACTGCCTGTTGTTTTTGTCTAGTTCTTCTAGGCGAGGGTGTGGATACCAGTGAAGGTTGTCTTTTCCTTACAACTCTTTTAAATTCAGCTAGCTTGTCACTTTCTAAAGAAGTTGCTACCGGTGACAGGTGAGTTTCTGGTTGTTGTTCCTGTAACTCATCTTTAGTGATACCAGTTTGTTTCAGTACATCTTCTTTTATAGCCTTAGCCTACCTTGAACCTCTTCTCACAGTTGCTTCTACTTTCTTTACTCTCTTCTTAGATTGAATTTGGCTTTCAATGGTCTCACCACTACCAAATAATTCTTCCTTAGGTTCATTTGGTGCTTCTAGAAGAGCTTTTTCATATGTTTCAATGATGTGGTCATCAGTCTCATAGCCCATTTCAGTAACCCAAATTATTCTTGGGATAACTTCTTCCATCTAGATCTCATCCTTTTTAATCACAAAACATATATCATCCTTGTATTTGTTAACAATTTCCTATGATAGTCTGATTCTTTTGTTCATTTTGGCCTTTAGTGCTTGAAAATCATTGATATTCTTTTCCTTGTTTTCACCCATGTTGTTAAATAAGTTTGATAATTGTTTTCCTACCGGTATGTCAAATACAAGATTCTTGTTGCCTATACCGAGCACCTGTTTGGTTATATGTAGCATTAAGCATATAAGTAAATTACCAAATATAAAATTTCCTTTCTTATCCTTCTTGATCTTCCCTAAATTGTCAATCAATTCATCCTTTAGCCATTCACATACATCAATTTTCACATTTTCTTTTACCATATCATGTGCACTTTTTATGCATAAACTGGAAACTGAGTTAAGTCTATTTGCATGTGTTACTTTGTATCCTAAAATCATGCTAACAAATCTCACATTTATGTCAGTCACATCATTAACCCTTAGAGACCTTCTATCGGATGTTGCACCAGTTAGGTTCATTACCTGGTCATTTGAGACCTTCTTTGTTTTGTCTGGTCGGCTACCGGTGGAGGGTAACCCTGTTACAGCTTTCACTACTTCCTTGGTAATTTTATGGATTGAATCTAACCAAAAGAATGCACCATGTACTCTGCTCAAGACTATCCTAATAACTTCCTTGGGGAAATCCGAAATGCTGAGAATTTTTGTGAATCCTAGGGTTTCAATAATTTGGTGTTCAGGTTTTACTTTACCGGAATCATCACAGATAATATATTTGTACATGTTCTTGATTTCTTCATCTCCTAATTCTTCTATATGCAAATGGATATAGATTCTAGGGTCTTCTGCATAAACAACTCCTTTGGGAATTTGGGAAAAAACACCTACATTGTCATCCTTTTTAGCTATCTCGGGAACTAGCTGAAATATGAGCCTAGGTCGTTTGATTACCTTGACCACAATAGGGTTTTCTATGAATTAAAGTACAAAGGAGGATGCCATGATTATAAATACCTTTTTTTGCCTTAGGAAGGATTGATTGCTGAAGTGTTTTGCCTCTTTGCTCGAATTGCCTTATCTCTGGAGATTTCGTGCTCTTCGAATGTTTGAATTCTCGGTGAAGTGAAATGGAGCCAAACACATTAATTTATAATGTCAATTTGCCAATTACCACATTTAATTCTTGCCAGTTAAGTAATCACTTAACTTTGTCTACCAGTATAGAAGTAAATTCAACTTCTTACCATCAACTGAGGGAATAATAGCGTATGTCTCATTGATTGCCAAACCCTCAAGGAAATTTCTTCAATTTGATGAAGAGACTCCTGCCGGTGGAGTGCTACTCTGTTCTTCCGGTGGAGTGTTGTTTGGTTCTACCAGTGGAGTAGTATTCCTATCCACATTCAGTTCTGATTTCCTGATCCATTGTTTTGAAAATTCTTGCTTAACTTCTTGAACCTTTTCTTTTCCTTCCAAACTAGGACCTTTGTTGTCTACCGGTGATCCTTTACTTCTACAAAATTTAGCAATATGCCCAATTTTGTTACATGCATAGCAAGTCACATTATTCTTCTGAATAGCTTTCCCATAAACTAAGTTGGTTTGTGTTCTGCATTGATTAGATAGGTGTCCAAATCTTCCACAAACATAACATCTCACTTTTATTCTACAATTCTTAGAGTTATGACCAACTTTGTTGCATTTTGAACATTGACTAGTGGGGGTGTTGATATTCTGATAATTTCTAGATCTACATTGATTTTCTCTATGACCATACTTGTTACAGTTAAATCATTTTCCACTGAATTTATAAGCAATAGGTTGTCTTACTAGTTTGCTATGATCCTGTGTGTTTGTAGTACCAAAACTTTCACCAACTTCAAAGCCAATTCCACAAGTGTCACCTTTAGGTTTTTGATTCTTTAGCAAGTTACCAAGTTCTTCAGAGCTTTTCTTGAGTTTCTCTTTATGTTGATTTGCAGTATCTAGTTCTCTTTCTAAGACTTCTTTCTATCTCATTAGTTCATTGGAGTCATTTTGAGTGTGTTAAGTTCTGATACTAAATGTAAAGTACTAATGCCAATAGCTTACAAGATGAGAGGGGGGGGGGGTGAATCATACAAACTTAATCTTCCATAAACTCAACAGATTCAGCCTCGGTAACTTATACTTCAGAAACATAACCAAAAATTGCTAAACATGCTAACTCATAAACACATAATCATCATAACACATATAACACCAGATTTAACGTGGAAACCCAAATAGGGAAAAAAAATTGTGGGATTTCAGACCCACTAAGAAATATACTCTTCTAGAGTATGCTTGGTTAAAAACAAATCCCGTTAAAGATTACAAACACATTGCTAGATGTGACCCAATTAAGGGATTTCCCTCAGATCTGTTAGGTTCTTCACTTTGTTAGAAGTGACCTTGTCAAAGGATTTCAAATACTCATTTAGAGTGTTACCTTGCTAGAGGATTTATAAATAAGACTGTTAAGTCCACTCGGTTAAGAGATTGTCTATCACTTTACAAAATAATAGTAATAAAAATATATTTGCAACTTCACATCTAAAATGCTAAAGCAGATTCTTATTTGCTCAAAACAATCTAGTCATAGGACTTATCTTGTCCCTCTGCTGAGCTCCCTAGTGTGTTAATCAAATAGGTCTTCAATCTTCTGTGCTCGGTAATCACTATGTAGAATCCCTATGCTTACACTTGCCCACATACATTGTTTATCAACAATTCCTTATTTATAAACAATTTGCTAACCACTTAATCTCCTTGATCACATTTCCCATGATCAATCTTGGCCATTAGATCATCAATCTTGACTAGGTTCAATGTATCCTTCGATCTGAAAATGTTTTACCTCGCCTTGGAACTTGCATTCCTTCCTAGGAACTTGTGCTAGATTATTGTGGTTCAATATGTGTTGTAGATCTTCCTCTTGATTTTCCATTACTATAGATCCTTAAAAAACTTCATGCACAGCATACCAATCATGTATTCATCTCCAACACATCAGTAGCCTTCATTAAATAATGCTTTTATTCATCTAATGTGATCTGTCATAACTCGGTTGTTACTCGGGAAATACTAAACTTTACTCGGTAGACATTCCACCTTCATTAACTGATATCGATAACCTTAGGGTTTACCGACTAGGTTCTTTGTTCGGTTGCATAGTATAGTATTAACCTTACAATCAACAACATATGTAGGATATCAAAACAATCAAAAGAACATGATCTCATCATTGTCTAACTCGGTAATAGTTGCCCATTGAATAACTTATTTCTCCCCTTATTCATCACATTCTTTCTGTGTCACTTACCGACATCTTAATTCTCATCAATACATACTTCTCAAGATATGGCAACATCATACTCAATCAGAAAATCAATTTCTTGACATCAATGACAAAATAATATTATAAAGACAGTAATCATCCTTCTTCAGTTATATCAATAATCTCCAACAACCTTCTCAATATCCTTATTGAAATGCCAACAATCTCCTTTCTATTATAATGCCAACAATCTCCCCCTTTGGCATTGATGGCAATACCAATAAGATATTCAAATTGATTCAGATTCAGATTGTTGTGGAGACTTCTCCTATTATCCTTGAGCTGTTAAAATCTTCTCCCATTTTTAGTAATCTTCTCCCCCTATCATTAGTCTTCTGTTATCTTCTTCATTTGAGGTTTTTCTATTTAGTCTACCATTTACTCTTCTCCCCTTTTGACAACAATTCCAAAAAGTAAAAGAACTAAATCATGAACTCTTCTGCTGTGAAGTGTTTTACCTTTTTATGTTACACATGCAAATGTAACATCTAAACTTGACCAGATCAATCTTTCCTTCAATACTATTTCCTGCACACCTTTAGAAAACCTCCTAAAGTGTGTAAATCAGCATCAATCTACACATAATATTTTGTAGATTCATCGAATTGATGCTTTCACCAAACTCTGTCAGTGAATAGAAGATAGGGGTAGGACCCCTAACTTGCTTCTGAGATACTCAAAAGTGTCCCTTGGGAGTGGCTTTGTGAAGATGTCTGCTATTTGCTCCTTTGAACTGATATATTCTAGCACAACTTTCTTCTGTTGAACTTCTTCTCTGAGAGAATGATACTTTATAGAGATATGTTTTGTCTTAGAGTGCATTACCGGATTCTTTGAAATGTTAATGGCACTAGTATTATCATAGAATATAGTTACTGGCTCGGTAACTCTTTCATTTATACCTTCCAACAGTTGTTTGATCCATGCAATATTGGTACAATTCAATGTTGCAGTGACATATTCAACTTCAGCTATTGACTGTGAAATACATCCTTGTTTCTTGCTAAGCCAACTTACTAGTCTATCTCCCAAGAAGAAAGCTCCACCACTTGTGCTTTTCTTGTCATCAATGTTTCCTGCCCAATTAGCATTAGCATAAACTTTCAAATCAAAATCATTCATCTTTTCATATACTAAGCCATAGTCTTCAGTGCCTCTCAGGTATCTGAAAATTCTCTTTATTGCTATCATCTGGGTTTCTTTGGGATCTGCAGAAAATCTTGCAACAATACCTACTACATGTGCTATATCTTGTCTACTGTGAACAACATATTGCAACTTTCCAATCATGGATCGGTAAAGTGTCTCATCAACAGATGCAGATTCATCATTCTTTGATAATTTACAGTTAGTAGTCATAGGAGTACTTATAGGTTTTGAATCCTCCATTCCAAACTTCTTCAAGATTTCCTTTATGTACTTGGATTGAGTAATAAAAATCTCATCTTTCATTTGCAGCATCTATAAACCTATAAAATACTTTATCTCACTGATTAATGACATCTCAAATTCTTTGCACATTTCATTTCCAAAGTTCTTGCATAGAGAATCATTACCACAAAAAATAATATCATCAACAAATATGGTTGAGATCAGTATTCCATTGTCCTCATCATTCTTCATGTACATATTGTTGTTTTCACTTGTCCTTATAAATCCAATCTTGATCAAATAAGAGTGCAGTCTTTCATACCATGCTCTAGGTGCTTGTTTTAGACGATATAAAGCTTTGTTCAATTTACATACCTAATCTTCATTCCTGTCTTCAACAAATCCTTCAGGTTGTTCAATATAAACTTGTTCTTCTAGTATACCATTCAAAAATGCAGATTTAACATCCATTTGATATACCTTGAAATTTTTGAAAGCAGCATATGCCAACAATGTTCTTACTCCCTCAAGTCTAGCCACAGGTGCAAAAGTCTCATCATAATCTATTCCTTCTTCTTGAGCATAACCTTTGCAAACTAGTCTTGCTTTGTTGTGAATGATCTCACCTTTTTCCTTTAGCTTGTTTCTAAAAATCCACTTTGTACCAATTACATTTTTGTCCTTCGGTCTTGGGACCAGTATCCATGTGTCATTCTTCTTGATTTGATCAATCTCTTCTGTCATAGAATTTACCTAATCTTCACTATTAAATGCCTCTTTTACTATTCTCGGTTCAAATTCAGATATCAGACATGTGTTATGTCTCAGTTTGTTCCTTGTCATCACTGGAACATCCTTATCTCCTATAATCTGACTTGATACATGATGTCTTCTGACATATTTGGCTAATATAGGCTCTATAGGCTCTGTATGGTCTTCTTCATCACTTGGTAACTGGATATTATCTTCATTTTCTTTAGTAACTCTTTCGGTAGGACTTCTTGGTTGAACATAAACAAATTCCTCATAATTTTCTGGTTCTTTGGAATTTCCTTCATCATTTCTTTCTGCAAATTCATCAATTTTCACATTTGCACTTTCTACTATTTTGTTAGATGATTTGATCAGACATTTAAATGCTTTACTTCAAGAAGAATAACCTAGAAATGTTCCTTCTTCACTTTTCTAGTCAAACTTTCCATTTTTGTCATCTTTGTGTACATAGCATCTACTTCCAAAGATTTTAAAATAACTTACATTAGGTTTCTTGTCATACTAGATTTCATATGGTGTCTTCATAGTTCCTTTCTTTAGTTGTACTTAGTTCAGGGTGTAAATTGCAGTGCCGATTGCTTCTCTCCAAAATGTTTGAGGTACCCTCTTTTCTATCATCATGGTTCTGGCACAATCTACAATTGATTTGTTTCTTCTCTCGGCTATCCCATTTTGCTGACGTGTTCTCGATGCAGACACTTGCCTTTTTATACTATGATAATTGTAGAATAAGTTAAATTCATCAGAAGTGAACTCTCCTCCTCTATCAGATCTAAGACATTTCAGTTGTCTTCCTATTTCATATTCAACTCTTTCCTTGTACCATTTAAACATTTGAAAAGCTTCTAATTTTTCTTTTAAAAATATAATTGACATCATCCTTGAGTAATCATCCACAAATAATATGAAATATTTATCACCATAATAACTTTGAACTTTCACGGGACCACAAAGATCAGTGTGTACTAGATCTAAAATTCCTTTACAAGTGTAGGACTTACTTGTAAAGCTTGATCTTGTCATCTTACCCATCTGGCATCCTCGAAACATAACATTCTCAGGTTTTTCCATGCTCGGTAGACCTCTTACTCAGTGCTTCTTACTTATTTTGATCAGATTATCAAAATTTACATGACAAAACCTTTTATGCCATAACCAGGTATCTTCTATTTTTGCATATAGACATTTGTTCTGAGTTGAGTCAAGATGAAATGTATTACCTTTTGTTTGTGTCCTGATAGCAGCCAACTTTCCATGTTTGTCATGAACTTTGACACATCCCTTCTAGAATTCTATTCGGTATCCTATATTGTTTAGTTGTGCTACACTCAACAAATTGTATTTCAAACCTTCAACCCAATATAAATCATCACATTTAGCATTGTCAAGAAGTGTGATAGAGCCTTTACCTTTCACCAGACATGGTGCATCATTACCAAATCTTACATATCCTCCATCATAATCTTCTAATTTAACAAATTTGTGTTTATCACCTGTCATGTGATGTGAGCATCCACTATCTATGATCCAAGAATCATTATTATTTATGTGAGATATTAGGGTTTTTTCTTCATACCTTTCTTCATCTGATCCATCTTTAATAGCCACATAAACAACTTCCTCTATATCAGTTTCATCAAATTTATCATTGTTGGATTCCTCATCAACTACTAGGCATGTCTTTCTGTCTCACCTTCTGAAGTCTCAGTGTCCTTTGTATTGGTTGTCTTTCTGCCTATTATCTTGGTATTCTCTCTTTTCACTAGATTCTTTGTCAGGGAAGTTAGAAGCCATATGTCCTATTTTATCATAGTTAAAACATTTTAAAGGTAGCTTTCCTTTGTACTTACCTTTTCCTCTCGGTATCCTCCTGGCTAATAATGCTTCAAACTCTTCTTGCTTTTTGATTTCCTCATATAGTTTGTGCACTTCTTCCATGTTCTTATGAAATCTTTCGCTTGCTCCACTATGATTCCCTTCAGAATACTTACTCATTCTATCATTGTAATCATCATATTCACCAATATGAAAAGAACTGAATGCAAATTCTACTTTATTTACCGAAGACCCACTGTTATCAAAATTACTTAACTCAAATGCATGTAGCTTACCAATAGTAGCATCCAAAGAAACTGGCATATTTGGTACAAACCTTAGTTCATTGATTGTAGAGACTCGGATTGCATAAGCAGGTAGAAGGGTTCTCAATAACTTACTTGTGACATCATTTTCTTCAATAGTTCCTCCTACTCCTTTGATTTGATTGAAAGTCTCCTTTAACCTTGTACTGTATTGGGTTATGTTCTCACCTTCATTCATTCTCATGGATTCAAGTTGTCCTCTTAGACTATCTACTTTTTCTCTCTGAACATGTTCATCACCACCATACATAGATATGAGCTTGGTCCACATTGCTTTTGCATCATTACAACCTTCTAGATCATTAAACTCTGAGTCAGTCAATGCTGATGTTATTTCAATCATAGCTTGAATATGATCTTGCTTTGCCTTTATCTCCTCCAATGTCATCGGGTTGGTGCTTGGTGGTATGTAATCATTCTCCAAATAATATGTTGCATATTCTCCAATTCCTGATAAGTGCAGCTTCATCCATTTCTGCCATGTGGAGAAACTTGACTTGTTTAGCTTTGGTGCATCCCTTTTATACATCTTCGAATCTTTGCCTCAAGTACCTTTAAACTTTTCTTCCGGAGTCCAAAGCTCTGATACCAATTGTTAAGGTCTGATGCTAAATGTAAAGTACTGATGCCAATAGCTTACAAGATGAGAGAGGGGGGGGGGTGAATCATACAAACTTAATCTTCCATAAACTCAACAGATTCAGCCTCGGTAACTTATACTTCAGCAATATAACCAAAAACTACTAAAGATGCTAACTCATAAACACATAATCATCATAACACATATAACACCAGATTTAATGTGGAAACCCAAATAGGGAAAAACCACTATGGGATTTCAGACCCACTAAGAAATATACTCTTCTAGAGTATGCTTGGTTAAAAACAAATCCTGTTAAAGATTACAAACACATTGCTAGATGTGACCTGGTTAAGGGATTTCCCTCAAATCTGTTAGGATCTTCACTTTGTTAGAAGTGACCTTGTCAAAGGATTTCAAATACTCATTTAGAATGTTACCTTGCTAGAGGATTTACAAATAAGACTGTTAAGTCCACTCGGTTAAGAGATTGTCTATCACTTTACAAAATAACAGTAATAAAAATATATCTGCAACTTCACATCTAAAATGCTAAAGCAGATTCTTATTTGCCCAAAACAATCTAGTCATAGGACTTATCTTGTCCCTCTGTTGGGCTCCCTACTCTATTAATCAAACAAGTCTTCAAGCTTCTATGCTCGGTAATCACTATGTAGCATCCCTGTGCTTACACTTGCCTGCATACATTGTTTATCAACAATTCCTTATTTATAAACAATTTGCTAACCGCTTAATCTCCTTGATCACAGTTCCCATGATCAATCTTGACTAGGTTCAATGTATCTTTCAATCTAAAAATGTTTTACCTCGCCTTGGAACTTGCCTTCCTTCCTAGGAACTTGTGCTAGATTATTGCGGTTCAATCTGTGCTATAGACCTTCCTCTTGATTTTCCATTGCCGTAGATCCTTAACAAACTTCATGCGTGGCATACCAATCATCTATTCATCTCTAGCACATCATCATCCTTCATTAAATAATGCTTTTATCCATCCAATGCGATCTGTCATAACTCAGTTGTTACTCGGGAAATACTAAACTTTACTCGGTAGACATTCTGCCTTCATTAACCGATATTGATAACCTTAGGGTTTACCGACTAGGTTCCTTAGAGTTTACCGACTAGGTTCTTTGCTCGGTTGCATAGTATAGTATTAACCTTACAATCAACAACATATGTAGGATATCAAAACAATCAAAAGAACATGATCTCATCATTGTCTAACTTGGTAATAGTTGCCCATTGAATAACTTATTTCTCCCCTTATTCATCACATTCTTTCTGTGTCACTTACCGACATCTTAATTCTCATCAATACATACTTCTTAGGATATGGCAACATCATACTCAATCAAAAAATCAATTTCTTGACATCAATGACAAAATAATATTATAAAGACAGTAATCATCCTTCTTTAGTTATATCAATAATCTCCAACAACCTTCTCAATATCCTTATTGAAATGCCAACAATCTCCTTTCTATTGTAATGCCAATGGAGTGTGCATTAGATCTGTCTTCAACAAATCATTTTCATAACCGAGTCTTGTGTTTTCATTTGTAACATCACTTAGTCTTCTAGTCAAATCTTCTTCATTCTTCTTTCTATCTTCAATTTCTTTACAAAATCTCATAGTCATATCCTGCATCTCATTCTTTGTTGTCATGTTCTCTTGTTTCAACTTGTTTATCATATCATTAAGAGTTTATTTTTCATCATTCTCATTTTGCATCTTTTCACAAAGTTCTCTTCTCTTGTTTCTTGAAATAGTAAGATTTTCTTGAAGTGCTTGAATAATATCCTGAGCAGCCTTTAGATCATCTTCAAGTTTGATATTTTCAATTTTTCTGCATCATAGTCTAAGAGAGCTCCTTCAAGTTGCTTCATCAAATTTTCCATCTCCACCAGTGTCAAGATCTTCCTCAAATTTTTAGGCTTCTAAAAATAGAGGACCAAGCTCTGATACCAATTGTTAGGATTCCCATAGATACGGAGAGGGGGGGGGGGGGGTGAATCAGTATCTAACTGGTATATTAAATTTATTAACTTAAAACATGCAGAACATATTAATACTGTGTACCGATAAGCAGAAAGTAATGCAATAAACAGAGATAAAAACAACCACATGAAAAACACACCATAACACAAGGATTTAAGGAGGAAACCCAGTGTGGGAAAAACCTCGGTGGGATTTGTGACCCACAATATTCACTTACTGGACAATAAGAGAATATTACTGCTACAAGAGGGGCTTGCACATGCAGGAAGGCCAACTTCCTAGAGCTCACTGCTCAAATACAAAATAGGAAGTCTCACTGACTTACAAAATGGATTATATAAATCCAATATATTATACTGCTTCAAAATAGCATTTATAATGCCAGATCCAGTACCGGTTTCTGCTATGCTTCTTACATAAACCCTTAACCTATAATTCACATAATAGGTCTGCCTTATTTCGCCTAATTACATTCCTCTTTCTTACTTACAAATGTTCTACAATGATCTCTCTTATATAAGAGTCATTTTACAACTTGCCAAGTCAGCTTACAATGATTTTATAAATAATAAACAAAATATATTACAATAAAAATCATGTCGGCCTCTGTGCCAGTATGCTACCTTTCACTGCCGGTGCCAGTGATTTGAGTGCCAGTGTAGAGTCTGATCTTGCTAGTGCCGGTAGAATGCCTCGCCAGTATCATAGGATTGTAAGGTTTCCATCAATGACAAAACCTTCAATCACCTACAATGTCTCATTGGAGTGTGCATATGCCAACACCATCACTGTTCCTCCAATACAGGTCTCCCTGAATAAGAACATATTTCTATGATTTTAACTTTAGTGTTTTCTTCTGGTTGGGTGTCATACCTTCTAGACATGAGGCATGTTAGGGGTCCCATAGATACTGAGAGGGGGGGGTGAATCAGTATCTGACAGGTGATAAGATTTTCCTAACTTAAAACATGCAGAACATAATATAACAGTGTACTGGTATGCAAGAAATAATGCAATAAACAGAATCAAGAACATCCACATGAAAAACATACCATAACACAAGATGTTAATGAGGAAACCCAGTGTGGGAAAAACCTCGATGGGATTTGTGACCCACAATATTCACTTACTGGCCAATAAGAGAATATTACTTACAATAAGGGCCTGCACATGTAGGAAGGCCAACTGCCTAGAGCTCACTGCTCAATGGAAAGTCACACTGACTTACAAATAAGGATTATACAAATCCAATAACTTGTATTGCTTTACAATAGCATCTTCAACGCAAGATTCAGTATCGGTTCCTGCTTTGTTCTTTACATATACCCCTTGACCTATATTTCGCACATTAGGTCTGCCTAATAATTTTCTTTTATGCTTCTACATCACTCCTACAAATGTCTACAATGATCTCCTTTATATATAAGAGTCATTTAAAAATTTTCCAAGTTGTCTTACAATAATAAACAAAATATTGTATAACAAAAATCCTGTCGGCCTCTGTGCCGATATACTTCTTTTCTTCTGTGCCGGTGCCAGTGTCAGTGTCCTGATGCCAGTGTAGAATGTGTTTTGTTGATGCTTGTAAAATGGCTTTGCCGGTGCCATAGGATTGCAAGGTTACCATCAATGAAGAAACCTTCAATCACATACAATGTCTCATTGGAGTGTGCATATGCCAACAATCTCCCCCTTTGGCATTGATGGCAACACTCATGAGAAAATTCAAAAAGTGTTCAAAAGTGTGCAGTCCGAAAATGTTACCAAAAATTTGAGAGCTCCCCCTGAGCATATGATTCCTGTGTTTTGAACTTTCTCATCCCACTACTCCCCCTTTGGCATCAATGACAAAGGTTGTCAAGATGTCAGTAGAGTTTGTAGTTTCAGCTATTCATAAACTGAACCTTGTAGCTGGGTAATTATAATCTAAAAAAGATCTCCCAAAATCAAGTTTATACTATCCATAAACTTCTTACTATCCTTTATTGTTGTCTCAGTTCTCTTCATTGTACCAGTGAGATGCTGCAAATGCTTTACCGGTGTTTTGCTTCCCTGTATTAATGCCTCAGAAATTTCCTTCCGTAGAGATGCTAAATAGTCCAATCTTGGACTTAGTTTAGATCTCAAATGTTTTGCCTTATTTATTATCCTTTCTTTTTCCCTTTCCAATCTAAGTAGTTCTTCCTCAAAATTTGCTATCTTCTCTTCAAAAACTGATAGTGTATCAGATGAGTTGACAAAACTGTATGCAAGTTTATTTATCTCATCCTGTACCTTGCTTATTTTCTTGTCAATATCTACAGTCAAAAAGGTTGTTTTACAGGTATCTTTGTACAAATTTTTGTATTCTTTCAACAAATTACATAGTTCCGGTAGAAGTGTGTCAAAATCTCTATTACACTTCTTTATTTCCTCATCAAAGAATTTTTGCTTTTAAATTTCTACCTTATCTTTTACTGAATCTTCCTTTATTTTCTCAATGTTCTCAGAGATATATTTACACATTGTATCCAATTGTCCTAAAGAATCTTTTTTATCTATATTACAGTTGGGAGCTATTACCTTCAAAATTGGTATGGTATCATCAATTTCTTTGTAAGCATGTGAGCTGCAGTCAATTATTTTCTTGATAGAATCAAGTAATACCTCAGTCACATTTGTTGATTTGTATGTTGATGATGATCCAACAATCTAAGTACCGATGGAAGTTACCAAGCTTGTATTGACCTCTAGTAGGTCAGTTTGTGTCTACATTTCTTTAAGCATAGGTTTTCCTACTTCACTGGTTGCCAGTGGCATTGTTTCCTTGTGTACCTATTTCGGTGGTTGTTGTTCTGGAGCCTTTTGCTCTATTTGTTTCTCTGTAGGTTTCATTTCCTCAGTCTATGACTTAGTCTTTGCCTTTTTCTCTTTATCTTCTACCAGTTTCTCAGTTTCCCTTGCTACCGGAGGCTCACTAGCCATCTTTGATTTATCAGTTGAATCTTTGTCTACTACTATGTTGATCTTCTGAGTATCAACATTCACAGTATATAGGACTTCAGAATTAGGATTAGTATCCTCTGCATCCATACTCTCGGTTGTCGGTTGATCTTCAGTGGTTTTTGTTTTCACCATGGAGTATTTAAAGAAGGTGGGGGTAAGTTGTCTCTAACTTTGATGCTTGGTGGTCTACCAACTTTACCTTTACCCTAATCTCTATCTTTCTGATAGACTAAGATAGGCTTGGGATTCCTGTACTCTTCTTGTTTTTCTTTCTCAACCAAGAATATATCCCATCCATCTTTTGTTTCCTCTGTTACCTCATTAACTCTTCCTGCCATTAGTGAAATATGCTAGTGTACAGTAGAGAATACTGACCGGTTTGCTTGAGCAATCAAATCATCAATTTCTTTTGGAGAGTTTACTGGATATACAACAAGTAGCTTCTCAATTTTTAATTTCTTATCCAATTCTATCACTTCCTATCTTCTTGCTTCAAGTCTTTCGAATAATTCATCAGGAATTTCATTTATTACTTCCATCAAAAATTTCTTGTACATGTCCATATGTAATATAACACTGTTCTCAACTTGCTCTTTCTCATCAGCTGTTAGAGTGTCATATATTTTCTCTATACTCTTCAGTTTACCTTCCTCTGTGATTTTATTTAATAGTATATCAAGAGGGGCTAAATCTTTGTTTGTCCTTTTCTTCTTCTTAGGTGTCAGTTTCTTCTTTGGTGTGGCCTTTCTAACTGGAGATCTCACAGCTTGTTGCTTTTCCCTTATCCTCCTAGGTGAAGGTGTGGTTGCCAGTGAGGGATCTCTTTTCCTTACAACTCTTTTAAAAGTTGTAGGCATGTCACTTCCTAAAGAAGTACCTACCGGTGATAGGTGAGTTTTAGGTTGTGGAGCTGCTAACTCATCCTCTGTTATGCCGGTTTTCTTCAATACATCTTCTTTGATGGCTTTTTCTTGTCTGGATCCTTTCCTCACAATTGCCTCAACCATTTTCACCCTTTTCTTTGATTGAATTTGTCTTTCAATATTCTTTGCACTACCAAAAATTTCATCCTTTGGTTCTCTGGGGGCTTCCAGAAGTGCTTTGGCATATGTTTCAACTACGTGATCATCTGTTTCATATCCCATCTCAGTTACCCAGACTATCCTTGGGATGACTGCTTCCATCCAGATTTCATCTTTCTTGATGACAAAGCATATATCATCTTTGTATTTGTCTACAATTTTCTAAGATAACCTTACTCTTTTCTTCATTTTGGTTTTTAATGCTTGGAAAAAGTCATGAATATTGTTTTCCTTGTTCTCACCCATGTTATTGAATAGTTTAGTTAATTATTTTCCTATCGGTATGTCATATCCAAGTTCTTTGTAACCTATACCAAGAACCTATTTTGTTATGTCTAGCATTAGGCATACTAACAAATTTCCAAATCTGAAAGTTCCTTTCTTGTCCTTCTTGATCTTTCCAAGATTGTCAATTAGTTCATCCTTTAACCACTCACATATGTCAATTTTTGCATTATCTGTGACCATGTCATAAGCACTCTTAATGCATAAACTTGAAACTAAGTTAAGTCTATTAGCATGAGTAGCTTTCTAACCTAATATCATACTGATGAATCTCACATTGACATCTTTTACATCATTAACCCTTAAAGACCTCTTGTCAAATGTTGCACCAGTTAGGTTTATAACTAGGTCATTGGAAACCTTCTTGGTTTTATTTGGTCTCTTACCAGTAGTCAGTAACCCTGTGACAGCTTTCACAGCTTCCTTGGTGATCTTATGGATTGCATCTAACTAGAAAAATTCTCCATGAACTCTGCTTAAAACTATCCTAATCACATTCTTTGGAAATTCATTAATGCTAAGGATTTCTGTAAATCCTAGGGTCTCAATGATTTTGTGTTCATCCTTTACATTGCCAGTATTATCACATATCACGGTTTTATACATGGTTTTGATATCCTCATCTCCTAACTCTTCAATGTTGCAGTGGATGTACATCCAGGGGTCTTCAGCATAAACAACTCCCTTAGGAATTTGAGAAAAAGCACCTAAGGTATCATCCTTCTTTGCTATCTCGGGAACTAACTGAAATATGGTCCTAGGTCTTTTTATTACTTCCACAACAGTAGGGTTTGCTATGTATTCAATTGCAGAGGTGGTTGCCATGATTAAATACCTTTTACTGCCTTGGATGGATGATTGCTTGGAGTGTGCTTGCTTCTTGCTTGAAATGCCTTAGCTCAGAGTCTTCACGCTCTCTGAAAATTTGAAATCTCGGTGAAATGAATTGGAGCCAAAACCTTAACTTTATAATGTCTCTTCACCATCTACCACATTAATTGCATGCAAGTTAAGTATTCACTTAACATTGTTTTCCGGTAATAAGTAATTTTCAACTTCTTATCTCTAACCGAGGGAATAATAGCACATGTATCAATAGATTGCCAAACCTTCAAGGAAATTTTCTTCAATTTGATGAAGAACTTCCTACCGGTGGAGCACTGCTCTATCCTTCTCATGAAGCATCACTCTATCCTGCCAGTGAAGCATTGGTTTGTTCTACCGGTGGAGGAGTATTTCCAATATTTAGATCAGCTTTTCTAATCCATTGTTTTGAGAATTCTTGCTTAACCTCTTCAACTTTTTCTTTACCTTTCAAGCTAGAACTTTTGTTGTCTACTAGTGTTTCTTTACTTCTACAAAATTTAGCAATATGCCTAATCTTGTTACATGCATAACAAGTTACATTATTCTTCTGAATAGCTTTCCCATAGCCTATGCTGGTTTGTGTTCTGCATTGATTTGATAAATGTCCAAATCGTCCACAAACATAACATCTCACATTCATTCTGCAGTTTTCAGAGTTGTGACCTATTTTGTTGCATTTAGAACATTGACCGGTTGGTGTGTTGATATTCTGATAATTTCTAGATCTACATTCATTTTCTCTATGACCATACTTATTATAGTTAAAGCATTTACCATTGAATTTATAAGCATTAGGTTGTCTTACCAGTTTGCTGTGATCTTGTGTATTTGTAGTACCGAAGCTTTCACCAACTTCAAAGCAAATTCCAGAAGTGTCACCTTTAGGTTTTTGATTCTTCACCAAGGTGCCAAGTTCCTTTGAGCTTTTCTTGAATTTTTCTTTGTGTTGATTTGCAGTTTCTAGTTCTCTTTCTTAGATTTCTTTTTGTCTCATTAGTTCATTTGAGTCATTCTGAGTATGCATTAGATCTATCTATAACATTTCATTTTCATAGCTAAGTCTTGTGTTCTCATTTGCTGCATCACTTAGTCTTCTAGTTAATTCTTCTTCATTCTTCTTCCTGTCCTCAATCTCTTTGCAAAATCTCATAGTCATATCCTGCATCTCAATGATCAATATTCTGTATTTACTGCTTGGTTCACTGCTCGGTGATCACTGGTCGATGTTGTACATTTGGATACTCTGTTCAGTATACTCCCCCTGTATACTACACTCCCCCTTTGATACTTTGATACGACTCATTCCCCCTTTTTGACAAACATCAAAACTTAGTTACCATTTGGTGGTGGCAACTTGTCAAAAATGGATTTATACTTTGTCCTTGCATCGGTGAGAGTGGCAGAGAGGGCATCCTTGACATGGATATCCTTGACACTATCCATGAGTGAATTCTTAGGTTTAATGTCAGCTAATAGTGAAATTAGTCCATCTAAAGTGCTTCCCTCTGGCTAAGTGGATAGGGAGGTAGCTTTGTTGATCTGCTCTTGGATGGATGAAAGATGAGGAATGAATAATGTCTAAAGAGTCATTATATCCATCCTAATCTTGTGCTCTTCATTCCTAAGTTCCAATTGTTGAGCCATGAGCTTTTGTAACTTTGTATAGAAATGCTGAATATAATTTGGCTCAGTGGTCAACTTATTTGAGAGATCGGTGATCTCTTTCTCAATCACTTCTATTTTATTTTTGATATCCTTAATGAATAAAGAAAATGTACAGAGTTTCTGAAATAAATAAAGAATGTGCTTGAGTTGAGGGGACAACTCAGCAATAAATGTGACAAGTTTTACTTTGCCAATAGCAATAGCTTTCTGTACCTCTTCAATCATTTTAGCAGTGAGCTCTTTGTCCTTCAATTTGCTCAAATATTCAGATGCATCTACTCCAGATGTCTCTATTTTAGTTAGGAGTTCATCCAGTTGAATATGGATGGTTGCATATTTTGTCACTGTAGTTTCAAGTAGCATATCTGTTAATAGTGCTTTCACCTTCTGAAGTACTTTGTTTTTCTTTTGAATAGCCATTTGCTTCTCCTGTTCAGCTTTGTCTTTGCATAGTTCACCAAATTCAATGAGTGCTTTCACTGGTTGAACTAACACAATGGCTTGGGAGGCTTGTTGACCCTTGGTAGGTTGCTCGGTAGAGGCAACACTTTTGTCAATTTCTTGAACCTCTGATGTGTTTTTTTTTATGCTTCTATGCTTGGGGTCTCAGTTGTAACATTTTTAGTGCTAGAAGGAGCTTGAGAAGTTTGTTCCCCGGTGGCCTGAGAAGTAGCTTCTCCTTCTATAGACTTGTGACCCTCTATTCCTTGTGCAGTATCTTGAGGGGCCTCAGTTGAAATAGGCTAAGTGACCGGAGGATAGGGATGAACTTATTCCAAAACTGACTCACTGGATACTAGTTTGGCATATGCATTCCCTTCGATCATTTCCTGTTCTTGTGCCTCGGTGTCCATGATATCCTCATCAACTTGTATAGTGTCAGCAGGGTCTTGCTCGGTGACATCAACTATTTCAACTTCAACTTGTTCACCAACATTCTTGACTCGAATGATTTCCTGCCACTTTTCTTTGGTCTCATTCTCTACATCCAAATAAAGGCCATTCATCAATTTCAAGGCTCTTTGCTTGACTAGGAAGTTTGAGTGGCAGTTTTTTAGATGTTCTTTGATCTCATCTACTGACATGTTTGGAAAGAGATGTACCAAACTTCTTTCTCTCATCTGTTTCTCTAAGTCCATGGCATACTTCCACCTATTATCAATATGCAAATATAATTCATTTGGAAGAGATTTAGATACTTCCAATGGGACCAATCAAAATTTCAGAAGTGTGCAGATTACGACTTCTTCAATTTGTCTCTTTTCATCATCAGATCTAGATTCATACTTAACATATTTGAATGCTCCAAACCACCATATTGCTTCAGATTAGCACAAAAATTATCAACACTGTGTACATCTACCTTTTTACTCTTGACAATATGAAATTCATTTTTGTCTTCAGATTCGGTGTCATTGGACTCTTTAGTCAAAATGAGTCTCCGAGTAGATTTCTTGTAAGTTTTTGTTACCTTGGGTGTGGCAACATTCTTTGGTTTCTTACTCGGTGATGCTGTAGATGATCTTGTGTTTGGGCACTTAACTGAAGGAGTTGGTGATACCTTTGATGTATCCTATTTCTTCCTTTTCAAAACTTTTCCTTTAGGCAACTCGGTGCTCAATGTAATAGCTACCTCTTGGGCTTCAGATTCCACCTCGGTGATTACTGGAGTGCCTTTGAAAGGTGTGGAGGAAGAACCTTCTCCAAATTTCTCCATTAATGCCTTGATCATTTTTGTTGCTTTTCTTGTAGCCTTTGGTACTACAATGCTCATCTTAACTTTCTCTTTAGCTTCTTCATATGTTCCATACCTGATTTTTGTAGCATGCCTTGGTAATGTAAGAAAAGCATCTATCTGTTGTTGTGTGATGTCAAAATCAATCTCATAACCCATAGGTGGCAAAGATTGAGTTCTCAGTTCCACAACATTAACATAGCAGTAGTCGGTGTCTACTTGAAAGCATATGTCATCCTTGTATTTCTCCACTAACTAGGGTGGAATTCTATACCTGTTATGCATCTTTTCTTGTAACTTACTAAAGTAATCATCCATAATATCATTAAAGTTATCACCTAGTCATTTGATGAAGTCATTGATTTTATGGGTGATTGGTCAATGTAGCTCCCAAACTACATTACCGACTGACGGAAAGAATTTCTCAAAATACAAAAACATCAATACCAAAAGTGATCAAACTTCAGTGTGTTAGCCAAGTTTTTCTTCTTCGGCTTCCTTATGGTGTTTATATTCTCAAACAGGTTTTTCAACAATACTTCACAAAGATCAATTTTCATTCCTTTCTTCACAATTTTATATGCTAAATCGACTGCTGCACAGGGTACACTGTTTTCCCTTTCCGATTGGAAGAAACAATAACCTATTACTCTAATGACAAACTTCAGCTTTGCATCTGTCACATTGTTCAATTTTAGTCCTCTGCAATCAGATTCAACTCTAGTTAGAGTGATCAATTCCTTCTGTGATATCATTTTCTGAGCTCGGGCATGATCAAAAATTGGGTAACCGGTGATCAAATGAATGATTTCCTTGGTGATTTTGAATGGTTGTTCCGCTAACCACATGAAATCATCATGAACTCTACTCAGAACAAACTTGACCCATTGGGGTTTGAAGACACGGGGATAGGTTAGGGCTTCGATCAATCCCTTGATTTTGATGTGTTCATACTTGCTATCCAATTTCCCATCGGTACACAATTCATCATATGTGTCCTTGATTTCAACATGACCTAGTTCCTCAACATGAAACTTAGTGAAGAATCTGACATCCTCAACTAGTAAAACCCTATTCGGAATGAGTGAAAATGCAGTTTTATCATCTGGTTCAGATGCTACTTTGGGAGTTAGAGAGTATTTTAGTGAGGGTTTTTCAATGTTCTCAACAACAACGGGCTTCTGGATCTTAGGTGTCATTGCAAATTTTGGATAATCACTTAACAAAAAGATTCTTAGGGTTTGAAAACTTTTAGACGGCAGATGCTTTCCACTTAGCAAATATAAAATAGATAATCACACTAATATTTCCTGGTAGCTAGCTCTTAGAAATGCTTGAGATCGATGTGTAAATACCTTGAATATCGCTTCGGAGGAGGTTTGATCGCCTTTGAATCGCTTTTCTCTGCTCTCTGAAAACTTGGTAAGTGTAAAATGATTGTGCAAAAAGCTTTAAGTACACAATATACCTTATTAGGCTCTGTGTAGTTAGGTTAGAAACATTAAATGCACTCAGTTCCACTTTCTTTTTATGCTTTTACCAAGTAGCCAGACTTCCTGTATTTACTGACTAGACAGGCTTCCTATATTTACCAACTTAACTAGTGCTCCAAAAGACTAGATAGAATTTCAAACTCGCTAATGTATCTTAGCTATGCAGATTTTAGAATTAAGTACATGATAAAATAGGAACTGTTAAGATTTAACCTTTGAGAGAATGCAGTCCCTTCATACCTTTACTGATTAATTTGGAATAGGTGCACCTAACCCGGTAGGTAAGGTGCTTTCTTCATTTGACACAAATTCCTTCTTTTTCCAAATCATCTATAATTTGCTTCTTATTTCCTCAGTGTCTCCTCTAGGTTGATCTCTGTAATCTCTAGCCAAGTGTCCAACTTTGTGACAATGAAAACATGCCATACCAGGATTTCTCCATGATCTTCGGTTGTTCATTCCAAACCTTATAAAGCAGTTGGCACTTATATGTCCATATCTTCCACAAAATTAACACCATATCCTTGTATTGTACTCCCATGGGATTGTAGAATACTGTCGGTTAGAATCTATGTGTGTTTGGTAGGCTCTATTTTTTGCTCGGTGTGCAGACCACATATAGTTCTTTTGCTTAAACCAACACTTCTCGGTACTATGTCCATATCTATTGTAGTTTTTACAAAATCCCTTGAATTTTGCCTTCTGATAATTGCTAACAGACTTTGTCCTACATTGGTTAGATGTGTGACCATATTTATTGCAATTGTAACAATAACCATTAGACCTAGTGACATTTGGTTGCTTACCTTTTCTGATTTGGCACATATTAGCAGTATGTCCTTGTTTTCCATAGTAGTTGCAAATAGGCTTCTTTCCTTTGATGTTCTTGTTGTTTCTAGCTTGCTTTGATGATTCTCCTTTCTCGGTAGTGTGGATTCCCTTCTCAGTAGAGAATTTTCCTTTGTAAACGATTCTTGCAACTTTGTTGGGTCTTTTTGTATTCAGTTGCTCCTCCAACATCTTTGATGCTTCATAACTCTTCTTCAGTGTTTCTTTGGATTTCTTCTTTGTTTCAAGTTCATTGGTCAACCTTGATACTTCAAGTTTCAATGCTTGATTCTCATCATCTTTCATATTTGCTTCATGATGTGCATAACCCAATTGATCTGATAGATTTTGTTGAAGCCCAGTCAACCTTATGATTTCATCATTCTTTTCAAATACTAATGCTTCAAGCTGTTGTTTTCCTCTTTCTAGATCTTTTACTTTATCCTCAGCTTGTTACTACTTATCAAGTTGCCATTAGTTTTATGTCAAAGTTATTCTATATACTCTAGTCGGTTACTACTACCAAGATAATCAGTCAGTATGCACAGACTAGTTGGTTATTGAAGAAAGTAATCTCAGAACGTAGTATACACCGGGCTGTCTACCGAGTATCATTCCATGTCTACCGAGCAACAAAGATGACACACCGAGTTGATATACACCGAGTGAAACATGTTACCAGATTCATTGAACTTGGACATACATATGAAAACATGTTACAAGATCAAGGAACATCTAACCGTTATCACATTGGAAATTGCACTTAAAGATTGTGTATGATTTTGATGTCATCTAACCAATGAAATATTTTGCATGGTTATTCATTTGATAAAATGTGTTTGTAAGATCGAAGTAATGAAAGGATCACCTTCATAAGAGATCTATTTATACAACATGGATTAAGATCAGAAATGCACATGTAGCATGACAGAAAGAAAGATATAGAGATATATGAAGCAAGACATGTGAAAAAGCACTAAGGGTTATGACTATTACAGAGACATAGAGGTCACCGAGAAGGATTTTAGAGAACAGTCAAAGAACAGAGTAAATAGAAGGGTTTACCGAGTTACTATATGGGTTACCGAGGTATGCTATAAGCAAGGTAATCTTATTTTGTGCATATAGAATCTGCTATAACATTCCAGATGTAAAGTTGCAGATAATTGTAATGATTTTATTGTAATATTGTGAAGTTGTAAGAAAAACCTTTAACAGGGTAAAAGACTCTAATCAAGTCTATAAATTGTAAAGCCTCTAACTAGGTGCCACATTTTGATTTAGTGTTGTAAAATCCTTTAGCAAGGTAGATCTAACAGATCTTGTTACTCCTAACGGGGTAAGCTATCAGAAATAGCTAAACATGTAGCTCTAACCGTGCAACCTTTATTATTGTAGTAGTGAAGTTGTGGGTGCCATCCCCACCACAGTTTTTCTCTCTAACCAAGAGTTTCTGCGTAACCAAAATATATGTGTTATGGAGTGAATCATGTATGATTGTTATCTATTTGTTTTAGCTTTATATTATGTTATTGCACTATTCAATTTATGCATAACAATAAAGTTATAATTGAAGAACAGTTTTTGAAGTACTGATTTACCCCTCCCCTCTCAGTACATTTGCTTTCCATATTGGGCCTACCAATTGGTATCAGAGCTTGAATATTCGAAAAGGGTTTAACTGCCTAAAGAGAAAGATCTTATCAATGGAAGGCTATAAACAATCTCGGAGGATTGTGTATCTGCAAGAAGAGCTGGATCATGCTAATCAAGTAATTGCAGACATGCAAAGACAAATGCAAAAATCTCTGAAAGTGACAAGAAGATTATCTGATGATTTGCAGGACTCTCAAGAGTTAGTGGAACAAATTGAGACATCATCTGAGAACAATATATTTGAAGAAACTGAAGAAATGATTGGAGTATTGAGAGAAAAGAACAAAGCACTAGCTGATCAACTAAAAGCAATGAAAAGAGAACATGAACATTTCAGCACATAGATGACTGAAAATCTTGATGCATTAAGGATAGCCGAGGATAAAGTAAGACATCTACAAAGAGAGAAACAACAACTTGAAGTATTATTATCTAATAAGAATGATGAAATCACAAGGTTGACTGGAATTCAATAAAATCTGTCGGATCAACTAGGCTATGCACATCATGAAGCAAATCTGAAGGATGATGAGAATCAAGCATTGAAACTTGGAGTATCAAGGTCGACCGATGAACTTGAAATAGAGAAGAAATCCAAAGAAACACAAAAGAAGAGTTATGAATGTTGGAAATATGGATGGAGTAACTGAGAGGGGAGGGGTGAATCAGTTACCACAAAAATATTTCCACAAGTCCCTTAGATGTCTTAAATATAAACTGTTGAAACTCGGTAAATTAACTTATCAGTGTTTATTAAACATTAACATGCATAAGACAAATAACATGAACACAAGTAACACCAGATATAATGTGGAAACCCAATTTTGGGAAAACCACCAATGTAACTAGTTACTGATTTTCACTCTTCTGAAGTGAGCCTTGTTAGGAGCCAACCCTGTTAAAGGTTACAAAACACACTGTTAGGTGTGACCCTGTTAGAGGATTTGATCACCCTGCTAGGAGTGGCCTTGTGAAAGGTCTTAAGAACAATTCAACCGAATTGTCACCTTGTCAGAGGATTTACAAAATGGTTGTTAGACCAACTTTGTTAAGAGATTTCGGTATCACTGCTACAATGGTTAGAAAGCAACAATGAAGTGATCTGAATTAAATACAACTTATCTTGCTGATACAGATCTTTGTTCTGTGCCAATAGATCCTTACTGATCACATATATCTTTTCTGCACCTCAAGGATATCACTGATCCTTCATCAGAATTCGCACATTTCTGCTCCTTCACATTTCCATACTTTTTATACTTCTCCACACTTCGAAATCGCAACTTGATCTCTCATATATACCATTCAGGTTACCAAGTCGGCCCAATTACAAGTTAAAATGAATATTACATAGGTCGGCTACATATACAAGTTTCAATAAATAAATATTGCTTCGGTCGGTTGCATAAACATTTCACTGATGCTCGGTGAACACTGCTGATTCTTCGGTAACCGACTGAACTCGGTAAGTACTGCGAACTCGGTAAAGACTGACTTTCTTTCACATATTCTTCGAAGACCGATTGAACTCAGTAAAGACTGCGAGCTTGGTAAAGACTGACTTTCCTTCACATATTCTTCGAAGACCGACTGAACTCGGTAAAGACTGCGAACTCGGTATAGCATACTGGAGTGCTAGGTAGACTCTGTAACTTGCTTCTCTTACCGTCTGAACTCGGTAGACTCTGTCTAACTGCTTTGCCGAACATTCTAAACTCGGTAGACTGATATGACATTTGTGTAACATCAAAGACAATACACAATTAAATAATTGTATCCAACAATCTCCCTCTTTGGCATTGATGGCAACACAACATGTCATAGCAGAATGAAATTTGAAAACAGGTCTTTTCTTTTATGACAGCAACATGCCAACAGAACAGTCCTTCTTTCAATAATCTCCCTCTGTGAAGTAACTTCTTCTTTGGATGGTAAAACTCTCCCTCTTTATCAAACAACTCTCCCTCTTTATCTTAATGAACTTTCTTTCAAATTTTAGTAGGATATGACAGTAACTCTCCCTCTTTGACAACACATGCCAAAGACAATAAGACTTCATCTGAGTTATAATGTACCTTTTGTACTGATTCATATGCAATATTTTCCTGATTATACTGCGTCAACTAGTAAATTTTTCACTTAGGATGAGTTGATGCATCACTAAAACTTTTCTTTAGTGAATTTCAGATAGGGGAGTGACCCCTAACTTACCTCTTAGATACAAGAATGCATCCTTAGCCAATGGTTTTGTGAATATGTCAGCAATTTGTTCCTTTGTGTGAATATATTCCAATATGATCTCCTTGTCCTGCACCAATTCTCGGACAAAATGATATTTTATTGCAATGTGCTTGATTTTGGGATGCATTACTGGATTCTTGGACATGTCAATTGCACTTGTATTATCACAGAACATAACAATTGGTTCTTTGATTTCCATTTTCATGCCTGCCAATAGCTGTTTAAACCAAACAACATTTGAACAATTTACTGCTGCAGCAACATATTCTGCCTTTGCTGTAGATTGGGATATACAGTTCTGCTTTTTGCTTGTCCAGGAAACCAATCTCTTTCCTAGAAAGAATGCTCCTCCGCTTGTACTTTTTCTGTCATCAATGTTTCCTGCCCAATCAGCATCAGTAAATACTTTCAAATCAAAATTTCCTCCAAATTTGTACCATAATCCATACTCTTCAGTTCCTTTCAAATATCTCATTATTCTTTTGATTGCCGTCATGTGACTTTCTCTTGGCTTTGCTGAGAATCTTGCAACAATACCAACTACAAGAGCAATATCTGGCCTAGTATGAACAACATACTGCAGCTTTCCAATCATAGATCTATACAGTGTTTGATCTACTTTTTGTGATTCATCTTCCTTGGTAAGCTTTAATCCAGTACACATAGGAGTTCCAACTGGTTTACAATCTTCCATACCGAACTTTTTCAGTATCTCTTTGATGTATTTTGATTGTGTAATGTAGATACCATGTTTGTTCTGTTGAATTTGAAGACCAACAAAGAATTTGATCTCACCAAACATAGACATTTCAAATTCTTTATTCATTTGTACTGAAAATTCTTTGCAAAGATCATCATTTCCTGTGAAAATAGTATCATCTACAAATATTTCTGCTAAGACAATTTTGTTATCTGATCCTTCCTTGATATACAAGCTACTGTTACCATTAGTTCTTTGAAATCCAATCTGAATAAGATAGTTATGCAATCTTTCATACCATGCTCTAGGGGCTTGTTTCAAACCATACAATGCTTTATGTAATTTGCAGACCATGTCCTTCTTTTGTGGATCAACAAAACCTTCAGGTTGTTCAATATAAACCTCTTCATCCAATATACCATTAAGAAATGCAGATTTAACATCCATCTGATAAACTTTGAATCCTTTGTAGGCGGCATATCCAAGTAAGGTTCTGACTCCTTCCAATCTTGCAACAGGAGCAAAAGTTTCTCCATAGTCTATTCCTTCTTGTTGAGCATATCCTTTACATACTAGTCTTGCTTTGTTTCTTGAAACTTTGCCATCTTCATTCAGTTTATTTCTGAATACCCACTTAGTTCCAATGACATTTTTATCCTTAGGTCTGGGTACAAGAGTCCATGTCTTGTTTTTCTCTATCTGTTCTATCTCTTCTTTCATAGCCTCTGTCCAACTATCATTTCCCAATGCATCTTTGACATTTCTAGGTTCAAAATCAGCAAATAAACAAGTACTTTTCAACTTACCTCTTGTCATGGTTCCTTCAGATTTGTCTCCAATGATCTGATCTGCTGAGTGATGTCGTCTGACATACTCGGCTAATACAGGTTTCTTGCCTTTAGAATGAATTTCATCATTGTCCTCTTGTTCTTCAACTGGCTGGTCCGGCTCGGTAAATATTGGCTCGGTTTCTTCAGACTCGGTAGACACTGGTTCTGGTTCATCAGACTCGGTAGATACTGGCTCGGTTTGCTCTTTCTGTAACTCGGTTACTGATGACTCGGGAGTAGAAGATTCCTGATTTGCAGATGTATCTGGTATTGTATCAGGTTCAATAGACACAAATCTTCTATAATCTTCTGGTTCTCTTTTGCTTTCTTCTTCAGATCTTTCTGCAAACTCATCAACTTTCACATGTGCACTTTCTATAACTTTTTGAGTAGACAAGTTCAAACATCTATATGCTTTACTCTTGCAAGAATATCCGAGGAATATACCTTCATCACCTTTCACATCAAATTTTCCTTTTCTAGATTCTTTCAAAATGTAACATTTAATTCCAAATACTTTTAGGTAACTTACATTAGGTTTGTAGCCATACCATAATTCATAGGGGGTTTTGAATGAGTCCTTCTTCAGCTGTACTCGGTTCAAGGTATGAACAGCAGTGCTGATAGCTTCCTTCCAGTATTTGATAGCAATATTCTTTTCAATCATTAAGGTTCTTGCACAATCCATGATAGATCTGTTCCTTCTTTCAGCTATTCCATTTTGCTCAGGAGTTCTAGGGGCTGATACTTGTCTTTTGATTCCTCTTTCAATGCAAAAGTTATTGAATTCATGAGAGATAAATTCACCACCTCTGTCTGACCTTAGACATTTAAGTCTTTTACCTGTTTCTTTTTCTACTCTAGCCAAATACCATTTGAACTTTTCAAATGCTTCTGATTTGTTCCTTAAATACATGATAGTCATCATTCTTGAGTAATCATCAACAAAAAGAATGAAGAACTTTTCTCCAGTATAACTTTCAGTTCCTATGGGTCCACATAAATCAGTATGCACAATTTCTAATATATCTTCAGATTGATAGTTTTTGCTTTTGAAACTAGTCTTTCCCATCTTTCCAATTTGACAATTCTTACATAGACCGACCTCAGGTTTCTTTATATCTGGAATACCTCTTACTTTTCTGAATTTACTTATTTTCACTAGGTTATCAAAATTTACATGACATAACCTTTTGTGCCATAACCAACTTTCTTCAATTTGAGCAATAAAACATGAATTTTCACTTGTTTCAAGTCGGAACAAATTACCTTTTGTTTGAGTGCCTGATGCAATCAGCTTTCCTTGATTATTTAGCAGTTTGGCCTTTCCATGCGTGAATTCCACCTTGAGTCCACTATTAAGTAGCTGTGCCACACTCATCAAGTTGTGATTGAGACCTTCAACCCAGTAGGCATCATCAAATACAAGTTCTTTGGTTATAGGGATTCTACCTCTTCCTTTTATGTAGCGAGGTTCATTATTACCAAACCTTACACTACCTCCTTCATAGTCTATCAGATGTTCAAACTTGGTTTTATCACCAGTCATATGATGAGAGCAACCACTGTCTATGATCCAAGTATCATTTTTGCTTATATGAGAAATAAGTGCCATCTTATCTTCCTCATCATTATCAGAATCATCTCTTATAGCAATATAAACAATTTCATCTTCACTATTATCAGAATCCTTAGCCATAAAGCATGTTTTCTTATCTTTGAATGATTTGTAGTCCTTTTTGCCATTCCATTTGTGATCTTTCTTCTCATCTTTGCTCTGCTTGTTTGGGCATCTAGCAGCAATATGACCGACTTCATCACATGAAAAACAGATTAGAGGAACTTTGCCTCTGTATTTTCCTCTGCCTTTGGAATATTTCTTTGCTAGAAGAGCTTCAATTATTTCAAGATCACTGTCTGAACTTGGTTCTGATTCATCTTCACTTTCTGACTGAGATTCCTTTTTCTTTTTGCCTTTCTCCTTGAGTGAAACCTTAGCTTCAAATGCTGATTCCATGTTTCTGGAAGCTGGAACATAGTTGTCATAGTTGTCTAACTCAAATGCAGTTAATCTTCCAACTATGGCCTCTAAATTTATCTTGTGATTTGCTTCACATCTTCTTTCCTGAATTGCAGAAACTCTGATTGCATAAATGGGTAGTAATGTTCTGAGAACTTTGCTTATGACTATTTCCTCTGAGATATCACCTCCAGAAGCTTTGATTGCACTGACACTGGCTTTGACTCTTTCAACATATTTTGCAATATTTTCATCCTCACTCATTTTTAATTGATCAAACTGTCCTCTCAAGCTTTCTGCTTTGGCTCTTCTCACATTGTCATCACCACCATAGATATCTTTCAGCTTGTTCCACATTTCAAATGCAGTTTTGCAATCTTTGACATCATCAAACTCTTCATAGCTTAGGACAGATGCAATGTCTATCATCATGGTGTTATGAGTCTTCTTTGCAGCAATATCAGCAACAGTTAGTGTACCAGTGGGTGTCACATATTCTGTGTCAAGATGTGTCAATCCTGTATCTCCAATGGAAGCCAAATGGAGTCTCATGAGACCTTTCCATGCTGAAAAGTTATTTCTGTTTAGCCTTGGAATTTCCCTCTTGTAAGACATCTTGATCTTTAGCTTAGATCCTTGAAATCCTTCCTATAAGCACCAAAGCTCTGATACCAATTGTTGGAAATATGGATGGAGTAACTGAGAGGGGAGGGGTGAATCAGTTACCACAAAAATATTTCCACAAGTCCCTTAGATGTCTTAAATATAAACTGCTGAAACTCGGTAAATTAACTTATCAGTGTTTATTAAACATTAACATGCATAAGACAAATAACATGAACACAAGTAACACCAGATATAACGTGGAAACCCAATTTTGGGAAAACCACCAATGTAACTAGTTACTGATTTTCACTCTTCTGAAGTGAGCCCTGGTAGGAGCCAACCCTGTTAAAGGTTACAAAACACACTGTTAGGTGTGACCCTGTTAGAGGATTTGATCACCCTGCTAGGAGTGGCCTTGTGAAAGGTCTTAAGAACAATTCAACCGAATTGTCACCTTGTCAGAGGATTTACAAAATGGTTGTTAGACCAACTCTGTTAAGAGATTTCGGTATCACTGCTACAATGGTTAGAAAGCAACAATGAAGTGATCTGAATTAAATACAACTTATCTTGCTGATACAAATCTCTGTTCTGTGCCAATAGATCCTTACTGATCACATATATCTTTTCTGCACCTCAAGGATATCACTGATCCTTCATCAGAATTCGCACATTTCTGCTCCTTCACATTTCCATACTTTTTATACTTCTCCACACTTCGAAATCGCAACTTGATCTCTCATATATACCATTCAGGTTACCAAGTCGGCCCAATTACAAGTTAAAATGAATATTACATAGGTCGGCTACATATACAAATTTCAATAAATAAATATTGCTTCGGTCGGCTGCATAAACATTTCACTGATGCTCGGTGAACACTGCTGATTCTTCGGTAACCGACTGAACTCGATAAGTACTGCGAACTCGGTAAAGACTGACTTTCTTTCACATATTCTTCGAAGACCGACTGAACTCGGTAAAGATTGCGAGCTCGGTAAAGACTGACTTTCCTTCACATATTCTTCGAAGACCGACTGAACTCGGTAAAGACTGCGAACTCGGTATAGCATACTGGAGTGCTAGGTAGACTCTGTAACTTGCTTCTCTTACCGTCTGAACTTGGTAGACTCTGTCTAACTGCTTTGCCGAACATTCTGAACTCGGTAGACTGATATGACATTTGTGTAACATCAAAGACAATACACAATTAAACAATTGTATCCAACAATGAAGCATCAAAGATGTTGGATGAACAACTGAATACAAGAAGACCCAACAAAGATGCAGGACTTGGTTACAAAGGAAAAGACTCTACCGAGAAGGGAATTCATACTACCGAGAGAGGAGAATGATCAAAGAAAGCTAGATTCAAGAAGAACATCAAAGGAAAGAAGCCTATTTGCAACTACTGTGGAAATCAAGGTCATATTGCCAACATGTGCCAAATCATAAAAGGTAAGCAACTGAATGTCACTAAGTCCAATGGTTATTGTTACAATTGCAATAAATATGGTCACACATCTAAACAATTATTAGAAGGCAAAATTCAAAGGGTTTTGTAAAAACTGCAATAGATATGGACATAGTACCGAGAAGTGTTGGTTTAAGCAAAAGAACTATATGTGGTCTGCACACCGTACAAATGCTAGAGGTTACCAAACTCACACAAATCCTTACCGACATAATTCTGCAGTACCATGGGATTACAATACAAGGATATGGTGTGAATGTTGTGGAAGATATGGACATATAAGTGCCAACTATTTTATAAGGTTTGGGATGTACAACCAAAGATCATGGAGAAATCTTAGTATGACATGTTTTCATTGTCACAAAGTTGGACACTTAGCTAGAGATTACAGAGATCAACCTAGAAAAGACACTGAGGAAATAAAAGACAAATTAAAGATGATTTGGAAAAAGAAGAAAATTGTGTCAAATGAAAAAATCACCTTACCTACCGAGTTAGGTGCTCCTATTCCAAATTAATTGATAAAGGTATTAAGGGACTGCATTATCTCAAAGTTAAATCTTAAATAGTTCCTATGTACTTAATTCAAAATCTACATAATTAAGATGTAATAGTAAGTTTGAAATTCTATCAGTCTTTTGAAGCACTTTACAGGAAACTTGTCAAGTCAATAAATGAAGGAAGTTTGGTTACCCAGTTAAAATGAAAAAGGAGAGTAAATTGGTTAAATGGTATCGAGTGCATTTAATGTATTTGACCTAACCTGCACGGAGCCTGATAAGGCATATTGTGTACTTGAAAGCATTTTTGCGGTCATTTTCAACTCACCAAGTTTTCGAGAGGGTAGAGCAAAGCGAATCTAACGTGATCAAACCTCCTACAAAGAAAATTCAAGGTATTTACATCAATCTCAATGCATTGTTAAGTTGGTTTACCAATCTTATCAGGTTGCTATTATTTGCTAAGTGTGAAGCATCTGCCATTTGAAATCCTAAAACCCTAAGGATCCTTTGTTAGCTTTTATCTGAAATCTACAATGGCACCTAAGATCCAAGATCCCATTGTTGTCAAGAATGTAGAGAAGACCTCACTAAAATACTCTTTGACTCCCAAAGTTGCATCTGAACTGGATGACAAAAGCACATTTTCACTCATCCCAGATAGAGTGTTATTAGTTGAGGATGTGAGATTCTTCACCAAATGTCGTGTTGAAGAACTCGGTCACGTTGAAATCAAAGACACCTATGATGAGCTGTGTACCGATGGTAAATTGAATAGCAAGTATGTGCACATTAAGATCAAAGGATTAACTAAAGCCCTAACCTATCCCTGTGTGTTCAAACCCTAGTGGGTCAAGTTTGTTCTGAGCAGAGTTCATGATGATTCATGTGGCTAGAAGAGCAACCATTTAATATTACCAAGGAAATCATTCATCTGATTACCGGTTACCCTATTTATGATCATGCCTAAGCCCAAAAGATGATATCACAGAAGGAATTGATCAGTTTAACCAGAGTGGAATCAGACTGCAGAGGATTGAAATTGAAAAATGTCATAGATGAAGAACTAAAATTTGCCATAAGAGTAATAGGTTACTGTTTCTTCCAATCAACAAGGGAAAATAGTGTACCTTGTGCAGCAGTATACCTAGCATACAAAATTGTGAAAAAGGGAATGAAAATTGATCTATGTGAGGTGTTGCTGAAGAACCTATTTGAGAATCTGAACACCATCAGGAAGACGAAGAAGAACAACTCGGCTAATACACTAAAGTTTGGATCATTACTTGTATGCATGTTTTTCTATTTTGAAAAATTCTTTCCATCAGTCGGTAAAGTTGTTTGGGAACTACATCGACCAATCACCCATTAGATCAATGAATTCATCAAGAAGTTAGGTGATAATTTCAATGATATTATGGATGATTACTTAATAAATTTCAAGAAAAAATGCATAACAGGTACCGGATTCCACCCCAGCTAGTGGAGAAATACAAAAATGACATATGTTTTGAAGTTGACACTGATTACTATTATGTGAATGTTGTGGAACCAAGAACTCAATCTTTGTCACCGATGGGATACAAGATTGATTTTGACATCACACAACATCAAATTGATGCATTTCTTACATTACCGAGGCATGCTACCAAGTTGAGGTATGGAACCTATGAAGAACTAAAGAAAAAAGTAAAGATGAGCATTGTAGTACCCAAAGCTACAAGAAAGGCAACAAAAATGATAAAGGCATTATCGGAGAAATTCAGAGAAGATTCTTCCTCCACACCTTTCAAAGGCACTATAGCTATTACCGAAGAGGAATCTGAAGCCCAAGAGGCAGCTATAACACTAAGCACTGAATTGCCTAAGGGAAAAGTGTTGAAGAGAAAGAAACAGGACACATCAAAAGCCTCACCGACTCCACCTCCAAAGTGACCTAACACTAGAGCATATGCACCTTCACCGAGTAAGAAAACAAAGAGTGTTACTATTCCCAAAGTAACAAAGACCTACAAGAAATATACTCAGAGACTCATTTTGGCAAAAGAGTCTAGTGATACCGAATCAGAGGATGCAAGCAAATTTCAGATTGTCAAGAGCAAGAAGGTAAATGTACATAGTGTTGAAAACTTCTGTGCTAATCTGAAAGAATATGGAGGATTTGGATCATTTAGATATGTAAAGTATGAAACCAGAAATAATTATGAGAAGAGACAAATTGAAGAAGCTGTCATCTGCACACTTCTAAAATTCCAGTTGGCTCCATTGGAACTAGCTAAGTGACTTTCGAATGAACTTTATTTGCATATTGATAATAGGTGGAAGTATGCAATGGACTCAGAGAAATAGATTAGAGAAAGAAGTCTGGTACATCTCTTTCCTGACATGTCAGTAGCTGAAATAAAAGAACATCTGACAACCTACAACTCAAAGTTTCTTGTCAAACAAAGAGCCTTAAAACTGATGAATGGGTTGTATATTGAAGTTGAAAATAAGATAAAAGCAAAGTGGCAGGAAATATTTAAAATCAAGGATGCCAGTGAGCAAGCTACAGTTGAAATTATTGATGTCACTGAGCAAGATCCTGATGTTACCGAGCAAGACCTTGCTGACACCATTCAAATAGATGAAGATGTCATGGCTATAGAGGCATAGGAATAGGAAATGATAGAAGGCAATGCATATGAAAAACTTATATCCAGTGAATCAGCCTTGGAACAAGTTTAGCCTTATCCACCGGTCAAACAACCTGTCTCAACCGAAACCCCTCAGGATATGGATCAAGGCACTGAAGGTCACAAGTCTAAAACAGGAGAAGATACTACTCAAGAACAGACATCTCAAGCACCTTCTAGCACTACAAATGTTGCAACTGAGACACCGAGTACTGAGACACCAAAAGACTCTACAAAGGCTAAAGAAACCGATCAAAGTGTTGCCTCTATCGAGCAACCTACTGAGGGTCATCAAGCCTCACAAGCCATTGTCTTAGTTCCATCGGTAAAAGGTAAAGAAAAGAAGATGAAAAAGCATAGTTTTAAAGTTGATTTGTCAAAACCAATAGTGTTGCCCAATATATATATATCAAAATTAAAGGGGCAAACACTCATTGATTTCGATGAACTATGCAAAGGAAAGGATGAACAAGAGAAGCAAATGGCGATTCAAAAGAAAAATAAAGTACTTCAGAAGGTGAAAGCACTCTTAATAGATATACTACCTGAAGCTACAGTGTCAACAGATGTAGCCATCCACATTCAACTGGATGAACTCTTAACAAAGATAGAGACATCTGGAGTAGATGCACCAAAGTATTTGAGCAAGCTAAAAGAAAAAGAGCTCACTGTAAAAATGATAGAAGAGGTACATAAAGCTATAGCTATTGGCAAAGTTAAACTTGTCAAATTTATTGCTGAGTTGACTCCTCAACTCAAGCACATTCTTTATTTATTTCAGAAACTCTGCACATTTTCTCTATTCATTAAAGACATTGAGAATAAAATAGAGGCAATTGAGAAAGAGATCACCGATCTCTCAAATAAGTTGACCACAAAGCAGTTCAAAATTTCTATACAAGGTTACAAAAACTCATGGCTCAACAATTGGACCTAAGAAAGAAGAACACAAGATCAGGATGGACATAATGACACTTCAGACATTATTCCTTTCTCATCTTTCAACCGTCCAAGAACAGATCAACCGAGCCACTTCCTTATCTACTACACAAGAGGGAAGCACTCTAGATGGCTTAAGATCATTATTGGCTAATATTCAAGCACAAAATTCTTTAATGGACAGTGTAAACATTGCACTCTTTGTCACTCTCACCAAAGCATGCACCAAGTACAAATCCATTTTTGACCAGTTACCACCCCCGAATGGTAATTAAGTTTTGATGTTTGTCAAAAAGGGGGAGTGATACAATAGTGGGGGAGTGTAGTATTCAAAGTATCAAACAAAAGGAGTATAGTATACATGGGGAGTATACCGAGTAGAGTAAGTAGAGTATATCGAGCAGAGTAACCAGGTGTAGCATTTCGATTAAGTGTTGTAAAATCCTTTAGTAAGGTAGATCTAACAGATCTTGTTACTCCTAACAAGGTAAGCTATCAGAAATAGCTAAACATGTAGCTCTAACTGAGCAACCTTTATTATTGCAATAGTGTAGTTGTGGGTGCCATCCCCACCGCAATTTTTCTCTGTAACCAAGAGTTTCTGCATAACCAAAATATATGTGTTATGGAGTGAATCATGTATGATTGTTATCTATTTGTTTTAGCTTTATATTATGTTACTGCACTATTCGATTTATGCATAACAATAAAGTTATTATTGAAGAAAATTTTTGAAGTACTGATTCACCCCTCCCCTCTCAGTACATTTGCTTTCCATATTGGGCCTAACACAGTTGTCCTCAATGCATCAAGATTTTCAGTCATCTTTGTGCTGAAATGTTCATGTCCTCTTTTCATTGCTTTTAGCTGATCAATCAGTGCTTTGTTCTTTTCTTAAAATTCTCCAATCATCTCTTCAGTCTCTTCAGATATACTGTTCTTAGATGATGTTTCAATTTGTTCCACTAACTCTTGAGAGTTGTAAATCATCAGATAATCTTCTTCTAACTTTCAATGATTTTTGCATTTGTCTTTGCATGTCTGCAATCACTGGATTAGCATGAGCCAACTCTTCTTGTAGATACACAATTCTCCAAGATTGTTTATAGCCTTCCATTGATAAGATCTTTCTCTTTAGGCTATTAAACCCTCTTTTAAGATTCAAGCTCTAATACCAATTGTTAGGCCCAATATGGAAAACTAATGTACTGAGAGGGGAGGGGTGAATCAGTACTTCAAATCCTTTCTTCAACAATAACTTTACTATTAAGCATAAACCAAAAACTTTTGTAACATAACATAAAGCTAAAACAAATAAATAACAATCATACATGATTCACTCCATAACACATATATTTTGGTTACGTAGAAACTCTTGGTTAGAGAGAAAAACTGCGATGGGGATGGCACCCACAACTTCACTACTGCAATAATAAAGGTTGCTCGGTTAGAGCTACATGTTTAGCTATTTCTGATAGCTTACCCTGTTAGGAGTATCAATATTGTTAGATCTACCTTGCTAAAGGATTTTACAACACTTATTCTAAATGTTGCACCTGGTTAAAGGCTTTACAATTTATAGACTTTGTTAGAGTCTTTTACCCTGTTAAAGGTTTCTCTTACAACTCAAATATTACAATAAAATCTTTACAAATATCTACAACTTTACATTTGAAATGTTATAGCAAATTCTATGTGCTCAAAATGAGATTACCTTGCTTATAGCATACCTCGGTAACCCATAAAATAACTCGGTAAACCTTTCTGTTTACTCTGTTCCTTGACTGTTCTCTAAAATCCTTCTTGGTGACCTCTGTGTCTCTGACAATCGCAATACTCAATGCTTCCTTATCTATTACACATGTTTTTCTTCATACACCTCTCTTGTTTGATCCTTAATTCATGCTGTATAAATAGATCTCTTATGTCGGTGATCTGGTTCATTGCTTCGATTATACAAACATGATTTATCAAATGAATAACCATACAAAATATTTCATTGTATAGATGACCTCAAAATCATACAAAATCTTTAAGTGCAATTTCCAATGAGATAATGGTTCTTTGTTCCTCGATCTTGTAACATGTTTCCACACATGTGTCTAGGTTCAATGAATCTGGTAAAACATTTCACTCGGTGTATCATTATTGTTGCTCGGTAGACATAGAGTGATACTCGATAGACAGATCGATGTATACTAGGCTCTGTGACTACTTTCTTCTATAACCGATTGCTCTGTGCTTACCGACTGAATGTTTCGGTAGTAGTAACCAACTAGAGTATATAGAATGAATTTGGATATAAAAATAATGGCAACTTAGTAAGTAGTAACACCACAAACATAACATCTCACATTCATTCTGCAATTTTCTAAATTATGACCAACTTTGTTGCATTTAGAACATTGACCAGTGGGTGTATTTGTGTTCTGATAATTTCTAGATCTACACTGATTTTCTCTATGACCATACTTGTTACAGTTAAAGCATTTTCCATTAAACTTATAAGCGGTAGGTTGTCTTACTAGTTTTCTATGATCATGATTGTTTGCAGTACCAGAGCTTTCACCAACTTCAAATCCAAGGCCATTTGTATCACCATTAGGTTTCTGATCCTTTAGCATGTCACCAAGTTCTTCTGAAGTTTTCTTGAATTTTTCCTTGTGATGATCTGCAGTAGTTAGTTCACTTTCCAAGATTCCTTTCTATCATATGAGTTTAGTTCTATCATTTTGTGTGTGCATTAGATCTGTCTTCAACATATCATTTTCATGACTAAGTCTTGTGTTTTCATTTCCAGCATCATTTAGTCTTTTGGCCAAGTCTTCTTCATTCTTATTTCTATCTTCAATTTCTTTACAAAATCTCATAGTCATATCTTGCATCTCATTCTTTGTTGTACTAATCTCTTGTCTTAGCTTGTTTACCAGATCATTAAGAGTTTCCTTTTCATCATTCTCATTCTACATCTTTTCACAAAGTTCTCTTCTCTTATTTCTTGCAATGGTAATATTTTCTTGAAGTGCTTGAATGATAGCCTGAGCAGCGTTTAGATCACCTTCAAGTTTGACATTCTTCACCTTTTCTGCATCGTAATCTGAAAGAGTTGTTTTCAATTGTTCTCTCAAGTTTTCCATCTCTACTGATGACAAGATCTTCCTCAAGCTATCAGGCTTCTGAAAATAGAGGACCAGGCTTTGATACCAATTTTTAGGATTAGGATTCCCAAAGATACTAAGAGGGGGGGTGAATTAGTATCTGATCGGTTTATAAATTTACTTGACTTAAAACATGAAAAGCATATTAAAACTGTGTACCAGTAAACTAGAAATAATGCACTAAACAAGAATAACAACAACCACATGAGAAGCACACCCTAACACAGTATTTTAATGAGGAAACCTGGTGTGGGAAAAACCTCGGTGGGATTTGTGACCCACAATATTCACTTACTGGCCAATAAGGGAATATTACTCTTACAATAGGGGCCTGCACATGCAAGAAGGCCAAGTGCCTAGAGCTCACTGCTCAATTACAAAAGAAGTCACACTGACTTACAAAAATGGATTATATTAATCCAATGTCCTGTACTACTTTAGATTAGCATCTGCTATGCCAGATCGAGTACCGGTTTAAGCTCTGCTACATACATAAACTCTTAACCTATAATTCACATATTAGGTCTGCTTATCTCACATCCTATCACACATCTTTTCTATTACAAAATGAACTCATACATATATGAGTCATGTTACAACTCACCATGTTGGCTTAGAATGATTTTACAATTAATTACAAAATACATTATAAATAAAATTCCTGTTGGCAAGGGTGTCGGTATCCTTCCTTTCACTGCCGGTGTTCTATGTGCTAGTCTAGAGTTTGTTGTTGCCGATGCCGGTATCCTGTCTTGTTAGTATCATATGATTGCAAGGTTGCCATCAATGACAAAACCTTCAATCACCTACAATTTCTCATTGGAGTGTGCATTTGCCAATAGATACAGTGCGATCAGATATCTTGTTGATCGATTTCACTAGCGATTGGAAGAGGTCTTTAGGATTTTTTGCAGGCAACGATTCATAGGTATTTACCTTTAATCATGGAAGTAGGATCATCATCTATACCTATCTTTGTTACAAATCCAATTGTTGTTGAGGTCAAGGACCATTGCAGGCCAATTTTCAAGTCATATCCGCATGTTGCCACCCTGGATGATTCGATTGGATCTTTTTCCCATGTCCAAGAAGGATTAGTGTATGTAAATGATGTAAGAGATTACATCCACTATCATATTAAGGATTTGGGAATGAATGATATCAAGAGTATGTACATGAATGAGCTAATGGGAGATTTTGGAAAGGTTAAACCTAAATACCAGCATATTGTTGATCTACGGTTTATCGACATTCTAGATATTCTAGAATTAGAAGATGAAATTGTTAGGTATGTTTTGAGCAGAGTGCATGGAGAGTTTATCTGGTTAGATATACCATATAAGATTACAAAGGAGGTCATAAGGGAAATCATCAGTTTACCACAGGCTAGACAACATTTGGAGAAGAAATTTTCAAATGATTAGGTTAACAAGATTACTGATGCAACATTAGACATGCGGTCAATGAGAATGAATACTATCACCGATACTAACATCAGATTCGAAAGCATGGTCATTGGTTATAAGGTAACACAATCAAACCGACTAAATTTTGTTTCTATCTCCTGCATTTATGTTGCTTATAAAATGATGAGGGAGAATGAGAAGATAGATCTATGTGGTTGGATGTTAGATAAACTATTGATTAACCTAGGAAATATTAAAGGAGAAAAGAAGGGGACTTTCTGGTATGGTAACCTAATTGTCTATTTAATGTTATTTTTAATCAATGAGACTCCTAGTTTTGCGAAGAGACAATGGGTATTTGATATCCCCATAGTGAGGCAACTGAAATAGTCTATTGCTACATTGGGTAGTCAAAGAGATGACAAAGTATGGGGATATTTTAAAGAATTTAAAAAGGCTACAAATTCTAGAATGAGGGTTCCTAAGTACATTGTTGAGAAATACTCAACTGACATATGCTGCATGGTTAAGAAAGATGAAACACTCATGGAAGCGGTCAAACTCTAGAAGATCTAGATTGAGGAGATGGGTTATGAAGTTGATGCTTAGATTCTTGATGTTTATGCACATATGTTAATGAATGCACTGGTAGATGGAACTTTAAAAACCTTTGGCTTTGCTAAGAAGAAGACACAAGAGGTTGAAACTGAGTTCAACCGGAAGAAGAGAGAGAAGCGGGAATGAAAGGAAAGTAAGTTTGTTGAAAAGGTTTCTTAGAACATCAAAGCATTGATTGATATTATCTCGGAGAAAGGCAGGAAGAGAAAAGAACTAGAAGTATTCATTGAGCATATTGTAGCATAATCTACATCTGAAGATGACACACCCCTAGCATTCAAAAGGGTAATAAGGAAGAAAACTAAAGAAACTAAGGTAGAGGCTAAGAAGCAGCCAGTTAGGAAAGGTTCTATCAGGGTACCGACATAGAATAAAGCACCAAAAGTAACTGTTAGGATTCCCATAGATACTGAGAGGGGGGGGGGGTGAATCAGTATCTAACCGGTGAGTAGTATTTCTTAAGTTAAAAGATGCAGAACATAAAATAATAGTATACTGGTATGCAAGAATTAATGCAATAAACAGAATTAGAAACATCCACATGAAAAGAAAACCATAACACAAGATGTTTAACGAGGAAACCCGGTGTGGGAAAAACCTCGATGGGATTTGTGACCCACAATATTCACTTACTAGCAAATAAGAGAATATTACTTACAATAGGGGCTTGCACATGCAGGAAGGCCAATTGCCCAGAGCTCACTACTCAATGAGAAGTCACACTGACTTACAATGAGGATTATACTAATCCAATGATTTGTACTGCTTTACAATAGCATCTCCAATGCCAGATTCAGTACCGGTTCTAACTCTATTCTTTACATATACCCTTGACCTATAATTCGCACATTAGGTCTTCCTAATAATTTTCTTTATGCTCGCTTCCTTACTATTTTAAAATGTCTACAATGATCTCTTTTATATACAAGAGTCATTTTACAATTTGCCAAGTTGTCTTACAATAATAATCAAAATATTACATATCAAAAATCCTGTCAGCCTCTATGCCGGTATACATCTTTTCTTCTGTGCCAGTGTCGGTGTCAGTGTAGAGTGATCTTGTTGATGCCAGTTCATTGTCTTGCTTGTGTAATGCTTTGTTGGTATGATGTCTTGCTGGTGCCATAGGATTGCAAGGTTGCCATCAATGACAAAACCTTCAATCACACACAATGTCTCATTGGAGTGTCCATATGCCAACAATCTCCCCCTTTGGCATTGATGGCAACACTCATGAGAAATTTCAAAAAGTGTCCAAAATGTGTAGTCCAAAAAATTTACGAAAAAGAATGTTTACCAAAAATATGAAGGGCTCCCCCTGAGCATATGATTCCTGTCTTTGAACTTTCTCATTCTACTACTCCCCCTTTGGCATTGATGACAAAGTTTGTCAAGATGTTAGTAGAATTTGTAGTTATACCGGTCCATATCCTCAACCTTGTAGTTGGGTAGTTATTATCTGAAAAAGATCACCCAAAATTAAGTTTATACTATCCATAAAACTTTTGCTATCTTTTATTGTTGTTTCAATCCTCTTCATAGTACTGGTGAGATGCTGCAATTGTTCTACTGGTGTTTTACTTCCCTGTGCTAATGCCTCTGAGATTTCCTTCCGCAGAGATGCTAGATAGTCCAATCTTGGACTTAGTTTAGATCTCAAGTGTTTTGCCTCATTTATTATTGTCTCTTTCTCTCTTTCATGTTTAAGCAATTCTACCTCAAAATTTGCTAACTTATCTTCAAAAATAGATAGTGAGTCTGGTGAGTTGACAGAATTGTCTGCAAGCTTGTTTATCTCTTCCTGTGTCTTGCTCATTTTCTTGTCAATATCTACAGTCAGGAAGTTTGTTTTGCATGTGTCTTTATACAGATTTTTATACTCTTTTAACAAACTACATAGTTCTGGTAGAAGTGTGTCAAAGTCTCTATTACACTTCTTTATTTCTTCCTCAAAGAATTTTTGTTTCTCCTTTTCTACCATGTCCTTTACAGATTCTTCCTTTATTTTCTCAATATTTCCATAAATGTATTTACATAATGTATCCAACTGTCCTAAAGAATCTTTATTATCTATATTACAATCAGGAGCAATTATCTTCAAAATTGGTATTGAATAATCTATTGCTTTGTAAGCTTGTGAATTATAGTCAATTATTTTCTTGATGGATTCAAGTAATACCTCAGTCACATTTGTTGACTTTGATGATGACCCAACAAACTGAGTACTGGTGGAAGTGACCATGCTTGTATTGACCTCTGGTAGGTCAGTTTGTGTCTGCATTTCCTTTAGCACTGGTTTCCTACTTCATTGCTTACCGGTGGCATTGTTTCCTTGTGAGCCTGTTCTGATGCCTTTAGCTCTATTGGTTTCTCTGTTTGTGCCTCAAATTCCATATTTTTCCCTGTATCCTCTGCCGGTTGCTCTATATCTCCTTTTACCAGAGGCTCTTTAGCCATATCTAATTTTTCACTTATATCTTTATCAACTATTATGTTGATCTTTTGGGTATCAACATTTACAGTGTATAGGACTTCAGGATTTGAATTGCTATCCTCTACATCCATGCTTTCAGCTGCCGGTTGGTTTTCAGGGGTTGTAGTCTTTATAGGTGGAGGTAGGTTATCTTTAACCTTTATGCTTGGAGGTCCACCAATTTGCCTTTCCCTTTGTCCTTATCCTTCTGATATACCTTAATAGGCTTGGGATTTATGTATTCTTCTTGTTTTTCTTTTTCAACCAAAAATATATCCCAACCATCTTCTGTTTCCTCTGAAACTTCTGTAACTCTACCTACCATTAGTGAAATATGCTAGTGTGCAGTGGAAAAAACTATCTGGTTAGCCTGAGCTATCAGATCATCAATTTCCTTTGGGGAGTTTACCAGATATACAACAAGTAGTTTTTCTATTTTTATTTTCTTATCTAATTCAATTACTCATTGCCTTCTGGCCTCAAGTCTTTTGTATAAGTCATCAGGAATTTTATTTATGACTTCCATCAAAAACTTTTTGAACATGTCCATATGCAGTATTACACTTTCCTCAACTTGCCCTTTTTCATCAGCAGATAGGGTGTCATAAATTTTCCCTATGTTCTTCAGTTTTCCTTCCTCTGTGATCTCATTTAACAAAATGTCTAGAGGTGCCAAGTTAGTTTTTGTCTTTTTCTTTTTCTTAGAAGTCAGCTTCTTTTTAGGTGTGACCTTTCTAACCGGAGATCTCATATCTTGTTGCTTTTGCCTTGTCCTTCTAGGTTAAGGAGTGGTTGCCGGTGAGGGATCTCTTTTCCTGACAACTCTTTTAAAGGTTGTTGGCATGTCTCCTTCCGAAGAAGTACCTACCAGTGATAGATGAGCTTCAGGTTGTGGGGCTGCCAACTCATCTTCAGTTATGCTGGTTTTCTTTAATACATCTTCCTTAATGGCTTTTGCTTGTTTAGATCCTTTTCTCACAAATGCCTCTACCTTCTTTACTCTTTTCTTGGACTGTATTTTTTTTTCTATTGTTTCAACATTACCAAATACTTCCTCCTTAGTTTCATTGGGGGCTTCCAGAAGTGCTTTGGCATAAGTTTCAACTATGTGGTCATCTGTCTCATAGCCCATTTTTGTTACCCAGATTTTCCTTGGGATGACTGCTTCCATCCATATTTCATCCTTTTTGATAACAAAGCATATATCATCTTTGTATGTATCTACAATTTTTTGAGATAACCTTGTCCTTTTCTTCATTTTCGTCTTTAGTGCTTGGAAAAAGTCATGAATGCTATTTTCCTTGTTCTCACCCATGGTATTGAACAGTTCTGTCAATTCCTTTCCTACCGGTATGTCATATCCAAGTTCTTTATATCCTATACCGAGAACTTGTTTTGTTATATGAAGCATTAGACATATTAATAGATTTCCAAATCTGAAAGTTCCTTTCTTATCCTTCTTTATCTTTCCAAGGTTGTCTATTAGATCATACTTTAACCATTCACAGATGTCAATTTTTGCATTGTCTGTTATCATATCATAAGCACTCTTAATGCATAAACTATAAACTGAGTTAAGTCTATTGGCATGAGTGGCTTTGTAACCTAATATCATACTTAAGAAACTCACATTTGTATCCTTTATGTTGTTAACCCTTAGAGATCTTTTATCAAATGTTGCACCTGTTAGGTCTATGACTAAATCATTTGAAACTTTCTTGTTTTTGTCTCGTCTTTTACCGGTGGCCGGTAATCCTGTGACAACCTTTACCGCTTGCTTGGTGATCTTATGAATTGCATCTAACCAGAAAAATTCTCCATGAACTCTGCTTAACACTATCCTAATCACATCCTTAGGAAATTCAGGAATGCTAAGGATTTCTATGAATCCTATGGTTTCAATGATTTTGTGTTCACCTTTAACATTGACGGTATCATCACATATCTCAGTTTTATACATGGTTTTGATTTCCTCATCTCCTAACTCTTCAATATTGCAGTGAATATACATTCTAGGGTCTTCAGCATATACAACACCTTTAGGGATTTGAGAAAATGCACCTAAGGTATCATCCTTCTTTGCTATTTCGGGGACCAACTGAAATACGAGCCTAGGTCTTTTAATTACTTCCACAATAGTAGGGTTCACTATGTATTCAATTGCAGAGGTAGATGCCATGATAAAATACCTTTTTCTATCTTGGATGGATGATTTCTTGGAGTGTGCTTGTTCCTTGCTCGAAATGCCTTAGCTCGGAAATCTTCGCGCTCTCTGAAAGTTTGAAATCACGGTGAAATGAAATGGAGCCAAAACTTTATTTTATAAAATCTTTTTTTGCTATCTACCACATTTGCATGGCGGTTAAGTATTCACTTAACATTATTTGCTGGTAATAAGTGATTTTCAACTTCTTATCTCTAACCAAGGGAATAATAGAACATGTGTCATTAGATTGCCAAACCCTCAAGAAATTTTTCTTCAATTAGATGAAGAACTTCCTACCAGTGGAGCACTGCTCTATCCTACCGGTGAAGCATCACTTTGTCTTGCCGGTGGAGCATTTGTTGGTTCTACCGATGGAGGAGTATTCCCAATATTTAGATCAACTTTTCTAATCCATTGCTTTGAGAATTCTTGCTTAACCTCTTCAACTTTTTCTTTACCTTTCAAGCTAGCGCTTTTGTTGTCTACCGGTGTACCTTTACTTCTACAAAATGTAGCAATATGCCCAATCTTGTTACATGCATAACAAGTTACATTATTTTTCTGAATAGCTTTCCCATAACCTATGCAGGTTTGTGTTCTGCATTGATTAGATAGATGTCCAAATCTTTCACAAACATAACATCTCACATTCATTATGCAGTTTTTAGAGTTATGACCAGCTTTGTTGCATTTGGAACATTGACCGGTGGGTGGATTGATATTCTAATAATTCCTAGATCTACATTCATTTTCCCTATGACCATATTTATTACAATTAAAGCATTTTCCATTGAATTTATAAGCATTAGGTGGTCTTACCGGTTTGCTGTGATCCTGAGTATTTGCAGTACCAGAGCTTTCTCCTACTTCAAAGCCAATTCCATAAGTGTCACCTATGGGTTTTTGATTCTTCAATAAGGTACCAAGTTCTTCTAAGCTTTTCTTGAATTTTTCTTTATGTTGATTTGCAGTTTCCAATTCCCTTTCCAAGATTTCTTTTTGTCTCATTAGTTCATTTGAGTCATTCTGAGTATGCATCAGATCTGTCTTCAACATGTCATTTTCATAGCTAAGTCTTGTGTTCTCATTTTCTGCATCACTTAGTCTTCTAGTCAATTCTTCTTCATTCTTCTTTCTATCCTCAATCTCTTTGCAAAATCTCATAGTCATATCCTACATTTCATTTTTTGTTGTCATGATCTCTTGTTTCAACTTGCTTATCATATCATTAAGTGATTCCTTTTCATCATTCTCATTTTGCAATTTTTCACAAAGTTCTCTTCTCTTGTTTCTTGTAACAATAAGATTTTCTTGAATTGCCTGAATGATATCCTGAGTTGCTCTTAAGTCATCTTCTAATTTGATATTTTTCAACTTCTCTGCATCATAGTCAGTAAGAGCTCCTTCAAGTTGCTTCATTAGATTTTCCATCTTTACCGGTGTCAAGATCTTCCTCAAGTTGTTAGGCTTCTGAAAATAGAGGACCAGGATCTGATACCAATTGTTAGGATTCCCACAGATACTGAGAGGGGGGGTGAATCAGTATCTAACCGGTGAGTAGTATTTCTTAAGTTAAAAGATGCAGAACATAAAATAGCAGTATACCGGTATGCAAGAATTAATGCAATAAATAGAATCAGAAACATCCACATGAAAAGAACACCATAACACAAGATGTTTAACGAGGAAACCCGGTGTGGGAAAAACCTTGGTGGGATTTGTAACCCACAATATTCACTTACTGGCCAATAAGAGAATATTACTTACAATAGGGGCCTGCACATGCAGGAAGGCCAACTGCCTAGAGCTCACTGCTCAATGAGAAGTCACACTGACTTACAATGAGGATTATACTAATCCAATGATCTGTACTACTTTATAATAGCATCTCCAATGCTAGATTTAGTACTAGTTCTAACTCTGTTCTTTACATATACCCTTGACCTATAATTCGCACATTAGGTCTGCCTAATAATTTTCTTTATGCTCACTTCCTTACCATTTTTAAATGTCTACAATGATCTCTTTTATATACAAGAGTCATTTTACAATTTGCCAAGTTGGCTTACAATAATAATCAAAATATTACATATCAAAAATCCTGTTGGCCTCTATGTCGGTATACATCTTTTCTTCTGTGCCGCTGCTGGTGTCGGTGTAGAGTGATCTTGTTGATGCCGATGCAGTGTCTTGCTTGTGTAATGCTTTGCCGGTATGATGTCTTGCCAGTGCCATAGGATTGCAAGGTTGCCATCAATGCCAAAACCTTCAATCACACACAATGTCTCATTGGAGTGTCCATATGCCAACCTTTAGCCCCATCCGGTACTGGAAGGAGAAAGAAGAAGGATGACATTGATCTGGCAATTGAATCTGGTAATGTAACTATCATTCCACCAAAGACTTATGTAGAGTTAGGTGATGAAATTACCAAAGATGGTATGTTAAAGAATGTACAATTTTATTATGAACATTTAGAGTATGATTAACAAAGAGAAGCGGAAGAAGCAATTTTGTTATATTTGGATATTTATAAGAAAGTCTTGATAGCAATTGAAAACCAAATACCAGCAGAGTTGTATGATATATTAGACGCTAGAAGACTATCAACAATGCAAGAAGACAAGCATATAAAGATACAAGAGTTGTTATCTATTTGTGTTTCTATTGCTCTAGAGGAGATGGATAAGACTCTTGAAGTTGCAGATAGGAAAATCTTTAACAACAAACATAGAATAATCAGTCTTATGTTAGGAAGAGTAAATGAGATAATCAAGGAGACCCATAAGGCTTGGGTTAAGTTCTTTGAAGAGAAATGTGGTTTTCATCCTTCACCAGAAACTAAGAAAGATATTGTAGACATCTCGGTTGAAGGGAAAGGAAAGGATATTATGGGTATTTCACCCTCAGTTTTGAAAAACATTAAGATAGTGGAAATCAAGCCCTCAGTAGATACAAATGTACAAAAAAATGTTGAGATACTAACAAATATAGATAGTGTAAAGGTTGATAATATACAAGTTACTAATGTTGAGGACAATAGTCCTTTGGATATAGATGTGTAGGATGAGGTTAAAGTTCTAAGGAGGAACCGATAGTTACTAAGACTGCACCAAGTGGAAAAGCCACTAGTGCAAGTGAGGAAACTATAAAGGTTAAATCATCTAAGGAGAATAAAGAGGAATCTGATAGGGAATCCGATAGAGAAGTGAGCCCATCCATCAAGCTTAAGACAATTACAGAGCACATTTCAAAGGATTTTCAATCCTTGTAGTAGATTTCAAACCAGCAAGCACTAGAGAGGTTCACACAGGCAAAAAGAGCTACATTTGATCAAATGATTGAGTCTGAAAAGAAGAAGATTAATGAAAAGTTGAAATTGATAGATGTTGGTATTATGGATATGTTGCATTGGTTTTGTCATTGATGTCAACACTTATCAGCACTTATCTTTCTTGACATCTTTGGTTATGTTCACCGGCATGTTCAATGACTTATGCATAGTCACCAGTATTTGGTTCATCGACAGGTTATATTGTTCACCAACATTGAGGATGATCTGTTATCATCTGGAGATCGCTTGGTTATGTCGAAGATATGGTTTCGACACTAGTTTTGGATATTTAGTTATTGGTCTAATCGAGTTTGCATATTTGTTGTTACCGGCAAATTTGTCTAGGTTATGGACCGACAAGCATTATCTATTCTAGATCAGCACGACATGTTATGGAGATGATTTATTGATTGGTTATTATTGTAAATGCATTGAGCCGACATGATGCATCACATATTGATTCATTTGTAATTGATTCTATTGTAATATTCTTAGTGAACTGACCTACAGATTTAGTCTTAGGTTTTGGTATATATGTAAGATCTCATTTGTGAGATTATGTGGAAAATGAAGGACTAAGGTATTATAAGGTTGTGATATTCGGTATATGCGAATATAAGCAGAGCTACTCACACAGACATCATTTGAAGATTCAAGGAAGGTTTGAAGAAGATAATTAAAGCTTAACCGGTACTGAATCCAGCATATGAAGATGCTATTTTGAGTAGTACATTATCATTGGATTTAACCATCCAATTGTAGTCAGTGTGACTCTCATTTTGTGTTTGAGCAGTGAGCTCTAGGCACTTGCCCTTTCTACATGTGCAGACCCCATTTGTACACATATACTATCTATAGTAGTATCATCTAATTGTGGGTAAGGTTTCCCACCATGGTTTTTCCCCTTACAGGGTTTCCATGTACAAATATTTGTGTTATTTGTTGTGGATGATATTTCTCTTTCTATTTCATACATTAAACTTCACTGGTATTGTTATTAATTGTTAAATTGTCAACCGACATTAAGTTTGGTTTACCGGTATTATGCATTAAGTTTGATTAAGTTATATTTGGGTTGAAATTAATAGACAACTGGTTCACCCCCTCCCCTCTCAATTGCCTCCGGGTCCTAACAATTGGTATCAGAGCGAAGTCCTCTTTTTGCAAAAGTTTAACAACTTGAGGATATTCTATGGCAACCAACTATTTTATGAAGGACAGTTCAAAATTTGATGGAACTAACTATGGTATATGGAAGATCAAAATGGAGACTCATCTAAATTGCATTGGAAGATATATATGGGATGTTACAAAGAATGGTTATATTGGTCCTACACAGAGTCAACCTAATCCACCAAACTTGGCTAAAGATTGGGAGAATGATTGCAAAGCAAGAGAAGTAGTTTTGAGCACATTGTTAGATCAGCAAATCATGGGATTATTAGACCGATCTACTGCTAAAGCTATTTGGGATAAATTGGAGACATTGAATGAAGGTGATACCACTGTCAAAATTGCAAAACTGGAATGCTTCTAGGTTAGGTATGAAAATCTGAAAATGGAAGAAGATGAAAGAATTTCTGCTTTTATGGAAAGAGTTAATGAAATTGTTTTGGATATACAATGTTGTGGAGGATCCTTAAGTGAAGATGAGATTGTTTCTAAAGTTTTAAGAGTATTTCCACTGGCATAAAAAATGAAAGTAACTTCTATTAATGAATTGAGAACAATGCCTAATACTTCAGTATCTAGAGATACCTTGGTTGGAAAACTTTCAGCTTTTGAACTTGAGGAATTTGGTCCTGTTGCTACAATTGAGACAAATTTATCTTTCAAAGCATCATCATCATCATCATCATCATCATCATCATCATCATCATCATCATCATCTGATAAATCTGATTGGAAAGCACTTTATGCAAGAGAACTTGAAGACATCAGAAAGGAAAATGAAGAACAAGAAGAACTTGAAGCATTATTCGCAAGGAAAATGCCTAAAGGTTCAGTTGGAAGTAAGTATGAAGGTACAACACCATTTAAATGTTTTAACTACCATAAAATTGGTCATATGGCATCTAGGTTTCTTGATAGACATGCAAGATTAAGAGAAGAAGCTAAAAGAACATACAAGCCTAACTCTAAATATCAGAGATACACATTTAAGAAGAATAGAGACAAATCATGTTATTATGTTGATGAAGGAGTTACTGATGATTATGATGAGGAACTGATAGACAATGGATGAGATTTTGTTGCAATAATAGAAGATCAACCGACACCTACTGTACAACTAGTAGAGCATGCCCTAGTAGCTAAAATTGAAGAAAAACATGAATGGATCATTGATTCTGGATGTTCACATCATATGACTGGTGATAAAAGTAAATTCTTAACTTTTTAGGAATACAATGGAGGTCTAGTAAGATTTGGAGATGACAAATCTTGTTTGATCAGAGGAAAAGGTACTATATCTTTTGATGGTAAGCACAATACCGACAATGTTTATTATGTTGAAGGTTTAAAGAATATTCTTTTGAGTGTTGCTCAATTAGTTGAAAAGGGATTTCAGTTACAATTCAAGAATGGTTAATGCAAAATCATGAATAGAACTAGTTTGGAAATTGCAACCACTAATCGGACTAGAGGTAATATCTTCCATTTGAATAACAATGAGAAGACATGCTTGATTGCACATATTGATGAAAGTTGGTTATGGCATAAGAGATTTTGTGATGTTAATTTTGATTGCATTGTAAAGATTAGTACAACTAAGGCAGTAAGGGATTTACCTAATATTATAAAACCTCACAATCTGCTATGTAAGGAATGTCAATTTGGAAAGCAAGTTAGAACAACTTTTAAGAGTATTCCAGAGAAATCCAATAATGTTCTTGATTTAATTCATACTAATTTATGTGGTCTGGCAAGAACTGGAAGTCTACAAGGAGATAGATATTTTATGCTAATCATTGATGATTATTCTAGAATGTGTTGGGTTACTTTTCTCAGGGAGAAATCAAAAGCTTTTGGGAAATTCAAACTATTCAAGGTAATGGTAGAGAATGAAACCAGTAAGAAAATAAAATGTTTAAGATCAGATCAAGGAGGTGAATTCACATCTAAGGAATTTAATACATTCTGTGAAGTGAATGGAATCAAAAGATAGCTATCAGCACCTTAGACACTCCATCAGAATGCAGTTGTGGAAAGGAAGAACAAAACTATTCTGGATGCAGCTAGAAGCATGATATCAGAAGCAAACCTACCTCATGTGTATTGGAGAGAAGTAGTGAATATAGTGGTTTACACTTTCAACAAAGTTCACATCAAAGGTGAAACCGGTAAGACCCCTCATGAACTATGGTTTGGTAATACTCCTACTCTTAAATATTTCAGAATATTTGGAAGCAAATGTTATATTAGGAGAGATGATTATTTTGGTAAATTTGATCCTAGAAGTGATGAAGGAATATTTCTTGGTTATTTATCTAAGAGCAAAGCATATAGATTTTGTAATAAAAGATTTTAGAAAATCATTGAGAGTGCAAATATGAAGATTGATGAATAGTTTAGAAGAGATTCAAGGTCTATGGACATTGAACCAACAGTTGAGATGATCACAAATGAACCTACTCTGAGTGCTCTGGTACAGAATGTTGATCTAGTCACACCGAGATCATTTGAGAATTCCACAGTGATTGAAGAACAACAGCAAGTGAATACACCCAGGTATGTAAAACTGAATCACTCTAAAAGTCAGATAATTGGGAATAAGTATCAAGGAGTTATGACAAGAGGAAGATTGGCAAATGAAGAGGTATGCTTTATTTCTCAGATTGAACCAGCAACTATTGTTGAGGCATGTGAAGATAAACATTGGATTAAGGCTATGGAAGATGAATTGGAACAAATTGAAAAGAATAACACATGGACATTGGCTCCCTGACCTAAAAACAAAAATGTAATTGGAACTAAATGGGTATTCAGAAATAAACTTAATGAAGATGGTAAGGTAATCAAAAATGAAGAAAGATTAGTGTGTAAGGGATATTCAAGAAAGAGGGAATTGATTACAATGAAACCTTTGTACTGGTAGCTAGAATTGAGGCAGTCAGACTATTTCTTGCATTTGCACCACACAAGAACTATAAAGTATATCAAATGGATGTTAAATGTGCATTTCTGAATGGTGATCTTGAAGAGGAAGTTTACATTGAACAACTTGATGGATTTTCTTTGACAAATGACAAAGATATGGTTTGTAGGTTAAGGAAAGATTTATATGGATTGAAGAAAGCTCCTAGAGCTTGCTATGCTAGATTGGACAAATATCTTTTGAAGCTTGGTTACACTAAAGGTAATGTTGACAAGAACTTATATTTCAAAGTGATTAATGATGACATCTTGGTTATTGAAGTTTTTGTTGATGATATCATTTTTGGAGGAGAAGATGGATTTTGTAAAGACTTTTCTAATAAGATGCAGGAAGAATTTGAAATGTCTATGATTGGGGAGATAAAATTATTTTTAGGATTGCAGATTTCACAAATTGATAAAGGTATATTCATATGTCAATCAAAGTACTTGAAGGAACTACTGAAGAAATTTGGTATGGAAAACTCTAAACTGGTAAGTATTCCTATGACTACAACTAATAAACTATGATTGAAGGATGATTTAGCCCCTGTTAATCTGACAAGATATAAATCTATGATTGGAGGTTTACTGTATTTGACACAAACAAGACCTATTATTATGAATGCAATATGTATTGTTTCAATATTTCAAAGTAATCCTAAGGAAAACCATGAATCAGCAGTAAAACGGATTTTCTGGTATCTACATGGCACAACAAATCTTGGTTTATGGTATCCTAAAGATGAAAATTTTGATTTATGTGCATACACTGATGCAAATTGGGCAAGATATGTAGATGACAGAAAGAGCACCACTGGTGGAGCATTCTTTCGTGGTAGCAAATTGATTTCATGGTTGAGCAAGAAATAGAGTTGTACATCATTATCAACAGTAGAATCAGAATATGTTGCAACAACAACTAATTGTACTCAGGTATTATGGATTAAAAAAATGTTGAAGGACATAAAGGTAAAATGCAAAGAGCCTATAATTATTTACTATGATAATATGGCAGCAATTGATATATCTAAGAATCCTGTATTTCACTCTACAACTAAACATGTTTCTATCAAATTCAATTTTTTGAAAGAGAATGTTGAAGCAAAAGAAGTGAAATTGGTTTAGGTAAATAATAAAGAGAAGATTGTAGACATTTTTATTGAGCCTTTACCTAAGGAAACTTTTGAATATCTTAGAGAGCAGCTTGGGGTTATACCCTCACCAGTAGATACTTAGACAGTTGATGCTTGGCATCAGACTGACAAAATTTACAGATAAACCTTTTTTCGGCTTTGATGAAGGAGAGCTACTTCTTAGGGGGAGTAGTTGGTATTTGTAATTAGTTCTTTGAACCAGTTGTATTAGGCTTTTGTATTTCTTTGGAATTTGATGTAAAAGGGGGAGAGATATCTATGGAAAAACAAATTATCTTTTGGGTAGAGATTACTCATTGGGGGAGAGATATTCTGTATTTTGATTTCTGGTAATTGATCTCTTTGGGAGATTGTTGGTTTTTGGTTTTTGGCATTTCTGCTTTGACACTTAGATGGTTTTTCCATCTTGTGTTGCCATCAATGCCAAAGGGGGAGATTGTTGGTATTATGGATGTGTTACATTGGTTTTGTCATTGATGTCAACACTTATCAGCACTTATCTTTGTGGAGATCTTTGGTTATGTTCACAGGCATGTTCAGTGACTTATGCACAGTCACCAGTATTTGGTTCAGCGATATGTTATATTATTCACCGACATTGAGGGTGATCTATTATCATCTAGAGATCGCTTGGTTATGTCAAAGACATGGTTTGGACACTTGTTTTGGAGATTTGGTTATTGGTCTAATCAAGTTTGCATATTTGTTGTTACCGACAAATTGGTGTAGGTTATGGACCAACAAGCGTTATCTATTCTAGATCAGCACGACACGTTATGGAGATGATTTATTGATTGGTTATTATTGTAAATGCATTGAGATGACATGATGCATCACATATTTACTCATTTGTAATTCATTCTATTGTAATATTCTTAGTGAGTCAACCTACACATTTGGTCTTAGGTTTTGGTATATATGTAAGATCTCATTTGTGAGATTATGTGGAAAAGGAAGGACATAAGGTATTATAAGGTTGTGATATTCGGTATATGTGAATATATGCAGAGCTACTCACACAAACATCATTTGAAGATTTAAGGAAGGTTTGAAGAAGACAATCAGAGCTCAACTGGTACTGAATCCAGCATATGAAGATGTTATTTTGAGCAGTACATTATCATTGGATTTAACCATCGAATTGTAGTCAGTGTGACTCTCATTTTGTGTTTGAGCAATGAGCTCTAGGCAGTTGACCTTTCTGCATGTGCAGACCCCATTTGTACACACATACTATCTGCAGTAGTATCATCTAATTGTGGGTTAGGTTTCCCACCATGTTTTTTCCCCTTACAGGGTTTCCATGTACAAATATATGTGTTATGTGTTGTGGATGATATTTCTCTTTCTTTTTCATGCATTAAACTTCACCGGTATTGTTATTAATTGTTAAACTATAAACAGGCATTAAGTTTGGTTTACCGATATTATGCATCAAGTTTGGTTAAGTTATATTTGGGTTGAAATTAATAGACAACTAATTCACCCCCCCCACCCCCCCACTCTCAGTTGCCTCTAGGTCCTAACAATAGACAATTATTTAAAGAAATGTATAAATATTTATAGAGTATGTTGTAACATAGATTTACTTATAGTTAATTTGGATAAGACAATTAAGGAGTCTCAGGAGAAAATTGTAGGAATAGCCAATTATTTTGATGGATTGAATTAATTGACTACATCCATTGATGGTTTGATTTTGGTTTTGGAAGCCCAAGTTTCTTCTCTTGAGAAAGAAAAAGATAAAATCACAAGAAGAGCAAGAAGTCTTAGAGGTTTAGTGAGTCCCCAGTTGGATTCACTTAGTGTACATAAGAATGAGTGTATAGATATGGTTGGTAAGCCCACATCAGCAAAGTTAGTTGAGAAAGATTCATTTACCCATATGCTAAATTGACTTGTATCTATTTTTCACAATTTCAAAGCTAGTTGGGATACTTATCTAGAGCTTTTGGAGAAGGCCTATCCAGAAATTTTCAAATATATTAAACTCCGGTAAGGTATTTTTGGGATATTCATTGTACAATATTTTCATTGTTCATCCCAGTTTTGGATTTTTGGTATTGTTTTTGGAAATTTTGATGGCATTGATGTCAAAGGGGGAGTGATATAGATGTGAAAAAGAAAAAGGGAGTTGTATACATTAGGGGGAGTATAGGTGAAACTATGGAAGTATGGAGTATTTTGTATTGATAGATATTCAGCTCAGGGGGAGCAAGTTCAAGATGAACCCTGTAGTTGGAAACCATGACCATTTTTCATGTGAGTGTTGCCATCAATGCCAAAGGGGGAGATTGTTGACAATTGACACTCAATTGGTTGGTTTCACTATGTTGTCATTGATGGCAACATGGGAATGTATTCCAGCTTCATATTTTGGGGTAATTGTGTATGGTCAAGCACTTCACCGACACTGGCACTGGAAGGTCGGAAGGAATTCTTTGGTTACCGACAATACAGATCGACATGGTTTAGAATCAGGTTATCGGTATTGGACTCCGACATCTTTTGGATCCAACATCGGCAATTGTTTTTGATATTCATGTATTTATGTGATCTAGCCGATATGTATATTGATATTGTATTTATCTTTATAAGCCAACATAAGCCATGATAAATTGTAAAGGGTATATAGGTCAGTTGATTAGATCATTTTGATATATCATGTGAATATGTATTAGGAAGGAATTAGTGAAGGAGATGTGAAACATATGAGAGAGATCATGTATGTGAGGATATTTATGTAAGGGGTATTCTGGTAAAGGGTTTAGGATTTCAAACCAAAATAGACAGAACTTAACCAGAATTGTATTCAGGCATAAGAGATTCTATCTTTGCAGTTTAATCATTTCTCTAGATTGTAGTCTAGATTTGTATGTAGTTAGTGAGGCTCTTTTTGTGATTGAGCAGTGTGCTCTAGGTTGTAAGCCTTCTTGTAAGTGCAGGCCCCTATATTTTATAATATCTCTTCATATGGCCAGTGCATTGATATTGTGGGTCACAAATTCCATTGTGGTTTTTCCTCTTTGAGTTTTTCCACGTATAACTCTATGTGTTATAGTATTCATTTATGTGATTGTCTTATTGGTTGCTTTACTTATTTCAATTCTATATGCTTCGGTATATTGGCTGGTGTATGCATGTTTTAATAAGGTTAAAATTGATCATTACGGTAGAACACTGATTCATCCCCCCTCTCGGTGTTCTTTTCCAACAATAACCTTGGTGACAAATGTTGTTGGAGTCTATTGCTCCAATCCAGCCTCACAATGAAACACTTGGTTACAACATTTAGGGCACCAACCCAAGGAGCACCAACCCCTACACTGAGCTCCAAATCAATGATAACAAGATCATATAATAAATAGAAAAGTTAATACCCAGTTACAAATATGTTCTATAACCTCTGAAATCTTTCTTCCAGTTCTACTATTCTCAACCAGTCTTCCTCTGCTCTGCTCTTTGTTTGTTCTCTTCTCACTTAGATCCTCCTCTCCTTCACTCTCTATTGCAACCTTATCGGTTTAGCCTCTACCTCTTTTGTACTAGTACTCTGATCTTTGATCACTACCGGTTCTCTTGCTTGTTAGTTACTCCACTTTTTAGATCTCCTCAACCACTCACACTGCACTACAACTCCTTCTCTATCTTTCTGTAGGGTCTAGCACTACCAGTTTACACCACTTCAAATTACTTTGCAGTTTACTAGTTTCTCTATCCTTGTCAATTTTTCCTCTGTCAAACCCTCTTACCGGTTGCACCTTCAACACTTAGTCTCTATGATCTTCAATGAAGTCTCTGACTGGTTGAATCTTTGCTTCACTTTCACACTGTTAGGATTCCCAAAGATACTAAGAAGGGGGGGGGGGTGAATCAGTATCTAACTGGTATATCAAATTACTTGATTTAAAACATGAAAAGCATATTTAAACTGAGTATCGGTAAACCAGAAATAATGTTGTAAATAAGAACAATAACAACAACATGATAAGCACACCATAACAAAGTATTTTAATGAAGAAACCCAGTGTGGGAAAAAAATCGATGGGATTTGTGACCCATAATATTTGCTTACTAGCCAATAAGGGAATATTACTCTTTATAATAGGGGCCTGCACATGCAGAAAGGCCAAGTGCCTAGAGCTCACTGCTCAATTACAAAAGAAGTCTCACTAACTTACAAAAATGGATTATACTAATCCAATGTATTATACTGCTTCAAATCAGCATCTGCTATGCCAAATTCAGTATCGGTTTTAAGCTCTGCTACAACATAAACCCTTAACCAATAATTCACATATTAGGTCTGCTATTACTTTTCCATACTTTGCATCCTATCTCTTGTTTTTTAAACTGATTTACAATGATCTCATACATATATGAGTCATATTACAATCCACCATGTCGGCTTACAAAAGATTTTACAATTAATTACAAGTATAAATACATAAAATTCCTATAGGCCGAGGTGCCGATATTCTTCCTTTTGTTGTCGGTGTTTTGTGTGCCGGTGTGGAGTCTGCTGGTGCCGGTGCCTGTGTCTGCCTGCCGGTATCACATGATTGCAAGGTTGCCATCAATGAAAATACCTTCAATAACCTACAATTTCTCATTGGAGTGTGCATTTGCCAACAATCTCTTCCTTTGGCATTGATGGCAACACTCATGAAAAAAATTCAAGAATGCATCCGAAAACTGAAGTCAAAAAAAAACTTTGCCAAAAATGTATGTCAAAAATATATGCTCCCCCTGAGCAGATAATCTCTACTTTCTTCTGACCATTTTTCTCATTATACTACTCCCCCTTTGACATCAATGACAAAGGTTGTCATTCACTGTTAGTGGAGTCCTGTCGGATTCTTGTAACCGGTGGATTACAATCTGAAAGATATCTGTCAAAATCAAATTTATACCATTACTAAATCTTTTTCTATCTTTTATTGCCTCTTGTGTTCTCTGCACTGTACCGATGAGTATGTGCATTTGCTCTTCCGATGTCTTCAGTCCAGGAACCAGAGCCTCAGATATTTCCTTTCTCAAAGAAATGAGGTATTCTAGTCTTGTACCAAGTCTGCATTTCAAGTCCTTTGCTTTACCCTTTATTCTCTATTTGTCATTTTCTAACTTCTTGATTTTCTCTTCTAGCTCTACAATCTTCTTTTCTATCTCCAAAAATGAATCCGATGATCCTATCAGATTGTCAACAATATTGTTAAACTTGTCTTGTGCTTTGTTGATTTCCTTGTCAAGGTCTTTTGTTAAGACATTTGTCTTACAAGTGTCCCTGTACAGTTTCTTGAAGTCAAGAATTATTTCTCCAAGTTCTGGTAATAGGGTATCCATTTTCTCCTTGTTTTTCTTCACAATTTCCTCAAAGAATTTCTCTTTTTCTTTAATCATTCTTTCCTTAAATGAATCCTCATTTATTTGATCAGCAATCAATATGTTGTCGGTGATGAACTTAGACAATGTGTCTAGTTGACGTAAAGAATCCTTATTATCAACAATACACTTTGGTGCTATCAATTTGAGAATTGGAATTGTATCATCAATAGCCTTATAGGCGTGTGCATTACATTCTGTGATCTTCTTTATTGAATCCAACAAGACCTCTGTTATATTTGTAGGTCTGAATTCTGCCATAGAAGTACCAGATGTTTGGCCAATAGTCTTTACAATAGCCATGCTATCGGTTGTGGTAATCACCTTACTTGATTCGACCTCTAGCAGATCAGTTTGTGTTTGCATTTCTGCAAACAAAGGATTTTTTTTTTCAGTTTGGGCCAGTGGTACTGTCTCTGTCTAAACCTGCGCTTCAACCAGTACCTATTTTGGTTTCTCTATCTGTATCTTAAAGGGTTTCTCTGAGCTTTCAACTACCGGTTTCTCAGACGTACTCTCAGTTTGTACCTCTAAACTCTCTTTTCCTGGTTCTTTTGATTGTTTTTCAATTGTTTCTACTAGTTTCTCAGTGGTATCCTCAACCGGTTGCTCTTCTTGTGTAGGTTTTTCCATGCTTATCTCAACTTCTGCAGCCGGTGACTTAGTAGTCACATATTTTTCCTTATCTTCAGTGGTTTCTCTGTCAACCACAACATTTACTTCTTGGGTATCTACATTCACAGTATTCAAATTTTTAGACTCAGGATTTGTATCCTCTAGTGGAGTCTTCATACTCTTTGTGCCTAGTTGACTATTAGTAGTATCTACCAGTGGAGTATCTAAAAGAGGTGGGGGCACATTGTTAGTTATTTTAAGGCTTGGATGTCCACCTACCTTACCTTTCCCCTTATCTCTGTCCTTTTGATATACTTTGATAGTTTTTGGTCTGAGTAATTCTTCTTGTTTTTCTTTTTCCACAAAGAATATATCCCATGCATCTGTTGTTTCCTCAAAGACTTCCTTTACTCTACATGCCATCAGTGCTACATGTCGGTGAGAAGTAGAGAATATTGTCTGGTTTTCTTCATTGATTAGTTTAACAATTTCATCAGTTGAGTTGACTGGATGTACTACAAGTAGTTTTTCAGTCTTATTTTTCTTGTCCAGTTCAACGATGGCTAACCTACTAGCTTCAAGTCTCCTATACAAATCATTTGGAATTTCATCAACAATTTGCATAAAAAATTTCTTGTATATATCTAAGTGTAAAATTACACTGTTCTATATGCTTTCCTTATCATCAACTGATAGTGTATTGTATATTTTGTTGATGTTCTTTAGCTTACCATCCTCTGTAATTTCACTAAGAAGTTTGTCTATTGGAGCAATATCTTATTTTACCTTCTTCTTCTTAGGAGTCATTTTCTTTGTTGGAGGCCTTACTGCCTATTGTTTTTGTCTGGTTCTTTTTGGTGTAGGAGAGGGTACCGGTGTGGGTTTTCTTTTTTTTTTCTACCCTTTTGAATATTGTCAGTATATCACTCTAAGAAGAAGTTCCAACCAGTGAAAGATGAGTTTCCGGTTGAGGTGCTTCCAACTCACTTTCACTTATACCAGTTTGTCTCCAAACATCTTCCTTGATTGCTTTAGCCTACTGGGTTCCTTTCCTTACAGTTGCTTCAACCTTCTTAACCCTTTTCCTTGATTGAATTCCACTTTCTATTGTTTTAGCATTTCCAAAAACTTCCTCAATAGGTTCATTGGGTGCTTCAAGGAGGGTTTTTGCATAAGTTTCAATGATATTGTCATCTATTTCATAACCCATTTCAGTTACCCAGATAGTTCTAGGGACAATTGCCTCCATCCAGATTTCATCTTTCTTGATCACAAAACAAATTTCCTTCTGATATTTATCCACAATAGCTTGTGACAGTCTTACTCTAGTTTTCATTTGAGTCTTCAATGCTTGAAAATGTTTATTTAGGTTTTTCTCTCGGTTTTCTCCAATATTGTTCAATAGATCCAACAGTTGTTTTCCTACCAGAATGTCAAAACCAAAATCTCTTGCACCAATACTGGGTACTTGTTTTGTTATGTACAACATCAGACAAACAAGCAAGTTTCTGAATCTTAATGTTCCTTTCTTATCTCTTTTAATCTTTCCTAGATTGTCTATCAACTCATCTTTGAGCCATTCACATACATCTATCCTTGCATTATCATTAACCATATCATAGGCACTTTTGATACATAGGCTAGAAACTAAGTTCGACCTATTTGCATGTGTAGCCTTATAACCTAAGATCATACTGATAAATCTGACATTTATGTCTTTTACATTGTTTACCCTTAGAGACCTTTTATCAAATGTTGCACCAGGTAGGTTTATCACTGTGTCATTTGAGACCTTTGTTTTGTCAGGTCTGTTGCCGGTGGAAGGTAACCCTGTTACAACTTTTACCGCTTCTTTTGTGATTTTATGGATTGAATCCAACCAGAAAAATTTACCATGTACTCTACTTAATGTAGGTCCCGGGGACAACTGAGAGGTGGGGGGGGGGGTGAATCAGTTGTCTAATAAATTCACGCCAAAATCTTATTAACCAACTTAATGCTTAGTACCGGTAAGATAGTTAAGTATGCTGGTAAACAGTGTTAACAGAAAATTGCTATACCGGTAAGAATTAATGCATGAAACAAAAACATGAAGTCATCCACAACACATGACACAAATATTTGTACGTGGAAACCCTGTAAGGGGAAAAACCATGGTGGGAAACCTTACCCACAATCAGATGATACTACTGTAGATAGTAAGTGTACAAAAAGGGGTTTGCACATGCAGAAAGGCCAACAGCCTAGAGCTCATTGCTCAATCACAAATGGGAGTCACACTGACTGCAGTTGGATGGTTAAATCCAATGAGAATGTACTGCACAAAATAGCATCTTCATATGTTGGATTTAGTATGGGTGTAATGCTGATATGCTTCTACAAAAACCTAACTTCACCTTCAAATGATGTCTTCATGTATATTCCTGCTTGATCTTGCATATACCCTTCCTTATATCTTTTTTCACATTCCACACATGATCTTACAAATAAGATCTTACATTTATACCATACCCTAAGACCAATTTTAGTAGGTTGGCTCTACAAGATATTACAATAAAACATTTACAAATAATATAATATCCAATGCAATAACCAATTGAATATGTCAGCTTAATGCATTTACAATAATAATAAATCATCTCCATAGCGTGCCATGCTGATCTGGAAAAGATAAACCTATCGGTGTAACCCTAGATAACCTAGACCTATTTGTCTATAAAAGAAAATATGCAAATAAGAATTTGCCAATGATTATTACTTCAAAGAAAGGTGTCCACATGATGTCTTCGACATTACCAAGTGTCTTCCATGTCATTGCAGGTACCGATGAACATTATATCCTGCCGGTTAACCATATATCGGTGACTGTTTTGAACAGTTTACTGATTGCTGGTGAATGTTGCTGGATCTCCAAACTAGGTGTATTTAGTAGGTGTTGACATCAATGACAAAACCATACCAAAATACCAACAATCTCCCCCTTTGGCATTGATGGCAACACAAGATGGAAAAACCATCAAAGTGTCAAAATAGAAATGCCAAGTACAAAAACTAATTCTCCCCCTGGGAGTAATTAAACCAAATTCTCATACCAATCTCTCAAAAAGATAATGCATTTTTCAATATATCTTTCCTTAATGTTTTTCCATATATTTCCATATATCTCTCCCCCTTTGACATCAAATGCCGAAGTCACAAAAGGTCAAGTTCATACAAAATACCAATCAATTCAATATACCAACTACTCCCCCTGAGAAGTAGCTTCCTCATCAAATACCGGAATAAAAGATTTGTCCATTTAATTTTGCCGGTTGATGACAATCATCAACTGTCTAAGTCTCTACCGGTGGAGGTAATACTCTGAGCTGATCTCTGAGATACTCAAAAGTTTCCTTAGGCAAAGGTTTTGTAAAAATATCTGCAAGCTATTCTTTAGTATTCACATAAACCAGTTTTATTTCCTTTTCTTCAACTTTTTCCCTTAGAAAATTTAGTTTGATAGAAACATGTTTTGTTTTAGAATGTAATACTGGATTCTTAGATATATCAATTGCTGCAGTGTTATCACAATATATAGTAATAGGTTCCTTGCATTTTACCTTTATGTCTTTCAACATTTTCTGAAGCCAAAGTACCTGTGTACAGTTTGTTGTTGCTGCAACATATTCTGATTCTGCTGTTGATAAAGATGTACAACTCTATTTCTTACTTAACCAAGAAACTAATCTCTTTCCAAGAAAGAATGCTCCTCCAGTGGTGCTTTTTCTATCATCCACATCTCCTGCCCAATTTGCATCTGTGTATGCATATAGATCAAAATTTTCATCTTTAGGACACCATAACCCAAGATTTGTTGTGCCTTGTAAGTACCGGAAAATCCCTTTTACTATTGATTCATGATTTTCCCTAGGATTACTCTGAAATCTAGAAACTATACATGCTGCATTCATAATATTAGGTCTGGTTTGTGTCAAATATAGTAAACCTCCTATCATAGATTTGTATCTAGTTGGATTGACAGGTGTAGATTCATCCCTTTGAGATAATTTGTCATTTGTAGTCATAGGTGTGCTTACCGGTTTAGAGTTTTCCATCCCAAATTTCTTAAGTAGTTCTTTCAAGTACTTAGATTGACTCAAAAATATGCCTTTATCAGTCTGTAAAATCTGCAATCCTAAAAAGAATTTTATTTCTCCAATCATAGACATTTCAAATTCATGCTGCATTTTAAGAGAAAATTCTTTGCATAATCCATCTTCTCCTCCAAAGATTATATCATCAACAAATACTTCCATAATCAAGATGTCATCATTAGTTACTTTGTAATATAAATTGCTATCTGCATTTCCTTTAGTAAAACCAATTTTTAAAAGATACTTCTCCAATCTTGCATACCAGGCTCTTGGAGCTTGTTTTAGTCCATACAGAGATTTTCTTAATCTGCAAACCATATCATTGTTATCTGTCAAAGAAAATCCATTAGGTTGTTCAATATAAACTTCTTCTTCAAGATCTCCATTCAAAAATGGACATTTAATATCCATTTGATGAACTTTGTAATCCTTGTGAGCTACAAAGGCCAAGAATAATCTAACTGCCTCAATTTTGGCTACCGGTGCAAAGGTTTCATTGTAATCAATTCCCTCTTTCTGAGAATATCCCTTACACACTAGTCTTTCTTTATTCCTGACAACCTTACCATCTTCATTGAGTTTTTTTTTAAATACCCATTTGGTTCCAATTACATTTTTATTTTCAGGCCGGGGAACTAATGTCCAAGTATTATTTTTCTCAATTTGTCCTAATTCTTCTTCCATAGCTTTAATCAAGAATTTATCTTCACATGCCTCATTGATAGATAATGGTTCAATTTGAGAAATAAGACATACCTCTTCATTTGCCAATCTTCCTCTTGTCATGACTCCTTTAAATTTGCTTCCAATTATCTGATCTTCAGAATGATTCAGTCTTACATACCGGGGTATCTTAGTCTGTTGTTGTTCTTCAATTACTGTGGTATCCTCTGATGATACCAGAGTAACTGGATCATCATTCTATACCAGTGGATTTAATGTTGGTTCATTTGTCATAATTTTTGTTACCGGTTTAGAGTCTATATACCTTGAAGTTCCTCTAAATTGTTCATCAATCTTTACATTTGTACTCTCAATAATTTTTTGTAGTCTTTTATTAAAACATCTATAAGCTTTACTCTTAGATGAATAACCAAGAAATAGTCCTTCATCACTTCTAGGATCAAACTTGCCAATATACTCATCTCTTCTAATATAACATTTACTTCCAAAAATTCTGAAATACTTAAGAGTAGGAGTATTACCAAACCATAGTTCATGAGGGGTCTTACCGGTTTCACCTTTGATGTGAAATTTGTTGAATGTATAGACAATAGTGCTTACTGCCTCTCTCTAGTACACATGTGGTAGATTTGCTTCTGATAACATACTTCTTGCTGCATCCAAAATAGTTCTATTTCTTCTTTCAACAACTCCATTCTGTTGTGGTGTCCGAGGTGCTGATAACTGTCTTTTAATTCCATTTACTTAACAGAATGTATTAAAATCTCTGGATGTGAATTCTCCTCCTTGATCTGATCTTAAACATTTAATTTTCTTACCGGTTTCATTTTCAACCATTGCTTTGAATAGTTTGAACTTCCCAAGTGCTTCTGATTTTTCTCTAAGAAAAGTAACCCAACACATTCTAGAATAATCATCAATAATTAGCATAAAATATCTATCACCTTGTAAGCTTTTAGATCTAGCCGAACCACATAAATTAGTGTGAATTAAATCAAGAGCATTATTGGATTTTTCTGGAATACTTTTGAAACTAGCTCTAACTTGTTTTCCAAATTGACATTCCTTGCAAATTGTATTCTGAGGTTTCACAATTTTAGGTAGATCTCTAACTACCTTAGAAGTACTGATTTTTACCATGCAATCAAAATTTACATGACATAGTCTTTTATGCCATAGCCAACTTTCATCTATATGAGCAATTAAGCATGCCTTTTCACTGTTATTCAAATGAAAGATATTCCCTCTATTCTGATTACCGGTTGCAATTTCCAAACCAGTTCTATTAATGATTTTGCATTTTCCATTTTTAAATTGTAACTGAAAACATTTCTCAACTAATTGACCAACACTTAAAAGATTATTTTTTAATCCTTCAACATAGTAAACATTGTCAGTGTTATGTTTACCATCAAGAGATATTGAACCCTTACCTTTGATTGAACAGGCTTTGTCATCTCTGAATCTTACTAAACCTCCATTGTATTCTTGAAAGTTCAAGAATTTACCTTTGTCTCCAGTCATGTGATGTGAGCATCCTGAGTCAATAATCCATTCATCCTTTGATTCCACTTTAGCTGCTAGGGCTTGTTCTACCGGTTGAGAAATAGGTACCGGTTGATCTTCTGTTATAGCAACAAAGACCCATCCGTTGTTTGCTGAATCTTCATCAGAATCATCAGTCACACCTTCATCAGCAATGTAACAAGATTTATCTTTGTTTTTCTTAAATTTGTATCTCTGATATTTAGGATTAGGTTTGTATGTCCTTCTAGCTTCTTCTCTTAGTCTAGCATGTCTATCAGGGCATCTTGAAGCCATATGACCAATCTTATTGCAGTTGAAACATTTAAAGGGTGCTTTACCTTCATACTTACTTCCAGTTGGACCTTTTGGCATTTTTCTTGCAAATAGTGCTTCAAGTTCTTCAAGCTCTTCATTCTCCTTCCTGGTTTCTTCAAGTTCTCTTGCATAAAAGGCTCTCTAGTCTGATTTATCAAAAGATGGAGCAGATGATGTTGATGCATTGAAAGCCAAATCAGTTTTTATAGTAGCAACAGGACCAAATTCCTCTATTTCAAAAGCTGAAAGTTTTCCAATCAATATATCCCTAGTTACTGATGTATTAGGCATTGTTCTCAACTCATTAATAGCAGTAACCTTCATTTTATATGCCGGTGGAAAACCTCTTAAGATTTTTGAAACAATCTCATCTTCACTCAAGGTTCCTCCACAACATTTGATACCTAAAACAATTTCATTTACTCTTTCCATAAAAGCAGAAATTCTTTCATCTTCTTCCATTTTCAGATGTTCATACCTGACTCGAAAGCTTTCAAGTTTTGCAATTTTGACTGTGGAATCCCCTTCATTCAGTGTTTCCAAATGATACCAAATAGCTTTTGCAGTAGATCTATCTGATAACCCCATGATTTGTTGATCTGATAATACGCTCAAAAGTGCTTCTCTTTCTTTGCAATCATTTTCTTCATCTTTAGCTAAAGTAATAGGAGCAAGTTGACCAGCTATAGTAGCAGTATAATCATTCCTAGTAACTTCCCAGATGTCTTTACCAATGCAATTTAGATGTGTCTCCATTCTGATTTTCCATATTCCATAGTTGGTTCCATCAAGTTTAGGACTATCCTTTCTGAAATAATTAGTAGACATTGGATCTCCTCAAGTTGTTAAACTTCTGCAAAAAGAGGACTAGGCTCTGATACCAATTGTAGGTCCCAAGGACAACTGAGAGCGGGGGGGCAGTGAATCAGTTGTCTAGTAAATTCACACCAAAATCTTATTAACCAACTTAATGCTTAGTACCAGTAAGACAGTTAAGTATGCCTGTAAACAGTGTTAACAAAAAATTGCTATACCAATAAGAATTAATGCATGAAACATAAACATGAAGTCATCCACAACACATGACACAAATATTTGTATGTGGAAACCCTGTAAGGGGAAAAACCACGGTGGGAAACCTTACCCACAATCAGATGATACTACTGCAGATAGTAAGTGTACAAAAAGGGGTCTGCACATGCAGAAAGGCCAATAGCCTAGAGCTCACTACTCAATCACAAATGGGAGTCACACTGACTACAGTTGGATGGTTAAATCCAATGAGAATGTACTGCACAAAATAGCATCTTAATATGCTAGATTCAGTACCAGTGTAATGCTGATATGCTTCTACAAAAACCTAACTTCACCTTCAAATGATTTCTTCATGTATATTCTTGCTTGATCTCGCATATACACTTCCTTAAATCTTTTTCGCATTCCACACATGATCTTACAAATAAGATCTTACATTTATACTATACCCTACGACCAATTTTAGTAGGTTGGCTCTACAAGATATTACAATAAAACATTTACAAATAATATAATATCCGATGTAATAACCAATTGAACATGTCGGCTTAATGCATTTACAACAATAATAAATCATCTCCATAGCGTGCCATGCTGATCTGGAAAAGATAAACCTGCTGGTGTAACCCTAGATAACTTGGACCTATTTGCCGGTAAAAGCAAATATGCAAATAAGAATATGCCAATGATTATTACTTCAAAGAAAGGTGTCCACATGATGTCTTCGACATTACCAGGTGTCTTCCATGTCAATGCAGGTACCGATGAACATTATATCCTACCGATTAACCATATATCGGTGACTGTTATGAACAGTTTACTGATTGCCAGTGAATGTTGCTAGATCTCCAAAGTAGGTGTTGACATCAATGACAAAACCATACCAAAATACCAACACTTAACACAATCCTTATGATATCCTTGGGAAAATTCGGGATACTAAGAATTTTAGTAAAACCTAGGGTTTCCACTATTTTGTGTTCCGGCTTGACATTTCCAGACTCATCAGAAATCACAGTCTTATACATATTCTTGATCTCATCATCACCTAATTCCTCAATATGACAATGTATATACATCCTAGGGTCTTTAGCATATACTACTCCCTTAAGAATTTGAGAAAATGCACCTATGCTATCATCTTTCTTTGCAATTTCGGGAACCAGTTTGAAAATGGGTCTAGGGCACTTAATAACCTCAACAATAGTAGGGTTTGCAATAGATTCAAGAGTGGATGAAGATGCCATAGCTATAAATACCTCACGCTGCCTTAGGGATGAATGATTTCATGGATTGCTTCACTTCTTCACTTAGAATGCCTTCGCTTGGGAATTTTTGCGCTCTCGAAGATTTGAATTCTCGGTGAATGAAAAAGGAGCCAAAATATTTTATTTATAATGTTATTTTCTCCAACTACCACATTTAATGCTCATTGGTTAAGTCACAACTTAACTCATCTGCTAGTATAGAAGTAATTTCAACTTCTCACCATTAACGGAGGGAATAATAGCATGTTTTTCATTTTGTTGCTAAACCCCCAAAGGATTTTTCTTTAGTTAGATGAAGAGTCTCCTGCCAGTGGAGTGTTACTCTATTCTACCGGTGGAGGAGTATTCCCATCAACATTCTGATCTGACTTTCAGATCCCTTGTTTTGAGAATTCTTGCTTTACCTCTTCAACCTTTTCTTTGCCTTTCAAACTAGGACCTTTGGTATTTGCCGGTGATGCCTTACTTCTACAAAATTTTGCAATATGTCCAATTTTATTACAAGCATAACAAGTCACATTGTTCTTTTGAATAGCTTTCCCATATCCTATGCTGGTATGTGTTCTGTATTGATTAGATAAGTATCCAAATCTTCCACAAATATAACATCTTACATTCATTCTGCAATTTTCTGAATTATGACCAACTTAGTTGCATTTAGAACATTGATCGGTGGGTGTATTAGTATTCTAATAATTTCTAGATCTACACTAAGTTTCCGTATGACCATACTTGTTATAGTTAAATTATTTGCCATTAAATTTGTAAGTAGTAGGTTGTCTTACTGATTTTCTATGATCATGATTGTTTGCAGTACCGAAGCTTTCACCATCTTCAAAGCCAAGGCCATTTGTATCACCATTAGGTTTCTGATTCTTGAGCATGTCACCAAGTTCTTCTAAACATTTCTTGAATTTCTCCTTGTGTTGATTTGCTACAGTCAGTTCATTCTCCAAGATTCCTTTTTGTCTCATGAGTTCAGTTCTATCATTGTGTGTGTGCATTAGATCTATCTTCAACATATCATCTTCATGACTGCGTCTTGTGTTTTCATTTCCAGCATCATTTAGTCTTCTAACCAAGTCTTCTTCATTCTTCTTTTTGTCTTCAATTTCTTTACAGAATCACATAGTCATATACTGCATCTCATTCTTTGTTGTACTAATTTCTTGTCTTATCTTGTTTACAAAATCATTAAGAGTTTCCTTTTCATTTTCCTCATTCTGCATCTTTTCACAAAGTTCTCTCCTCTTGTTCCTTGCAATAGTAAAACTCTCTTGAAATGCTTGAATAATATCCTGAGCAGCCTTCAGATCATCCTCAAGTTTGATATTCTTCACTTTTTATGCATCATAGTCTATAAGAGCTGTTTCCAATTGCTTTCTCAAGTTTTCCATCTCTACTGGTGACAAGATCTTCCTCAAGTTGTTAGGCTTTTGAAAATAGGGGACTAGGCGCTGATACCAATTGTTAGGATTCCCAAAAATACTGAGAGGGGGGGGGGTGAATCAATATCTAACTGGAATATCAAATTACTTGATTTAAAACACGAAAAGCATATTAAAACTAAGTACTGGTAAACCATAAATAATGCAGTAAATAAGAACAATAACAACAACATGAGAAGCACACCATAACATAGTATTTTAATGAGGAAACTCGGTGTGGGAAAAACCTTGGTGGGATTTGTGACCCACAATATTCGCTTACTGGCCAATAAGGGAATATTACTCTTTACAATAGGGGCCTACACATGCAGGAAGGTCAAGTGCCTAGAGCTCATTGCTCAATTAAAAAAGAAGTCTCATTGACTTACAAAAATGGATTATACTAATCCAATGTCTTGCACTACTTCAGATCAGCATCTGCTATGCCAGATTCAGTACCGGTTTTAAGCTCTGCTACAACATAAACCCTTAACCAATAATTCACATATTAGGTCTGCTATTACTTTTCCATACTTCGCATCCCATCTCTTGTTTTTTAAAATGATTTACAATGATCTCATACATATATGAGTCATATTACAGTCCACCATGTCGGCTTACAAAAGATATTACAATTAAATACAAAGTATAAATACATAAAATTCCTATCGGCTAGGGTGCTGATATTCTTCCTTTTTGCTGCCAGTGTTCTGTGTGCCGGTGTGGAGTACTGGTGTCGGTTCCTGTGTCTACCTTCCGGTATCACATGATTGCAAGGTTGCCATCAATGACAATACCTTCAATCACTTACAATTTCTTATTGGAGTGTGCATTTGCTGAACACACACTTCTCTCTACAACATTTGGCTTGTAGCATCATCATCATCTTCTATCATGAGTCGACATTCAAACTTCTAGTGTGCTAGGGTTTCTTCATCAACCTTGAGGCAAATCAAATCAGATCAGATCTCTTCTCAAAGATGGACCACCTATAGTCGATCACATATCACCGCCAATCATGCAACATCCAAAACACATTTGCCATTTTTGACAAACATGACAACCTCTTTTAGTTTGCACTTGTTAAACACCTATGAAGCGATCACGTAGATAACTGTACCTAGCCTGATCAACACCTTGACACTCAACCTTGATCATGAAGCCACCAAATCAAATCTTTGTACTCTGATCAATCTCAGGCTGCACCCTTCTATTCTTGATCTGTGATTCATGCTATCAACATTAATGTCCACCAGTAACCACCTACCTCACAGACAACACTTCACCACCCATAGTATATATGACACCTGTCTCTTGCATGTTAATTCTATCAGCATCCACCTCTATTAAGTCTTCTATGTCGATCCAAACAAGACCACCAACCAACCACACAACTGGGCTCATCTATCAGTTCTCTAACCCCGTCGATTCTACCCTAATTAGTCTACCTTCAAAATTGTACTTTGATGCTCTTCCGGTGGGACACCCTTACCGATCATCACACTTTCCAAGCTACCTTATGCACATCTTCAATAGATGGGAGCCTTTCACTTTTGCACCTTGTCAGCTTTATCAATGGACATACTTACCGGTTATCACTTTGATGACACCATGTTAGCAACCTTTAACAATCTCCATCTATCTACATTTGTGGCAACACCTTTCTCCATCTTCAATCTAGTTGTACTCTATGTCTACAACTGCTTCAACTTTGCCTTCTTAATCAATAGACCAATTCTCCTATCAACTAGTTTGTCAAAGTGACAAACCTATCCTTGTTTCTCTGTACCAAAAAATCATCATTTCTACCTTTGCTAATCTAGTGCACATCTCTGATTTCAAGCACCTAAGGCAACTCAGTGTTTCACTAGTTGATCCAGTGTGAGCCTTCAATCACCTGCCTTCTACTCTTCTATCTTATCCTGGAGGACTATGATGCATTCCATGCATAATAGGAGATAAGCTCCACTTATCAGTGGGAGTGGATCCTTGTCATTTTCATCTGACATTGCACCAATATGTCATCCCTGTTTGAGAAAGCATATCTTCAAACAACCACATGTAATCCTATTGGGCACACTCTCTATCAGTCTTTACTTCTTCTATGATATCTTCTTCATTTGGTGACTGCATCTTTATCTGGTGGGAGTCCTACTATTTCTCATCCAAATATCCAATAGCATATAGGTTATCATGTTCGCAATAGCTTACCTTGCTTTCTCATAGGCTGGTTGGCAACAATGTCTTGCCAACATATCACTTACCGGTTGTTATACCATACCAGTCTCCAGTCCATATCTTCAACACAAGTCAACACTAACTTGTGTACCGGTGACTCCAATGACCATTATGTTGGATGACATTATCTTCCTTACCAGTGACCTGCTATGCTAAGTTGACATCAATGACACCATTTTTGATATGCATCATTGACAACACTTCACATCAATCTCCATATCAGTTGCCATCCTATACCAGTTGACATTGATGCCAACACAATGCCAACAATCTCCCCCTTTGGCATTGATGTCAACACATGTAGTATCCATCATACTGCAAAGTCTCTCTCTCCCCCTTTGTGTGTGCTATGGATTCTCACACATGTAGTATCCGGTATACTATAGATTCTCTCTCCCCCTTTGACAAAAATGGAAAAGGCTATGCATAGGATTTCTCTCCTTCTTGTCTCTACCAAGAACTGACATAGTTTTCTCTCCCCATTTTTCTCTATCAGATGCTTCTCCTCCTTTGGCCTTCATACTATGCATCCTTTCAATCTACAACACTTGAGATGGAGGTCTCAGACACCAACTGATACCCATTTCTCAACAACCAAATGTATATACAAACTAGATACTTATTGCATATACAAGTCTGATACCAATTGAAGGAACATGTGTTACTGAATACAACTTACCTACTAGTCAGACTACATCATCTCCCCTTGATATGCAAAATTTATTCTGACCCTAATTTACTAATATCTGATGATATGATGAATCAATAAGGATCCAAAGAAATACTGAGAGGGTGCGTGAATCAGTAGATGGAAAACTGACTAAACTTTCCCCAAACTCAAAACCTAACTCACAAATCAATCACTCAACTAACTAGTTCAAACACTGAGTAATAAACTATAACTGCACTATCAAGTTAACTGGTTTACTGGCATAACAAAATAATAGTGTAACAGCTCTGAAATTCTCAAACCATTTAACCAAAATATCAAACCACTTTACTAACAATAGTAAAAGCACATTTTAGATTACTGTCGGTCATCTTAACATAACTAAGTGGATTTAATAGTTAAGCAAATTAACCATATAAAAAAAAAACATAACCACAAAAACCATTCACCACTTGACACAATGATTATTGACATGGAAACCCAAATGGGAAAAACCACGATGGGGATGAATACCCAAAAGTATTCTAAACTCTTCTGTAATTTGCCCTATTAGGAGCCAAGCATGTTAAAGCTTTACAAAATGTCCTGTTAGGAACAGATCTGGTTAAGGACCTCTTGGTTAAGGGATTGACTATAATGCCCTATTAGAATCAATAATCTATTAGGAGTAACCTCAATAGAGGATTTTAAATCCAAGCTAATGGATCACCTAGTTAGAGGATTTAGAAAGCATTAAGCTTGTTAAATCTTACCCAATTAAGGGATTTAACTATTGTAATTTTTAGAGAACAACAAGGTTTTGTTGATCTGGTAAATAGAACTACTCTACTTGATCAAATCCTTTTCATGCTCCTATCTACCTTCACACATACTTCAAATACTCCTTCTGGTTTGACAATCAATCACAGTGACACTTAACCAAAATTGCCAACACTACAACAAAACAACTCATCAACCTTATAGGCAAAACAATAGGTCAGCAACACATCACAAACCTAAGATCTCATAGAGATTACAAACAAATCAGTTCAAGTATGACCATTAGATTACATAGCAATCATCTGCACATTGTGCAAGACAACCTTGACCGCTCCTTGATCACAACTTCACTAGATCCTATAACTCATCACATGGTTTCCACTTCATGCAATGTACTCGTTCATTCCCGAGATAAAACCATTATCTCTACATGCCAAAAACCACTTTAAACTCATTGCATGCATCATGCATATGTGGCATAATCATCATTGATCATCGTTTGATCATAAATCAACACAACTGATTCACCAAGCTCCATTGGTTAGGGTTTGGCACATCAACAAGTAGGGTTACCGGTTGATCTCATTGCTTATTAAGTAATATTGTTTTCCATCACTTGCTCAACTACCGGTTGTATAACAATTTCCATTACCAGTTTCAATTGACATCGATGACAACACACTAGTTCATCAATGCAATCTTGATGCAAATGCCAACAATCTCTCCCTTTGGCATTGATGGCAATACAAATATCAATACCCTTTGATTGTGATGATTGAGAGCAATGCACATACATAGGTATAGGAATCTTGGTTTACATTTTTCATGTACTCTCCTTCAACTGAGTCTCCATGTCTTCAACTGGTAACTAGCTACACTTCATCTCTCTATCAATCATACAGTTCTTCTCCCCATTTGACAACAATACCAAAGTGAAATTAAAACATGTAGTGTCATACTTCACTGTTCTGCAACAAGTTGCTCCCCCTGTGGAGAAGCTCTACCCAACACAAATCTTGCCACAAAATCTTCCATATGCTCTGGGACTGATGTCTTCCACATATTCTCAATTAGCCTCATGTAGGGGTACAACCCCTCATTGACCTCTAAGATACTCTAAATTAGTCTTAGGAAGAGGTTTAGTAAAGATATCTGCTAGTTGTTCCTTAGTAGATACATGCTCCAATAACACATATTTACTGTACACTTTCTCCCTCAAGAAATGATATTTCAGCTCAATGTGCTTGGTTCTATCATGCAACACTAGATTCTTTGAGATATTAATTTCACTGGTTTTATCACATAAAATGTTTACCGATTCTATGATCTTCAACTTGAATCCTTCAAGAATGTGTTTCATCTAGATTGCCTAGGTACATTTCATATACACTACAACATATTTAGCTTCAATAGTGGACTGTGATATACAACTTTGCTTCTTGCTGCTCTAAGATACAAGCCTTCCTCCAAGAAAGAAGGCACCTCTGGTTGTGCTCTTCTTGTCATCAACATTTCCTGCCCTGTCTTCATCTGTATAGACTTTCAAATCAAAGTAGCCTGCATATGGATACCATAATCCATAATCAATAGTACCTTTCAAATATTTGAATATACTTTTAGTTGCAATCATGTCTATCTCCTTTGGGTTTTTTTGAAATCTGGCAACTAATCCAAGTGCATGAGTAATATCCAGTCCTATTGTGAACAACGTAATGTAGTTTCCCTATCATAGACATGTACTTCTTTTCATCAACGAATGCGGCATCCTCCTCGTTAGACAGTTTACAGCCTGTAACCATTGGTGTCCCAACTGGTTTACAGTCTCCCATTCCAAATGTTTTCAATACCTCTTTCACATATTTGGACTGTGTGAAAAAAATACCACTCTTCATCTATTCAATTTAAAAACCTATGAAGAATTTTATCTTTCCAACCAAAGACATCTCAAATTCACTTTTCATATCATTTGCAAGAGATCACTCATGTCATCATTGCCTCTAGAAATAATATCATCCACAAACACTTCACTAACCAGTATCTTATCTCCTTCAGCCTTGAGATATATATTGTTGTCTTCAGTGGTTCTCTGAAAAACCTATCTTCATCAGGTGTGAATGTAGTCTTTCATATCATGCTCTTGGTGCTTTCTCCAAACCGTATAGTGCCTTGTGTATTTTACACACCATATCCTTTGCATCAGTCAAAGCATAACCATTTATCTATTCAATGTAGACTTCCTCTTCTAGTATTCCATTTAGAAATGCTGACTTCACATCCATCTGATATAATTTGAATCCCCTATATGCTACAAATGCAAGTAGAGTCCTTACACCTTCTAATCTAGCAACAAGTACAAATTTCTTGCCATAGTCTTCTCCTTCTTCCTATGCATAACCTTTGCATACCAATCTGGCTTTGTTTCTAACTACTACTCCATCTTCATTTAGTACATATCACATATTTGTTCACCAATCTAGGTAATAGGGTCCATGTAATGTTCTTCTCAATCTGGTCAAGCTCCTCTTCCATAGCTTTGACCTAGTAATCATCTTCAAAGGCTTCCTTCACTTTTCTATGCTCAATAGTGGAGATCATACAAGAATTCTCTCTAATTCTTCTTTTGGTTAATATTTTAGCATCTTTATCTCTAATAATTTTATCATGATTATGATTGAGTCTTACATGACTTGGAATGACATGATCATTATCTTCAGGTTCTTCTTCCTCACTATCTTCATCTTCTGCAGAATCTACATGTTCCAGTTGAACTGGTACTACAGTATTCACTTCACCAACTTCTGGTTTGATTGGTTTTGGTTCCAAAATCAGAATGTGAGTTTCATCTTCCTTCTTCTCCTCACTAGTTTCTCCTGTAACTTTAGGATACTCATCCACTCAGACATTAGCACTTTCAATGATTCTCTTTGTCTGATTTTTGTAACATTTGTAGGATTTACTCTTGGTGGGGTAACCAAGAAATATGCATTCATCACTCAACATCAAACTTACCAACATAGTCACCTCTTTTGATAAAACATTTACTACCACAAATCTTAAAATAACTGACATTAGGCAATCTACCATACCAGTATTCATAAGGAGTTTTCTTCTTACCTCTTTTAACCAATATCTGGTTCATAGTGTAGATAGTTGTGATGACAACTCTCCAAAATGTTTTCACTACACTTCCTTGTATTAGCATAGTTCTAGCTACTTCAACAACTGACCGGTTGTTCCTCTTTGCAATACCATTCTGCTATGGTGTCCTAGGTGCAGAAAGTTGCCTCTTAATTCCATTGTCTTCACAATATCTAGTGAATTCCTCTGAAGTAAATTCACCTCCTTGATCAGTTCTTAGACACTTTATCATCTTACCACTTTCCTTTTTAGCTAAGGCCCTGAATGCCTTAAACTTACTAAAGGCTTCTATTTTGTCCTTCAAGAATGTGACCCTCATCATTCTTGAGAAATCATTAGTGAAGATGATAAAATATCTATCACCTTGAATACTGCTAGTCCTTATTGGTCCACAGAGGTTTGTATGAACCAAATCAAGAAAATATTTTGCTGAAAAATATTTTCTCTTAAAGGTTGAGGGTGTCATCTTTCCTAACTGGCATTCCTTACATAGAGCATTCACCAGTTTGTTCAACTGAGGCAAACCTCTTACTGACTTGGACTTAGATTTTGACAATGTTATCAAAATTTATATGACAAAAGCTTTGATGCCAAAGCCAACTATCATCTACTTTATCAATTAAACAATTTTTAACTTTTGGATTTAGGTGAAACAAGCTATCTTCTGTCTATCTGTCGGTTGCAATCAGTTCACCTTTTCTTCCATAGATTTTGCACATTCCATTCTTGAATTCTAGTGGATAACCTCTATGATTGAGTTGACCTACACTCAAAAGATAGTGCTTTAATCGTTCAACCTAGTAGACATCATTTGCACTACTCTTTCCATTAAGAGAAATGGTTCCCTTTCCTTTTACCATGCAGAGTGAGTCATTTCCAAATCTCACAACTCCTCCATCAAATTCCTTCAAAGTAAGAAATTTACTTTGGTCACCGGTCATATGGTGTGAACAACCATTGTCTATGATCCAATTATCAAAACTATCCATACGAGAAACTAATGCCTTCTGATCAGATGTCTCCTCTATAATGGAAACAAAGACAATGTCTTCATTTGCATCTCCCTCAGATTCCTCATCAATGATTCCATCATCAACTGCAATGAGACAATCTCTTTTCCCTTTGCCTTTGTACTTCTTATACTTCTCAATCCTTTAGGACAATTAGCTGCAATATGTCCAATCTGGTTACATGCAAAACATTTTAAAGGTAATTTACCTCCGTACTTACCAGTACCTCTGAGTAACCACTTGGCCAACAATGCTTCAAGCTCAATCTGATTGTCTTCATCATCAACTTCTCTATTGGATTTGGACTCATAACTGTGACTGGCTTCTCATCTTTTCCTCACAGGTGGGATACAATTTGAAGCTCTAAATGCAGACTTTGATTTCTAAACACTTCCATCAAAACTATTTAATTCAAATGCAGTAAGTTTACCAATGATGGAGTCAAGAGTTACCTTTGTTTTATCAATAGACTTGAGTTCTTGAATAGCTGCAAATCGGATAGCATAGACCGGTAGAAGGGCTCTCAAAACCTTACTAACCACTGTGGTATATTCCACTTTACCACCAACACTTTTTATCTCACCAACTATCTCCTTGATCCTTTGACCATACTGTTGAATATTCTCACCTTCAAGCATCCACATGTCATTAAATTTACCTCTCAAACTCTCTTCTTTGGTAATCTTCACATTCTCATCACTGCTATAGATATCCTCAAGTTTATTCCACACATCATAAGTAGTCTCTAGACCATGTACATCAACATACTCTTAATCATACAAAGAACTGATAATGGCCTCCAATGCTTGATTATTCTCTTGTTGCTCCTTTTGATCATTAGACAAAATCCCACTAGGCAAGGTATATTTGGTAACAACATGTTCCCAGTATTGACTTCCTAGACTCTTGATATAGATCTTCATCCTATCACTCCATATTCTGTAGGTTTCCCTGTTAAACTTCAGACCTTCTTTCTTCATCATTTTCTTCTAGATATTTACCTCAAGTTGTTAGGCTTAGACACTAGGGGACTTGAAATGCTCTAATACCAATTGATGATATGATGAATCAATAAGAATCTAAACAACTAATGAGAGGGGGGGTGAATTAGTAGATAGAAAACTGACTAAACTTTCACCAAACTCAAAACCCAACTCACAAATCAATCACTCAACTAACTGGTTCAAACATTGAGTAATAAACCATAACTGCACTCTCAAGTCTACCGCTTTACTGGCATAAAAAAATAACAGTGTAACAACTCTGAAATTCTTAAACCATTTAACAAAAACATCAAACCACTTTACTAACAATAGTAAAAGCACATTTCAGATTATTGTTGGTCATCTTAACATAACTAAGTGGACTTAATAGTTAAGCAAATTAACCATGTAAAAAAAAAACATAACCACAAAAACCATTCACCACTTTACACAATGATTTTTGACATGGAGACCCAAATGGGAAAAACCATGATGGGGATGAATACCCACAAGTGTTCTGAACTCTTCAGAGTTCTCCCTATTAGGAGCCAAGCCTATTAAAGCTTTACAAAATGTCTTGTTAGGAACAAATCTGGTTAAGGACCACCCGGTTAAGGGATTGACTATAATGTCTTGTTAGAAGCAATACTCTATTAGGAGTAACCTCGATAGAGGATTTGAAATCCAAGCTAATGGATCACCTAGTTAGAGGACTTAGAAAGCACTAAGCCTATCAAATCTTACCTGGTTAAATGATTTAACTATTTTAATTGTTAGAGAACAATAGGGTTTTGTTGATATGGTAAATAGCACTACTTTTCTTGATCAAATCGTTTTCATGCTCCTATCTACCTTCACACATACTGCAGTTACTCCTTCTGGTTTGATAATCAATCACACTGACACTTAACCAAAATTGCCAACACTACAGCAAAAACAACTCATTGACCTTATAGGCAAAACAATAGGTCAATAACACATCACAAACCTAAGATATCACAGATATTATAAACAAATTGGTTCAAGTATAACCGTTAGATTACATAGCAATCATTAGCAAATTGTGCAAGACAACCTCGACCTCTCCTTGATCACCGCTTCATCGAATCTTGTAGCTCATCACACGGTTTCCACTTCATACAATGTACTCTCTCATTCTCAAGATAAAACTATTATCTCTATGCACCAAAAACCACTTTAAACTCATCACATGCATCATGCATACGTGGCATAATAATCACCGATCACTATTTGATCATAAATCAAAACAACTGATTCACCAATCTCCATCAGTTAGGGTTTGGCACATCAATAGGTAGGGTTACCAGTTGATCTCACTGCTTCTTAAGTAATACTGGTTTCCATCACTTGCTCAACTACCGGTTGCATAATAACTTCCATTATTGATTGCAATTGACATCAATGGCAACACATTAGTTCATCAATGCAATCTTGATGCAAATCCCAACAATATCAAGTGCTGAAGTTGACAATGATACTAATTGTATCTTCTCCAATACCAAATGCATGTTCTCCTATGCAAGTAACTCTGCCTATTTGCAGGCAACACTCCCGGTGGTCTAGTTGTGAATTAAATTAAGTACAAATTAGATAGACATTGAAATACCTCACAACCTAAGACTGATGAGCAAATCCCAAAGTCTCAAACATACTGGTAGAGCCATAGACATTTGCAATCCCCCTGTTTACAACATTTATAATACAAATAAGAAAATATGGTTGTGAACTTCCCCTAAGCCATAGATCTTAGGACATTTTTACCTATTAGGTTCTAAACTAGAGCTCCAATCTACACCATATACTAGTTGAGCTATGCATTTATGATCAACTGATGATCTTTCAACTCCATAGAATCCATCATAGCTTATGACATGATCTTATATAAACACAATGTCATACCTCATCACTATCATGCCACATATCAAACCGGTTAGCCCGTAAAGATGCATGAAAATAAGATCTACTATCAGGCCAACATATGTCTTTCAGGTCTTTTCCAATACCACCTGAGACATAATACTTCTTCATACCATGCCACTAGATTTATTGTAATGATCCCGAACCTTATTGACTTACATAACTTGTAATATCAGTTAGTATACATATCAATAACCTACTACTCAAACAAGATTCCTATACGGGTCCATCAACACTATCGAAGCATCTTCCTCTAACTCCTATCTTCTTGTGTAAATTTATTCTAATCCCAATTACAAATTAGCCATTCATTAACACATACAATAGTGATCCATCTCTCATCTGTAGGTGTGTAGCCAAGGTAGCCACTACAGACACTTGCCATCTCATTTCCTTTCTTTATACTGATAGTAGCTTATCCTTTAATATGTCCTCTTCTACTTAGGGGGTGAATGTTATGGTCAATGTGCTAATCCCCCTAAGGTCCTACATCTCCTTTAAGCCTTAGGAGATATCACCAGTGCATTGAATGCATAGTGTCGATCCATGGTCCTACTCTCTTCCTTCTTCCTCCATACTTGCTTGATCTCATTACTCTTTCCATTTGAAGTCATGGGAGCAGGTCTTACCTTCTTCTTCTAATTTTTCCTTGCTTTCTCAGATTCTACCACATGACTAAAAGTATTGTTGTAGAAGTAGACTGTGTTCATACCAAGCAGCTGTCTTGAGGACCTTCTATCAAACTAGTTTGACCATCTTCTTCTAGTCATGCTATTGTAACCAGCTACCAGAACCGATAGACCACTTAATCTTTTAGGAACAAAACCTCTTCTTCTTTTGTTCCATGTAGTGCTTTGTCTCTCATATGCTCTATAACCATTTTCATACTAAGCATAGCTACTATATTGGCTACCAAGTGAATGAAATTTCTTCTTCGTGCATTCATACTCTCTATGGAAAAATTCATTGCATCTCTGATAGACAATATTATTATATCTAGGAAATATTCCATGTCCATTCCTAGAGCTGTTTTTGCATTCAACTACCCTATGGCCACAATATTTGTAAGAGAAGAAGTAACCAGTAAAGGATGGAATATGACTTACAAATTTATTTTTCCATGTGTGAGGAGATCTTACCAATTTATTATCTCCATATCTGCTTCTCCGAGGACGGATCCTGAGTTGTTCACTTTCTGCATTTCTTCCATCTAATCCCTTCTTTTCCCACACTTGCTTTTTCTTGTGGGTGGTATCATTTCCTTGTCTTCTACCGATAGGAGGTCTTCTTTGTTGTCTTCTTCTCAAGTTCTTTCTTTTGGTGAAGCTTCCTTCTCCTATCTTTCCTTTTCCTTTTGGATCAACATTGTGTTAGGACCCGGAGGCAATTGAGAGTGGGGGGGGTGAATCAGTTGTCTATTAATTTAAACCCAAATATAACTTAACCAAAATTAATGTCGATAGATAGTTTGGTAGTTAATAACAATACTAGTAAAGTTTAATGTCTGAAACAAAAGACAAATATCCACAACACATAACACAAATATTTGTACGTGGAAACCCTGTAAGGGGAAAAACCACAATGGGAAACCTTACCCACAATCAAATGATACTACTAAAGATAGTATGTGTGTACAAATGAGGTCTGTACATGCAGAAAGGCCAACTACTTAAAGCTCACTGCTCAATCTCAAAATGAGAGTCACACTGACTACAATTGGATGGTTAAATCCAATGATTAATGTACTACACAAAATATCAACTTCATATGTTGGATTCAGTACTAGTTATGCTCTGATTGTCTTCTTCATACCTTTCTTGAATCTTAAAATGATTTCTACATGTATAGCTCTACTTATATTTGCATATACCTTATTACAATTTCTTTTCCACACTCCTACATAATCACACAAATGCGATCTTACATATATAACAAAACCTAAGACCAAATGTGTAGGTCGGCTCACTAAGATATTACAATAAAATCAATTACAAATGAATCAATATGCGATGCATGATGGTGCAAGAGCACCTCATAAAACCCTTCAAGATGACATGATAGACTTTGATAAGGGAGGATAAGGCATTAACAATGTGTTTAGGATGTTTTATATAGGTTTTTAATCATGCATTATATGTTTGTAATAATGAACCCCATCTTGTGAGCCAAACTCCTATTTTGGCATTTCTATGAACCAATTAGGACTTTTGGACAATAGGGGAATTAGTATGTTGGTTTTGAGTGTTTTAAGATGTTTTAGGAGGGGTTGAAATTGACCCAAGGCATTAAGAGGCAAAAGATGACATTTTGACAACTTTTGCAAAAGTTGTCAAAAGTTGTCATGAGCAACTTTTATGCACTATTTGCATTTTGTAATTTGAAACTTCTCTAATGGCTCTAACCTCTTGATTTTTGGTTGAGAGAATTTGAGTAATGGTTTATACAACTTGAGGATCCAATTTCCAAGAGAGTGATTTTATGAAGAAGAGTATTGATGCAAACAAACCAATAGAATTCTGAGTTTTCCTACAATTCTGGAGTTGTTGGTCCGTGGTATGATTCTGTACAGATTGGGATCCATTCCCAATGATGTGAATTTATTTGAGAGGAGATTTGACTCTATTTTGATTTTTATTTGGAGCCTTTATTGTGTGTGTTGTTCCTAATATTCAGGTTTTGCTGTAGGTACCCGGAAAACCAGGGTTTACCTTGGGTTTTTGCTCATTCATGGCCATATCTTGCACTTTACCAATCTAAGGCTCATGGGATTTGATGAAAGGAAAGTATGGTCATTTTATTTTAGATTTCCAAGAGTTTTTTGTAGGAGGAGCAAGGGAGAGAAGTGTTTGAAGTGACCCTAGGTAGACATATCTATGTGGCTATCTAGACCTTGAGCAAACAAAATCACCTTGTGTATGAATGGCAATGCTTCCAAGCGTGTAACCTTGGAATCCCTGTTGATTTATATTTCCCAACATTCCCATGGGAATTTAATCCATAGGTTCATTCATCTGAACATAGTTGCTTCACAAAAGAGACATAATTATGCTTCACAAAAGAGACATAATTAGCCCTTCTAGGACAGTTAAATTCCTATCGGCAAACACCTTTTTTTCTAGACCTTGATCCTTCCTTTTGGGGACTTGTATAACTTCTAAAAGGGTATTTGAATCCATAATGTATTTACCAATGTGTTTGGGAAAATCTGAACTTAAGGTCCCTTTACCCGCTAAATAGGGCTACAAGCAACTAGGCCTAATTGGGTGAGTTTCTTAAGGAATAAGTAGGTACTCTTGCCACCGGTTCTTTGTTTGAAATTGGGGAGTTTTGTATGACCCAAAACTAGTGTGGAAATGATTTGTAACCCTTGGAGGTACCATGGAGTGTGTTGTAGAAAGATACCCCTAATTGAGTAAGAGAGCGTCTTGGAGATGTTGAGAAGATTGTACTAAAGTTTTAGACTCTTGCCTTGATAGGATCCCATCCATGTGTTAAGGGGTCAGTGTCATACATTTGGAGGTGTTTGGTAGGTAACAAGGAGGGCTCTGCATCAAGTGGTATCATAGCTAGTAACGAATTTGGTAAGAAGATATAAAATTGAAAGATGTCAGAGGGACAAGAAGAAGAGTTCCCTAGAGGACCAATCACCAACATGGAATTGGCAAAGATTGTAAGAGAGAAGGCCACTGCTTGCAAGGAAATGTAGAGGGAGCTAGAGAGGTTGAGAGGCAGAGTAGATGGGAAGGAAGATGGAGGCACTGGCAACTATGATGAAGATGATGAGGATGAGATCCCTATGCTGAAGGAAGAGGCGATTCCTCCTGACCAAAGGCACTTCCTTAATGCCCTCAAATCCATGGAGCAGAAGATTGATTTGCCAACTTTCACTAGGAAGATGGAACCAGATTTTGTGATGGATTGGATAGACTCCCTCTCTAGTTTCTTTGAGTGTGAAGACATTCAAGGACACCAAAAGGTGAAGATTGCTAAGTCCAAGTTGAAGGGAGCAACCCTAACTTGGTGGAACTTTGTCCAAGAGGAAAGAGAGAAGGACATTAAGCCCAAGATTGTTTCTTGGAAGAGGATGGTTGCCTTAAATAAAGAGGCCTATGTACCCAAAGGCTATGAAATACAACTCCATAAGAGGAGACAAAATCTCAAGTAGAAGGAGATGGATGTGAACTCATATATAGAGGAGTTCCAAAGGCTATGCATGAAGTCAAAAACTAAAGAGGAAGAGAGTGAGAAAGTTGTCTGGTACCTGAATGGATTAAGGTACAACATTCAAGAAGAATTGAACCTTCTTAGCCCAGATACCATTGGTAGATGCCATCAACTTGCTATCAAGGTGGAAGAGAAGATCAAAAGGAGACAAGAGTAGAATAATAAAGGAAGAGGAAGACAACAGAGGGGTGGAAGAAATTTTTTCAGAAGCAAAGGAAATGGTTTTGGAAATCAAAGTGAAACCAGTCAAGAAGGCACTAAAGCAGAGAGCAGTTCCAATGACAATGGAGGATACAATCAGAGATGTAATTTTAGAGGAAGAATACCACCATTCATAGGGAGATATCAAGGTAGAGGTCCAATTAGATCTTATAACTGCAATCAAGAAGGACATATGGCTAATAGATGCTCTAAGAAGCCTACTGGTTCCATAGGAGAAAGAAGAAGTAACTTGATTTTAGAGGTTGACTGCCAAAGTGTGGCAAGTGCAAACACATATGAAAGTGTCAATATCCCTGACAGTTATAGATGCTCTAAAAGAGGGGAAGCCTTGATGATCAAAAGAGAAGTAACCACTATGAAGATGTCTGATAGAGAACCCCTACAGAGGAAATCTCTATTCAAGACCACTTGCAAAGTAGGTGGAAAGGTCTGCAAAGTCCTAATAGATTCTGGTTCAACTAATAACTTTGTGTCTCTAGAGATGGTGGAGAAACTGAAGTTGAGGAGACTACTTCACCCTTTCCCCTACAAGGTCTCATGGCTCACACAAGGACAACTTGTTGTGGAAGAGCAGGCTTGGGTAGAATTTTAGATTGGAACCTATAGAGATAGGTTGATGTTTGACATTGCAAAGATGGATGCTTGCCATCTCCTATTTGGGGGACCATGGCAGTTTGATTTGAAGGCACAACATGATTGTGCTGGGAATACATATTCTATTACCAAGGATGGTAAGGTAATTGAGTTGCTACCTTTGATGGAGGATGAAGAGGAGACCAAACAAAAGGAAGCCAAGGTGTTGGTATTAGGAGGGATGTAGTTCATAAAGAGAATGGTAGATGAAGGCATGGTTTGTTATGCCCTTATCCCTATTCCAGTAGTAACAAAGGTGGAGAGGTCTGAGGATAAGAAAGAGGACAAATTGAGATTGATTGACCCTACAGTACAACAGCTACTAGACAAATACAAGGGTGTCATCTCTGATGGAATGCCAAGGTCACTACCTCCCATGAGGGACATAAACCATTGTATAGACCTTATTCCTGGATCCACATTGCCTAATAAATAATAATACAAGCTCACACTGGATCAGAATGTTGAAATGGCAAAACAGGTTGAAGAATTGTTGGAATCTGGATTGGTTGGAAAACTTTTGAGCCCATGTGCAGTCCTTGTAGTTTTGGCACCCAAAAAGGAAGGCACTTGGAGGCTGTGCACCGATTCAAGAGCTATCAACAAGATTACTATCAGGTATAGGTTTCCCATGCCTAGGATTGAGGATTTGTTAGATTGTTTGGGGGGAACTAGATATTTTACAAAAATTGATTTAAAAAGTGGCTATCATTAGATTAGGATTAGGCTGGGAGATGAATGGAAAACTGCCTTTAAAAAAAATGAGGGGTTATATGAGTGGAAATTCATGCCCTTTGGCTTATCCAATGCACCTAGTACCTTTATGAGGTTAATGAATGAAGTCTTGAGGGATTTCATAGGGAAATTTGTTATAGTCGACCTAGATGACATTCTAGTTTTCAGTCAAACCAAAGGAGAACATCTAAAGCATGTAGACCTGGTCCTAAGGAGATTATATGAAGAATAATTAATGATCAACTTGGAAAAGTGTTTCTTTATGCAGGAAGAGATCATTTACTTGGGATTTGTGATCTCATATGGTGAATTGAAAAAGGATCAAGAAAAGGTGAGTGCCATATTGTCTTGGCCTACACCTAAGACAATGAATGATGTTAGGATTTTCCATGGCTTAGCTACCTTCTATAGGAAGTTTATAAGAGGATTTAGTCATATTTGTGCCCCTATGCTTGACACAATAAAGGGAGGAAAAAAGTGCAGGTTTAGTTGGATAGAAGAAGCATATAACTCTTTTGAAACATTGAAAAGAAAAGTTGCAGAACAACTGGTCCTTTCCCTACCTGATTTCAACAAAATCTTTCAAGTAGAATGTGATGCTAGTTAGATGGCCATTGGAGCAGTGCTCAGTCAAGAAGGAAGACCTATTTCTCTCTTCAGTGAGAAGTTGAATGAGGAAAAGAGGAGATATTCATCTTATGACCTAGAGATGTATGCTCTAGTCCAATCCTTGAAAAAATGGAGACACTACTTGCTACCAAAAGAATTCACAGTTTTCACAGACAATCAGGCTCTTAGCTTCATAAATAGTCAAGAAAAGTTGAATCACCGACACATGAAACAGGTAGAGACCCTACAAGTTTTCACTTTCATTCTTAAGCACAAGAAAGGAGTCAAGAATAAGGTAACAGATGCTTTGAGTAGAAGAGTCCTAACTACAAATCAAATTCAGTTGGAGAGTGTTAGAATAGACTGTTTGAAAATCATGTATGAAGATGATGAAGATTTTGGAGAGGCCTAGAAGGTATGTACTTCATTTGATGAATGGTTTCATGTTGAGTATTTTGAATTTTTGATTCAAAATGGATTGATGTTTAAGGGTGCACAATTATGCATATCAAAATGCTCTATGAGACTGAATATCATTAAGGAAAAACATTGTGGAGCAATGATAGGACATTTTGGTCTTGACAAGACATTAGATTTGGTAAAAAGACATTATTTTTGGCCCAAACTACAAACAGATGTCAAAAATTTGTGAAGACATGTGTGATCTACCAAAAGGCAAAAGGAAAGTCCACCAATGCAAGTTTATACCAGCCTTTACCCATACCTTCAAGACCATGGGAAAGCATAAGTATGGATTTTGTTTTAAGATTTCCTAGGAAAAAGAAAGGATATAATAGTGTTTTTTTAGTGGTGGATAGGTTCAGTAAGATGGGACATTTCTTTCCATGTAAAACAACTTGTGATGCTTCTTATGTAGCAGATTTGTTCTTTAAGGAAACTATCTGGATACATGGCTTACCTTTAATCATAGTCACTGATAGGGATGTAAAATTTATTGGTCACTTTTGGAGGACCCTTTGGAAGAAACTTGGTACAAATTTATCCTTCTCCTTAGCCTACCATCCCCAAATAGATGGTCAAATTGAAGTTGTAAACAACTCACTAGGGAATCTCTTAAGGTGTTTGACTAGACAACATGGAGAAAGGTGGGATAGTATATTGTCTTAGGTAGAATTCTCCCATAATGTTACAGTGAATAAGAGTACCGGTAAGTCACCTTTTCAGATTGTCTATGGCATCCACCCAAGGGGTATGTTGGAGTTGAGAGAGATACCTCAAGGAGAACCCATTAGTGCAGATGGAGAAACCTTTTCTAGTGCTATACAAGAGATCCATGACCAAGTGAAGACTCATCTTCAACAATCTGCAAAGAGATATAAAGCTCATGGTAACAAAAAGAAGAGATATGTTTAGTTTGATGTAGGATAATTGGTGTGGGTTCACTTGAAAAATGAAAGACTTCCAAAAGGAAGATACACAAAGCTGATGCAAAGAAAGATTGGCCCCTGCCAAGTCTTGAAGAAATGTGGTTCAAATTCCTATGAACTTCAACTACCATCTGATCTTGGTTTGTCACCTATTTTTAATGTTTGTGACTTAACTCTTTATAAGTGTAGTGTTGACACAGACGAAGACACAATGAAAGATATTGTTGATGATGACATTCCTAAACATGGACCACCAAAGTTGCATAAGGTTCTAGATACTAAGGTTTCCAAGGAAACTAGGAATAAAGTTTACTTGGAGTATTTGTTGGCTTGGAAAGGACAACTTGATACTGAAGCAGTCTGGATGACCGAGCAACAAATCAAAGATCATGGTGCAAACTTGCAGACTCTCATCTCAAGTGGACTTGAGATTTCTTCTTTCGGGGAGTATGGTGCAGGAGCACCTCATCAAACCCTTCAAGATGACATGAAAGACTTTGATAAGGGAGGATAAGGCATTAATAATGTCTTTAGGATGTTTTATATAGGTTTTTAACCATGCATTATATGTTTGCAATAATGAACCCCATCTTGTGAGCCAAACTCCTATTTTGGCATTTCTATGAACCAATTAGGACTTTTGGACAATAGGGGAATCAATATGTTGGTTTTGAGTTTTTTAAGATGTTTTAGGATGGGTTGAACATGACCCAAGGTATTAAGAGGTGAAAGATGACATTTTGACAACTTTTGCAAAAGTTGTCAAAAGTTGTCATGAGCAACCTTTATGCACTTTTTTCATTTTGTAATTTGAAACTTCTTCAATGGCTCTAAAATCTTGATTTTTTGTTGAGAGAATTTTAGGAATGGTTTATACACCTTGATGGTCCAATTTCCAAGAGAGTGATTGTACGGAGAAGAGTATTGATGCAAACAAACCAATAGAATTCTGAATTTTCCTGCAATTCTAGAGTTTTTGGTCGGTGGTAAGATTCTGTACGGATTGGGATCCATTACCAATGATGTGAATTAATTTGAGAGGATATTTTACTCTATTTTGGTTTTTATTTGGAGCCTTTATTGTGTGTGTTGTTCCTGATATTCAGGTTTTGCTGTAGGTACCCAGAAAACCAGGGTTTACCTTGGGTTTTACCTCATTCATGGCCATATCTTGTACTTTACCAATATGAGGCTCATGGGATTTGGTGAAAGGAAAGTATGGTCATTTTGTTTTATATTTCCAAGAGTGTTTTGTAGGAGGAGCAAGGGAGAGAAGTGTTTGAAGCGACCCTAGGTAGACATCTCTATGTGGCTACCTAGACCTTGAGCAAACAAAATCACCTTGTGTGCAAATGGTGATGCTTCCAGACATGTAACCCTACAGTCCCTATTGATTTATGTTTTCCAACATTCCCATAGGATTTTAATCCACTGGTTCATTCATCTGAACATAGTTGCTTCACAAAAGAGACCTAATTAGCCCTTCTAGGACAATTAAATTCCTATCGGCAAAGACCTTTATTTTCAAGACCTTGATCTTTCCTTTTGGGGACTTGTATAACTTCCAAAAGAGTATTTGAATCCATAATCATTTTACCAAGGTGTTTGGGAAAATCTGAACTTAAGGTCCCTTTACCCGCTAAGTAGGGCTACAAGCAACTAGGCCTAATTGGGTGAGTTTCTTAAGGAATGAGTAGGTACTCTTGCCACCGGTGCTTTGTTTGAACTTGGGGAGTTTTGTATGACCCAAAACCGGTGTGGAAATTATTTGTAACCCTTGGAGGTACCATGGAGTGTGTTGTAGCAAGATACCCCTAATTGAGTAAGAGAGGGTCTTAAAGACGTTGAGAAGATTGTACTAAAGTTGTAGAGCCTTGCCTTGATAGGATCCCATCCATGTGTTAAGGGGTAAGTGTCATAAATTTGGAGGTGTTTGGAAGGTAAAAAGGAGGGCTCTTCATCACGTGATGTTAGATCAATGCATTTACAATAATAACCAATCAATAAAACATCTCCATAATGTGTCGTGTTGATTTGGAATAGATAATGGTTGCCGGTCCATAACCTAGACCTATTTGCTAACAACAAATATGAAAACTCGATTAGACCAATAACCAAATCACCAAAACCAAGTTTTCAAACAATGTCTTCGACATAACCAAGTAATCTCTAGATGATAATAGATCATCCTCAGTGCTAGTGAACAATATAACCTGTTGGTGAACCAGATACCCATGACTGTGCATAAGTCACTGAACATGCCAGTGAACATAACCAGAGATCTCTAGAAGGATAAGTGTTTACATCAATGGCAAAACCAATGCAACACATCCATAATACCAACACATTGTTCCTCCTTGTTGCAACACTGGTCTTCACCAATTGTGGTTAGATTAACCTTCTTCCTAGGAGTCTTACAGATAGTGAAGGTCTGTCCTTTGTTATCTACATTTGAGGAGACAAATAAAATGTCCTTGTGGGAGACATCCTTGCTGGTGGATCACTCACCAACATCACATCCTAAACCTCCTGCATCCTTGTAGTGTTTTTTCTTCTTCAACATTTTATCCAAGGCATCACTACTTCCATCAAACTGGATTCTTACCTTGAGGTCATCTTGACATTTCTCAAGGTCTTTTTGGAGATTCTCTATTTCTCCTTCTAGTTGTTGATACTCTTTATCCTTTTCCTCTAGCTCAGATGCTAGATATTTACATGTACATTCCTTGGTGTGTTCTTGTAGAGTCTTCAACTTTGAGATACATTTCTCAGATTCTTCAAGGCATTTGATTAACCGGTTGTGTTCCACAATCACAGCATTGTTGAACAACTTGTATTAAATCCTCACTTTACTAAGTTCTTCAAGTGAAATTACAAGTTCACCTTCAAGATCAACTTCAGCTTCATCTTTTGCTTCATCGTGGATAATAATACTTCTTCTTCTAATAATTCTTCTCCTTCATGTCAAGACAATGAGCTAAAACCCATTTATCATCCTGATAGACTAGCTACAAGAATCTATTAGAGATTGAAATATGATAAGAATATTTTCTTTCCTCCTAAAAACCAAAACCAAAATCTCTAGCAAGTGAAAGGAGAGGAATATTTCTTTTTTCATGATTCATATTTACATTCTCTTGGAAAATTTCATGCATTTAAAAAATTTGTTAAAAAGCAATATGACCATGCACAAATTTCTCTTACAATAGATCTAGTTGTCTTCCTCGAACTAAACATAGTGCCTTAGCATTTCTTTTCTCTTCATGTTTCTCTTCACCTTATGACATAACTAGCCAACTTAATTGGGGGCTCTCTATTATTTGTGGTGGTATTGTTTGAATTTTAAACACTTGGGGTAGCAACATGAAGTTCACTTCCCTTCTTTTATGCATTATTCATTATTAGATCTCCTTTCTTGCATACAGTTATTCTCATATGAGCATATAATTGTTTTTTTAATTTTTTCTCTTTGCTTGAAGAGGAGAATCTTTAATGAGTAATACACTTCTTCTTCTCTTAATTATATTGGAAAACTTACCTCTTCTTTGGTTTTGATTATTTACAAGTATGATATGCCACCTATCATGGAATGATCTCTTGTGAAGAACATGCCCCTTTCTTAAGAAAATTTGTTCCATTAGGAAGGCATATCACTTGAAAATAATCACTATTGGAAGATGTGTAATGCTCCTGCTTGTTCTTCTTACTTGGGGGGCAAGGATTTTGCTCCTTTCTCTTTTTTTTAATCTCATTTATCATTATTTCCTTTAGGGGCTTTATTTTTCATATGTGATTATCATTTCTTACAATGGTATGTTCTTATGACTAATCCCTCTTGGGGAATATGTGATGTTCTTTCTCTCTTCTCTTAGAAGATTACCACTTCTTGACATGTGTATTTTACACCTACTAATGGCTTTTCCTGCATGTTTTCATGTAAGTTCATTGTGCATTTTCTTATGTTTAAATCCCTCTCTAGAAGATTGTGTAAGCTCTTCTCATTGTCTTGTGGGGAAATGATTTCTGTCTCTTTCTCTAAGGATCCATCCTTTCCTATGTTGTGGAAGGTGTGAGTTTCATTACCTGATATCATTCCTTGTGTGAAAATCATCGTTGCTTATTCAAGGGTTCTCTTTTCTACATGTGGTGTAACTCCTTGAATACAACCTCTTTTACAATTGGTAATGTACATCTATAATAAATTCACCCATCCCCATTGGGATAAGAGTGAGTAATCCTTCATGAAGAATCCCCTTCACCTAGCAATAGGAGGAAGGATTGAATTCTTGTTTTACACTATGCTTCATTCTAGAAGATGTTATACTTGTCTAAGACAACTCCTCTTTGAGGTAGATGTATTTTTGAGAAAAGATCTCTTCTTCTCCAAGGACCTCCAATACACTTATAGCAAGATATCTCTTTTCAACTATCTTATCCTTGCTTGAAGATTACTCTCTCTCTCTTGCCTAGATTTATGACATTGTTGAATGATGGATATCTTCTTTGTGTTAAAGGTAGATATCCTTGTTCTAATTTCCTTAAGATATAAACATTAAACTATGTTGACATCTTAAGAGGGGGGCACCCACACTGCTCCTTTTGTGTTATATTTCTCTCACACATTGTATCATATATAGTGGGTCATTCTCAGAAGCATAATGCAGCCTCTTAGAGAGAGATGTCATCACTTTTCCCTTATACAGTGGATCATTCTCGGAACCAGAGCACAACCTCTTAGAGCGAGATGTTGCTACTTTTATTTTATACAGTGGGGCATTCTTAGAACCAAAGGGAAGCCTCTTAGAGAAAGATGTCACCACTTTTTCTCTTTTACAGTGGGATATTCCTAGAACCAGAGGATAGCCTCTTAGAGAAAGATGTCACCACTTTTATTTTATACAGTGGGATATTATTGGAACCAGAGGAAAACCTCTCAGAGCACGATGTCACCACTTTTCCTTTATACACTAGGTCATTCTTGGAACCGGAGGGCAATCTATTAGAGTGAGATGTCGCCACTTTCTTGAAATTTGTACTATACATCTTATACAGGTTGTTGCATACTTAGGCATAGACTCCTATGAGGTGCTTTGAACCTCACTTGCACACATGTGCATGAGGTTGAGTGAAAATAATGATGTTCTTACCCTCCTCCCTTACATGGATCACCTAGACAAAATCTGGGGCCTAGTTTTTCATGTTCTACTTTCTTCGTGGATCACCTAATTCTAGGGGTGAGATGTCCATGGTTCCATTCATTCACCTTTCTTCTCATGGATCACCTAAGTGTGTATTCATGCTCTCTCTCCTTCCTCTCATGAGCTCATAGTTTTACTATCGATGGTTCATGGATGATGTCATATTTTCTCTTTTATGTGATTATTGGTGTTTATGTGATGGCATTTGTCTTTCTATTTCAGTTAGCTGTCAGAGACGTTTGTATCGAAGTCTCTTTAGCTAGTTGATTTGTGGTCTTTTGTTTTGGTTTTCTTCATATGTCTTTTGTGTTTTGTCTTGTTTTGTTTGTCTTATTCTTTTTTGTATTGTGTGCTCTTGCATATGCTTGAGTGAGTTAAGATCCTAAGATTGGGGGATTTTGTTTCTCAAGATTAGTGATGTCTTATACTCCTTGTGGTATTGCTCCACCTCTCTCATCTTCATCTTTCTCTTTCTTCTACTTTATCGATAGTATTAATGTAAGCCATACTCCTACTAAAGTGGGGGCTAAATGTAGCATCATAAAATTGTGACCCTCACAATTTTGACCATATTTTAGGCCCTCAACTATGCGATTGTATCTCTCTACTCGATTGAGACCCCTCTTTGCACCTTCATCCTGAGTCTTCTCCCATCTCAGCCCTAATGACACGTAAGGACCCAGTCCAGGCCCCAAGATAGGGCAAGAAAGGGGTGTGGTGCCCATGTCTATTGGAACATCATGAACCAGTATGATGATATGATGATAATGTATGTTGTCATTGATGTCAATAAGTATAGGTGAATCGGTATGAAGATTGGAAGAAGTTGTTATTGATGTTCAAGTTGGAGAACCGGTATGAAGAGATGAAGTGAACCAGTGTCAAGGTTTCACTAAGTGTGACTACTGGTTGGTAGTCTAAGCACTAGGGTTTCCAGTTTGGCAATCTAGCTTGTGAGATGCAACCGGTGACATTCTGTGATTAGTTAGCTAAGAGATGAGAATGAGATCAAGATGCCATGCTAGTTTTGTGCACATGAAGGATTTACTTGAGGATCTTGCATGTGAAGATCGATTGCATTAAATGTCTACCCCAAGAATGAACATTTTTCTTAGCTCTATGTGAAGAGAGCATGATGGGTTACTGGTTTCCATATGCGGTGAAGAATGGACAATGCAAAATGTCTTGTGATCTATTTGAGATTGTTTTATTCTATGCAAAGTGTTTGAACGGTTAGGATTGGACCGCTTGTAATTGTAAACCTAAACTGCTTAGGGTTTAGGATTTATGTTACCGACCTAATTATTGTCTATAAGGTCGATGATGTTTGTTATTGTAAGTGTTGGCAAATGTTGTGTTTGTATCCGAGGGATGAGATACTTGCCAGACTAGTGAGTGAAAAAATACAGAGTGTGATTGAAGAGTAGAGGAGTCAAAAACTACAAGGTGTGATTGTAGAGTAGAGGACCTGAAAAGGATCTACCTCAGAATGTAGTGTTGTTATCAGATCAGAGCCTTACCTATTGTCTTCTAGCCATTTCAATAGTAGGAAAGTCCCTTTGCCGGGTAGCTTTAATAGGCTTATTGTAAATCCTCTAACCAGGTGACTCAAGATCATTGAGTTCTTCAAATCCTCTAGCAAGGTAACCTTTAACAGGGTTTCAACCTTTAATAGGGTATATAGCCATCCCTTAACCGGGTGGTCTTTAACAGGATCGATTCCTAACATTACCTTATTGTAAAGTCTTTAATTGGACTAGGATCCTAATAGAGAGAGCTTCAAAAGAGTTCAAAAACAAGCTTGTGGGTATTCATCCCCACCGTGGTTTTCCATGTGAAAAGTCTGTGTGTCATGAGTTGTGCATTTTTCATGTGATGATTGTGCAGTCTTTGTTTAAGTAATTATGCATGCAAAGCTAATGGTTATGGTATTACTATTACAACACATGCATATGTATATTGGTGAAGTAGTTATCAAGTGTTGAATGTTATTTGAAGTATTTAGTTTTACTGGTTTAGCTGTCTGAAGTCTTACTATGTTTAACCAATATTGCCATGGTTAAGTTCAGTGATGAAGACAACCGGTTAGCATTGTTTTAACTTGATAAGTTACATAGAAGTTTTTGTTTTTACTATGTTGGGACTCATAAAATTTGAGTCAATTTGAGAGGCCCATATCGAAATTTTGCATCTGCATTTTCAGGAAGGCACCTAATCTCATTCAGATGGCCTAGTTTGAAGAAGAGTAAAATGGGGCTAGTTAATTATCAAAGGGTAAGGCTTGGGAATTGTGTCCTATACCTTTCATTTGGCCTATGAAGTGTTTTGCAACTTTCAGAATTTAGTTTGGATCAATTTATCATGTACCCTTTTCAAAGGGTGAGCTGAAATTGCATGTTAGGTGAAAATGCAGATTTTATTAAGTAGTCTACTTTGAGTGCCTATAACTTTTTCCCAGTTGATTGTCATGGTGAATTTAAAATTGTATTGAATTTTATGCATATAAGTGTGCATCCATGTCAAGTTTCAAGCCATTACCAATCCATTTGATCAGTTTTCCAAGATGATTTCTTGAGCCACTTTATTCAGTTTTCTGCACTTTCATTGTTACATCAGTTAAAGTTGTTATTTTCATGAGCGCACTATTTGCACCCTATCAGTTTCTCGGTTGAGCTGAGAATTCTAAGGTCTTCTTTTTACTTCAAGGTATCTATGCCTTATATTTGGGGGCCTATGGAGATCGTTTGATATTTTTAAGAAAGGCATTTTGAGGTCCCTGCACATTGGTTTTATTAGATTCACAATGTTGATAGAGCCAGTTGGTCATGTTTGACCATTAATATTTATTCACTCGGGATTCATCTTGAGAAATGACTTGGCAAAGTGAATACTTATATATCAGATAGTATGCCTGTCAGTTTGTGAAGTCCAGAAAGGTGATTTGACTAGTTTGAAAATTACATCTTTGGGATTAAATGCGAAAATGTGGTGCAAGTGCCTGAAAGTTGCGAAACTTAGTTTAATGATCAGAAAATGGTGTCGATTGATTCTAGAGGCATGTTCAAGGTTCTTGAGGTGTTTTCAAAGGTCAGTTGCACGAAAATGATTTTTTTTTTAGTCAGACCCACTTTGGGGCCCGACCTAGCTCATGCCCTTGTAGTGTTGATTTTATGGCGAAATGTTCTTATTGCATGGAAATGGATATCAATACTAGCTCGACTGCAATTCGCCAGTTGGACAGTGAGAGAGAAAAGAAACTCCAACACCAAATGCAAATTGATAGGCATATTGTTAAATCCCTCTACGTGGTGAGGTAAAATTTCATAAAACTCAAGGCAATTGTAAAGTGGCTGGGGAGTGCATTTAAAATCTTTCAAACAAATGCAATCTGCAGTCAGCATTCCTCTCCTGCGCAGTGTTTGGTGGGAGCCAAGAAATTTAAGCAAATGCGCTGGTAGGTTGAAACCAAAATCCTCTCATGCATGGCATTAAAGAAGACAAATAGAAAGTTTTATGCATATGCAATGGAAAAGCCATTAAAATTTTCAAGAAAATATAGTGGCAAGCAAAATGCATTAATCCCACATTGGCTAGGCGATGAGATTTTTGAGTATTTAAATCTAAAGCTCCACCCTTCTATAGTGTCAAAGCCTTGAAGGCTTTTGACACAAGGTGTTGGTCAATGCCCAATGGACCCCACACGTGTGTGCACATTTCTTGAGGCAAGAAAGATAGCTAGCAACTAGGTGGCTCCCGTGTGTGCACATTTCCCAAGGTAAGTGCCATGGTTTTGCAGTAAAAAGGAGAATTAAAGAGCATGCAAGTTTGAGGCGATTGGACAATTGCTGTTGTTTCGCAAAGCGAAGATGCACGAAAGTTACCCTTCATGAAACAGCAAAAAGTTAAAGATTGAGCAAGTTCGATGGTGATCAATGACTGGTGTTTTGCAAAGCGAAGATGCACGAAGGTTACCCTTCATGAAATGATGAAAGCTGAGCTGGCAAATCCGGGTGGCAGGTGAGCTGGTGGATCTTGATGAGGTGGCATTCTAGTGGCGTACAAGTGGCGGTCCGCAAGGCAGGTGAAGTGGCAGATAGGTGAGATGTCATCCCATGTGGCGAATAGTGGACCCAACTAGCGAATCACAGGCTACCACATGGCAGGGCGTCAGGAGTAAAATGGACCAAATATCAAAGTTAAATAATACAGCTTAGACTATAGAGGAAAATTTTTAAAAATTAAATGATGGGTCTGCATCCGAATGAGGAATTCAGTTCTGCATTTAGTTTCAATAGATCTCAGATATTTTGAGAGCAGTTTCCACAGGAAGGAGAAAGAAAATAAAATTCAATTGGGAAAAGAGGACACTTGACAAATTTTGATGAAATCTGATATTTTTCCCTCTCCTTCATATTCTCAATTCTTCTCAATTGTAATGGTTCCCAATTTTTGGAATTTTTCTCGAAGGGAGAAATCCGAAATTGCAGGTTCTAGTAATGGCATTTTTTAGTTCTTGCAAATGACAGGGTGTTTCTTCTGAGTTTTCAGTGTTGTGTTTGCTGTAGGATTTGTTTCAGTTTGCAAGTTTACACATATGCAAGGCATGTGTGAGTTTCCACAAAATTATCTCCAAAATACCATTTGAATTTATACAGTTTCATCTTATCAAGGATAATTTGAGGTGTTTCTTTCAATCTTCTCTGAGAATGTAATTTTTGTCTTTTGGGTATTCTTCAAGGAAGAATATAAATCCTAAAACTCGGCATTAATGATTTTGAATGTGTATATTGGATATGTATGTATGATTTTGTGACAGAGCAAAGGATTGTATTAATGTAATGCATTAATACATGAAAATTTAATGTTGAAAGTAGCTTGCATCTGAGATTTTTCTTTCAGTTTTACGCATGACTCTATAGCTAGGATAGGGAACTGGGCTTTTGTAATGTTGAAGGATTGTCATAACACCAAATTTAAAAATCCAAAATCAAAATATCTTTTGTTTTGTGTTCTGTGGTAATGTTCCATCCATCTCATGATTCAAACATTGTTGAGTTTTAAGTGTAGATTTAGCCCATCTACAATACCCTCCTTGTTTTTGAACCTTTTGAGATCCATCTGCTTTTGTTGATGTTGTCTTGTGTGTAATGGGTCTAATTCAATGCATCAAAGGTACACCCACCTAGGTTTTGCAGAGCCTAAAGAGTAGAAGGATTTAGATCCTTGTTATGTTGTCCAAGTCTTGAGGTTCTTTGTAGATTGAAATTGGCTATTTCATAGATCAATTGCAGGTGAACTTGGGTTAACCAGTTTTGGTGAACAACATAAATGATGACTCTACTGGGGAAGTGTTGTAATAACTCATGTTGAATCGAATCTCAGAGTTGTGCCTATCCATTTTGAGGAAAGAGTCATAAAAGTGTTGTAAATCTGAAACTATTTTTCAGATCTGTGGTTATTTGCCTAGTAGTGTTGTGTGAAAGTCATGAATGTCTTCTTTTTGTCATAAGAGTCAATTCCCATCCAAGTGTTAAAAGTCTATTATCCTTTTATTTTTGTATAAGTATAGATCTATTCATGTTCAATGAATGATTTTATAAATTCTCATAGCAGTGAGTGGTGGCTCTGAAAGATCTTTGCACCAGTGTGCATTATTGTGAAAAATTTAAAGGATTTGGTGAACTTACAACAAAGAGGTAATAGAGGCTTGGAGTTTTAAGATTGAAGGTCCCAGTCAAGGAGAAATAAGAAGTGAACAACAACAACAGTTATTTTACCAGGAATTCCTCAAAGTATCTATGAAATTATATGTTCCTTATAAGGTGAAATAGTCACCATTGAAAGGAAAAGAAATCTTCACATTACATACTTCATGCTTTGAAAAAATTTCAGTCATAAGTGATGGGAGAATTGTGTATGATTTTTAAAATTAATGACTAGATGTGTTTTGAAGAGAGTTTGTAAAACAGTAAAGACATATCGGCATAGTAATGGTTGAGTAAATGTTGTAAACTTGATGGATCTAGATGTAGTTCCTCGATCTAAAAATATTCTGTCAAATCTAAAAGAAATTGACAAAGAGATTGAAATATGTCTTCAAGAGATCCAAGATAAATTTGTCTGGTTTTTAAGAAAGAAATTAGGGAAAAGAAAAAAAGAGTCATCATATGTTTTCTATGAAAGATTTATATCTTCATTACATGAGCTTTTAGCTGATGCTAGACCCCATGAGTCTATTTGGATCAAGTTATTCTTAGAGCTTGATGAGCCTGACTTGGTTAATTGGTCTACTACCTTAAGAGAAGAAAGTGTTGCATGCATTAAAGAATGGATATATGAGACTGAAAGGACTAAATCTGAAAATGTACACAAGATTGAATATAGTGATGGAGATGAATCGGTAAATGGATATATCTCCTATGATGCTGAAGGTGATTCTTATTCTCAGCATGACAGTGCGGATGTGTATTCAGAGAAAGAAGAAACTTTTGAGAACTTAAGTAATTGTTCAAATAATCATGAGCTCATTGAGGTTTCAGATCTTAATGATGTAGATCACCTTGTTGTTAAGTTCAATCCACAAAATATTTGCAACCAAAGTTATGAAACTATGTTGCAACATATAGCAACACTTTATGAGCAGCATGATAAAGGTTATGATGCAGATGCAAGTTGTTGTAATGATGAAATAAATGTGCATAAAGACATGAGCACTGCAGATTTAATACCTTTATCAGAATTGGATAATGTTTACAACATAGAAGATGAAGCCAAGGAAAATGAAAATGAAGGAGAAGGTTCACTAAGTAGTCAACAAATCTCAGAACTCTTAGCTGCTGATCTTTAGAGATATGCATCCAAAAATGTGCCCAATCTCTCATACCCAAGCAGTACATGTTTAGATACTGATGATGTTTTTGAGGGTGTGAAGTATGATACTTATGGTATTGATTCTTTCCCTATATTTGATTTGAGTGATGGACAAGATGAAAATGCATATATGGTTGATAGGTGTGATAATGTAGATTCATATGTTGATATGCACTTAGATTTTGATATGCATTGTGTGGATCTTGTTGTTAAAAAGAATGACAGATCTGAAGTGGTCTTCTTTGATTTGCAAGTGGGAAATCAACCATTGACAAATGAGAATCATGTGTCTTTACTTGTGCAAAGTGTTGATAGAAATTGTGATCAGCAAGATGAAGTGCAATCGTTTTACTTAGAAATGTTTCTTTCTAGTTTGCAAGCCAAGGTTGTAGATGAATGTTTTATTCTTGTGCAAACTGGTCATTTAGATATGCCTGATATTCCCAGTGTTCAGATTAAGTTGGATTACCTCTCTTTTCAGCTGGGAAGTAATGGTAAAGAGTATGGCACTCTTATGTCACATAGTGACCAACACTTTTAGCATTTGTTTGGTTTTCAAAGATTGAATGGTTATGGACATGCTGATGATTATGTTTTATGTGATTAGCTGATTAGAAATGGAAGTGTGATTGATCAGGCAAATAACAATGAAACTTCCATCTTACCTCTAGTTTATGGAAACAAAAATCATGTGTTTGACAGAGGTAAGAATTGATTTCAGTTTTGATGGCCCGGGGCCATTTATAAGTTGTATATTTTTTACAGTAGTTTTGCTTCAGTTGTATGGTTTTCAATAATGTGCCCTATTGTTTGGGTAGAATAAGGAACCCTTTGTTTTTTAGAAGAGAAGAGAAGTGATCCATTTTGGGTGGTCTGCTCTACCATAGATTCTGAATTCTTCTGTTGACCTTTCAATCAACCATCCCCAGTCAGAGCCACTATTGGGACTCATAAAATTTGAGCCAATTTGAGAGACCCATTTCAAAATTTTGCATCTACATTTTTAGGAAGGCACCTAATCTCATTCAGATTGCCTAGTTTGAAGAAGGGTAAAATGGAGCCAGTTAATTATCAAAGGGTAAGGCTTGGGAATTGTGTCCTATACCTTTCATTTGGCCTATGAAGTGTTTTGAAACTTTCAAAATTCAGTTTGGATCAATTTATCAAGTACCCTTTTCAAGGGGTGAGCTGAAAGTGCATGTTAGGTGCAAATGCAGATTTTATTAAGTAGCCTGGTTTGAGTGCCTATAACTTTTGCCCAGTTGATTGTCATGGTGAATTTAAAAATGAATTGAATTTTATGCATATAAGTGTGCCTCCATACCAATTTTAAAGCCATTACCAATCCATTTGATCAGTTTTCCAAGATGATTTCTCGAGCCACTTTATTCAGTTTTCTGCACTTTCATTGCTACATCAGTTAAAGTTGTTGTTTTCATGAGTGCACTATTTGCACCCTATTAATTTCCCAGTCTAACTGAGAATTCTAAGGTCTTCTTTGTACATTAAGGTATCTATGCCTCAGATTTGGGGGCCTATGGAATTCATTTGATATTTTTAAGAAAGACATTTTGAGGTCCCTGTGCATTGGTTTTATCAGGTTCACAGTGTTGACAGAGCCAGTTGGTCATCTTTGACCATTAATATTTCTTCACTTGGGATTCATCTTGAGAAACATCTTGGTAGAGTGAATGCTTATATATCAAATAGTAAGCCTATTAGTTTGCAAAGTCCAGAAAGGTGTTTTTACTAGTTTGAAAATTATATCTTTGGGATTAAATGCGAAAATGTGGTGTAGGAGCTTGAAAGTTATGAAACTTAGTTTAATGATCAAAAAATGGTGTCAATCGATTCCAGAGGCATGTTAAAGGTTCCTGAGGTGTTTTTAAAGGTCAGTTTCATGAAAACAATTTTTTTTTTAGTCAAACCCACTTTGGGGCCTGACCTGGCTCATGCCCTTGTAGTGTTGATTTTATGGCGAAATGTTCTTATTTCGTGGCAATGCCTATCAATACTGGCTCAACTGCAATTCACCAATTGGATAGTGAGAGAGAAGAGAAACTCCAACACCAAATGCAAATTGATAGGCGTATTGTTAAATCCCTCTGTGTGGTGAGGTAAAATTTCATAAAACTTCAAGGCAATTGTAAAGTGGCTGAGGAGTGCATTTAAAATCTTTCAAACAAATGCAATCTGCAGTCAACACTCCTCTCCTGCGCAGTGTTTGGTGGGAGCCAACAAAATTAAGCAAATGCATTTTCAAGTTGAAACCAAAATCCTCTAATGTGTGGCATTAAAGAAGAAAAATAGAAAGTTTTCTGCAAATGGAATGGAAAAGCCATTAAAATTTTCAAGAAAATACAGTGCCAGGCAAAATGCATTAATCCCACATTGGCTAGGTGATGAGATTTTTGAGTATTTAAATCTAAAGCTCCACCCTTCTATAGTATCAAAGCCTTGAAGGCTTTTGACACAAGGTGTTGGCTGACGCCTAGTGGACCCCATGCGTGCGTGCACGTTTCTCGAGGTGAGTAGGCTAGATGGCGACCGGGAGGCTCCCGCGTGTGCATGTTTCCCAAGGTAAGCACCCTGGTTTTGCAATAAAAAGGAGAATTAAAGAGCATGCAAGTTTGAGGCAATCCAATGATTGGCATAGTTTTGGAAAGCAAAGATGCACGAAAGTTACCCTTCGCGAAACAACAAAGTTAAAGATCGAGCAAGTTCGATAGTGATCGGCGAATGGCCTTGTTTTGCAAAGCGAAGATGCACGAAGGTTACCCTTCATGAAATGGTGAAAGATGAGCTGGCCGATCTAGGTGGCAGGTGAGCTGGTGGATCCCAATGAGGTGGCAGTGTAGTGGCGTATAGGTGGTGGGGTCCGCAAGGTAGGTGAAGTGGTAGATAGGTGAGGTGTCATCCTAGGTGGTGAACAGACGACCCAGTTGGCAAATCACAGGCTGCCATGTGGCAAGGCATTAGGAGTAAAATGGACCAAAAATCAAAGTTAAATGATATATTTTAGACTATAGAGGAAAATTCAAAAAATTTAAATGATGGGTCTGTATCCGAGATTAATTCACATGAGGGGTATTTGTTACCCAAATATAGAAGTATTAGATATAGTTGGAAAGCTCTCAGAATGAGGTATTCAGTTCTGCAATCAGTTTCAACAGATCTCAAATATTTTGAGAGTAGTTTCCATGTGAAGGAGAAAGACAATAAAATTCAGTTGGGAAAAGAGGACACTTGGCAAATTTTGATGAAATCTGATCTTTTTCCCTCTCCTTCATATTCTCAATTCTTGCAAATTTTGATGAAATTGCAGGTTCCAGTAATGGCATTTTTTAGTTCTTGCAAATCACAGGGTGTTTCTTCTGAGTTTTCAATGTTGTCTTTGATGTAGGATTTGTTTCAGTTTGCAGGTTACACATATGCAAGGCATGTGTGAGTTTCCACAAAATTGTCTCCAAAATGCCATTTGAATTTATACAGTTTCATCTTATCACGGATAATTTGAGGTATTTCTTTCAATCTTCTCTGAGAATGTAATGTTTGCCTTTTGGGTATTCTTCAAGGAAGAATTTAAATCATGAAACACAACATTAATGATTTTGAATGTGTATATTGGATATGTATGTATGATTTTGTGATAGAGCAGAGGATTGTATTAATGTAATGCATTAATACATGAAAATTTAATGTTGAAAGTAGCTTGCATCTGAGATTTTTCTTTCAGTTTTACGCATGACTCTGTAGCCAAGATAAGGCACTAGTATTTTGTAATGTTGAAGGATTGTCAAAACACCAAATTTTGAAATCCAAAATTAGAATATCTTTGGTTTTCTGTTCTGTGGTAATGTTCCATCCTTCTCATGATTCAAACATTGCTGAGTTGTAAGTGTTGATCTAGCCCATCTACAATACCCTCCTTCTTTTTGAACCTTTTGAGATCCATCTACTTTTGTTGATGTTGTCTTGTGTGTAATGGGTTTGATTTAGTGCATCAAAGGTACACCCACCTAGGTTTTGCAGAGCCTGAAGAGTAGAAGGATTTAGATCCTTGTTATGTTGTCCAAGTCCTAAGGTTCTTTATAGATTGAAATTGGCTATTTCATAGATCAATTGTAGGTGAACTTGGGTTAACCAGTTTTGGTGAACAACATACTGATTAACCCCCCATCTCAGTACCAGCTAGGGTATTTGTTATTCATCATTATTCATCAATTGGTATGAGAGCAACTCCAGGTCCTCGGTGATATAAGCTTAACCGCTTGAGGTAAAAGATCTTGCTTTAATGATGAAGAGGGAAGGTCCTAAGCTCAATAGAGATAACTTCAAAATATGGAAGGACATAATGAAGATCTATATCAAGAGTTTGGGTGCTCAACACTGGAGCTATGCTGAGAATGCCTATGTAATCCCCACTGGCACTCTAACCGATGATCAGAAAAGAGAGATTCAAGAAAATGGGCAAGTCATGTAAGCTCTTATTAGAAACTTGTCCAATATTGAGTTCATTGATGTACAAGATAAGGACACTCCTAAGGATGTATGGGACACAATGAAAATCATTTATGGCAGTGATGAGCATGTTAGACAAGCTAAGGAAGATAGCCTTAGAGGAAAATTTGAAGACATGAGGATGGTTGAAGGAGAGACCATTCAGGAATATGGCATAAGGTTCAAGACTATGGTTGGAGATATCAAGAGCACTGGTGGAACAATTGATGATGCCACTATTGTCAGTAAAGTTTTGAGATCATTGTTACCGGTCTATGCAATCAAAGTTGCTGCTATTCAGGAGCTAAGGTCTATCGACAAAACCAAGGTATCATTAGACTCTATCATTTCAAAGTTGACTGCATATGAGTTGAATAGATATGATGGTAGTGTTTAGAAGACTGAGTCAGCCTTTAGAGCATCTACTGCACCAACCAAAAAAGGAAAAGATGTAAGTACCAGTTATGAATCCAAGCAATGCAGAGATATTGATGATGAAGAGATTTTGATGGAGTTTGAAGCTCTTCTTGCCAAGAGACTTCCAAAAGGATCCAAAAATACAGAGGTAAGCTTCCTTTAAAATATTTTTCTTGCAATAAGATAGGACATATAGTTGTTAACTATCCTAACAATGACAATAAGGGTAAACCAGAGAGGTTCAAATAGTATAAAGGAGGAGGTAGGAGAAATTGTCTTGTTGTAGTTGATGAAGGTGTTACTGATGAAGAATCTGAGGATGAAGAGAATGAGGACATAGTGTTTGTAGTTGTAAAGGAAGAAGTGTCTGACAAGAAATCCCTTGTCTCTTGCATTGACAACTCTAATGAGTGGATTATTGATAGTGGGTGTTCTCATAACATGACTGGTGATTGGAGAAATTTTATGTCTCTAGAAGAATATGATGAAGGTGTTGTCTAGTTTGGCAATGATGCACAATGCTTGGTGAAAGGTAAAGGATCCATCTCACTGAATGCAAAGAGCAGTGCGGATGATGTCTACTAGGTATGAGGTCTTAAGCACAACCTTTTGAGTGTTGCTCAGCTAAATGACAAAGGACTCATTCCAGAGTTCAAAGGTGGAGTCTACAGTATAATTGGAAAGAGTGGTGAACTTATTACCACCGGTAAGCAGACCAGAGGTAACTTTTTTTAGTTGAATGCCAAGATTAGTCAGTGTCTAATGGAGAAGTTTGATGACAGTTGCATATGGCATAGGAGACTTTGCCATATGAATTTTGATAATATTGTAAAGGCGAGTAAGATCAAGGCAGTAAGAGGATTGCCTTTGCTAAACAAACCAGAGAATTATTTGTGCAGATAATGCCAACTTGGAAAGATGTCTTCCTCAACTTTCAAAGGTAAGTCTTTTTCAGTAGAGAACTTACTTGATCTTGTGCTTACCAATCTGTGTGGTCCAATGAAAACTAGAAGTATTTAGGGAGATAGGTATTTTATGATTCTTATTGATGATTGCTCAAGAATGATGTGGGTCACATTCTTGAAAGACAAGTCTGAGGAATTTGGAAAGTTCAAAGCCTTTAGAGCATTAGTAGAGAAGGAAAGTGGTCAAAGGATAAAATGCCTAAGAACTGATCAAGGAGGTAAATTCACTTCTGATGAATTCAACAAGTACTATGAAGAGAACGTTATCAAGAGGCAGTTGTCTACCCCAAGGACACCACAATAGAATGGCATAGAAGAAAGGAATAACAGGATTGTAGTTGAAGTGGCTAGAACAATGTTGATCCAAGGAAAGGTTGCTCACACTTTTTGGAGAGAATTAGTGAGCATTGCAATCTATACTATGAACTAGGTACTCATCAAGTGAGCATTGTAGTCTATACTATGAACCGGGTACTCATCAAGAAAGGTAAAGTTAAAACCCCTTATTAGTACTAGACTAGGAAGACTCCCACTGTGAGTTATTTTAAAGTATTTGGCAGTAAGTGTTACATCAAGAGAGGTGAGCATCTGAGCAAGTTTGATGCTAAATGTGATGAAGGAATATTTCTGGGATATTCCACTAAGAGCAAAGCTCTCAAGTGCTACAATAATAGGACTCAGAAAATTGTTGAGAGTATCAATGTCAAGGTTGATGAATCCCCTAAGGAGCCTAAGGAAACCTACAGTGAGCAAGTGGAAGATGGATTAGGTGTAGCCTTCTAGGAACCAATTAAGAAAGAAACAAGCAAAGACCTTAGTGTTCCTATACTGATAGAAGCTACAATAGGTGAAGAAGAAGATGGAGAAGAAGAAGAAGAAGAAGAAGAAGAAGAAGAAGAAGAGGAAAAGCAAGAAGAACCAGCTAGAGTCATTCCTAGATATGTGAAAGTACATCATGATCTGAAGCAGATCATAGGAGATAAAGATGTAGGGATACTCATAAGAAGAAAGGTGACAGAAAAATATTGCTTGATTTCTGAATTTGAGCCTAAGACTACTAGATATGCACTTACAGATGAAGACTAGATTAAGGAAATGGAAGAGGAGTTGCACTAGATAGAAAAGAATGCAACATGGTCTTTGGTACCTAGACCAGAACACAAGAATGTCATAGGTACCAAATGGGTCTTTAGGAATATCTGAATGAAGAAGGCACAGTTTTAAGGAACAAGGAAAGACTTGTATGCAAGGGATTGCTTAGGAAGAGGGAGAAGACTATTAAGAAACTTTTGCCCCAGTGGCTAGACTGGAAGGTGTTCAAATGCTACTTGCATTTGCAGCATTTAAGGGATTGAAGGTATACCAGATGGATGTGAAGTCTGCATTCTTGAATGGAATCCTAGAAGAGGAAGTGTATATTAAGCAACCAGATGGGTTTGCCTTATCAGAAGATAGTAACATGGTGTGTAGATTACACAAGGCCCTATATGGATTGAAACAAGCACCAAGGGCATGGTATGAATGATTACACTCTCATCTTGTGAATATAGTATTTCAGAGAATAAGTGAGGATAGCAACATCTACCTGAAATCTGAAGGTGATCAAATTCTAATCTATGAAGTGTTTGTAGATGACATAATCTTTGGAGGAGATGATGAAATGAGCCATGCATTTGTAGATGAAATGAAGAAAGAGTTTGAGATGTCTCTCATTGGAGAGATATAGTTCTTCATTGGTCTACAGATTTAGTAGATGAAAGAGGGTATCTTTATTACCCAATCATAGTATGTCAAAGAGGTATTGAAGACCTTTGGCATGGAGGAGAGTAAACCGGTTGGTACACTGATGGTGACCAGCTATAAATTGACTAAGGAAGATGATTCAATGTTAGTGAATGAGAAGGAGTATCAATCAATGATTGGTAAGCTGCACTATGTGGTACACAACAAACCAGATATTGCTCATGCAGTGGGCATTGTGGTTTGTTTTCAGAAAAATCCAAGAGAATCCCATTTGGTAGAAATCAAGAGGATTCTTAGATACTTGAAAGGGACAGCTGATTATGGATTGTGGTATCCATACAAAGGTGATATTAATATCAAAGTATTTATCGATGTAGATTAGGCAGGTAATGTGGATGACTGGAAGAGCACAACTGGTGGAGCGTTCTTTCTTCATGGAAAACTAATCATATGGATGACTAAGAAGCAGAGCTATACTTCCCAGTCTACAGCTGAAGTGGAGTATGTGGCAACATTTATGAACTACACTCAAGCAATTTGGATGAAACATGTATTGGATGGTTTCAAAGTACCTATATCTGAACCGATGAATATATTTTGTGACAACACAAGTGCTATAAATATTTCCAAGAATTCGGTATTGCATGCTAGAACTAAGCACATTGACCTCAAGTATCATTTCTTAAGACAGAAGGTTCAAAACAGAGAGGTTGTATTAGAACATGTTTCCAATAAGGAGCAGCTAGCAGACACATTCACTAAGCCCTTATCGAAGACTACATTTATCTATTTGAGAGGTTAATTAGGGGTTTTGCCCCTTCATGAAGTAAATTAAAGTTGTTTTCCCCACATCATTCAGGTACTACAGTGACAAATATTTTAGGATTGATGTATTCAAGGATGCTACTCCATTAGGGGAGCAACATAGTGGAGAATGGAAGCTTGTGCCTCCACTTTGGCATTGTTGTCAAAGGGGGAGAAGATATCTAATGATGTATGATATGGGAGAAGATATCTAATGTATAGGGGAGAAGATATCTAATGATGAAGATATATGTTATAGTTGCATTGGTCTATGATGTTTATAGTTGCAATGCTACACTAAGTATTGCCATCAATGCCAAAGGGGGAGATTGAAGGCATATGATGAACAGATATGATGATATGATGATAATGTATGTTATCATTGATGTCAATAAGTACAGGTGAACCGGTATGAAGATTGGAAGAAGTTGTTATTAATGTTCAAGTTGGAGAACCAGTATGAAGAAATGAAGTGAACCGATGTCAGGGTTTCACTAAGTGTGACTACCGGTTGGTAGTCTTAGCTCTAGGGTTTTCGGTTTCACAATCTACCTTGTGTGATGCAATCAGTGATATTCTGTGATGAGTTAGCTAAGAGATGAGAATGAGATTGAGATACCACATTAGTTTTGTGCACGTTAAGGATTTCCTTGAGGATCTTGCATGTGAAGATCTATTTCATTAAATGTCTACCTCAGGAATGAACATTTTTCTTAGCGATATGTGAAGAGAGCGTGATAGGTTACTGATTTCCATATGCAGTGAAGAATGGATGATGCAGAATGTCTTGTGATCTGTTTGAGATTGTTTTATTCTATGCAAATTGTTTGAATGGTAAGGATTAGAACGCTTGTAATTGTAAACCTAAAATGCTTCGGGTTTAGGGTTTATGCCACCAACCTAATTGTTGTCTATAAGGTTTATGATGTTTGTTATTGTAAGTGTTGGCAAATGTTGTGTTTGTATCTGAGTATTGAGATACTTGCCAGACTAGTGAGTGGAAAACTGTAGAGTATGATTGTAGAGTAGAGGAGTGGAAAACTACAGAGTGTGATTGTAGAGTAGAGGAGCTGAAAAGGATCTGCCTTAGCATGTAGTGCTATTATCATATCAGAGCTTTACCTATTGTCTTCTAACAATTTCAATAGTAGGAAAATCCCTTTGTCGGGTAGCTTTAACAAGCTTATTGTAAATCCTCTAACCAAGTGACTCAAGATCATTGAGTTCTTCAAATCCTCTAGCAAGGTAACCTTTAACAGGGTTTCAACCTTTAACAGGGTATATAGCCATCCCTTAACCGAGTGATCTTTAACAGGATCGGTTCCTAATAGAACCTTATTGTAAAGTCTTTAACTAGACTAGGCTCCTAACAGAGCAAGCTTCAAAAGAGTTCAAAAATAAGATTTTGGGTATTCATCCCCACCATGGTTTTTCCCATTTGGGTTTCCACGTGAAAAATCTATGTGTCATGAGTTGTGCATTTTCCATGTGATGATTGTGCACTCTTTTTTTAGGTAATAATGCATGCAAAACTATTGGTTATGGTATTACTGATACAACACATGCATATGTATATTGGTGAAGTAGTTATCAAGTGTTGAATGTTATTTGAAGTATTTAGTTTTACTAGTTTAGCTGTCTGAAGTCTTACTGTGTTTAACCGGTATTGTCATGGTTGAGTTCAGTGATGAACACAACCGGTTAGCATTGTTTTAACTTGATAAGTTGTGGATAAGTTTTTGTTTGTACTGATTCACCCTCCCCCCCCCTCTCAGTACTAGCTAGGGTATTTGTTGTTCAACATTATTCATCACTGTCCCCCTTGGACAAGGATGTGGCACCCCTATCCTTCCTTTTAGGGTGGCCCTAAGATGGGTCTATCTGGCTCTTGAGCACAATTTACTCTTCGGGGACTTAAATTTTCCTTTGTCGGCCTTCCATGGGATGAAAATTAATCCTCTTAGGCATGTATAAAAGGAGATTAAATTTTGTCATTTGATATACAAGGATAGTAAAGAATAAGAAAAATTCAAGTGGAAGGTCTCCATTATCATCATCAAGAATTCAAGTCTTCAAGCCTCTATCAAGTTCTCTTCTTCATGTGTCTTCTTCATTCATCCATTGGATCAACATTACAACATTCATTTGCAAGCATGTGTGTGTTAGGGTCTTGTCATATATGTTACATGTCATTTTATACAACCTTTATGATTGCATTCAAGAAGCAAAGCAACAATCATCAATCAATTGCAGATCTACAAGGTATACATTTCCATTATTTACATTTAAGCATTTGTAATTACTTTCTTTCAAGGTTAATTCCTCAACCATGGTTTGACTGAGGAAAAACCCTAACCACAACCCTTTTCCCCTTGTTTTCTATGTGTAGGCTGCAGGTGCACAACTATAATTGCAGGTTTGGACTTCATTTACAAAGATGGAAAAACACTTTTTGGCACACAGATTTTTCAGAGAACCAAGCACACTTTCAACCTGGTCTCAACTAGTTTTCTCTAAACTTGCAGGGAAGATCCATATCAGTCTAAATATCCCAGATATGAAATTATAGCATTATCCTAAACTGGTAGCTCCTTATTTCATCTATTTTGTCTCCCTTTTCTACATAGTCAACAAGTCAACATATCTATTTACAAAAGAGGGTAAATCACATTCCAGCCCTTGCAATCCACTTGGTATTCACATCCTTATTCTCCTTGGATTTGGATCTAGTGGATTCAAGCCCCTATTGCCAAATGCACACTCCAATGAGAAATTGTAGGTGATTGAAGGTATTGTCATTGATGGCAACCTTACAATCCTATGGCATTGATAGACACCAGCACAGGAACAAACACTGGCAGTGGCAGTGGCAAAGATGATCACCGACACCCTGGGCGATAAGATTTTGTTTATTGTATTTTGTATTTAAGTGTAAAATCTTTTTGTAAGCCGACAAGACAAATTATATTAGGACTCATATAAGTATGAGATCTTGTAGAACATTTGTAATAAGGAATATGCGAGATGGATAATATGTGTGAATATTAAGGCAGATTGTGGAATAAGGTTTATTATTATAGCAAGAGCTTAAACCAATACTAAACCTGGCATAGCAGATGTTGATCTGAAGTAGTATATGATATTGGATTTACTTAATCCACTTTTGTAAGTTAGTGAGACTTCTCTTTTTGTATTTAAGCAGTGAGCTTTAGGTAGTTGGCCTTCTTGCATGTGCAGGCCCCTATTGTATCAGTAATATTCACTTATTGGCCAGTAAGCGAATATTGTGGGTCACAAATCCCACCGAGGTCTTTCCCACATCGGGTTTCCTCGTTAAAAATATTGTGTTATGTTGTGCTTTCTATGTTGTGGTTATTGTTCTTATTTACTGCATTAATTCTTGTTTACCGGTATACTATTTTGAGATACAATTCATTTAATGAGTTAAGAAAATCCATTAACTAGTTAGATATTGATTCACCTCCCCTCTTAGTATCATTGGGAATCCAAACAATTGGTATCAAAGCCTGGTCCTCTATTTTCAAAATCCTAACAGATTGAGGAAGATTTTGACACCAATACAAATGGATAATCTGAGAAAGCAACTAGAAACATCTCTTGCAGATTATGATGCAAAAAAGTTGAAAATATAAAACTTGAAGATGATGTGAAGGCTGCACAGGAAATAATTCAAGGACTTCAAGAGAATCTTACTATTGTTATGAACAAAAGAAGAGAACTTCATGAGAAGATACAGAGTGACGATGATGAAAAAGAGACTCTTAATGATCTGGTAAGCAAACCGAAAAAAGAGAATATGTCTTTGAGAAATGAGATGCAAGACATGACCATGAGATTTTGTAAAGACACTAAAAACAAAAAGAAGAATGAAGATGATTTGGCTAGAAGAATCAATGATGCTACAAATAAAAATCTAAGACTCAGTCATGAGAATGATATGTTAAAAACATATATGATTCACTTGGAACATAATAAAACTGAACTCATGAGACAAAAGGATTTCTTGGAAAATGAGTTGGCTACTACAAATCAACACAAGGAGAAATTCAAGAAAAGTTTAGAAGAACTTGATGACATGCTGAAAAATCAGAAACCTAATGGAGATACTAGTGGACTTGGCTTTGAAGTTGGTGAAAGCTCCAACATTGCAAACAAACATGATCACAGCAAACTAGTAAGACAACTTAATGCCTACAAATTTAATGGAAAATGCTTTAACTGTAACAAGTATGGTCATAGAGAAAATCAGTGTAGATCTAGAAACTATCAGAACACCAATGCACCCACCAGTCAATGTTCTAAATGCAATAAAGTTGGTCATAACTCAGAAAATTGCAGAATGAATGTAAGATATTATGTATGTGGAAGATTTGGACACTTATCTAATCAATGCAGAACACATACCGACATAGGATATGGAAAAGCAATTCACAAAAACAATGTGACTTGTTATGCTTGTAACAAGATTGGACATATTGAAAAATTTTGTAGAAGTGAGGCATCACCGACAAATAACAAAGGACCCAGTTTGAAAGGTAAAGAAAAGGTTGAAGAAGTAAAGAATTTTTTTTCAAAACAATGGATCAGAAAGTTAGATATGAATGTTAATGAAGCTATCCCTTCACTAGTAGAATAGAGTATCACTTTACTGGCAGTATATTCTTCATCTAATTGAAAAGAAACCTTTTGCGGGTATGGCAACAAATGTAAAACATGCTAGTTTACCCTTGATTGATGGTGAGAAGTTGAAATACTTCTTTACCGGTAGATGAGTTAAGTTTTCACTTAATCGACATACATTAAATGTGGCAGTTGAAGGAAATGACACTATAAAGCAAGTGTTTTAGCTCTTTTTTCATTCACTGAGCATTCAAATTTCTTGAGAGAGCAAAAATCCTAAGCGAAGGAATCCACGACGAGAAGTGAAGAAAATCATTCAAGCACTCATACCTAAAGGAATATTAAGGTATTTATAACAATGGCTTCCTCCTCTGTGCCTGAATTCATTGCAAACCCTACTATAATTGAAGTTGTTAAGTGCCCTAGGCCCGTATTTAAAATCATTCCCAAAATTGTGAAGAAAGATGATACCCTAGGAGCATTCTCACAAATACCCAGAGGAGTTGCTTATGCTGAGGATCCTAGAATCTACATACATTGTCATATAGATGAACTAGGAGATGATGAGATTAAGAACATGTACAAGACTGTTATATGTGATGAAATTGGAAATGTTAAATCGGAACACAAGATAATTGAAACCCTAGGTTTTGTGGAAATTCTTAGTATCCCTGATTTTCCGAAGGATGTTATAAGGATTGTGCTAAGTAGAGTACATGGAGAGTTCTTTTGATTGGATTCAATTCATAAGATAACCAAAGAAGTAGTTAGGGTAGTGACAGGCTTACCTTCCACCGGTAGTAGGCCTGACAAGACTAAAAAGGTTCCAAATGATAGTGTAATAACCCTAACCAATGCAACCTTTGATAAGAGATCCCTAAGAGTAAATGATGTTAAGGATATCAATGTAAGGTTCATAAGAATGATTCTTGGATAGAAGGTTACACATGGCAATAGATTAAACTCTGTTTCCAACCTATGTATCAAAAGTGCCTATGACATGGTAAACAACAATGCAAAAATTGATATTTCTGAATGGTTGAAAGATGAACTGATAGAAAATCTAGGGAAGATAAAAGGTGATAAGAAAGGTACATTCAGATTTGGCAACCTGCTTGTATGTTTAATGTTATATATTACCAAGCAAGTTCCCTGTATTAGAAGAAAGGATTTTGGTTTTGACATACCAGTAGGAAAACAACTTCTCGACATACTCAACAACATGGGAGATAACAGAGAAAAGAATATAAATGAACATTTTCAAACACTAAAGGCTAGAATGAAAAATAGGATAAGGTTATCTCAAGCTATTTTTGACAAATATCAAAATGAGATATGATTTGTAATTAAGAAAGATGAGATTTGGATGGAGGCAGTGGTCCCAAGGACTATTTGGGTTATAGAAATGGGATATGAGGCAGATAAGAACATAATTGAAACTTATGCAAAAGCCCTCCTAGAAGCTCCTAAAGAACCAACTGAAGAAATATTTGGAAATGTAGAAACAATTGAAAGAAAAATTCAATCATAGAAAAGAATAAAGAAAATTGAATAGATGGTTAGAAAAGGAACAAGGCAGGCAAAAGCAATCAAGGAAAATGTATTGAATAAAACTGGTACTAAGGAGAGTGACTTGGAAGGACTACAACTGGAAACACATCTTTCACCGGTTGGTACCTCCTCTGATAGTGAAATACCAATAGAATTCAAAAGGGTAGAGAGAAAAAGAAAACCCTCACTGGCACCTACTCCTACACCAAAAAGAACAAGACAGAAACAACAAGCAGTTAGGCCTCTGGGAAGAAACTTGACACCAAAGAAGAGGAAATAGAAACAAGTTGTTCCTCCACTTGACAAACTTTTGATTGAGATAACTGAAGATGGAAAATTGTCAAACATTAGCAATTTGTATAACACACTATCAAATGATGAAAAAGAAAGTATAGAAAATAGTGTTATTTTACACCTTGATATCTATAAGAAATTCTTTATGGAAGTTGTAGATGATATACCCAATGACTTATATAGAAGGTTAGAAGCAAGAAGGGTAGCAATTGTTGAATTAGATAAAAAGATCAAAATAGAAAAACTACTTGCAGTTCACCCAATGAACTCAACACAAGAGATAGATGAATTAATAAGTGAGGCAAACCAGACAATATTCTCAACTGATCACTGACGTGTAGCACTAATGGCAGCAAGAGTTAACAAGATATCAGAAGAAACTGCAGACAAGTGGGATATATTCTTTGTTGAAAAAGAAAAACAAGAAGAGCTTAAGAGACCAAAGACTTTTAAAGTCTATCAAAAGGAAAAGGATAAGGATAAGGGGAAAGGCAAGGTAGGTGGACCTCTGAGCATAAAGGTGACAGATAACTTACCCCCACCTTCCTCTTATACTCCATCAATACAAACTACTGATACTCTACCAGCAACAGAGAGTATGGAGACAACACATGAAGATACAAATCCTGATTCAGAAATGTTGTACACAATGCATATCGACACATAGGAAGTAAACATTGTGGTAGATAAGGAATCAAGTGAGAAAAGAGATGTGGCAACTGAGCCACCAGTAGAAGACACAATAGTTGAGACAAATGTTAAAGATAGAGTTGGAGACATTGAAATGGGGAGTGAACAAAAAACTGAACAGATAATGGATACAGGAAAAGCAGATAGCATTGGTCTACATAATGATGTATCTACTGAGCAACCGACAACTGATAGCAATGAAAAATTTGTTGAGATACCGGCTATAGACATTTCCGGAGTAAGCACTGAGAAATCAGTAGTAAACACAAAGTCACAAATAGAAAAACTGGCAATGGATACCACTAAAAAATCATTAGAGGCACCATTAGAGAAACCATCAGTAGAGAGTACAAAGAAACAGGTAGAGCAACAGGATTCACAGGTACATACATAAATAGTACCACCAACTACAACTAAAAAACCTAAACCTTTGGTAGCTGAAATGTAGACACAAACTAACCCTCCAGAGAAAGAGGAAAGTAATGCTATTACTACCACCGGCGGATTACAAATTGTGAAGGTAGTTGGACAGTCATCTGGAACCTCTATGATTGAATTTAGACCAACTAATGTGACACAGGTATTGCTAGATTCAATCAAGAAAATAACAGATTTAATGCACTAGCATATAAGGCTATTGATGATACCATACCAATTTTGAAGATGATTGCACCCAAGTGTAACATAGAGAATAAATATTCTTTAGTCCAATTAGACACATTGTCTAAGTACATAATTGACAATCTTCTAACAATTGATCAAATCAATGAGGATACATTCAAAGAGAAAATGAATAAAGAGAAGGAAAAATTCTTTGAGGAGACAGTAAAGAAAAATAAGGAACATATGGATACCTTATTACCGGTACTAGGCAAGACAATTTTGGAATTCAAGAAACTGGACAAAGATACATGTAAAACAAACATTTTGACAGAAGATATAGATAAAGAGATCAGCATAGCTCAGAAGAAAATCAATGATATTGCTAACAATTTAATAGGTTCATTAGATTCAATATCGGTAGTAGAACAGGAAATTGTAGGATTTGAAGAGAAAATAGAAAAACTTGAAAAAGATAAGGAAAGGTTAAAGTTTAAAGCAAAAGAACTTAAGTGTAGACTAAGTCCTAAATTGGATATCCTCATCTCTTCGAGAAAAGATATTTTTGAGGCTCTCATTCTAGGACTTAAGACACTGGAAGAGAAAATGCACTTTCTCACTGGTACAATCCAGAGGACTAAAGCAACACTAAAGGACAGTGAGAGATTCTACAACAGTCTGAATGTTTCTTTTGTAAACCCACCAAGGATCATAATAGGAACTACACTCAATTGACATTGATGCCAAAGGGGGAGTAGTAGAATATGAGAAAAAGGAATAAGGATGAGAAAAATATAGGACATTAGAGATCATCTGCTCAGGGGGAGCACACTGTTTTGACAGTTTTGGTAAGACAGTTTTGGATACACATTTTAGCTTTTTCTCATGAGTGTTGCCATCAATGCCAAAGTGGGAGATTGTTGGAAAATGCACACTCCAATGAGAAATTGTAGGTGATTGAAGGTATTGTCATTGATGGCAACCTTACAATCCTATGGTACTAGCAGACACTGGCATAGGCATAGACACCAACACTGGCACCGACAAAGATGTTCACCAGCACCCTGGCTGACAAGATTTTGTTTATTGTATTTTGTATTTAATTGTAAAATCTTTTTGTAACCTAAAAAGATGAATTGTATTAGGACTCATATAAGTATGAGATCTTGTAGAACATCTATAATAAGGAATATGCGAGATGGATAATATGTGTGAATATTAAGGCAGATTGTGGAATAAGGTTTATGATTATAGGAAGAGCTTAAACCAGTACTAAACCTAGCATAGTAGATGCTAATCTGAAGCAGTACATGATATTGGATTTACTTAATCCACTTTTGTAAGTCAGTGAGACTTCTCTTTTTGTATTTAAGCAATGAGCTTTAGGCATTTGGCCTTCTTGCATGTGCAAGCCCCTATTGTATCAGTAATATTCACTTATTGGCCAGTAAGCGAATATTGTGGGTCACAAATCCCACCAAGGTTTTTCCACATCGGGTTTCCTTGTTAAAAATATTGTGTTATGGTGTGCTTTCTATGTTGTGGTTATTGTTCTTATTTACTGCATTAATTCTTGTTTACCGATATACTGTTTTGAGATACAATTCATTTAATAAGTTAAGAAAATCCATTAACCAGTTAGATACTGATTCAGCCCCCCTCTCAGTATCTTTGGGAATCCTAACAACCCCTTTTTTGAATGTAAAGTATCTCCCAAGTGAAAATCCTCCTAGTGATTTCCTTTCTCTCTCCTAGGTGGGGAACCATTAAGATCCAATTTTCCAATTTACACCTTGAAATATTTATAGGAAGCATAAGCAAGCAACAACCTAACGACTTCAATTCTGGCAACTAGAGCAAAATTTTCTTCATAATCAATTCCTTCTTGTTGTGAATATCATTTGCAGACCAGTCTAGCTTTATTTTTGACTACTTCACTGACTTCATTCAATTTCTTTCTAAAAATCCATTTAGTACCAATAACATTTTTTATCCTTAGGTCTAGGCACAAGTTCCCAAGTATTATCCTTTTCAAACTGATCTAATTCTTCTTCCATGGCCCTTATCTAATTCTTATTTGTACAAGCTTCAACAAAATCTTTAGGTTCTACTTTGGATATCAAACATACCTCTTTTGCAACTAACCTTCTAGTAGTAATCAAACCTTTATTCTTATCACCAATAATCTGATTCTCAGAGTGATTTAATCTAACATACCTCAAAATCTTTTGATTCTTGAATATTCCTACACATCATCACTAACAACGACATCTGGATTTGTTGGCATATGTGTAGAGTATGTTGACATGATGATATTGTGTTGTCATTGATGTCAATATGCTGAAGAGAGAACCGATAATATGCTAAAGAGTGAACCGGTAATATGTTGAAGAGTGAACCGGTTTATTGAAGTTAAGCAACTGGCAAAGTGAACAGGTTTAATTTTGTGAACCAGTATATGTACAAAAGGTGAAGTGGTACGTTTGTCCAAGTGAACTGATATATGGAATGTTTTCTATCAAGGTTTAATATGGTATGACTACCAGTTGATAGTCCTAGCCTCAGGGTTTCCGATTGAAGTGTTTCGAGCCTATGTGATTCAACCGATGGCATTGTGTGATGAGTTAGAATTGTAATGGAGATTAGATTGTGTTGCCACATCAGCTTCATGTGCATGAAGGATCTTGCATGAAGGGGATTGATCCTATCTACCTTGGGAATGTGCGAAGTCCCTACAAATGGTGAAGAACGCGTGATGGGTTATCGCCTTCAAGAAGCAGTGAAGAATGAACGATGGAGAATGTCTTGAGATCTGTTCAAGACCGTTGTATTCAAATGTAAAGTGTTCAATGGTCAGGATTGAACCAATTGAATTGCTCAACCTAAATGTTTAGGGTTTAGGGTTTATGCTACTGACCTATCTGTTTCCTATAAGGTCAATGTTGTGCTTCATGTTGAGGTTGTTGGCAAATGTTGTGTGTGTATCTAAGTGCAGAGATACGTGATTCTTACTAGACCAAATAAGAGAATTGATACCTGCAAAGTGTGTGTGCAGAAGGAAGGAACTAAAATGGATCTGCATTGGCATTGAGTGTTATTACCAGATCATTGTAATACCTGTTGATCTCTAATCACTTCAATAGTTGGAAAATCCCTTAACAGGGTAGCTTTAACTAGCTTGATGTAAATCCTTTAATAGGGTGGCTCAAAGCCATTGAGTTCATAAAATACTCTAACAAGGTAACCTTTAATAGGGTTTAACCCTTAATCGGGTATTCTAGCCATCCCTTAACTGGGTGATCCCTAATAGGATAGGTTCCTAATAGAACCTGTTGTAAGAGTCTTTAACTGGACTAGGCTCCTAACAGAGTGGACTTCTAAAGAGTTCAAAAATAGCTTGTGGGTATTCATCCCCACCGTAGTTTTTCCCAGTTGGGTTTCCACGTGAAAAATATGTGTGTCATTTGTGATGCCTCTTTCATGTGATTTTTTGTTATTTCCTATTTAGTGGTGAATCATGTTGTTATAGTAAATTATTGTATCTCTGATGATAGATTATCTGTTTATGCATAAGGATGAAGTGGAAATGAAGGAGTAGATTGTATGGAAAGCTAAGTGTTGCCAGTTTATGTCTTTCACAATCTCATTATGTTTAACCAGTAGTAATCTGGTTTAGACCGATATTAGTGTTTGTCTATCAAGTGCACTGTTTGCAGTCAAATCGGTTCAGGAAAAGTTATTGTGTCTGGAGTGATTCACCCCCCCTTCTCAGTACCAGTTTGGTACTCACTATTCATCATTGAGTTATCAATTGGTATCAGAGCATCCTCCAAGTCCTCTATGTTGTAAGCTTAACCGCTTGAGGGAAAGATCCTATTGTAATGATGAAGAGGGAAGGTCCAAAGTTCAATAGAGATAACTTGAAAATATGGAAGGACAAAATGAAGATATACATCAGAAGCATGGGTGCTCAACATTGGAGCTATGTTGAGAATGCTTATGTTATCCCTACTGGTACTCTCACCGATGACCAAAAGAGAGAGATTTAGGAGAATGGGCAAGTCGTGGAAGCCCCAATTAGTAGTTTATCTAACACTGAGTTTATTGATGTTCAGGACAAAGAGAATCCCAAAGAAGTATGGGATGCCCTTGAGAATATCTATGGTGGTGATGAGCATGTGAAACAAGCTAAGGAAGAAAACCTTAGGGGAAAGTTTGAAGACATACGGATGGTTGAAGGAGAGACCATTCAACAATATGGAATAAGAATCAAAATTGTTGTTGGAGATATCAAGAGTGTAGGTGGTAAAATGGAAGATTCCACTATTGTTAGCAAATTTTTGAGACCCTTATTATCGGTCTATGCAATAAGGGTTGCAACTATTTAGGAGTTGAGGTTTGTAGACAAGACAAAGGTATCCCTGGACTTCATCATTACAAAGCTAATAGCTTATGAGATAAATAATTATGATGGTAGTATTTAGAAGACTGAATCAACCTTTAGAGCATCTACTGCACCATCTAGAAAAGGCAAAGAAGCTAGTTCTAGTGGTGAACCAAGATAGAATAGAGAAATGGATGGTGAGGAGATCCTGATGGAATTTAAAGCTCTTCTTGCCAAGATAATTCCTAAGGGAACCGGTAAATATAGAGGTAAGATCCCTTTGAAATGCTTTTCTTGTAACTAGATATGACACATTGTTTTAAACTATCCTAATGGTGATAGCAAGGACAAACTAGAAAAGTTCAAGAAGTTCAAAGGAGAAAATCGAAGAAACTATTTTGTAGCAATTGATGAAGGTGTCACTGATGAGGAATCAGAAGATGAAGAAAATGAAGATATTGTGTTTGTAGCAGTCAATGAAGATGTGTCAGACAAGAAGGCTCTTGTCTCCCACTTTGATAATTCCAATGAGTGGATTATTGATAGTGGTTGTTCTCACCATATGACTAGTGACTGGAGTAAGTTTCTATCTCTAGAAGAGTATGATGTGGTGTGGTTCATTTTGGTAATGATGCACCATGTATGGTAAAAGGCAAAAGGTCCATCTCTCTAAATGGAAGAAGCAGTGCTAACAATGTGTATTGGGTAGAAGGTCTAAGGCACAACCTTTTGAGTGTTGCTCAACTAAATAATAATGGACTCACTCTGGAATTCAAAAATGGAGTGTGCAAAATCAAAGGAAAGAGTGGTGAACTGATGGCTACTAGTATGCAGACCAAAGGTAACCTATTTCAACTAAATGCTAATGTCAGTACATGTCTTATGGCTAAGTTTGAGGATAGTTGGATATGGCATAGGAGACTCTGCCATGTAAAATTTGACAAAATTGTGAAGGCCAGTAAGATCAAGTCAGTTAGAGGATTGCCTATGTTGAGAAAACCAGAAAATCCTTTGTGCAGAGAGTGTCAACTGGGGAAAATGTCTTCCTCAACCTTCAAAGGTAAACCTTTCACTGCAGATAGTTTACTTGATCTTGTGCATACTGATTTGTGTGGTCCTATGAAAACTAGGAGTGTGCAGGGAGATAGGTATTTAATGATTCTTACTAATGATTGCTCAAGAATTATGTGGGTCACATTCTTGAAGGACAAATCTAAAGCTTTGGGAAAGTTCAAAGCATTCAAAGCACTTGTAGAAAAAGAAAGCAATAAGAGGATTAAGTGCTTAAGAACTGATCAAGGAAGAGAATTCACTTTCGGTGAATTCAACAAATACTGTGAAGAGAATGGAATCAAGAGGCAACTGTCTACCCCTTAGACTCCATAGTAGAATGGCCTAGCAGAAAGAAACAACCAGACCGTGGTTGAAGTGGCTAGAACTATGTTGATCCAAGGAAAGGTTGCTCACACCTTTTGGAGAGAAGCGGTGAGCACTCCAGTCTACACAATGAAGTGAGTACTCATTAAGAAAGGAAAGGATAAGACTCCTTATGAGTACTGGACTGGTAAGACACTAGTAGTAAGCTACTTCAGAGTGTTTGGTAGAAAATATTATATCAAGAGGAGTGAACATCAAAGCAAATTTGATGCAAAATGTGATGAGGGAATATTCTTAGGATATTCCACCAAGAGTAAAGCTCTCAAATGTTTCAACAATAGGACTCAAAGAATTGTTGAAAGCATCAATGTTAGGGTTGATGAAAACTCTGAGAAACCTAAGGAAACTAGTAGAGAGCATGTAGGAGATGAACCGGTAGTAACCTTCTAGGAACCAGTTGCAAATCAGCCTAGTACCAGTAATTGTGCTCCTACACCGGTGGATGCTGATGCTGATGAAGATGAGGATGAAGAAGAAAAGCAAGAGGAATATGTTAAGAATATACCTAGGTATGTAAAACTCAATCATGATCCAAAGTAGATCATAGGAGACAAAGATGCAGGAATTCTTACAAGAAGAAAGGTCAGAGAAAACTCATGTATGATCTCTGAATTTGAGCCTAAATCATTCAAAGAGGCACATAAAAATGAAGATTGGATCAAGGTAATGGAAGAGGAACTTGATCAAATAGAAAATAATGGTACATGGTCTTTGGTACCCAGACCAGAGCATAAAAATGTCATTGGAACCAAATGGGTCTTCAGAAATAAACTGAATGAGGATGGCACAGTGGTAAGGAATAAAGCCAGACTAGTATGTAAAGGATATGCCCAAGAAGAAGGAGAAGACTATGGAGAAACCTTTGCTCCAGTAGCATTGGAAGGAGTTAATATGCTTCTTGCATATCCATCTTTTAAAGGATTCAAGGTATGCCAAATGGATGTAAAATATGCATTTCTAAATGGAATACCTAAAGAGGAGGTGTATATAGAGAAACCAGATGGGTTTGCCCTATCAGAAGATAGTGACATGGTGTGTAGGCTACATAAATCCTTGTATGGATAGAAGCAGGCACCTAGAGCATGGTATGAATGCTTGCACTCCCATCTTGTGAAGATTGGATTTGAAAGAACAAGTGAAGATAGAAATATCTACTTGAAATCAGAAGGAGATCAGATTCTAATCTGTGAAGTATTTGTTGATGATATAATCTTTGGTGGAGATGACAAGATGAGTCATGACTTTGCAGATGAGATGAAGAAGGAATTTGAGATGTCACTCATAGGGGAGATTAAGTTCTTCATTGGACTATAGATTCAGCAAATGAAAGATGGAATCTTTATTACTCAGTCCAAGTATGTCAAAGGGGTGTTGAAGACCTTTGGCATGGAAGACAACAAACTAGTTGGTACACCAATGGTGATCAGTTGTAAACTATCAAAAGAGGATGACTCAACATTGGTAAATGAGAAGGAATACCGATCAATGATTAGTAAGTTGCATTATGTAGTGCATAGCAGACCAGACATTACACATGCAATGGGTATTACCACTCGGTTTCAGAAAAGTCCAAGAGAATCCCACTTGGTAGAAGTCAAGTGGATTCTTAGATATCTGAAGGGAACTATTGACTATGGATTATGGTATCCGTACAATGATGATTTCAACCTGAAAGTGTTCACAGATGCTGATTGGGTTGGTAATGTGGATGACTGAAAGAGCACAACTAGTGGTACATCCTTTCTCGGTGGTAGATTGGTCTCATGGATGAGTAAAAAGAAGAGTTGTATCTCTCAGTCTACAGTAGAAGCGGAGTATGTTGCAGCTTTTATGAACTGCACCTAGACTATTTGGATGAAGCATGTATTGAATGGCTTCAAATTTCCTGTATCTGAATCGGTAAGTATATTTTGTGACAATACAAGTGCTATTAACATATCCAAAAATCCAGTTTTACATGCTAGAACCAGGCACTTTGAACTCAAGTATGATTTCTTGATGGAAAAGGTTTAGAACAAAGAGGTGGTGTTGGAACATGTTTCTAGTAAGGAGTAGTTAGCAGACATATTCACCAAGCCTCTATCGAAGGCTACTTTTACCTATCTGAGAGGTGAATTAGGGGTGCTACCCCTTCAAGAGGTAAACTAAAGGTTTGTGCTCCACATCAATTAGATCTTACTTTGCTATATCTTTTCAGGATTGATGTGTTGAAGGATGTTACTCCTCAGGGGGAGCAGCATAGTGGAACAGGGAAGCTCATGCCTCCACTTTGGCATTGTTTTCAAAGGGGGAGAAGATGTGAAGTGGAGAAGATATCTGCAGTATTAAGGAGAAGATGTGATGTAGAAAGAGAGATATATTTGTATATTGCCATCAATGCCAAAGGGGGAGATTGTTGGCATATGTGCAGAGTATGTCGACGTGATGATATTGTGTTGTCATTGATGTCAATATGCAGAAGAGAGAACTGATAATATGTTGAAGAGTGAATCAGTAATATGTTGAAGAGTGAACCGGTTTATTGAAGTTAAGCAACTGGCAAAGTGAACCGGTATAATTTTGTGAACCGATATATGTGCAAAAGGTGAAGCAGTATGTTTGTCCAAGTGAACCAGTATATGGAATGTTTTCTATCAAGGTTTAATATGGTATGACTACCGGTTGGTAGTCCTAGCCTCAGGGTTTTTGGTTGAAGTGTTTCGAGCCTGTGTGATTCAACCGATGGCATTGTGTGATAAGTTAGCATTGTAATGGAGATTAGATCATGTTGCCATGTCAACCTCATGCGCGTGAAGGATCTTGCATGAAGGGGATTGATCCTATCTACCTCGAGAATGTGTGAAGTCCCTGCAAACCGTGAAGAATGCATGATGGGTTATTGCCTCCAAGAAGCAGTGAAGAATGAACAATGGAGAATGTCTTGAGATCTATTCAAGACCGTTGTATTCAAATGTAAAGTGTTCAATGGTCAGGATTGAACTAACTGAATTGCTCAACCTAAATGTTTAGGGTAGGGTTTATGCTACTGACCTATCTGTTTCCTATAAGTTCGATGTTGTTTTTCATGTTGAGGTTATTGGCAAATGTTGTGTGTGTATCTAAGTGTAGAGATATGTGATTCTTGCTAGACCAAATACAAGAATTGATACCTGCAAAGTGTGTGTGCAGAAGGAAGGAACTAAAACAGATCTGTATTAGCATTGAGTGCTATTACCAGATCATTGTAATACTTGTTGATCTCTAATCACTTCAACAGTTGGAAAATCCCTTAACAGGGTAGCTTTAACTAGCTTGTTGTAAATCATTTAACAGGGTGACTCAAAGCCTTTGAGTTCATAAAATCGTCTAACAAGGTAACCTTTAACAGGGTTTAACCCTTAACTAGGTGTTCTAGCCATCCCTTAATCGGGTGATCCCTAACAGGATCGGTTCCTAATAGAACCTCTTGTAAGAGTCTTTAACCGGACTAGGCTCCTAACAGAGCAGACTTCTAAAGAGTTCAAAAATATCTTATGGGTATTCATCCCCACCATGGTTTTTCTGAGTTGGGTTTCCACGTGAAAAATATGTGTGTCATGTGTGATACCTCTTTCATGTGATGTTTTGTTATTTCTTGTTTAGTGGTGAATCATGTTGTTCTAGTAAATTATTGTTCTGTTAATGCATAAGGATGAAGTGGACATGAGGGAGTAGATTGTATGGAAAGCTAAGTGCTGCCAGTTTATGTCTTTCACAGTCTCATTATGTTTAACCGGTAGTAATCTAGTTTAGACCGGTATTAGTGTTTGTCTGTCAAGTGCACTATTTGTAGTCAAACCAGTTCAGGAAAAGTTTTTATGTCTGTGTTGATTCACCCCCTCTCTCAGTACCAATTTGGTACTCACTGTTCATCATTGAGTTATCAATTAACAGTCTCTATCTGTATAGGATCATTATTCTTAGGTCCTTTAGGTTGAATATGAGCTAAAACAACATACTGACCTTCATCGTAAGCTCTGGTCTCCTTTCCAAGGTTCTCATCCACCTTCACACATGCACTCTCAACAATCTTTCCCAGTCTCTTTTTATAGCACCAATAGGCTTTACCCTTTGTGGAATATCCCAAAAAGATACATTCATCACTTCTAGTATCAAACTTTCCAATATCCTCATCTCTCTTGATATAACATTTCCTACCAAAAACTTTGAAATATTTCACGGTAGGAACATGACCAAACCAAAGCTCATAAGGGGTCTTACCAGCATCACCTTTGATATGAACTATGTTAAATGTGTAGATTGCAGTGCTAATGGATTATCTCTAGTAGATCTTTGAAATGTTTCCTTCAATCAACATAGCCCTGTAGCATCCAAAACAATACAGTTCTTTCTTTCAACAAATCCATTCTGCTGTAAGGTTCTAGGATTAGAAAGTTGTGTTTTGATTCCATGCATCTCACAAAAAGAATTGAACTCACTAGAACAAAATTCTCCACCTCTATCGGATCTCAAACACTTCAGCTTCAACTTTAGCTTTGTATATCTTAAATCTCTCAAATGAATTTGATTTCTCCTTAAAAAACACAACTCACATCATCCTGGAATAATCATCAATTAGTAGCATAAAGTAACTATCTCCCTGCACACTTCTAACATTTGTAGGTCCACATAGGTTAGTATGCACAAGATCCAACAATCCATGTGATGTATACCATTTGTTCTTAAAAGAAATTCTTGTTTGCTTACTTGACACTCCTTACATGTCAGATTAATAGGTTTAACAATATTAGGTAGATCTCTAACATCATGTGTAGAACTAATCTTGATTAGTGAGTCAAAGTTTACATGAAATTTCCTATGTTATAACCAACTCTCATCTATCTTAGAAATCAAACAACCTTTCTCACTTGCATTCAAATGAAAAATGTTACCCTCAGCCCTAGTCCCAGATGCAATCTCTATTTCGAAGGCATTCAAGATTTTGCATTTGTCATCCTTGAATTGCAGATCATAACCCTTGTCAACCATCTGTCCAACACTCAAAATATTATTCTTCAAACCTTGAACATACAAGACATCATCAGTGTTATGATTACCATCAAAAGAAATAGAACCTCTCCCATGTATTACACAAGCTTTTTCATCTCTAAATCTAACTATTCCACCATCATACTTTTTCATACTTACAAATTTTGTTTTATCACTAGTCATATGATGTGAACAACCACTGTCAATCACCCATACGCTCTTTTCTTCAACTATAGCAACCAAAGCTTTTTTCTTCAACAGAACAACTAGTGGAATCAATAGGCACAGGTCCATCTTCCTTAATGGCAATAAACACGACTTCATCTCCTTCCAGTTCTTCATTTGTAAAACCTTCATCTGCAACATAATAAAAATTCCTCTAGTTCCTAAACTTCTGATTAGACTTATAAGGATTATCATACTTCTCATGCTTCTCATATCTATCATTCTTGTCATACTTATCAAACTTATCATGTCTATCATACTTAGCCATTCTCTTCGAACACCTAGAAGAAAAATCTCCTAGCTTATTACAAGTAAATCATTTCAAAGGCAACTTTCCATCATACTTACTGACACCTTTAGGAAATCTTCAAGATCATCAAGCTCTCTTTCATGCTCTACAATCTCTCTTCTTAATCTTTCATACCTGGATATCTTGCACTCATCAGGATCATACTTATGCTTATGAGAAACAGATGCTGATGGTCTAAATGTTGTCTTAGATTTTCCGTGTGATTATCCAAATTTTCTTAGCTCAAATGCAACAAGTTTTCCAACCAAAATATCTCTTGTTACTATAGTTACACTCCAAATTTCATCTATAGAGGAAACCTTATGTTTGTATGCAAGAGGCAAAGATCTCAACACCTTAGCAACAATATCATCTTCCTCCATCTTTCTACTAGCACATCTAATACCAAGGACAAGCTCATTCACCTTAGCCATGTATGAATGTATGTTCTCATCATCTCCCATCTTCAATGTCTCATACTTTCCTTTCAAGCTCTCCAACTTAGCAACTTTCACTTGACTATCACCTTCATATAGGATCTCAAGATTCACCCAGATATCATGTACAGTTTGAAGTTCCATTACATTTGTCATTTCAGAATCAGTCAAGGAACTGAGTAATACTTCCTTTGACCTGACACTATATTAAGCTTCCCTAACATCATCAGGAGTGGATGGTCCATTCTAAGGAACAACATAAACATTCTTAGTAATCTTCCAGTAATCTTCTGCAAGATATTTCAAGTGCACCTCTATTATATTCTTCCACACAATATAGTTGCTCCCATCAAACCTTAGACTGTCCTTCTTGAAAATAATACCTTGATTTTCCATCACGAATCTCCCCAAGAGATTAAGCTTCTATCAGAGGATCTTTCTCTGATACCAATTGTTAGCAACAATCAAGAATGAAGACTAAGAGGGGGGTGAATCAATCTTCACCAGAAATTAGATAATCAAACACCAAAGCATAAACTAATAAATTGCAACAATTGAAAGATAAGAAAATGAATAGCACAACACACAACAACAAGATTTTTGACCGGGAAAACTCAATTAAGGGAAAAAACATGGTCGGAACCTACCCACAATAAGATGGTACACTAGAGTAGTATATGCAAATATTACAATAGGAAATGCACACTGCCTAGGCTCACTGCCCGAAAGATATATGCTCAAAAGACTCCAATCCTTAGGGAAGTCTCATTGACTTACAAAATGAATCGGACTACAATTCGAAAGAAATGAACTGCAATAGTAGCATCTACATATGCCTGATAATAGTTATGGTTAAGCACAATTGTCTACTCTACAACATTGATCTAACCACAACACTTCACCGAATGATATATCTCTTTTTCACACACACAACTCTCTTTGATAATACAGACATCACACCAACACCTAAATTGCATAAGTATATCACCTATATATACAAATCATCATCCTTGATAGGAAGGTCGGCTAAACCCTCAACCCTCATGATTCAGAAACTCCCGGTGCCGGTGTAGGATAGGTTCCCCTAATCCCAGACCACACCAAGGACCCTAGAAATCACACAACACTCTAGGGGTTAAGGAATATCATTTTGACAAGTCCCATATCCCTTTATCTAAACAAAGACTACCGGTACTACTAGGTCCCAAAGGCAACTGAGAGGGGGCGTGAGTCAGTTGTCCAATAAATACAAATCAAAACTAACTTAACCAAACTTAATGCTTAATGTTGGTAGACCAAACTTTAATGCTAGTAGAAAGTTTAACAGTTAATTGCAGTACTGGTAAAGTTTAATGCATGAAACAAAAAGACAAATAACATACACAACACATAACACAGTTATTTGTACATGGAAACCCTGTAAGTGGAAAAATCATGATGGGAAACCTTACCCACAATCAGATGATACTACTGTAGATAGTATGTGTGTACAATATGGAGTCTACACATGCAGAAAGGCCAACTACCTAGAGCTCACTGCTCAATCACAAAATGGGAGTCAGACTGACTACAATTGGATGGTTAAATCCAATGATAATGTACTGCTCAAAATAACATCTTCATATGCTGGATTTAGTACCGGTTAAGCTTTGATTTACCTTCTTCAAACCTTCCTTCAATCTTGAATGATGTCTGCATGTATAGCTCTGCTTATATTCACATATACCTTATTACAATCCTTTTTCACACTCTTCAGTCAATCTCATAAATGAGATCTTACATATATACCAAAACCTAAGACCAAATGAGTAGGTCAGCTTACTAAGATATTACAATAAAATCAATTACAAATGAATCAATATGCGATGCATGATGTCGGCTCAATGTATTTATAATAATAATAAATCATCTTCATAACGTGTCGTGCTGATCTGGAATAGCTAAGCTTGCCAGTGCATATCCTGGACCTATTTTCCGATGACAACAAATATGCAAACCCGATTACATCAATGAAAAAATTACCAAGATACTGCTGAACATTATAATCAATATAATCCTTGGTTATGTCGAAGATACTGCCAGTGAACATAACCAAAGATCTTTGGAAATATGCAAACTCGATTACATCAATGATGCTGGTGAACATAACCAAAGATCTTTGGAAATATAATCCTTGGTGCTCTAAGTAAACAATATAATCCTTAGTCACAAGTGTTGACATCAATGACAAAACCATATCAACATTTCCAAAATACCAACAAGTACAAGGTCTCTTTCATTTACCGGTACAAAGAATCTGGTCACTAATGGTTTGGTCCCTTCTCTAATGCAACAATGGCTAATTAAGGTTTGATTTGAAGTCCCCTAGGTTAGGGATACTTCCTTCAACCATTGAGTGTTGGTATTATGGATGACTTCATCATGTGTTGCATTGGTTTTTTCATTGATGTCAACACTTATCTTCTTGGAGGTCTACACTATTGAACTGAGACTATGGTTCACTGACATGGTTAGTGGCTTATGCATAGTCACTGGTATATGTTCACCAGTAGGTTATATTGTTCACTAGTAGTGATGATGACTTGTTATCATCTGGAGATCATTTGGTTATGTCAAAGACATGGATTGGATATTTGGATTTGGTGATTTTCTTATTGGTCTAATCGGGTTGACAAATTTGCCTTTACTGGCAGATAGGTCTAAGTTATGGACCAGTACATGATATCTATTCCAGATCAACACGATACATTATGGAAATGGTTTATTGATTGGATATTGTATTGAGCTGACATATTGTTGTTACTACTTATCAAGTTGCCATTAGTTTTATGTTCAAAGTTATTCTATATACTCTAGTCGGTATATACAATCCAGTCGGTTATAGAAGAAAGTAGTCACAGAGCCCAGTATGCATCGAGCTGTCTATCGAGTATCATTCCATGTCTACCAAGCAGCAAAGATGACACATCGAGTTGATATAAACCGAGTGAAACGTGTTACCAGAATCATTGAACCTGGACATACATATGGAAATGTGTTACAAGATCAAGGAACATAGAACCGTTATCACATTGGAAATTGCACTTAAAGATTGTGTATGATTTTGAGGTCATCTAACCAATGAAATATTTTGTATGGTTATTGATTCGATAAAACATGTTTGTAAGATCGAAGCAATGAATGGATCACCGTCATAAGAGATCTATTTATACAACATGGATTAAGATCACACATATACATGTAGCATGATAGAAAGGAAGATATAGAAATATATGAAGCAAGACATGTGAAAGCACTGAGTGTTATGACTATTATAGAGACACAGAGGTCACCGAGAAGGATTTTAGAGAACAGTCAAAGAACAGAGTAAACAGAAGGGTTTACCGAGTTAATATATGGGCTACTCAGGTATGCTATAAGCAAGGTAATCTTATTTTGAGCACATAGAATCTACTATAACATTCCAGATGTAAAGTTGCAGATATTTGTAATTATTTTATTATAATATTTTGAAGTTGTAAGAGAAACCTTTAATAGTGTAAAAGACTCTAATGAAGTCTATAAATTGTAAAGCCTCTAACCAGGTGCAACATTTAGAATAAGTGTTGTAAAATCCTTTAGCAAGGTAGATCTAACAGATCTTGATACTCCTAACAAGGTAAGCTATCAAAAATAGCTAAACATGTAGCTCTAACCGAGCAACCTTTATTATTGCAGTAGTGAAGTTGTGGGTGCCATCCCCACCACAATTTTTCTCTCTAACCAAGGGTTTCTGCATAACCAAAATATATGTGTTATGGTGTGAATCATGTATGATTGTTATTTATTTGTTTTAGCATTATATTATGTTGCTGCACTATTTAGTTTATGCATAACAGTAAAGATATTGTTAAGAAAAGGATTTGAAGTACTGATTCACCCCTCCCCTCTCAGTACATTAGCTTTCCATATTGGGCCTAACAATTGGTATCAGAGCCTCAATCTTGGAAAAGGGTTTAACTACCTAAAGAGAAAGATCTTATCAATGGAAGGCTATAAACAATCTCAGAGGATTATGTATCTAGACGAAGAGCTGGATCATGCTAATCAAGTGATTGCGGACATGCAAAGGCAAATGCAAAAATCTCTAAAAGTGAGAAGAAGATTATCTGATGATTTGCAGGACTCTCAAGAGTTAGTGGAACAAATTGAGACATCATCTGAGAATATATGTCTGAAGAGACTGAAGAAATGATTGGAGTATTGAAAGAAAAGAACAAAGCATTGGCTGGTCAACTAAAAGCAATGAAAAGAGAACATGAACATTTCAGGACACAGATGACTGAAAATCTTGATGCATTGAGGACAACCGAGGATAAAGTATGAGATCTAGAAAGAGAAAAACAACAACTTGAAGCCTTAGTATCTGATAAGAATGATGAAATCACAAGGATGACTAGAATTCAACAAAACTTGTCAGATCAACTAGATTATGCATATCATGAAGCAAATCTGAAAGATGGTGAGAATCAAGCATTGAAACTTGAAGTATCAAGGTTGACGGATGAACTTGAAATAGAAAAGAAATCTAAAGAAACATAGAAGAAGAGTTATGAAGCATCAAAGATGTTGGATGAGCAACTGAATACAAGAAAACCCAACAAAGATGCAGGACTCAGTTACAAAGGAAAAGACTCTATCGAGAAGGGAATCCATACTACCAAGAGAGGAGAATCATCAAAGCAAGCTGGAATCAAGAAGAACATCAAAAGAAAGAAGCTTATTTGCAACTATTGTGGAAATCAAGGTCACACTGCCAACATGTGCCAAATCAGAAAAGGTAAGCAACCGAATGTCACTAAGTCCAATGGTTATTGTTACAATTGCAATAAATATGGTCACACATCTAATCAATATAGGACAAAGTCTGTTAACAATTATCAGAAGGCAAAATTCAAAGGGTTTTGTAAAAACTACAATAGATATGGACACAGTACCGAGAAGTGTTGGCTTAAGCAAAAGAACTATATGTGGTCTACACACCGAGCAAATGCTAGAGGTTACCGAGCTCACATAGATCCTTATCGATAGTATTCTACAGTACCATGGGATTACAATACAAGGATATGGTGTGAATGTTGTGGAAGATATGGACATATAAGTGCCAACTGCTTTATGAGGTTTGGAATGAACACTCAAAGATCATGGAGAAATCCTGGTATGGCATGTTTTCATTGTCACAAAGTTGGACACTTGACTGGAGATTGCAAAGATCAACCTAGAAAAGACACTGAAGAAATAAAAGGCAAATTACAGATGATTTGGAAAAGAAGGAAATGGTGTGAAATGAAGAAAGCACCTTACCTACCGAGTTAGGTGCTCCTATTCCAAATTAATCAGTAAAGGTATGAAGGGACTGCATTCTCTCAAGGTTAAATCTTAATAGTTCCTATTTTATTATGTACTTAATTCAAAATCTGCATAGTTAAGATGTAGTAGTAAGTTTGAAATTCTATCAAGTCTTTTGGAGCACTATACAGGAAACCTATCAAGTCGGTAAATGAAGGAATTTTGGTTACTCGGTTAAAGTGCAAAAAGAAGGGAAGAAATTTTAGTGGAATCGAGTGCATTTAATATTTTTAACCTAACCCGCATGAAGCCCGATAAGGTATATTGTGTACTTAAAGCATTTACGCGGTCATTTTCACTTACCAAGTTTTCAAGAGAGTAGAGAAAAGAGAATCTAAGGCGATCAAACCTCCTACAAAGAAAAATTCAAGGTATTTATATTAATCTCAACGCATTGTTAAGCTGGTTTACTGATCTTATCAAGTTATTATTATCTACTAAGTGTGAAGCATCTGTCGTTTGAAAATCCTCAAACCCTAAGGATCTTTTGTTAGTTTTTATTTGAAATCTACAAATGACACCTAAGATCCAAGATCCCATCGTTGTTAAGAATGTTGAAAAGCCCTCACTAAAATACTCTTTAACTCCCAAAGTTGCATCTGAACCAGATGACAAAACCGCATTTTCACTCATCCCGGATAGAGTGTTATTAGTCGAGGATGTGAGATTCTTCACCAAATGTCGTGTTGAAGAACTTGGTCACGTTGAAATCAAAGACACATATGATGAATTGTGCACCAATGGTAAATTGGATAGCAAGTTTGAGGACATTAAGATCAAGGGATTAACTAAAGCCCTAACCTATCCCCATGTGTTCAAACCCCAGTGGGTCAAGTTTGTTCTAAGCAGAGTTCATGATGACTTCATGTGGCTAGAAGAGAAACCGTTTAAGATTACCAAGAAAATCATTCATCTAATCACCGGTTACCCTATTTATGATCATGCCCAAGCTCAAAAGATGATATCATAGAAGGAATTGATCAGTTTAACCAGAGTAGAATCAGATTGCAAAGGACTGAAATTGAACAATATCACTGATGCAGAACTAAAATTTTCCATTAGAGTAATAGGTTACTATTTCTTCCAATCGGCAAGGGAAAACAGTGTACCCTGTGCAGTAGTAGACTTAGCATACAAAATTGTGAAGAAAGGCATGAAACTTGATCTATGTGAGGTGTTGCTGAAAAACCTGTTTGAGAATCTGAACATCATCAGGAAGCTGAAGAAGAACAACTCAGCTAATACACTAAAGTTTGGATCACTACTTGTATGCATGTTTTTCTATTTTGAAAAATTCTTTCCATCAGTCGGTAAAGTTGTTTGGGAACTACACTGACCAATCACCCATCAGATCAATGACTTCATCAAGAAACTAGGTGATAATTTTAATGATATTATGGATGATTACTTCAGTAAGTTTCAAGAAAAAATGCATAACAGGTACCAGATTCCACCCAAGCTAGTGGAGAAATACAAAGATGACATATGTTTTGAAGTAGACACTGATTACTATTATGTGAATGTTGTGGAACCAAGAACTCAATCTATGTCACCTATGGGTTATGAGATTGATTTTAACATCACACAACAACAAATTGATGCATTTATCACATTACCAAGGCATGCTACCAAGCTGAGGTATGTAACCTATGAAGAAGTGAAGGAAAAAGTAAAAATGAGCATTGTAGTACCCAAAGCTACAAGAAAGGCAACAAAGATGATAAAGGCATTATTAGAGAAATTCAAAGAAGATTCTTCCTCTACACCTATCAAAGGCACTATAGCCATTACCAAATAGGAATCTGAAGCCCAAGAGGCAGCTATAACACTGAGCACCGAATTGCCTAAGGGAAAAGTGTTGAAAAGAAAGAAACGGGACACATCAAAGGCCTCACCGACTCCTCCAGCAAAGCGACCTAACACAAGAGCATCTACAACTTCACTGAGTAAGAAAACAAAGAGTGTTACTGTTCCCAAGGTAACAAAAATTTACAAGAAATCTACTCGGAGACTCATTTTCGCAAAAGAGTCTAGTGACACCGAATCTAAGGATGCAAGCAAATTTCAGATTGTCAAGAGTAAGAAGGTAAATGTACATAGTGTTGAAAATTTCTGTGCTAATCTGAAAGAATATGGTGGATTTGGAGGATTCAGATATGTTAAGTATGAATCCAGAAATGAAGATGAAAAGAGACAAATTGAAGAAGTTGTCATCTACACACTTCTAAAATTCTGATTGGCTCCATTGGAACTATCCAAGTCACTTCCAAATGAATTATATTTACATATTGACAATAGGTGGAAGTATGCAATGGACTTAGAGAAATAGATTAGAGAAAGAAGTCTGGTACATCTCTTTCTAGACATGTCAGTAGTTGAAATAAAAGAACATCTGACAACCTACAACACAAAGTTTCTTGTCAAACAAAGAGCCTTAAAACTGATGAATGGTCTATATATTGAAGTGGAAAATGAGACAAAAGAAAAGTGGTAGGAAATCTTTAGAATCAAGGATGCTGGTGAGCAAGCTACAGTTGAAATAGTTGATGTCACCGAGCAAGATCCTAATGTTACCGAGCAAGACCCTGCTGACACCATTCAAATAGATGAAGATATCATGGATACAGAGGCACCGGAACAGGAAATGATAGAAGGCAATGCATATGCAAAACTTGTATCCAGTGAATCAGTTGGAACATGTTTAGCCTTATCCACCGGTCAATCAACCTGTCTCAACTAAAACCCCACAAGATATAGATAAAGGCACCGAAGGTCACAAGTCTACAATAGGAGAAGGTACTACTCAAGAACAAACTTCTCAAGCACCTTCTAGCACTGAAAATGTTGCAATTGAGACACCGAGTACCGAGACACCAAAGGAAACTACAGAGGCTAAAGAAACTGACCAAAGTGTTGCCTCTACCGAGCAACCTATCGAGGGTCATCAAGCCTCACAAGCCATTGTCTTAGTTCAATCGGTGAAAGGTAAAGAAAAGAAGATGAAAAAGCATAGTTTCAAAGTAGATTTGTCAAAACCAATAGTGTTGCCCAATGATATATCCAAACTAAAGGGGCAAGCACTCATTGATTTTGGTGAACTATGCAAAGCAAAGGCCGAACAAGAGAAGCAAATGGCTATTCAAAAGAAAAATAAAGTACTTCAAAAGGTGAAATAACTCTTAATAGATATGCTACCTGAAGCTACAATAACCAAAGATGCAGCCATCCACATTCAACTAGATGAACTACTAACCAAGATAGAGACATCTGGAGTACATGCATCCAAATATTTGAACAAGCTAAAAGACAAAGAGCTCACTACAAAAATGATAGAAGAGGTACAAAAAGCTATCGCTATTGGCAAAGTTAAACTTGTCAAATTTATTGCTGAGTTGTCCCCTCAACTCAAGCACATTCTTTATTTATTTTAGAAACTCTGTACATTTTCTTTATTCATTAAAGACATCAAAAATAAAACAAAAGCAATTGAGAAAGAGATCACTGATCTCTCAAATAAGTTGACCATAGAGCCGAATTCAGTTCAAAATTTCTATACAAAGTTACAACAGCTCATGGCTCAACAATTGGACCTAAGAAATGAGGAACACAAGATCAGGATGGACATAATGACACTTTAGACATTATTCCTTCCTCATCTTTCATCTGTCCAAGAACAGATCAACCGAGCCACATACCTATCTACTACATAAGAGGGAAGCACTTTAGATGGCTTAATATCATTATTGGTTGATATTCAAGTGCATAATTCTTTAATGGACAGTGTAAAGGATGCCCTCTCTATTGCTCTCACCGAAGCACGGACAAAGTACAAATCTATTTTTGACTAGTTGCCACCACCGAATGGTAACTAAATTTTGATGTTTGTCAAAAAGGGGGAGTGATATAGTATTCAAAGCATCAAAGTATAGTATCAAACAAAAGGAGTGTAGTATATAGGGGGAGTATACCGAGCAGAGTAAGCAGAGTACCCAAGAGTAGTGAACCGACCAGTGAACAAAATAGTAAGCAAAGAACAAGTGCAGCACATAGAACATTGATCACCAAGCATACAAAATCAGATTTTTGTACAGTATATCGATAAGGGGAGTATATCTAGATATATTATTTCATTGACTATTGTATATATTGTCAGTATAGTCAAATTTTGCAACTATATAGATTATTGAGTTATAACTTTGAAAGTAGTTTTTGTCAAACATCTCAACTAATGTCAAAAGGGGAGATTGTTACTACTTATCAAGTTGCCATTAGTTTTATGTTCAAAGTTATTATATATACTCTAGTCGGTTATCTCTACCAAAATATTCAGTCGGTATGTATACTCCATTCAGTTATAGAAGAAAGCAATCACAGAGCCTAGTATGCACTGAGCTGTCTATTGAGTATCATTCCATGTCTACTGCGCAACAAAGATGACACACCAAGTTGATATACACTGGGTGAAACGTGTTACTAGATTCATTGAACCTGGACATACATATGGAAACGTGTAACAAGATCAAGGAACATAGAATCGTTATCACATTGGAAATTTCACTTAAAGACTATGTATGATTTTGGGGTCATCTAACCAATGAAATATTTTGTATGGTTATTGATTTGATAAAATATGTTTGTAAGATCGAAGCAATGAATGGATCACCGTCATAAGAGATCTATTTATACAACATGGATTAAGATCACACATATACATGTAGCATGATAAAAAAGAAGATATAGAAATATATGAAGCAAGACATGTGAAATCACTAAGTGTTATGATTGTTACAGAGACACAGAGTCATTGAGAAGGATTTCAGAGAACAGTCAAAGAACAGAGTAAACAGAAGGGTTTACCGAGTTAATATATGGGTTACTAAGGTATGCTATAAGCAAGGCAATCTTATTTTGAGTACATAGAATCTGCTATAACATTCCAGATGTAAAGTTGTAGATATTTGTAATGATTTTATTATAATATTTTGAAGTTGTAAGAGAAACCTTTAACAGGGTAAAAGACTCTAATGAAGTCTATAAATTGTAAAGCCTCTAACCAAGTGCAACATTTAGAATAAGTGTTGCAAAATCCTTTAGCAAGGTAGATCTAATAGATCTTGATACTCCTAATAGGGTAAGCTATTAGAAATAGCTAAACATGTAGCTCTAACCGAGCAACCTTTATTATTGCAGTAGTGAAGTTGTGGGTACCATCCCCACCATAGTTTTTCTCTCTAACCAAAAGTTTCTATGTAACCAAAATATATGTGTTGTGGAGTGAATCATGTATGATTGTTATTTATTTGTTTTAGCATTATATTATGTCACTACACTATTCATTTTATGCATAACAGTAAAGATATTGTTAAGAAAAGGATTTGAAGTACTGATTCACCCCTCCCCTCTCATTACATTAGCTTTCCATATTGGGCCTAACAATTGTATCACATCAAGACTTATTTGTAATTGATTTAATTGTAATACCTTTAGTGAGCCGAACTTAACATTTGGTCTTAGGTTTTGTATAAATAAATGTAAGATCTTATTTGTGAGATATCGAATGGATATGGTATGAGTGTGTGTGAATATTGAAGAGAGAAAATAAGTAGATCCTTGTCCAAATCACGGAGACATTATCTTAAGGTTGAAGGAAGGTTATGAAGGTGTTTAGCACTCATGTTTAGAGCTTAAACCGGTACTGAATCCAGCATTGCAGATGCTATTTTGAGTAGTACATTGTATTGGATTTAACCATCCAATTGTAGTTAGTGTGACTCATATTTTGTGATTGAGTAGTGAGCTCTAGGTGGTTGGCCTTTATGCATGTGCAGACCCCATTTGTATACACTTACTATCTGTAGTAGTATTATCTAGATTGTGGGTAAGCTTTCCCAATGTGGTTTTTCCCTTTACCATGTTTCCATGTCAAAATATTTGTGTCATGTGTTGTGGATGTTGTTTCTCTTTCTTTTTCATGCATTAAGTTAAATTGGTACTACTATAACAATTAATCTCTTTTACCGACATTAAAATTTGGTTTACCAACACTAAGTTTAAGTTGGAATAATGTGCATTTGGGTTATAATTTATTGACGACTAGTTAACAACTGATTCATCCCTCACTCTCAGTTGTCCTTCCTAGGTCTTAACAATTGGTATCAGAGCTAAGTCCTCTTTTTGCAAAAGCCTAACAACTTGAGGAGATCCTATGGCAACAAATATTTTCAGGAAGGACAATCTGAAACTTGATGGAACTAACTATGGCATATGGAAGATCAGAATGGAAACATATCTGAACTGCATTGGAAGAGATATATGGGATGTTACTAAGAATGGATATGTTGGTCCTACTCTGATTCAACCTCATCCACCGACATTGGCTAAGGACTTGGACAATTATTGCAAAGCAAGAGAAGCACTTCTAAGCGCATTATTAGATTAGAAAATCATGGGATTGTCAGACCAATCTACTGCTAAAGCTATTTGGGATAAAGTAGAAACATTAAATGAAGGTGATACCATTGTCAAGATTGCAAAAATGGAATGTTACTAGGTCAGGTATGAAAATTTAAAAATGGAAGAAGATGAAAGAATTTCTACATTTATGGAAAGAGTTAATGAAATTGTTTTCGAAATACAATTTTGTAGAGGATCTTTAAGTAAAGATGAAATTGTTTCTAAAGTTTAAAGAGCATTGCCACCAGCTTACAGAATGAAAGTGATTTCTATTAATGAGTTGAGAACACTGCCCAATACATCAGTTTCTAGGGATACTTTGGTTGGAAATTTTTTTGCATTTGAGCTTGAAGAGTTTGGTCCTGTTGCTACAGTCAAGATTGATTTAGCTTTCAAAGCATCATCATCATCATCTGACAAAACTGATTGGAAAACACTTTATGCGAAAGAACTTGAAGATATGAGAAGAGAAAATGAAGAACTTGAAGCACTATTTGCAAGGAAGATGCCTAAAGTTCTAGCAGGAAGTAAGTATGAAGGTAAAACACCTTTCAAATGTTTTAATTGCAATAAAGCTGGTCATATGGCTTCTAGGTGTCTTGAAAGACATGCAAGATTAACGAAGGAAGCAAAAGAACATATAAGCCTAACCTTGAATATTAGAGATATAGATTTAAGAAAAATGGAGATAAGTCATGTTACTATGCAGATGAAGGTGTTACAAATGATTCAGATGAAGATCCAACAGATAGCGGATGGGCTTTTGTTGCAATAAAATAAGATCCATCGACACCTATTGTCAAACCGGTAGAGCAACCACTGGCATAAAAAAATGAAGAAAAGGATGAATGGATTATAGATAGTGGATGCTTGCATCATATGACTGGTGATAAAAGAAAATTCTTATCTTTTCAGGAAATTCATGGAGGCCTAGTAAGATTTGGAGATGATAAAGCCTGTTTAATCAAAGGAAGAGGCACTATATCTTTGGATGGTAAGCACAATACTTACAATGTTTATTATGTAGAAGGTTTAAGGCATAATCTTTTGAGTGTTGGTTAGTTATTTGAGAAAGGATTTTAGTTACAATTCAAATATGGAAAATGCAAAATCATAAACGGAACTGGATTAGAGATTGTAGCCGGTAATTAGACTAAAGGTAATATCTTTCATTTGAATACCAGTGATAAGACATGTTTGATTGCACACATTGATGAAAGTTGGTTATGGCATAAAGGACTCTGTCATGTGAATTTTGATTGTATTGTAAAGATTAGTTCAACTAAGGGAGTAAGGGATTTACCTAAGATTGTGAAACCTCATAATCTGGTATGTAAGGAATGTCAAATGGGAAAGCAAGTTAGAACAACATTTAAAAGCATTACTGAGAAATCCAATAATATTATTGATTTAATTCATACTGACCTATGTGGTCCAGCAAGAACAATAAGTATACAAGTTGATAGATACTTTATGCTAATAATTGATGATTATTCTAGAATGTGTTGGGTTACTTTTCTCAGGGAGAAATTAGAAGGTTTTGGAAGATTCAAGATATACAAGGCAATGGTAGAGAATGAAACCGACAAGAAAATCAAATGTTTGAGATCTAATCAAGGAGGAGAATTTGCATCTAGAGAATTTAATGCATTTTGTGAAGTGAATGGAATCAAAAGACAACTATCAGCACTCCAGACACCCAGTAGAATGGAGTTGTGGAAAGGAAGAACAAAATTGTTTTGGATACAACAAGAACCATGTTAATGGAATAAAATCTACCTCATGTGTACTGGAGAGAAGCATTGAATACAATGGTTTATACTTTCAATAGAGTTTTCATCAAAAGTGAAACCAGTAAGACCCCTTATGAACTATGGTTTGGTCATACTCCTACTCTTAAGTACTTCAGAATATTTGGAAGCAAATGCTATATTAGAAGAGATGAGTATATTGGCAAATTTGATCCTAGAAGTGATGAAGGAATATTTCTTGGTTATTCATCTAGAAGCAAGGCATATAGATGTTATAATAAAAGATTGTAAAAAATCATTGAGAGTACTAATATGAAAATAGATGAACATTTTAGAGGAGATTCAAGATCTTTAGAATTGGTAGTTGAAATGATTATAAATGAACCGGCACAGATTGCACTGGTACAAAATGTAGATCCAGTCACACTGGCATCAACAAAAACTCAACTGTGACTGAAGAACAACAACCTATGAATGTAAATCAGAATAAACCCAAGTATGTAAGATTGGATCATTCAAAGAATCGAATAATTGGAAATAGGAATCAAGGTGTTATGACTAGAGGAAGATTGGCAAATGAAGAGGTATGTTTAGTTTCTCAAGTTGAACCAACATCTTTTATTGAAGCATGTCAGGATGAACATTGGATAAAAGCAATGAAAGATGAATTAGAACAGATTGAAAAGAATAATACTTGGACATTAGTTCCCCAGCCTAAAGACAAAAATGTAATTGGAACTAAATGGGTATATAGAAATAAACTTAATGAGGATGGTGAAGTAATCAGAAACAAAGCAAGATTAATTTGTAAAGGTTATTCACAGAAAAAAGGAATTGATTATAATGAAACTTTTGCACCAGTAGCCAGAATTGAGGCAGTTAGACTATTTCTTGCATTTGCAGCTCATAAGAACTATAAAGTTTACTAGATGGATGTAAATTGTGCATTTCTAAATGGAGATCTTGAAGAAGAAGTTTACATTGAACAACCTGATGGATTTTCTTTGACACATGATAAGGATATGGTTTGTAGGTTAAGGAAAGATTTATATGGTTTGAAGCAAGCTCTCTGAGCTTGGTATGCTAGATTGGATAAATGTATTTTGAAGCTTGGTTACACAAAAGGTAATGCTAACAACAATTTGTATTACAAAGTTACCAATGATGGCATTTGGGTTATTGAAGTATTTGTGGATGATATCATTTTTGGAGGTGAAGATGGATTATGTAAAGACTTTGCTAACAAGATGTAGGAAGAATTTGAAATGTCTATGATTGGAGAGATAAAAAAAATTTCTAGGTTTGCAGATTTCATAAACAAATAAAGGTATATTCATATGTCAAACAGAGTACTTGAAGGAAATCTTGAAGAAATTTGGTATGGAAAATTCCAAACTGGTAAGAACTCTTATGACTACAACTGATAAATTGACATTGAAGGATGATTTAGCTCCTATTAATCTAACAAGGTACAAATCTATGATTGGAGGTTTACTATATTTGACACAAACGAGACCTAATATAATGAATGCAGTATGTATTATATCTAGATTTCAAAGAAATCCTAAAGAAAATCATGAATCAATAGTTAAAAGGATTTTTTGGTACCTACAAGGCACAACAAATTTTGGTTTATGGTATCCTAAGGATGAAAATTTTGATTTATGTGCATACACCGATGCAAATTGGGTAGGAGATGTAGATGACAGAAAGAGTACCACTAGTGGTGCATTGTTTCTTGGCACGAGATTAATTTCATGGATAAGAAAGAAACAAACTTGTGCATCATTATCTACAACAGAATTAGAATATGTTGCAACAGCAACAAATTGTACTCAGGTATTATGGATCAAGCAAATGTTGAAGGATATCAAGGTAAAATGCAGAGAACCGATAATTATTTATTGTGATAATTTAGAAGCAATTGATATATCAAAGAATCTGGTATTTCACTCTAAGACAAAGCATGTTTCTATTAAGTACACTTTTCTAAAAGAGAATGTGGAAGCAAATGAAGTAAGATTGGTTTAACTGAATAGTAAAGAGCAAATTGTAGATATCTTTGCAAAGCCTTTTCCTAAGGAAACATTTGAATATCTCAGAGAGTGGCTTGGGGTAATTTCCCCACCGGAAGAAACTCGAATGATGAAGATTAGCATCAAACTAACAAGGACTATTAGAAAATATTTTTCCGGCTTTGATGAAGGAGAGCTACTTCTCAGGAGGAGTAGTTGGCCGAATGTTATGTTTAGAATTCCTAACTACTTTGGCATTTGATGAGAAAGGGGGAGAGATATCTATGGAAAAACGTTATACCTTGGGGGAGAGATATACTCTTTAGAGAGATGTATTTTGGTTTTGGTTTCTATTTTGGCACATAACTTTGTATTGATCTATTTTTGGGAGATTGTTGGTTTATTGGTTTTTGGCATTCTATTCTTGGCACTTAGATTTTTTTCCATCTACTATTGCCATCAATGCCAAAGGGGGAGATTGTTGGTATTATGGATGACTTCATCATGTGTTGCATTGGTTTTGTCATTGATGTCAACACTTATCTTCTTGGAGGTCTACACTGTTGAACCAACACTATGGTTCACCGGCATGGTTAGTGACTTATGCATAGTCACCAGTATATGTTCACCAATAGGTTATATTGTTCACCAGTAGTGATGATGACTTGTTATCATCTAGAGATCATTTGGTTAAGTTAAAGACATGGATTAGATGTTTGGATTTGGTGTTTTTCTTATTGGTCTAATCGGGTTGATAGATTTGCCTTTACCGACAGATAGGTCTAGGTTATGGACTAGTACATGATATCTATTCCAGATCAGCACGACACATTATGGAAATGGTTTATTGATTGGATATTGTATCATATCAAGACTTATTTTTAATTGATTTAATTGTAATATCTTTAGTGAGCTGACCTTAACATTTGGTCTTAGGTTTTGTATAAATAAATGTAAGATATCATTTGTGAGATATGGTATGGATATGGTATGAGAGGTTGCAAATATTGAAGAGAAAAAATAAGAAGATCCATGTCCGAATCATGCACACATTATCTGAAGGTTGAAGGAAGGTTATGAAGGTGTTTAGAACATATGTTTAGAGCTTAAACCAATACTGAATCCAACATTGCAGATGCTATTTTGAGAAGTACATTGTATTGGATTTAACCATCCAATTGTAGTCAGTGTAACTCCTATTTTGTGATTGAGCAATGAACTCTAGGCAGTTGGCCTTTCTACATGTCCATACCCCATTTGTATACACTTACTATATGTAGTAGTATAATTTGATTGTGGGTAAGGTTTCCCACCGTGGTTTTTCCCTTTACTGGGTTTCCACGTCAAAATATTTGTGTCATGCATTGTGGATGTTGTTTCTCTTTCTTTTTCATGCATTAAGTTAAACTAGTACTACTATAGCAGTTAATCTCTTTTACCAGCATTAAAGTTTGGTTTACCGGCACTAAAAGTTGGAATAATTTGCATTTGGGTTATAATTTATTGACAACTGGTTAACAATTGATTCACCCCCCCTCCCCTCTTAGTGGTTCTTCCTAGGTCCTAACATTGAGTTCAGGTTCCCTCTACCGGTTTGGATAACTGCTAAAACAAGGTCTATAAAAACTAGTAGCCCTACAAGACTGGTTTTCTACACTTAACTCTTTATGTCTCCAAAATATCAGACAAAAAATCTTGGATTTGGATACCCTTTTGGGAATTACAAAAATATCCTAAGGGTTCTTACCTGTAGGGAGCACAAGAATCCAAACCCTACTTGGTTAAGAAACTGATATAGCCCAATTAGGCCTATTTTACAAAGGACTGTGTAGACACAGACCTTAACTCACCAGAACAATTCAAGGAATACTCTTAATCCATTGCAAATATACCAATTCCTAAGTCTTAGGCCATGATCAGACCTTTAACCCCTAATGTTAGACCTGTTTGCTTACACTTGTCGGTGGCCACATGGAGTTGCCCACCTTAATGCATCAAACCCTCATCTCCAACTGGTCCTAACCTAAAAAAGGCCTTTAAATCATAAAATACATTGGCCATAATTGCATCCCCTCCAAATTTGTGAACCACCAATGAGGGATCAGCAAGGTAAGGCCATTTCTTTGCAAACCCTAGACAAAACTGTCAAATCTAGAACACTTCCATAAATTTTCCATTTTCTTCCTTGTCTTGGTGAATTAGGACCTTAGACTTGATGCATCTGAAAGGTGATTGGTCACTCTAATACATCCCACTAGTTTCCTAATTGAAAAATGATCGTATAGTATGATACACTACATAGAATAATGAAATTGCAAGAAATTCTCAAAAATCTATTACTTCAATGATGCCAAAGTTTACAAAGTCATTCTCCCCTCATTCTCTCCTAGTAATGATGATTGGGGATGATATTTTATACCTTCCTCAATTGTTATCAACCACCTTTTGAACCGAGGTGATCGTTGGAAAGAAGTTTCTATTTGCAACCAAAAGTTGTCAAGTCTGAGCAAGTTTTAACATTAAATCTTTCTAAGACATCTCCAACACATAAACACCTAGAAAAATATTCAACTAAATACCCCTAGGCCCATATGCCCATGGTGGCTTATCAAATTTCCAAATCCATGTCATTGGGTAACAAGGTGGGGTTTATTACAAACAAATCAAACATCAAACAAACAAGACTACCCTATTACATAGATTGAAAAGGTCACATTCTCATGTGTTTCCTTTAGCATTTATTTCTCTTATTATCTTAGTCATGAGGTGCTCTAGCACCATACTCCTAGGGTGAATGAATCTCAAGTCCACTTGAGATATGGTCAATTAATGTAGTGCCATGCTTCCTAATCCGATCTTCATCCAACCAAATGGCTTCAGAGTCTAGTTTTCCTTTCCATTTGACCAAGTATTGTTTATACTCATTGTTCCTGGTCCTCTTTACAATCTTGATGTCCAAGAATTTTTCAATTTTAGGTGGCTCATGTTTGGGAAAATCTATATCTGCTGCTTCTTCTAGAATCTGTTGTGAGTTACCTGTATTACAGTCACCTTTAAAAGGAGTTAGATCACAAACATTAAAAATAGGAGATATGCCAAGGTCTGATGGAAAATGAATTTCATAGGCATTGGTGCCAAACTTCTTCAAGATTTGACATGGTCCTACTTTCCTTTGCATAAGCTTAGTATGTTTGCCCTTGGGTAACCTTTCCTTCTTCAAATTTTCCCAAACCAAATCTCCAACTTGAAACTGTACCTCTCTCATTTTCTAATCTGCATGTTCTTTATATTTTTTTGATGACTTTTGAAGTTGTATTTTGTCCTTCTCATGAACTTCTTTTATGGCTTCAACAAACCTCTCACCATCTGCACTTATGGGATCCATATGGGGTAATGTTCTCAACTCCAATACCCCTCTTAGATGAAACCCATACACAATCTAAAATGGTGACTTCTCGGTGCTTTTGTTTACAGTGTCATTTTAGGCAAACTCAGCCTAAGGTAAGATTGAATCCCACTTTTCACCATGTTGCCTTGTAAGACATCTAAACAAATTCCATAATGATTAGTTTACTACTTTTGTCTGTCCATCTGTTTGTGGATGATAGGCTGATGAGAAAGGCAGATTGGTGCAAAGTTTCCTCCATGGAGTTCTCCAAAAATGGCCAACAAATTTGACATCCCAGTCAGACACTATGTTCAATGGAAGTCCATGACTCCTTGCTACTTCTCTAGAAAAAAAATCTGCTATATAAGATGCATCACTAGTGGACTTACATGGAAAGAAATGTGCCATTTTACTAAACCTATCCACTATCACAAATACACTATCAAGCCCCTTTTGGGTCTTGGGTAAACCCATTACAAAGTCCATTGACAAACTTTCCCAAGGTCTTGACGGAATGGGTAAGGGTTGATAGAGACCAACATTGGTACTTCTTTCTTTTTCCTTTTGGCAAATGGTGCATGTATCTACAAATTTTATTACATCAACCTACAATTTGGGCCAAAAGTAGTGCCTTCTTACCAATTCAAGTGTCATGTCCAAACCAAAATGACCTACCATAGCTCCACTATGCTTTTCCTTGATGATATTAGTCCTCATTGAGAACTTTGGTATACACAATTGCCCACCTTTGAAAAGAAGTCCATCTTGGATCAGAAAACTCCACATGATACTTTTCACCAAATTTAGTACATGCCTTGTAAATCTCCTTAAAGTCCTCCTCTAAAACATACATGTCTTTCATTGCATCAATCCCAATGCTTTGTAATTGGATTTCAGATATGGTTAGCACTCTCCTACTTAGTGTATTAGCCACTTTGCTGGCTACTTGTTTCTTGTGTTTTATGGAAAAGGTATAGGCTTGTAGGGATTCTACCCACTTCATATGCCCATGGCTTATCTTTTCTTGGCTGTTAATGAAACTCTAGGCTTGGTTGTTAGCGTAGACCACAAATTCCTTTGGTAGAAGATAGTGTCTCCATTTTTTAAATGCCTGAACTAGTGCATACATTTCTAGGTCATAAGAAGAATATTTTCTCTTTTCCTCATTGATTTTTTCACTAAAGAATGCTACAGGTCGACCTTCTTGGCTTATGATTTCTCCTATGGCCACATGATTAGCATCACATTGAATCTGAAACACTTTGTTAAAATCAGGTAAGCAAGTACTGGTTGTTGAGCTACCTTTTTCTTGAGAGTCTCAAATGCCCCATCCACCTCCTTTGTCCAAGAAAACTTGCACTTTTGACCACCTTTTATGGTTTCCAACATTGGAGCACATATCTTACTAAAACCTCTTATGAAATTTCTATAAAATGTAGCTAATCCATGGAAACTTCTAACTTCACCAATAGTCTTAGGAGTAGGCCCTTGAAAGAATTGCATTTACCTTATCCTGATCCATCTTCAAGTGACCCTTGGAGATCACAAATCCTAGGTAGATGAGCTCTTCCTAAATGAACAAACACTTCTCCATGTTGATCATAAATTCCTCTTCACTCAACCTTTTCAAAACCATGTCTAGATGCCTCAAGTGTTTTTTCCTTTGTCCTGATAAATACTAGGATGTCATCCAAATACACTATTACAAATTTCCATGTGAATTATTTCAAAACTTCATTCATGAGTCTCATGAATGTACTTGGGGAATTAGACAAACCAAATGGCATTGTTGGTATTTTGGTATGGTTTTGTCACTGATGTCAACACCTACTATCACTTATCAACTCTGGCACTTTGAAGAATTGGCAATGTTCACCGGCAAGCAAGTGACTTATGCACAGTCACTGGTATTTGGTACACTGAAAGGATATGATGTTCACTAGCACTTGGAATGGCATGAAAAATACCTGGTTATGTTGAAGACATCATTTGGACACTTTGTCTTGGAGATTTTTTCATTGGCATATTCGTGTTTGCATATTTGCTATTACTGGCAAATAGATCCAGGTTATACACCAACAAGCTTATCTATTCCAGATCAGCACGACACACTATGGAGATGTTTTATTATTGTTGTAAATGCATCAAGTCAACATGTTGAATTGGTTATTGCATTGGATATTGTTTTATTTGTAAATTGATTTTACTGTAATATCCTTTAGAGCCGACCTACTAAAATTGGTCTTTGGTTATGATATAAATGTAAGATCTTATTTGTAAGATCAAGTGTGGAATGCAAAGGAAGAAACAACTTGGTATATGCAAGAATAAGCAGAGCTTTACACACAGACATCATTTGAAGATGAAGCAAGGTTTTTGTGAAGACAATCAGAACTACACCGGTACTGAATCCAACATAGTAAGATGCTATTTTCAGCAGTACATCCTTATTGGATTTAACCATCCAATTGTAGTCAGTGTGACTCCTATTTGTGTTTGAGCAGTGAGTTCTAGGTGCTTGGCCTTTCTGCATGTGCAGACCCCATTTGTATACACATACTATCTACAATAGTATCATCTGATTGTGGGTAAGGTTTCCCATCGTGGATTTTACCCTTATAGGGTTTCCATGTACAAATATTGGTGTTGTGTGTTGTGGATGTTATTGTCTTTCTATTTCATGCATTAATATTTACCGGTACTGTAATTAACTAATAAAACTGTCTACCGACATAAAAGTTTGGTTTACCGGTATTAAGAATTAAAGTTGGTTAAGTTGTTTTGGTTTGAATTTATTTGACAACTGATCCACCCCCCCCCCCCCCTCTCAGTCATCCCCGAGACCTAATAGGCATAACCTTCCATTCATACAACCCTTCATTTGTTTTGAAGGTTTTTTCCCACTCATCACCGAGCCTAATTCTAATTTGGTGGTATCCACTCTTTAAATCAGTTTTAGAAAAATACTTTGCACCCCCCATACAATCAAGCAAATCCTCTATCCTAGGCATTGGAAATCGATACATTATGGTGATCTTGTTGAGAGCTCTTGAGTCAGTACAAATCCTCCATGTTCCCTCCTTTTTAGGTGCCAAAATTGTCGGTACTGCACATGGGCTAAGACTCTTTCCAATCAAATAAGAGTCTAGCAACTCTTGAATCTGCCTTTCCATCTCCTCATTTTTCTATGGTGTGATTTTGTATGCAGCCTTGTTAGGTAATGTGGCCCCTAGGATCAAGTCAATACAGTGACTGATCTCTCTCATTGGTAGCAAACTCCTTGGTACTCCATCTGTAACTATGCCTTGGTATTTACCAATGATCTCCTTCACTTCCAAACTGAAATCCTTGTCCTTTCCTTCTTCTTTGTCATCTGCAATAGGCTTCCCCTTTGAGATTGGTATTGGAAGAAATGCAAAGTATATTCCTTCTTCCATCTTTATCTCCTTGAGGAATAGTTTGCCCTCCATCATCATCACTTTGGACTCAGTTTCTTTCTGCTCTTCATTGTTTTCAATTAGGGGTAGTAGCTCTATGACCTTGCAATTCTTTGTGATGGAATAGGTATTCCTAAAGCCATCATGGTGGGCTTTGAGGTCATCCTACCATTGTCTTGCAAACAAGAGCTGACAAGCATCCATGTTAACAACATCAAACAAAATCTTATCTTTATATACTCATATCTGGAATTCTACCCATGACTGCTCTTCTACAAGAGTTTGTTGCCCTTTTGTGAGCCAAGACACCTTATAGGGGTATGGATGGGGTATCCTCCTAAATTTCAACTTCTCTACCATTTCTATTGACACAAAATTATCAGTAGACCCTGAGTCAACTGAAACTTTACATACCTATCCTCCTAACTGGGAAGTGGTGTGGAAGATAGACTTCCTCTAAGGTGGCTCCATAGGTGTTGGTACCTTCAAGAGAGATCTTCTCAACATTAGTGCCTAATCGGTCTCTAGATAACCATATGAATCAAGTTTAATACTACCTTGGTAATCTAATTCTTGGGTTAGATTGTCTCTCCTTTCTCCTTGGGAACTAGACCCCATCTTCTCTAGGCATCTGCTACCAATGTGTTCCTCTTGGTTGTAGTTAAAACATTTTATTGGTCCTGCTACTCTTCGTGATGTCCTTCCTCTGAAATTTGGCCTTCTACCTCTGAAGTTGCCTTTATTGTTGCTATCATTTATTGAGGAGTCCTGACTGCTCTCTCCTTGAAATTCAAAATTTGATCCTCTTCCTCTGAAGTTTCTCCTTCCTCTTAGTTGCTTACCCCTTCCTCTACTGCTCTTCTCTTGTCTTCTTTTGAGCTTCTCCTCTACTTTTAATGCTAGTTGATAGCATCTATAGATAGTGTTAGGGCACAAGAGGTTCAAGTCTTCTTGTATGTTCCACCTTAGGCCATTTAGATAGCTTGCCACTCTTTCACTTTCATCTTCAACCTTCTTACACTCTATACTCAATTTCTGAAATTCTTTAGTATAGGCACACACATCCATCTCTTTCTATCTGAGATTCTACTTTCTCTTGTGTAATTGGACTTCATAGTCCTTAGGTACATATACTCCCTTGATCTATGTAATCATTTGCTTCCAAGAGGTGAGAATTCCTCTTCCCTCTTTCACTCTTTCTCCTTGCACGAAATTCCACCATGTTGGGGATTCTCCCTGCATTTTTGACTTGGCAACCTTCATCTTTTAGTTGTCAATAATGTCTTCACATTCAAAAAAAATGTTCAAGGACTCTATCCAATCCATCACTCCATTGGCATCCATCTTCCCAATGAAAATAGGAAGGTTTGATTTCTGGTCCATGGTTCTCCTCTCCGCAGACTTCAAGGCATTGACTAGGTACCTAGGCTTTGCAGGAGCTTCCTCTTCTTCCTGCTCTTGTGGGTTCTCCTCTTCTTCTCCCACTTCCTCTAAGCCATTAGGTCCTCTCTTTAGCCTACCTTCCAAGATCTCAATAACCTTCCTAAGCCAATCATTCTCTTCTCTGTTCTCTTGCACCATCCTGGCAAGTTCCACATTTTTTTATCTTCAGAGGAATTCTTCTAGCCTCACCCTCTGACTCTTCTACTGACATGTACTATTCTTTTTCCCAAAATGATTCCTCCTTCACTCTAATACCAATCTAATGTAGAAAGTCTCAGTGTTGGTGTAGGATAGGTTCCCCTAATCCAAGACTACACCAAGGAGCCTAGCAATCATACAACACTCCAGGGGTTAAGGAACATCAGTTTGACAAGTCCCACATCCGTTTATCTAAACAAAGATTACAGGTACAAGGTCTCTTTCATTTACCGGTACAAAGACTCTATGGTCAGCAATGATTTTGTCCATTCTCCAATGAAAAAATGTCTAATTCAGGTTTGATTTGAAGTCCCCTAGGTAAGGGAGACTTCCTTCAACCATTGAGTTTAGGTTCCCTCTACTGGTTTGGATAACTGCTGCAACAAGGTCTACAAAACCTAGTAGCCCTACTAGACTGGTTTTCTACACTTAACTCTTTATGTCTCCAAAATACTAGACAAAAAATCTCGGATTTGGATACCCTTTTGGGGGTTACAAAACATATATTTGTTAGGTCCCGAAGACAACTGATAGGGGGGGTGAATCGGTTGTCAAATAAATTTAAACCAAAAACAACTTAACCAGCTTAATGCTTAATACCGGTAAACCAGTTCAATATGTCGGTAGACAGTTTTAATAGTTAATTGATGTACTGGTAAGGATTAGTGCATGAAACATAAACACAAAGTTATCCACAACACATAACACCAATATTTGTATGTGGAAACCCTGTAAGGGGAAAAGCCATGGTGGGAAACCTTACCCACAATCAGATGATACTACTGCAAATAGTAAGTGTACGTAAATGGGGTATGCACATGCAGAAAGGCCCACCGCCTAGAGCTCATTGCTCAATCACAAAATGGGATTCACACTAACTACAGTTGGATGGTTAAATCCAATAAGAATGTACTACACAAAATAACATCTTCATATGCTAGATTCAGTACTGGTGTAGTTCTGATTGTCTTCAAAAAACCTTCCTTCAATCTTCAAATGTTGTCTATGTGTATAGCTCTACTTATTTTTGCATATACCTTCACAAAATCCTTTTTTGCATTCCACATTTGATCTTACAAATAAGATCTTACATTCATACCATAACCTAAGACCAATTTTAGTAGGTCATCTCTACAAGATATTACAATAAAAACATTTTACAAACAATATAATATCCGCTGCAGTAACCGATTGAACATGTTGGATTAATGCATTTACAACAATAATTAATCATCTCCATAGCGTGCCATGTTGATCTGAAAAAGATAAACCTGCCGGTGTAACCCTATACCTATTTGTCGGTAACAATAAATATGCAACTATGAATATACCAATGATCAAAACTCCAGGACAAGATTTCCAAATGATGTCTTCGACATTACCAAGTGTTTTCCATATCATTCCAAGTGTTGGTGATCATTATATCTTGCTAGTGTACCAAATACCGATGACTGTGCATGAGTCACTTGCTTTCCGGTGAATGTTGCTGATTCTCCAAAGTGCCAGAGTTGATAAGAGTTTAGTAGGTGTTGACATCAATGACAAAACCATACCAAAATACCAACAATCTCCCCCTTTGGCATTGATGGCAACACAAGATGGAAAAACCATCAAAATGCCAAAACAGAAATGCCAAGTACCAAAAACCAACAATCTCCAAAAAGATCATAAACAGAAATCAAAATATAGATACAGAGAGTAATAACCTCTCCTAAACAACAATCTCTCCTCCTAGGAGCAACATGAGTCTCTACTGGTGGTGGTATGACTCTAAGCTGATCTCTGAGATATTCAAAATTCTCCTTAGGTAAAGGTTTAGTGAAAATATCTACAATCTGTTCTTTAGTATTCACATAAACCAATTTTATCTCCTTTGCTTCAACATTTTCCCTTAGAAAATTCAGTTTGATAGAAACATGTTTGGTTTTAGAATGTAATACCGGATTCTTAGATATATCAATTGCTGCAATGTTATCACAATAGATAGTAATAGGTTCCTTGCATTTTACCTTTATGTCTTTCAACATTTTCTTAAGCCATAGTACCTATGTAGAGTTAGTTGCTGCTGCAACATATTCTAATTCTATTATTGATAAAGATGTACAACTTTGTTTCTTACTCAACCAAGAAACTAGTCCGTTTCAAAGAAAGAATGCTTCGTCGGTGGTGCTTTTTCTATCATCCACATCTCCTGCCCAATTTGCATTTGTGTATGCACATAATTCAAAGTTTTCATCTCTAGGATACCATAATACAAGATTTATAGTGCCTTGTAAGTACCAAAAAATCTTTTTTATTACCAATTCATGATTTTCTCTAGGATTACTTTGAAACCTTGAAACAATACATACTGCATTCATAATATCATGTCTGGTTTGTGTCAAATATAGTAAACCTCCTATCATAGATTTGTATCTAGTTGGATTAATAGGTGTAGATTCATCCCTTTGTGATAATTTGTCATTTGTTGTCATAGGTGTGCTTATCGGTTTAGAGTTCTCCATCCCAAATTTCTTTAGTAAATCTTCTAAGTATTTGGATTGACTCAAGAATATACCTTTATCAGTCTGTGAAATTTGCAATCCTAAAAAGAATTTTATATCTCCAATCATAGACATTTCAAATTCTTGCTGCATTTTAATAGAAAATTCCTTACATAATCCATCTTCTCCTCCAAAGATTATATCATCAACAAATACTTCTATAATCAAGATGTCATCATTAGTTACTTTATAATATAAATTGTTGTCTGCATTTCCTTTAGTAAAACCAATCTTTAAAAGATACTTATCCAATCTTGCATACCAAGCTCTTGGAGCTTGTTTTAGTCCATACAGAGCTTTTCTTAACCTGCAAACCATATCATTGTCATCTGTTAAAAAAAATCCATCAGGTTGTTCAATGTATACTTCCTCTTCAAGATCTCCATTCAAAAATGCACATTTAATATCCATTTGATAAACTTTGTAGTTCTTGTGTGCTGCAAAAGCCAAAAATAATCTGACTGCCTCAATTCTAGGTACCGGTGCAAAGGTTTCATTGTAATCAACTCCTTCTTTCTGAGAATATCCCTTACACACTAGTCTTGCTTTATTTCTGACAACCTTACCATCTTCATTAAGTTTGTTTCTAAATACCCATTTGGTTCCAATTATATTTTTATCTTTAGGTCAGGGAACTAATGTCCAAGTGTTGTTTTTCTCAATTTGTTCTAATTCTTCTTCCATAGCTTTAATCCAAAATTTATCTTCACATGCCTCATTAATAGATGATGGTTCAATTTTAGAAATAAGACATACCTCTTCATTTGCCAATCATCCTCTTGTCATAACTCCTTTAAACTTGTTTCCAATTATCTGATCTTCAGAATGATTCAGTCTTACATACCGGGGTGTCTTGGTTTGCTATTGTTCCTCAATTACTATGGAATCCTCAGATGATACCAGGATAACTAGATCTTCATTCTGTATCGGTGGATTCAAAGTAGGTTCATTTGTCAAAAAATTTGTTGCCGGTTCAAAGTCTATATACCTTGAAGTTCCTCTGAATTGTTCATCAATTTTTACATTTGTACTTTCAACAATTTTCTGCAATCTTTTGTTGAAACATCTATATGCCTTGCTCTTAGATGAATAACCAACAAATATTCCTTCATCACTTCTAGGATCAAATTTTCCAATATACTCATCTCTTCTGATATAACATTTACTTCCAAAAATTCTAAAATACTTAAGAGTAGGAGTATTACCAAACCATAGTTCATGAGGGGTCTTACCGGTTTCACCTTTGATGTGAACTTTGTTAAATGTATAGACCATTGTACTGACTGCTTCTCTCCAATATACATGTGTTAGGTTTTCTTTTGATAACATACTTCTTGCTGCATCCAAGATAGTTATGTTTTTCCTTTCAACAACTCCATTCTGCTGTGGTGTCTAAGGTGTTGATAGCTGTCTTCTGATTCCATTCACTTCACAGAATGTATTAAATTCCTTAGATATAAATTCACCTCCTTGATCTGATCTTAAACATTTGATTTTCTTACCAGTTTCATTTTCTACCATTGCTTTGAACAGTTTGAACTTTCCAAGTGCTTCTGATTTTTCTCTGAGAAAAGTAACCCAACACATTCTAGAATAGTCATCAATAATTAGCATGAAATATCTATCACCTTGTAAGTTTTTAGTTCTAGCTGGACCACATAAATCAGTGTGAATCAAATCAAGAGAATTATTGGATTTTTCTGGAATACTTTTGAAACTATCTCTAACTTGTTTTCCAAATTGACATTCCTTACATACTATATTATGAGGTTTGACAATTTTAGGTAAATCTCTAACTGCCTCAGTAGTACTGATCTTTACCTTGCAATCAAAGTTTACATGATAGAGTCTCTTATTCCATAACCAAATTTCATCTATATGTGCAATTAAGCATGTCTTTTCATTGTTATTTAAATGAAAGATATTACCTCTAGTCCGATTACCGGTTGCAATTTCCAAACCAGTTCTGTTCATGATTTTGCATTTTCCATTTCTAAATTGTAACTGAATCCTTTCTCAACTAATTGACCAACACTCAAAAGATTATGTTTAATCCTTCAACATAATAGACATTGTCAGTGTTATACTTACCATCAAGAGATATTGTACCCTTACCTTTAATTGAACAAGCTTTGTCATCTCCAAATATCACTAAGACTCCATTGTATTCTTGAAAGTTCAAGAATTTACCTTTGTCTCCTGTCATATGATGTGAGCATCCCAAATCAATGATCCATTCATCATTTACTTCAACTTTAGCTGCCAGGGTCTGTACTACCGGTTGAGCAGTAGGTGCCAGTTGATCTTCTGTTATAGCAACAAAAACCCATCCATTGTCTATTGGATCCTCATCAGAATCATCAGTCACACCTTCATCAGAAATGTAACAGGATTTGTCTTTATTCTTCTTAAATATGTATCTTTGATATTCAGGGTTAGGCTTATATGTTCTTCTAGCTTCTTCTCTTACTCTAGCATGTCTATTAGGGCATCTTGAAGCCATATGACCAATCTTATTGCAGTTAAAACATTTAAAGGGTACTTCACCTTCATACTTACTTCCAATTGGACCTTTAGGCATTTTCCTTGCAAATAGTGCTTCAAGTTCTTCAAGTTCTTCATTTTCTTTCCTACTTTCTTCAAATTCTCTTGCATAAAAGGCTTTCCAATCAGATTTGTCAAATGATGGAGTAGACGATGTTGATGCTTTAAAGGCCAAATCTGTCTTTATAGTAGCAACAAGACCAAATTCTTCAATTTCAAAAGTTGAAAGTTTCCCAATCAATGTATCCCTAGTAACTGATGTATTAGGCATTGTTCTTAACTTATTTATAGTAGTAACTTTCATTTTATATGCCGGTGGCAATCCTCTTAAAACTTTTGAAATAATTTCATCCTTACTTAAGGTTCCTCCACAACATTTAATACCCAAAACAGTTTGATTTACTCTTTCCATAAAAGCAAAAATCCTTTCATCTTCTTCCATTTTTAGATGTTCATACCTGACTCGGAAGCTTTCAAGTTTTGCAATTTTTCATGTGGAGTCTCCTTCATTCAGTGTTTCCAAATGATCCCAAATAGCTTTAGTAGTAGACCTATCTAATAGTCCCATGATTTGTTGATCTGATAATGCACTCAAAAGTGCTTCTCTTGCTTTGCAATCATTTTCCTAATCTTTAGTCAAGTTAGCTGGACTAGGCTGACCTTGTATAGCAGCAGTATAACCATTCTTTGTAACATCCCAGATGTCTTTTCCAATGCAATTTAGATGTGTCTCCATTCTGATCTTCCATATGCCATAGTTGGTTTCATCAAGTTTAGGACTGTCCTTCCTGAAATAATTAGTAGACATTGGATCTCCTCAAGCTGCTAAACTTCTGCAAAAGAGGACTAGGTTCTGATACCAATTGTTAGGTCCCGGAGACAACTGAGAGGGGGCAGTGAATCAGTTGTCAAATAAATTTAAACCAAAAACAACTTAACCAACTTAATGCTTAATACAGGTAAACCAGTTCAATATGTCAGTAGACATTTTTAATAGTTAATTGCTATACCGGTAAGGATTAGTGCATGAAACATAAACACAAAGTTATCCACAACACATAACACCAATATTTGTACGTGGAAACCCTATAAGGGTAAAAACCATGGTGGGAAACCTTATCCACAATCAGATGATACTACTGCAGATAGTAAGTGTACATAAATGGGGTCTGCACATGCAGAAAGGCCAACCACCTAGAGCTCACTGCTCAATCACAAAATGGGAGTCACACTAACTACAGTTGGATGGTTAAATCCAATAAGAATGTACTGCACAAAATAGCATCTTCATATGCTGGATTCAGTATCGGTGTAGTTCTGATTATTTTCAAAAACCTTCCTTCAATCTTCAAATGATGTATGCTTGTATAGCCCTGCTTATTTTCGCATATACCTTCACAAAATCTTTTTTTGCATTCCACATTTGATCTTACAAATAAGATCTTACATTTATACCATAACCTAAGACCAATTTTAGTAGGTCATTTCTATAAGATATTACAATAAAAACATTTTACAAACAATATAATATCGATGCAGTAACCAATTGAACATGTCGGCTTAATGCATTTACAACAATAATTAATCATCTCCATAGCGTACCATGTTGATCTAAAAAAGATAAACCTGTCGGTGTAGCCTTAGACCTATTTGTCGGTAATAGCAAATATGCAACTATGAATATACCAATGAACAAAACTCCAGGACAAGATGTCCAAACGATGTCTTTGACATTACCAAGAGTTTTCCATATCATTCCAAGTGCTGGTGATCGTTATATCTTGCCAGTGTACTAGATACCAGTGACTGTGCATGAGTCACTTGCTTGCTGGTGAATGTTGTTGATTCTCCAAAGTGCTAGAGTTGATAAGAGTTTAGTAGGTGTTAAAATCAATGACAAAACCATACCAAAATACCAACAATCCTTAGGTTTCTTACTAGTAGGGAGCACAAGAATCCAAACCCTACTTGGTTAAGAGACCGGTATAACCCAATTAGGCCTATTTTACAAAGGAGTGTGTAGACACAAACCTTAACTCACCAAAAAAATTCAAGGAATACTCTTAAGCCATTGCATATACACCAATTGCTAAGTCTTAGGCCATGATTAGACCTTTAACCCCTAATGTGAGACCTATTTGCTTACACTTGTTGGTGGCCACATGGAGTTGCCCACCTTAATGTGTCAAACCCTCGCCTCCAACCAGTTGTAACTTGCAAAAGGCCTTTAAAATCCTAAAATATATTGGCCATACTCGCATCCCCTCTAAAGTCATAAACCACTAATGAAGGATCAATGCAGTAAGGCCATTTCTTTGCAAACCCTAGACAAAACTGTCAAATCTAGAACACTCCCAAAAATTTGTCAATTTCTTCCTTGTCTTGGCAAATTAGGACCTCAAACTTGATGCATCTAAAAGGTGATTGGTCACTCTAAAAAATCCCACTAGTTTCCTAATTCAAAAATGATTGTACAGTACAGTACACTACGTAGAATAACGAAATTGCAGGAAATTCTCAAAAATCTATTACTTCAATGATGCCAAATTTTACGAAGTCATTCTCCCCTCATTCTCTCCTGGTAATGATGATTGTGGATGACATTTTATACCTTCCTCAACATGTATCAACCAACTTTTGAACTAAGGTGACCGTTGGAAAGAAGTTGCTATTTGCAGCCAAAAGTTGTCATTAAAAGTTGTCAACAAAGTTGTCAAGTCTGAGCAACTTTTGACATTAAACCTTTCTAAGACATCTCCAACACATAAAAACCTAGAAAAATTTTCAAGTAAATACCCCTAGGCCCATATGCCCATGGTGGCTTATCAATTTTCCAAATCCATTTCATTAGGTAACAAGGTGGGGTTTATTACAAACAAATCAAACATCAAACAAACAAGACTACCCTATTACATAGATTGAAAAGGTCACATTCTCATGTGTGTCCTTTAGCCTTTATTGCTCTTATTATCTTAGTCATGAGGTGCTCCTGCACCACCTTAAGTCATAAATACAAAAATTACATTACATGATACAAAGATCAAACACTTGACCAATATTATGATTTATATTATATAGCATGGACCTAATTCAAATTTCCAAACAATCAAATCCATCGAAAATGACACCAAGATCAACTGCAACACGTTACACCACCAAAAATGTAATGCCCCGCCAGGAACCCTAAAGGAAAACAACACAACTAGGCAACAAAAGGGTGAAATAATTTTTTTTGTTTGTTAAAGACTAAGTGCACTTGTACGTAAGGAAATAGGGAATCATCACAAGACAAGATAAAAATAATAGCTCAATCACAAATGCATTCATTGCAATGAATCTATCCTAAGACACATTCAATAGAGACATGAAATTAAAACATTCAAAAGCAAAGACATATGCAAACCAATAGCAGATTTGAATGCTCCTTCATGCGGCTCCATTGTTCTTATTTCCTCTTCAAACGGTTTGGTTGTGGATCTCACTACAAGTGCACATACATGATTGAAAGCAAGTAGACGGGATTCTTGATCAAGAGTACTAGAAGCTTAGATTCGATAGCCTGATTATCAATTACCAATTACCAATTACCAATTACCCTTGATTGATGAAGATCATCCAATTTATAGAAGAATTGGAGAGATGAACAAATTAGCATGATAGTGATTCGAATGGAAATTCAAATCAAGAATAGCAAAATTATGACATGTCTATGACAAATTGCTATGCAAGGATTTATGACAAGATTTATGACAATTTATGAGAAATTGCTATCCAAGGATTTATGACAAGATTTTGGAATAGAAATAGACATTTAGGAATTTAGGAGAAATTAGAAAATTAAGTTGGAAATAATGACTTGGAAATTAGGAAATTAGGAATTAGGTAAATTAATTAATAATTTGTCATTTATTAATTAATTCACAAAAAAAAAGAATAATTAGCCAATTAAATGAACATTTAATTGTAATGAGAAGACTTAGGATAAATAAATAATTTATTAATCCTAAAGGAAGAAATGACACACAAGGTTAAATGATTAAATCATGAAACCCTAGAAGACGAATTAGAAATGCAAGGATGACAATTAGGTCTTGACAAAGGATAATTGATATTGATTCGATCATGATTTTGAATTGATAAATGACCAGCGTTGATAAATGATTTGATTGAGATTGGTTGACAAAAATCAATGACAAATTGACCAAATTGACATGATTGAAAAAGACAAGGATCGATGACGAATCGATCGCAATATGACAAGATTGACAAGGACAAAGATCGACCCAAAATCATGACTGAAGATTGTTGTCGACAAGACCAAATTCGAAAGCGAGACAGATGAAGAATGCAGAAGAAGGACTCGATGCTCGCAAATGATAAAGACCAAGTGCGTGACATAGGAGAAATGTTAATGCGACGGAAAAACCTAAAATGAGGCAATGCGCAAATGTTAAAGTATGATTATGCAAGCGTTGACCATTTTTAGGTGTCTACAACACTAACTAAAACCATCGCACGTTTAACAACACAACAGAAGTCTATCATATGTTTTCCTAAGGGTAACCAATGAAGATTAATTTCATAGATTATATTAACACCACGGTTAATCCATTTAATGAGATAAATTGAATACTTAAGTTTAAAATTACACATACATCAAAATTTCATAATAGAGAAATAAAAGTATTCCAATGCATCCAATTTCCATAAACCATTTGAACATAAGATCAAAACAATAACATTCATTTCACTAACGTAATAATATTACAATATCCATAAATACATGGCTTCCAAAAATACCACTGATTACAAAGATATAATATCAAGGTTACACAAGAGTTAGATACAATGACCACAAGGTCTCAACTGAACAATGATCTCGAACAAGAGCTGGTACATAAACCATGAACCAAGAAACACCAGCGAAGCCTTTCCTCGCCTAAAGACACAATCCAAAACATCTGATGGGAAGTGGCACTACCACCCGACCATGTGATCCCGAAATGGAACCACCCCACCGTGCTAGGAGATAGTAGAAAACCCTCAAGCAAGAAAAGTAAGACAAGTACGAAAGGACTACAAGACTCTGCAAACATCCATGTGACTCAACTCACAAAACACTAGTGACTCTAAGAAGAGAGTGTCATCACATAGCTTGATGGTTACCATGGTACAACCTCCATAGGTCCCGACCCCCATCCTTGGGTTTCTCCTGGTAACCTCTCCCGAGCCTTCGGTTCCAACTAAGTCTCATGCGGACCCTACCAATCCTTTCGTGAAGACAAGGTGGTAAGTTTGCCATTCCAGGCCTTCTCATAACATTATGAGCCCTGTATAAGCACTCACCTGTGCATGAGGTACATTTATCTGAATTAATATTTAATCTACCCACCCCCTAATCAATTATTAGGTTATCACTTTTTAACTAACTCTCGACAGGTTATCCTGTCATCCACTTCAGGCACGACCCCCGCTCGAAAGCAACTCTCTCTCCTAGGACACTAACAGGAAATGTTTCTCTCTACAAGAACTCTATGGCAAAACAGACAACCATAAACAATCCTGACAATCACAGGTGAAGGATACACAAATACCAACCCAAGATTGACCATTTGGACAAAAACACACAATGGCTCATATCAAATAGGTTATACAACAACACCTAGTCTAGGAGAAATAATAACATAGGACACAATGACAATTTAACCAAAATACCAATGGAATTTAAGCCTGACTAAAAACACAATATACGCAAGATCCTATTACAGGCAATCTTTTCTTAAAAACAGCCAAAAGCATAAATAACATGCAATTTACGAATTTCCAGATAACAAGAATTTACAACTATTTAATACCAAAAACATCCATCTTGTCATTTGTCCAAAAAGATTTAAAATAAAAATAATTCTCCTAATGTATTTTCAACATATTCATAGAAATTAACATTCCAAACTGTAATTAAATAATATTTAAAATATTATAATAACTACCAAAAGAAAACATATCTAATATATAAATATATATATACAAACACATATATGGATATACATATATTTATTTATATACATATATAATATAACACATAATAAATTTTATTTATCCAACCCCTGGGTACGAAACCCGAAACAGTCATACTGCAGTATGCACAGGGTTTAGAAATTAAATTAAAACCACTTAAAAAATTTGTAAAAAGCCCTTATCACGGTAGCCTAAGATACCACCGGTAGCTAGTACTACCATCCGATAGCACTACTACCATAGGTAGCTGCTACCGCCGGTAGCACTGTGTACTACTGCCGATAGGGGATGCTACCGTAGGTAGTTTTTTTATTTATTTATATATATTTTTACTTTTTTTATAATTATTATTTTTTTTTATATATATATTTTTTTTAACAGAATAATAAAAACAATATTTTTCCAACAATTCCATTTTAATAAAATTTTAACAGTAATAATAAAAAAAATACATATTTTTCCAATAATTCCCTTTTCACAGAATTTAAGTAAAATAATTAAAAAACAATATTTTCCCAATAATTCGATTATCACATAATTTAATCCTTCTTCATATATATATATATATATATATATATATATATATATTTTAAATTTAATTAACCCATATAAATTTAATTTGTAATTAAATTTATTTTCTTAAGGTAATTAAAACCATTTCTTAGGTAAATACCCTTTCTCACAAATCTTGCAATTTCCATGCATCCTAAAATCTTGACAAATTTTCTATAATAATTTCTCTTAATTTTCTCAAAATTACATACTTCCCATAAATTAGAAATACACATCAGGCATGGATTTTAAAACAAAAATTGAATTCACCATAAGAGGGTTTGTATTTAAAAATAACTTTACACACACACATCAATCAAAGAAAAATAGAAATATTTACTAAAAACCCACAACTAAGAATTCATCCAACCTAGTATAGCTTTCCTGGAAGAAATCTGTAGAAGAACCCTAATCCCTTCAATAACTTCCAATAAATTTCTTCACCTAAATTCTTGACCTGTTCCTGTGTGTAACTAAAATAAAGACCTAACCCCTATTTAAACTAAAATTCTAGGTTCAATAGCTTTTTCACAAAAAACCTAAATTTAGAATAATAATAATTTTTATTTTATTTTCTAAATTTATCACATGCAATAATTAAAAAACATTATTCTTTCTTTTCTTTTCTCATGCACATTAATTAATTTTCTAAATAAAGAATTAAAACAATATTGTAATTCTAATTAATCCTTTTATTCATTTATTTAATTATAACTTTAGAAAATAATAAATACAATTAATCTAATTTATTTTTAAAATAAAAAATATATTTCTAATACCATGTAGCTTAATTTAATAATTTCTTTAATTAACTAAATTTATAATCTCAATGCATAAACAATACAATAATGAGATAATTTCATAAACTTAATTAATTAATTATTTAAATCTACTAAAACACTCAAATTAAACAAATCTCAAGCAATTTCTCATAAAAGATAAAATGACAAAATACAAAGACCGAACTAACTGACAAGACGACCAACTGATGACACTCATACGAGTGTAACTGAGTAAAATAGGGTCAACTGCTATCTCCTCCACTTCCATCAGAAAATATAATGCACGCTCAAACCTGTGAAGCCAGGTGGAGACGATACCCCGTACCTACGCAGTACTTGTACCTGCAATAATCTACATCACCGAACCACACATGCATATATATACAATATAGAAAACATGTCATACACACCGATGAAGGAGAATTGCGACATTCCCTGTCTCACCGACATGAGTGAAGGAAAATCGTCCCCTTGCATCCAATACACTCGTAAACACACAACATATAATTACACATAGCAATAATCCATAAAATTCCATAAATCACAAGTACTGAAATACTGCAAATAAATTATACATCTCATCTCCAGATAAAGCATAATGTCATAAAAATCTGAATAACATATCATGGTAATGTATCCACTAAAAAACAACCAATAATAAAATATGAGTCTAATGAGTTCAAACTAGTAGGGATACTACAAGAAATATCACATAACACACAAATCATCACAGGTTCATAGAAATCACCGAAACTCGCACAACAATCAATGTGGATCACCAAAATAAATAGGGCACGATTAGGAAAAACCAACAAACGTGTTAGAATCATCTGGTATAGTTGCACCAACACCTCAAATAAAATTTTCATCAATCAAAGTCTAAAAGGTCAAGAACACAACCAAACAACAACTGTCATGAAGAAAGATAATTTGTGGGTCACCAAATCATGAACAATCTGAAATAAAGATACACAAGATCATCCCAAACAACATCCCAAAATCTCAACACAAGATTTGATCATTCTAGAATGTACCGAAGGGAATACCGATAGGAACACCAACAAGAAACACCAAGAACTGATAACCAAAGAACAACAAACCAAATCAGAAAATCTTCACAAGCTCACTGGAAAAACTCAAAGGAATATGTTGACATCAATGACAACAACATATCCAAGTCCAACTACCAAATCCAATAGACTACAACAATCTCCCAACAATCTCGACTCAATACTATATCCAACAATCTCCCCCTTTGGCATTGATGGAAACATATGAATGTTCGTATTGAGTTGTTATTGATGTCAACCAATATTGCAAGTTACCGATAGGGTATGTCAACCTAGTATGAAGAAGATTGAATGGGAATAAGGGAGATTAACATGAAGGCTTGTCAATCGGTATGGTGGAAGACAAAACTGGTATGAAGGCATGGAAGACAAGCAAGTATTGAGACTATCAATGACAACACCGGTAAGAGGTGATATGAAGTTGTGTGTTGGCATGACAAGTTGTAACTGGTATATAGGTTGGTTGTTTGTTTGTGCCAATATTTGTGATCAAGAGGCTAAGTGTCAAAGAGATCACAAACCATCGAAGGTGAAGTTGAGCTACCAATGTAGTGTATTCTATCGAATAAGTTTTACTAGTAAGGGTTTGTGCTAGTATGAGGATTTGTTGAATAAGCATGAACCCACTAAATGTCTGTGGGTTGATTTTTGACATTTACAAGCATTCGTAGCTTGAAGCAGACTAAAGGAGCAACTGGGTGAGTTGATCAAAGAAGAATGATTTGCTCTTTGTGCTCGTTTGTCAAAGAAAACAGTTGAGACATTTATAGAATTTGACCGATGCAGGTTAATAGACAGGGTCCTGTTTGCTAAACTTAGCAAACGTGTATCAAAAGTTGTGAGATTGGTGAAGCTTGATTGATTTGTTGTAGGATGTCTAGATATAAATTGAAGTAGGTAAAGAAAATTATAAAATTATAAAAACATTTATGGTGATTGAACAAAAGATGAGCTGACAGATTGAATGTAGATTACTAAAGATGGAAGGTGTGCACTAGAAGATGTGATTTGAGGATATTTGATTGGATATAGTATGGCTCGTTGGTCACAGAAGAAACCCTAGTCGTGTTCGCATTATAACAGACAATAAGAGATTGTTGGCATTTCAATAAGGATATTGAGAAGGTTGTTGATGATTATCGATATAACTGATTAAGGATGTTTACTGTCTTAATATTATTATTTTGTCATTGATGTCAAGAAATTGATTTTCTAATTCAGTATGATGTTGCCATATCTTAAGAGGTATGATTTGATGAGTATAAAGATGTCGGTAAAAGACACAGAAAGATTGTGATGAATAAGGGGAGAAATAAGTTATTCAATGGGCAACTATTACTGAGTTAGACAATGATGAGATCATGATGTTTAGATTGTTTTGATATCCTACATATGTTGTTGATTGTAAGGTTAATACTATACTATGTTACCAAGCAAAGAACCTAGTCAGTAAACCCTAAGGAACCTAGTCGGTAAACCCTAAGGTTATCGCTATCGATTAATGAATCTCCATTATCTACTGAGTAAAGTTTAGTATTTACCAAGTTGCAACCGAGCTGTAACATAATGCATTAAATGATTAAAAGCGTTATTTAATGAAGGAAGCTGATGAGCTGGAATTGATTAAGTGATTGGTATGTCATGCATGAAGTTTGTTAAGGATCAATGGTAAAGGAAGATCGACAGGAAGATCTACAACTCAGATTGAACCGCAATACCTTAGCAAAAGTTCCAAAGTGAGGTAAAACATTTTCAGATCAAAGGATACATTGAACCTAGTCAAGTTTAAAGATCTGATGGCTATGATTGATCATGGGATATGTGATCAAGGAGATTAAGTGGTTAGCAAATTGTTTATAAATAAGGAACTGTTGATAAACAATGTATGCGGGTAAGTGTAAGCATAGGGATGCTACATAGTGATTACCGAGCAGAGAAGCTTGAAGACCTGTTTGATTAACAAAGTATAGAGCCCAACAGAGGGACAAGATAAGTCCTATGACTAGATTGTATTGAGCAAATAAGAATCTGCTTTAGCATTTTTGATGTGAAGTTGCAGATATATTTTATTACTTTTATTTTGTAAAGTGACAGAAAATCTCTTAACCGAGTGGACTTTACAGTCTTATATGTAAAACCCTCTAGCAAGGTGACACTCTGATTGACTGTTTGAAACCCTTTAACAAGGTCACCTCTAACAAGGTGAAGATCCTAACAGATCTGAGGGAAATCCCTTAACTGGGTCACATCTAGCAATGTGTTTGTAATCTTTAACAAGATTTGCTTTTAACCAAGCATACTCTAGAAGAGTATATTTCTTAGTGGGTCTGAAATCCCACAGTGGTTTTTCCCTATTTGGGTTTCCACGTTAAATCTAGTTTTATGAGTGTTATGATGTTTATATGCTTATGAGTTTGCATGTTTAGCAGTTTTGGTTATATTGTTGAAGTATATGTTACCGAGGTTGAATCTATTGTTTTTATGGAAGATTAAGTTTGTATGATTCAACCCCCCCCCCTCTCATCTTGTTAGCTTGGCATCTGTACTTAACAATTAGTATCAGAACTATCAATTGGCATCAAATGTTTGGACTCCAGAAGAAAAAGTTTAAAGGTACTTGAGGAAAAGATCCAAAGATGTATAAGAGGGATGCACCGAAGCTGAACAAGTCTAGTTTCTCTACATGACAGAAAAGGATGAAGCTGCACCTATCAGGAGTTAGAGAATATGTTGTATATTATCTGGAGAATGATTTCATTACACCTAGCACCTATCCATTGACAATTGAAGAGATAAAGGCAAAACAAGAACATATTCAAGCAATGATTGAAATAACATCTGCATTGACCGACTCAGAGTTTAATGATCTAGAAGGCTGCAATGATGCCAAGGCAATGTGGGACAAGCTCATATCTGTATATGGAGGTGATGAACATGTTCAAAGAGAAAAAGTGGATAGTCTAAGAGGACAACTTGAATCTATGAGGATGAATGAAGGTGAGAACATAACCCAGTACAATAAAAGACTAAAGGAGATTGTCAATCAAATCAAAGGAGTAGGAGGAACCATTGAAGAAAATGATGTCACAAGTAAGTTATTGAGAACCCTTCTACCTGCTTATGTAATCCGAGTCTCTACAATCAATGAATTGAGGTCTATACCCAATATGCCAGTTTCTTTGGATGCTACTATTGGTAAGCTACATGCATTTGAATTAAGTAATTTTGATAACAGTGGGTCTTCGGTAAATAAAGTTGAATCTGCATTCAGTTCTTTTGATCTTGGTGAATCTAATGATTACAATGATAGAATGAGTAAGTATTCTGAAGGGAATCATAGTGGAGCAGGTGAAAGATTTCATAAGAACATGAAAGAAGTACACAAACCATATGAGGAAATCAAAAAGCAAGAAGAGTTTGAAGCACTATTAGCTAGAAGGTTACCAAGAGGCAAAGGTAAGTATAAAGGAAAACTACCTTTCAAATGTTTCAATTGTGATAAGATAGGACATATGGCTTCTAACTATCTTGACAAAGATTCTACTGAAAAGAGAGATTACCGAGATGACTGACAGAAAAATAATCATTATAGAGGATACCGAGACTTTAGAAGAAGAGATAGAAAGTCATGCCTAATAGCCGATGAGGAATCAAATGATGATAAATCAGATGAAATTGATACAGAGGAAGTAGTTTATGTGGCTATCAAAGATGGATCGGATGAAGAAAGGTACAAAGAAAAAGCACTAATATCTCATATAAATACTAATGATTCTTGGATCATAGATAGTGGATGCTCACATCACATGACAGGTGATAAACTCAAGTTTGTTAAATTAGAAGATTATGATGGAGGTTATGTAAGATTTGGTAATAATGCACCATGTCCAGTAAAAGGTAAAGGATCCATAACACTTCTTGACAATGCAAAATGTAATGATGTTTATTGGGTTGAAGGTTTGAAATATAATTTGTTGAGTGTAGCACAGCTAAACAACACAGGTTACCGAATAGAATTTCAGAAAGGAATTGTCAAAGTTCATGACAAGCATGGAAAGTTAGCTGCTACCAGGATTCAAACAAAAGGTAACACATTTCATCTTCACTCAACTAGGAACAAGTGTCTGTATGCAAAGATAGATGATACCTGGTTATGGCATAAAAGGTTTTGTCATGTAAATTTTGATAATCTGATCAAAATAAGTAAGAAGCACTGAGTAAGAGGTCCGTCGAGTTTGGAAAAACCTGAGAATGCTATGTGCCAAGGATGCCAGATGGGTAAGATGACAAGATCAAGCTTTACAAGTAAGTCCTACACTTCTAAGGGAATTTTACATCTTGTGCACACTGATGTTTGTGGTCCTATGAAAGTTCAAAGTTATTATGGCGATAAATATTTCATATTATTTGTGGATGATTACTCAAGGATGATGTCAGTAATGTTTTTAAAATAAAAATCAGAAGCTTTTTAAATGTTTAAATGGTACAAGGGAAGAGTTGAAAATGAAATAGGAAGACAACCGAAATGTCTTAGATCTGATAGAGGAGGAGAATTCACTTCTGATGAATTTAACTTATTTTGCAATGATAATGGTATAAAAAGACAAGTCTCTGCACTGAGAACTCCATAGAAAAATGGGATAGCTGAGAGAAGAAACAAATCTATTGTGGATTGTGCCAGAACCCTGATGGTTGAAAAGAAAGTACCACAAACATTTTGGAGAGAAGCAATAAGAACAACAGTTTACACCCTGAATCGAGTACAACTGAAGAAAGGAACTTTGAAGACACCATATGAAATCTGGTATGACAAGAAACCTAATGTAAGTTACTTCAAAATCTTTGGAAGTAGATGCTATGTGCACAAAGATGATAGAAATGGAAAGTTTGATCAGAAAAGTGAAGAAGGAACATTTCTTGGTTATTCTTCTAAAAGTAAACCATTTAAATGTCTAATCAAATGATCTAACAAAATAGTAGAAAGTGCAAATGTGAAAATTGATGAATTTTTAGAAAGAAATGATAAAGGAAACTCCAAAGAACTAGAAGATTATGAAGGATTTGTATATGTTCAATCGAGAAGTCCTACCGAGAAAGCTGCTGAAGAAAATGAAGATAATGTCTAGTTACCGAGTGATGAAGAAGATCATACAGAACCTACTGAGCTTGTATTAGCCAAGTATGTCAGAAGGAATCATGCATCAAGTCAGATTATAGGAGATAAGGATGATCCAGTGATGACAAGGAACAAATTGAGATGGAACACATGTCTGATATCTGAATTTGAACCGAGAATAGTGAAAGAGGCATTTAACAGTGAAGATTGGATAAATGCTATGACAGAAGAGATTGATCAAATCAAGAAGAATGACACATGGACACTGGTCCCAAGACTGAAGGACAAAAATTTAATCGAGACAAAGTGGATTTTCAGAAACAACTTGAATGAAAAAGGTGAGGTCATTCGAAATAAAGTAAGACTAGTTTGCAAAGGTTATGCTCAAGAAGAGGGAATTGATTATGGTGAGACTTTTGCACCCGTGACAAGACTTGAAGGAGTAAGAACATTGTTGGAATATGCTACTTTCAAAAATTTCAAGATATATCAAATGGATGTCAAATCTGCATTTCTGAATGGTATATTAGAAGAAAAAGTTTTTATTGAACAATTTGAAGGATTTGTTGAAGGAGAGAATAAAGATCAGGTATGTAAATTGAACAAAGTTGTATATGGTCTGAAACAAGCACCTAGAGCATGGTATGAGAGATTGCACTCTTATTTAATCAAGATTGGTTTTATAAGGACTAGTGAAAATAGCAATATGTACATGAAGAATGATGAAAATGGAATAATGATCTCAACCATATTTGTTGATGATATTATCTTTTGTGGAAATGACTCTTTATGCAAGAACTTTTGAAATGAAATGAGAAAAGAATTTGAGATGTCATTAATTGGTGAGATAAAGTATTTTATAGGTTTACAAATACTGCAAATGAAAGATGAGATTTTCATTACTCAATGTAAGTACATAAAGGAAATCTTGAAGAAATTTGGAATGGAGGACTCAAAACCAGTAAGTACTCCTATGACTACCAACTGTAAATTATCAAAGAATGATGAATCTACATCTGTTGATGAGACACTTTACCGATCAATGATTGGAAAGCTACAATATGTTGTTCACAGCAAACCAGACATAGCACATGCAGTAGGTATAGTTGCAAGATTTTTTGCAAATCCCAATGAAACACACATGACAACAATCAAGAGAATTTTCAGATACTTGAAAGGTACTAAGGATTATGTCTTAGTATATCAGAAAGGAAATGACTTTGATTTAAAAGTTTATACTGATGTTGATTGGTGAGGGAACATTGATGATAGAAAAAACACAAGTGGAGGAGCTTTCTTTTTAGGAGAAAGACTAGTGAGTTGGCTTAGCAATGAACAAGGATGTGTTTCATAGTCAATAGCAGAAGCTGAATATGTTGCTGCAACATTGAATTGTACTAATATAGGATGGATCAAACAACTGTTGGAAGGTATAAATGAGAAAGTTACCAAGCCAGTAACTATATTCTGTGACAATAATAGTGCCATTATCATTTCAAAGAATCTTGTTATGCACTCTAAGACAAAGCACATCTCTATCAAATATCATTATCTTAGACAAGAAGTTCAAGAGACAAAAGTGGTGTTGGAGTATGTTAGCACAAAAGAACAAATAGCAGATATCTTCATGAAGCCACTGCCAAGGGACACTTTTGAGTATCTCAGAAGTAAGTTACAGGTCCTACCACTATCTTCTACTAACTGATAGAGTTCGGTGAAAGCATCAATTCGACAGATGTATAGAATATTATGTGTGGATTGATGCTTATTTACACACTTTAGGATGTTTTCTAAAGGTGTAGAGGGAACAGGAATTGAAGAAATAATGCTCTGAACGAGACTGAGTTGACACATAACAGCAAGGAATTCACTTCTCAGTGGAAGAAATCATGTTTTAGTTCTTTACTTTTTGGCATTGTTGTCAAAGGGGGAGAAGACTATTGTATGGGGGAGAAGTCTGATGATAGGGGGAGAGCATTTTAGAATCTCACAGCAGTCTGAATCCAAATCAGTAGGTCAAATCAATTGGTTTTGTTGAAATGTGGTGATTGATCAGCAAAGTACTGTACACTCAACACGTATCCTCGCCGGGGTCAGTCGTGTAGTATCAGTCTCCAAGTGGGAGATTGTTCGGTGTGGAGCCTGATCAGTCTCCAAGTGGGAGATTATTGAAATGTGGTGACTGATCAGCAAAGTACTATGGGTCCTGTAGCGTAGAAATTAGGAATCATCAAAACATGATAAGTATATCAATCACAAACACTAAACAATCAAAGCAATATCATGAGAACACTCATTGAAATGAACCTAATTCTAAAGCACATTCAATAGAGGTATGAAAATGAAGCATTCAAAAGTAAAATTATGCAAACCATATGCTTCTTCCATGCGGCTCCATTGTTGTTCTTTCCTCTTCAATAGTTTTGTGGATCTCACCTACAAGTGCTCACACAATTGAAAGCAAAAAGGCTCAAGAGTACTAGAAACGAAAGTTCGGTAAAAATTCGAGATTCATGAAGTAATTGAAGGGCTCGAAGGGTTATTAAGGATTTGATTGAAGAAAAATCATCCAATTTATAGAAGAATTGGATAAATGACAAGATTAGCATGATGCAATTCAAATGGAAATTGCAAATCAATATGACAAATTATGACAAATTATGCACTTTCCATGCACAATTTGATTGATTGACAATTTGATGACAAATTATGACACATTTCATGTCAAAATTGATTGATTATCAATTATGACAATTTCATGACAAATTGAAATGTCACTCCCATAGAATTAGGAGATGAATTAGGAGGGAAAAGGAATTAGAAATTTGAAAATTAGGAAATTGAAATTGATGACAAATTAGGAAATTAGGATTTAGTGAATTAATTAATAATTTTTCATTTATTAATCAATTCACAAAGAGGAATAATTAGCCAATTAAATAAAGATTTAATTGTAATGAGAAGACCTAGGATAAATAAGTAATTTATTTAATCCTAGAGGAAGAAATGACAAATTAGGTTAAATGAATAAATCATAAAACCCTAGAAGACGAATTAGAAATGCGAAAATGACAATTAGGTCTTGATTGAAGATAATTAATGTCATGATTTTGAATTGATAAATGACCAGTGCGACAAAATGATTTGATTGATAAATGCGCCAATTGACGAGGAACAATGACAAATTGATCCAAATTGACATAATTAAGACAGACAATGATCGATAGCGAAATGATCGCAAAATGACGAGATTGAAAAGAGGACAAAAATCGACAACAAAATAGATTGCAAAATGACAAGATAATGACCACGATCGATGACAAATCGATCGCAAGATGACAAGATTGAATATGACAACGGTCAATGACAAATCGATCGTTAAAATGACAAGATTGAAGGATTGATGATAAATCGACAAGATTGATAAGAGGACAAAACCCTAATTAGGATTGACGATGTCCAAAATGATGACAAATGAATGCGCATATTGATGTGACAGAGTAAAATCGATCAGAATCATGACTAGATAATGTTATCACCAAGACCAAATTCGAGGACGAGATGATTGAAGAATGTAGAAGAATGACTCGATGCTCGCAAATGATAAAGACCAAGTGCGTGACATAGGAGAAATGTTAATGCAACGCAAAAACCTAAAATGAGGCAATGCACAAATGTTAAAGTATGACCTCGCAAGCGTTGACCATTTTTGGGTGTCTACAGGTCCAATTTTTTTTGCCGTTTTTGTTGATGAAAACCGACATTGTAATAAAACCCTAAAAAAGGCCAACTTTGTTTGTTGCCCTAAAAATGCATGTTATAAGCGGTTGGGATGCTTAAGGCATGGTAAGGTTGATGTACTATTTTTGCTGGATAATAAGAAAGATTGGACGGCTGTGTATGGTGGACGTAACCGATTCTGGGTGAGCCACGTTAAATCTCTGTGTTATCTGTATCCTGTTTTATTTCTTTATCTTTTGTATTTAAATCTGCATATAATTGTTAGTTCATATTTGCTTCGGATCTGCTTGAAACCCTAACAATTGGTATCAGAGCGAGGTTTTCTGTAAATTGGTAGGACTTTCAGATTTGAGTGGGAGCAATGGAGGATTCCAAATTCAAGGTCGAAAAGTTTAACGGCCAGAATTATTAGTTATGGAAAATGCAGATGGAGGATTACCTGTATCAAAAGGATTTGTGGTGGCCATTGAAAGGAAAGGCAAAGAAACCAACCACAATATCAGATGAAGAGTGGGACATTTTAGATAGAAAGGCACTGGGATCCATTCGATTGTGCCTTGCGACGTTTATAGTATTCAATATAACAAGAGAAAAAACGACTGTAGATTTGATGGCAACATTGGCTAAGCTGTATGAGAAACCCTCAGCTTCGAATAAGGTATTTCTTATGAAGTGTTTGTTTAATTTGAAAATGAGTGAGGGAGGATTGTAGCGGAGCACTTAAATGAATTTAATACAATTACCAGTCAATTGTCTTCGGTAAAAATTACCTTTGCAGAAGAGGTTAGGGCTCTCTTGATTTTATGTTCTTTGCCAGAAAGCTGGAATAGCTTGGTTATGGTTGTAAGTAACTCTGTCTCTGGTAAAAATACTTTGGTATTTGATGATATTGTTGGTGTTATCCTAAGCGAGGAAATGCGAAGGAAAAGCATAGGTGAGACTCCAACATCATCGGGTAGTGTTTTGAATGTGGAGAATAGAGGAAGATCAAAGGAAAGAGGAAAAGGCCCTGAGAGTGAGAAGTCACGAGGGAAGTCAAAGAAAGGACGCTCTCAATCTAGAGGAAAGAAAGATTGCTGGTACTGCGGAAAGCCTGGTCATCTAAAGAAAGACTGTTGGTCTCGGAAAAACAAAGAAGGAGACAAAAATGAAAATGACAGTAAGGAAGCTAATATTGCAAGTAATACTTTACAAGATGCTTTAATCTTATGTTTGGATAATGTTAATGATTCCTGGGTAATAGATTCTGGGGCTTCATTTCATGCAACACCCCATAGAAAATATTTTCTAGATTATGTTCAAGGTGATTTTAGATAGGTATATTTGGGCGATGATAAGCCCTGTCAAATTGTTGGAAAAGGAAAGATAAAGATCAAGTTACAGAATGGTAATGACTGGTTTCTGCAGGAGGTAAGACATGTTCCTAATTTAAGAAGAAAATTAATTTCTGCAGGGCAACTAGGTAGTGAAGGTTGCATAGTTACCTTCTCAGATAGTATGTGGAAGGTCACTAAAGGATCATTAGTAGTAGCTAAAGGTGCAAAGGTAGGCACATTATATCTATGTACTGGTAACACTTACTCTACCTTAGCTGCTACAGATAAAGTTACTGCAGGGACAACAACAATAAATGTTGCAAGAATAGATTCGATAATGTGGCACCATAGGCTTGGGCACATGAGTGAGAAAGGGATGAAAATCCTTCACTCCAAAAATCTATTGCTAGGACTAAAGAAGATTGATTTAGAGTTCTGTGAAAACTGTGTTTATGGTAAATAGAAAAGAGTCAGATTTCTCAAGGTTGGGAAAGAGAAGAAGAGTGAGAAGTTAGAGCTTGTACATTCAGATGTATGGGGACCGGCTCAGGTATCATCTCTTGATGGCTCTTGTTATTATGTAATTTTTATTGATGACTCAACCAGAAAAACATGGGTATATTTCCTAAAACAAAAATCAGATGTTTTTGAAACTTTTAAGAAATGGAAAGCTTTGGTTGAGAATGAGACAGGAAAAAAGTTGAAGTGTCTCAGATTGGATAATGGAGGTGAGTATTGCAGCAAAGCATTTGAAGATTACTATTCCTTAAATGGGATTCGAAAGCAGAAGACAGTTCCAGGAACTCCACAGGAAAATGGTGTGTCAGAGAGAATGAATAGGACCATCATGGAACGTGTGAGGAGCATGAGATTGCATGCTGGATTGCCCTTACATTTTTGGGCAGATGCTGTACATACTGCTGTCTATTTGATAAATAGAGGACCTTCAACCCCTTTGGATGGTGGTATTCCAGAAGAGGCATGGACTGGTAAAAAGGTAAATTATTCTTTTCTAAAAAATTTTGGTTGCGAAGCTTTTGTCCATGTTGATAAAGAAAACAGAACCAAGCTTGATGCTAAATCTCAGAAATGTACCTTCATTGGATATGGGATAGATGAATATGGCTATCGGTTATGGGATTTTGAAAATAAGAAAATAATTAGAAGTAGAGATGTTATATTCAATGAGAAGGTTATGTATAAAGAACAGATGCAGGAAAAGAAGCATGAACAGGACAAACAAGAATATGTGGTGTTGGATGAGATTCCTGAAAATGAAATGCCATAGGTACCTGATGCTTAGCAACAACAGATTGTCCCACAAACTCCTGCAAGTGTTAGACGTTCTACGAGGACAAGTAGACCCCCTGAAAGATTTTCTCCTTCTTTGTATTCTATTTTATTAACGGATTCTGGTGAACCAGAAGAATATGAAGAAGCAATGCAGGTGGATGCCAAACAACAGTGGCAGCTAGGCATGAAAGAGGAGATGGACTCCTTGATGAAAAATAAGACTTGGGACTTAGTCCCTTTACCTGCAGAAAAAAGAGCCTTGCCTAACAAATGGGTTTATCGGCTGAAGGAGGAGGAAGGAGGTCAGAAAAGATATAAGGCCAGACTTGAGGTAAAAGGTTTTGCACATAAAAAGGGTATAGATTATGATGAAATATTTTCTCCAGTTGTAAAAATGACTTCAATTAGAACTATACTTAGTCTTGTGGCTGCAGATGATTTACATCTTGAACAATTAGATGTCAAAACAGCTTTTCTCCATGGAGATTTGGAGGAGGAAATTTACATGTTGCAACCATAGGGATATGAAGTCAAAGGTAAGGAGAACTTGGTGTGCAGGTTGAAGAAAAGTCTGTATGGCCTAAAGCAAGCACCCCGACAATGGTATTTAAAATTTGATAGTTTCATGGTTGAACATGGTTATCATAGATGTCATTCTGATCATTGTGTATATTTTAAGAGATTTGATAATGGCAGTTATATTATCCTGTTGCTTTATGTTGATGACATGCTTGTTGCTGGGTCTAACATGCAACATATAAATGATCTTAAACAGAAATTAGCCAGGTCATTTGCTATGAAGGATTTGGGTGCAGCTAAGCAAATTCTCGGTATGAGGATTACATGGGACAGGAAAAATAGAACCTTGAATTTGTCCCAAAGTGAGTATATAAAGAAGGTGTTGAAAAGATTTAACATGCAGGATGCAAAAGCAGTTAGTACACCTTTGGCTAGTCATTTCAAATTGACTAAGGAGATATGCCCAAAGGCACAGGAAGAGGTTAATAAAATGTCTAACATCCCGTATTTATCAGCTGTTGGCAGTCTGATGTATGCAATGGTATGCACAAGGCCAGATATTGCACATGCAGTGGGAGTTGTGAGCAGGTTTATGAGTAATCCGGGTATGGAACATTGGAATGCTATGAAATGGAATCTTCGGTATTTGAAAGGAACTACTACGAAGGCATTATGTTTCAAAGGATCTAATGCTGCTCTAAGTGGATTTGTTGACTCTAATCTGGCAGGTGATATTGATTCACGGAGGAGTACTACAGGGTATGTTTTTACTATAGGGGGAACTGCAGTCAGTTGGATTTCTAGGCTGCAAAAGGTTTTTGCACTTTCAACCACTGAAGCTGAGTATGTTGCTGCTACAGAAGCCAGCAAAGAGATAATTTGGTTGCAATGTTTTCTGAAGGAATTGGGTCAGACACAAGAGGATAGCCCATTGTATACTGATAGCTAGAGTGCCATTCATCTTGTGAAGAACTCTGCTTTTCATTCAAGGACAAAGCACATTCAGCTCAGGTACCACTTCATCCAGACTATTTTGGAGGAGGGTCAGTTACGGCTTAAGAAGATTCACACAAGTGAGAATCCTGCCGATATGTTCACAAAGGCAGTTCCACAGGAGAAGCTGATTTCTTCATCAGTTTCTGTTGGTCTTCTTGATTGATAATTGTGGAATTTATACCAGTCAAGTCCTAGTGTTTTATCTAGCGGATGTTGCATGTACAGTGGTGTCGTGTAGTATCAGTCTCCAAGTGGGAGATTGTTGAAATGTGGCGACTGATCAGCAAAGTACTGTGGGTCCAATTTTTTTTGCCATTTTTGTTGATGAAAACTGACATTGTAATAAAACCCTAAAAAAGGCCGACTTTGTTTGTTGCCCTAAAAAAGCATGTTATAAGCGACTGGGATGCTTAAGGCATGGTAAGGTTGATGTACTGTTTTTGCTGGATAATAAGAAAGATTGGACGGCTGTGTATGGTGGACGTAACCCATTCTGGGTGAACCACGTTAAATCTCTGTGTTATCTGTGTCCTTTTTTATTTCTTTATCTTTTGTATTTGAATCTACATATAATTGTTAGTTCATATTTGCTTCGGATCTGCTTGAAACCCTAACAAGTTTTGCCATCAATGCCAAAGGGGGAGATTGTTGGCATTATAACAGACAATAAGAGATTGTTGGCATTTCAATAAGGATATTGAGAAGGTTGTTGATGATTATAGATATAACTGATTAAGGATGTTTACTATCTTAATATTATTATTTTGTCATTGATGTCAAGAAATTGATTTTCTAATTCAGTATGATGTTGCCATATCTTAAGAAGTATGATTTGATGAGTATAAAGATGTCAGTAAAAGACACATAAAGATTGTGATGAATAAGGGGGGAAATAAGTTATTCAATGGGCAACTATTACTGAGTTAGACAATGATGAGATCATCATGTTTAGATTGTTTTGATATCCTACATATGTTGTTGATTGTAAGGTTAATACTATACTATGTTACCGAGCAAAGAACCTAGTCGGTAAACCCTAAGGAACCTAGTCAGTAAACCCTAAGGTTATCACTATCAGTTAATGAAGACGGAATGTCTACCGACTAAAGTTTAGTATTTACCAAGTTGCAACCGAGCTATAATAGAATGCATTAAATGATTAAAAGTGTTATTTAATGAAGGTAGCTGATGAGCTAGAATTGATTAAATGAATGGTATGATGCGCATGAAGTTTATTAAGGATCTATGGTAAAGGAAGATCGGCAGGAAGATCTACAGCTCAAATTGAACCGCAATACCTTAGCACAAGTTCCAAGAAATGTATGCAAGTTCCAAGGCGAGGTAAAACATTTTTAAATCGAAGGATACATTGAACCTGGTCAAGTTTAAAGATCTGATGGCTATGGTTGATCATGAGATATGTGATCAAGGAGATTAAGCGGTTAGCAAAATGTTTATAAATAAGGAACTGTTGATAAACAATGTATGCGAGCAAGTGTAAGCATAGGGATGCTACATAGCGATTACTGAGCATAGAAGCTTGAAGACCTGTTTGATTAACAGAGTATAGAGCCCATTAGAGGGACAAGATAAGTCCTATGACTAGATTGTATTGAGCAAATAAGAATATGCTTTAGCATTTTTGATGTGAAGTTGCAGATATATTTTATTACTGTTATTTTGTGAAAGTGACAGAAAATCTCTTAACTAAGTGGACTTTACAGTCTTATTTGTAAAAACCTCTAGCAAGGTGACACTCTGATTGAGTGTTTGAAACCCTTTAACAAGGTCACCTCTAACAAGGTGAAGATCCTAACAGATCTGAGGGAAATCCCTTAATCAGGTCACATCTAGCAATGTGTTTGTAATCTTTAACAGGATTTGCTTTTAACCGAGCATACTCTAGAAGAGTATATTTCTTAGTGGCTCTGAAATCCCACAATGGTTTTTCCCTATTTGGGTTTCCATGTTAAATCTGGTGTTATGAGTGTTATGATGTTTATATGCTTATGAGTTTGCATGTTTAGTAGTTTTGGATATTGCTGAAGTATATGTTACCGAGGTTGAATCTGTTGTTTTTATGGAAGATTAAGTTTGTATGATTCACCCCCCCCCCTCTCATCTTGTTAGCTTGGCATCTATACTTAACAATTAGTATTGGAACTATCAAGTCACCATTTGTTTAAATTGATTCTTGGCGAAAAAGCTTCAGTTTAAATATGATGAACTAAGATAGATAGGGTTGCTTCTGAAGGGAAAAGGAAAGAGTGAAATTATAGTATGAGAGTCGAATAGATAAACACCTGAAGGGTGTGTGAGTGAAGATTGTACTAGTAAGGAGAAGCAGGACAAACTGGTAGAGTGAACATAGAATACAGAAGTGACAAACCGAAAGAAGTAGTACCTGATAGAGAGTGACCAAGTGTGAGTTGAATTCAAAAGAATAGAGGGACAAAAGACTTAGTAGAGTTAGAACCAGCAGAAAGGCCAAGTTGCAGTGTGCATTGAGTTAACACAAACCGGTAAGATAGAAACTAGTTGTGCAAAGCTTTGAAGGGTTGCAAAACTACATTTGCACCAGGGATCTCATTTGTGTATCTGAGTTTTCATATTGTTTTCATTGAGTAGGTTCTTAGTGCAGGGGTTGATCTCATTTGTATATTTGAGTTTTCATATTGTTTTCACTGAGTTGTAGCCTATAAATTGTGTAGGGGTTGGTGCACCTTTGAGTTGGTTCTCATAAATCAGGTGTTGGTGCTCCTTGGGTTGGTGCCCTAAAATTTATAATTAGATCTTTTCATTGTGAGGTTAGATTGGAGCAAAAGATCTCCAGCATCTATTCTCACCGAGGTTTTTCCCACTTTGGGTTTTCCTCATACATCTGGTGTTATGTGTTACATCTTCATGTGTGTGGTGTATTAATCTTTTAGTTATTTCTCCTACACACCTTGTTTGCATTGCTTTGGTAACTGGTCTGTACTTTTTGTATTTCATATTGAACCGATATAGCTCTAATTAAGTAAAAATTATTTAAATCAATGATTTTTCCCCCTCTTAGTGATCCATTACATCCAATAATTGGTATCAGACCTAGGTACCCTATTTTGTCAAAGCGTTCTCCAGCTTGGGTAGATCCTATCAAGTGTTCACAATGGCAAGAAATGAATCAACCTCCTCAAAAGCCCCTATGTTTGATGGTGTGAAGTCTGCCTTTTGGAATAGAAGAATGGAAACCTATTTGTCCTCTCTAGGTTGTGATGTATGGATGTTGGTTGTGAATGGGTATACAGTCCCTAATAATCCTCCTACTCATCTAGATGCTAAGAAGAAAAATGAGAACAATGCTAAGGAAAAAAATGCTATTCTTACTGGGCTATCTGATAATGAGTTTGTTAAGGTCATGCACTGCTTGTCTGCCAAAGCAACTTGGGATAAGTGTTAGAAAATATTTGAAGGAGATGTTAAAGTCAAAGAAGCCAAGTTACAGACATTGAGAGCACAACTTGAGGGTTTGAAGATGAGAGATGAAGAGAAGATTGCTAACTATCTCCAAAGGATTGATGAAACAATAAACACCATTAGAGGGCTTGGAGAAGAAATAAAAGATGAGGTGGTAGTGAAGAAAGTACTAAGATACCTCACACCTAAGTATGATACAAAGGTTTCAACAATAGAAGAAGGAACAGATCTGAAAGTTTTTACAATGGATGAGTCGTATGGCTCCCTAACTGCTTATAAAATGAGGAATGTTGGTACTGAGGCTATGAAGAAAGAAGCTGCATTCAAAACATCAAGAAAAGGAAAAGAAGAGTTTTCTCATGATGGAACCGGTGAATACGCTGATGATGTCATTGCTAACTTTTTCAAAAGACTCAAGATGGGTTTGTGCAAATATAAAGGCAAGTTGCCCTTGAAATGTTTCAACTATGGAAAGATTGGACATTTTGCTGCCAAATGTCCATATAGTGATAAGAATGAAGATGATCAATAAAGTGGTAGCATATCATACAGTAAGGATAGGAAGAAGAAAGTATACCGACATGGTAGAAGAGGCAATCGGAAGCAAAATAGTCTTTACACACATGAAAATGATACCATCGATGAGGTGAGTGTCTCAGATGACTGTTGTATTGAAGATGAAGTCAATGCCACCCTTTTCATGGCCCAAGAGGTTCTGGTACCTGAAGAAGGAGAAGTAGATCTTGAAGCAGAGCTCATAAGTGCCTTGGAAGAGCTGAAGAAAACAAGAGATTTGAAGAAGGTGAAAAAAGCTACAGTTGAAGAACAAGAGATGTTGCAGAAACCTCTCAAAGACTCCAAGAAAACAATTGAAGATCTAAAACTTCAATTGGAAGAAACCAAGAGGATCTGTGAAGTTGCTAGCACCAACTTGGGTAAAAAGGAGAAGGAGCATCAAAACCTAGAAGAAGAAATTGTCAATATCTAGAAGGAATTAGAGAATAGAAAGGAATAAATGAAAGTAAGAAGCAAATATGAAGACAACACCAAAGCTTTAGACAAGATGTTGAGAAAACAAAATCAATCTAAAGATACCAATGGCTTAGGATTTGAAGAGGGTCAAAGATCAAATAGAAAAGATACATCCAGTAAGGAGATATTGTTTACTTCTTCAAATGAAGGTGAAAAGGAGAAGACATTATTGGTAAGTAAAGATACCGGTAAGAAGACATATGCAGATGTTGTTAAGAATCGTCACACAAACCGGTATACACATGTTGGCAATATAGCATTATAACAGACAATGAAAGACTGTTGGCATTTCAATAAGGATATTGAGAAGGTTGTTGATAATTATGGATATAACTGATTAAGGATGTTCACTATCTTGATATTATTATTTTGTCATTGATGTCAAGAAATTGATTTTCTAATTCAGTATGATGTTGCCATATCTTGAGAAGTATGATTTGAAGAATATAAAGATGTTGGTAAAAGACACAGGAAAGAATATAATGAATAAGGGGATGAATAAGGTATTCAATGGGCAACTATTACTGAGTCAGACAATGATGAGATAATGATGTTTAGATTGTTTTAACATCATACATATGTTGTACATTGTAAGGTTAATACTATACTATGTTACCAAGCAAAGAACCTAGTCAGTAAACCCTAAGGAACCTAGTCAGTAAACCCTAAGGTTATCGCTATCGGTTAAAGAAGGCCGAATGTCTACCAAGTGAAGTTTAGTATTCACCGAGTTGTTACTGAGTTGTAACTGTAGACACCTAAAATTGTCATGTCTAATTAAATAAATATTTTATTTATTTAATTATCTAAGCCTAATTCTTCTATTAATTAAATAAATCTTTATTTATTTAATTAATTCATTTATCCTCTTCTAGCCTTATTTCACATTTAAATAAATACATTTATTTATTTAAATTATCCTTTTCTTAAATTAAATAAATACTTTTATTTATTTAATTGTCTTATTCTTCTATTAATTAAATAAATCTTTATTTATTTAATTAATTCATTAACCTTTTCCACTTATGACACATGTCATTCATCTCTTAATTCCTACACTACCTACCCCTTTCATTATTTTATTATTTCTTTTACCTACCCTCTAATCCTAGCCGACCTCTCTTTCTACACCTCTCAATCTTATCCCTCCATTTCATATTGTGTCTTCTATTTAAGGAGATGCTTCCTTCATTGTCAAACCCTAATGCCTAATCACTCAGCCTAATGACTGATTTTGGAGTACTTGGCTACACTACGATCCTACTTGCAACCACATTCCGTTCTTTGTTGAGCTCTTGTGCATACAAAAATCTGAGAGCAAGCATATCAAACAAGATCAATGGAGATAGGAAGAATGGAGATCAAAACCCTATTGGACATGTGATGGTATAATCTTTGTGATTTTGAGTTATTTTGCATTGTCTTAGGTTATCTTCATATGTTATGGTGGATCTTTGTTCATTGTTAGGCTAGGGTTTGGTGGTTGAATTCATTTAGCCTTTCAATATTGTTATTATTGTTATCCATTTTCACCATAAACATTTTGGCATGCCCGGTGGGACATGGATTTTTCTTAGATCTATGTTTTTTTTTGCAGATTTTTCTAACCCTATATTGCTGTTTTGTAAAACAATTTGGAGAATAACCTTGTGCAGCTAGGGTTTTGGACACAAAATAAAGATCTTGGAGAGATTCGATCATATCTCATAAACGGCTTGGAAATTTTGTACCAAATTTTTTTTTCAGGTTGAAGAAAGTATCAGGAGCTCTCAATCCAAAATTCAGAATTTTTGGAGCAAATTTTAAATTTTTAGGAATTTTTTATGATTTTTCATAAAAAATTAATTTTGAGAGCAAATGAGAGAATTTTTCAGATTTTCTTACATTTTTGGAAATCTCTCATAATTATACACAGGATCTGTTCTTTCTGAATTTAATTTTGATGCAAAATATTTCCATAAAAGTTAGATCTTTAAAAATTAGGGTTTTTCTTTATTTTGATCAGATCTCACAAACGGCTTTGAATTTTGACATAATATTTTTTTGTAGGTCAAAAAAAGTATCAGAAAGATTCAGTAAAAACTTCAAATTTTTTGGATTGATTTTGCATTTTATATGAATTTTTTATGATTTTTCATAAAAAATTAATTTTGAGAGAAAATTAGAGAATTTTTTGGATTTTCTTATATTTTTGGAAATCTCTCAGAATTATACATAGGATCTATTCTTTGTTATTTTAAATTTGATGCAAAATCATTCTTCAAAAATCAGATCTTTGAAAATTAGGGTTTTGTATTATTTTACTCATATCTCACAAAGTACTTGGATTTGTTGCAGGAAATTTTTTGTGTAGGTTTGAAAGACCATCAGTACTCTTCACTAAAAATTTGAGATTTTTTGGATCGATTTTGTATTTTATATGAATTTTTTATGATGTTTCATAAAAAATTAATTTTTGGAGCAAATTAGCAAATTTTTTGGATTTTATTACATTTCTGGAAATCTCTTGAAATTTTACAGGTGGTCTTTTTTTATGATGAATCAGATCTTTGAATTGGTCAACAAAACGCATTGTTGAAGGCCCCTATTTCACAAAGTCTTTTGGATCTAAAATTTACCTAACTTGTGTGCTTGCAGGAAGAGGTGATCATTTGAAACAATCCAAACTACTAATAAATATTTGTTGTAGGTCCTTGGCAAGGGTTTTTGGATTTTTATTGTGTGCCTTGTTTTCATAGACTAGCAAACACTTCAATTGGTGCACTAAAATTGAATCATTGTCTTTTGTGTCTTGAGCAATAGGCTCTTTTTGTTTAATCTTTAGAGGGCCTGTCTTCCTGTGTGGTCATTTGGACTACTAGTGAGAAGAGAACGACCCAAGTGGTAGCGAGGAAAACCCACCTCATCCAAACCACTATAATCAAATGTATTCATGGTGAAAACTATGAATAACGTGTGCTGATTAGTTCATACCGACACTATGTCTCCCCATAAACCCGTTTGATCAAATTTATTTGATCATTTGTAGGGCGTAACCCCTACCGGCTGGGAGCCTTTTGTATTTACAGAGCTGAAAGTGCCGCATGTATGGCCACATGAGCGGATGCCCTTACTAGCACCTTTTTGTTTTAGAAGCCCAAATCCTTCTAGTTGTTGGGGCAGGAGGTCGGACCTCTGGTAGCGGCCCACACACATACGGTTCTTAGTAGAGATACAAAGTTCGCCATGGGGAGTTTTCATGGGGACTGATGCTTGGCTGACCCGAGAAGTGAGTGCCGAGGGTGGAGCCAGTGAGGTCAAGCATCTAAGTATCCACTCTGAATAGCGTAGCCTCGGGGGTAAAACCCCATGTGGGATCAACAACTATTGTCTTGGCCAGCCATAAGAATTGTGCTTGACTTATGTTAAACATTCAAACAATCAAGACCAAACAGCAAAACATTGTGTCTTTTGTGTCTTCAAGTGTATGCAAAACAATTTTACATCAAACAACACACTTTTCTTGGAGTTATTGTCAGTCTAAACACTTGCAAACATTGAGTCCTCATCAACATTGTGTCCTCTTGTCACGAAAAATAGTCAAACATTCAGATTTGGTCACAACCAAAAACTTCACAAATTGGAAAAATTTCACAGTCCAACAAACAAAAGAAATCAGTTTCGGCATACTTGAGCTTCCTAGGTTGTCTCTTCAGATTTCATCTAGCATTCAGCCTGTTCTAAGGTCTCACATAGTCCATCATTGCTTTACATCTCTCATTACATTCATACTTGTCTAAACTTGAGTCAAAAGGTCACTTGCTTGTCCTCATCATACTTTGTCAACACACTACATACAACTACACTTTGCTAAGTGGTCCCTCATCAAGGTTTCTTACCTTTGGGTCTCATTTGGTCTTACTTAGAGTCAAGGTCAGCTTACCTCATCAAGAGAAACGATCATCTCTTTGGAAGTCACACCTACTCTACTACTTACATACTTGGTCTTACACTTTGGACATTGCAAGTACACCTCAGATTCATTTACACTCCATACAACTCTTGGTCTTCCATACTCTTTTCATATTTTTCATCTAGTCTCTCACATATTGGTCAAACACCTAGTTCATGGTTGAAACCTGCCTTCAAAAATCTAGGAGAATAGCTAAAGAAGCTCAAGAATCCGCAAACATGAGTTCTTATGAGTATGACAATGATCTATTCTACAATCCTGAGCACACTACATTACCAGACATGAATGTTTATAGAAACAATCCAAATGTGGAAAGCGCAAACGCTATAAACAACAATACTACACACAATGACAATGTTGACAACTCTTCAATATTATCAGCAGACATACAAGAATCCATAATGGATCCTCAATTCAATAGATTGGTTGAAGAGATAATGAGGAGAGATCGTCAATACTTTTTAAACATGATGGCACAAAGTGGAGCTAAAATACCACATGATTTTGACTTATCTCAACTTATGGAAAGTTGACCCTCACAACAAACTCAATCCAACATGGATCAAAGGAGACCAAATAGTGGAGGAAATAGAGGACCGAATATGATGCCTGAGTCACCATCAGTTTTGCTTCAAAAACCAGCAATCCCACATACACAAGCTCAAACATATGATACTTACATTCAAAGACCATCATGGAGGCCTTATGCTCAAACACATGCTCAAGGTATGGATCAATCGAGACAAGTGGATACTCAAGGACATCCTCAAAATTTTGACACAAGGAGACCTCATGTCAAAATTGGGGGCAACACAATGGAAAATGAAAGGCCTATTGAATATGGTTTATATACACAAAACAGATATGGGGTCCCTCAACAAGAAGTTATGCCAAGTGCTCCATATATGCCACATCAATATAGACCTCCATATGGACATGTCTACGATCAGTATCATCCATACATGCAACAAGTTCCTCCTCAAATGGGTGTTACAAACATGGGGTATGCTACAAGAAATCAATCTCCTCCCAAAAATAATTTGGAGCAACAAATTAGAGATCTACAAAAGAAAGTGGAGGACATGAGTACATCCAAACCTACATACACTATGAGAGATATATGCCCTTATCCCTTCGATAAGAGCATTCCAATGCCTCCGTTTCCTCCGCACTTTGTAACACCAAAATTTGACAAATATAGAGGGAGAGGAGACCCCAAGGCACACATAAGACAATTTTTCACAGCTTGCATTGAGGTAGCGGCAGAAGAAACATACTTAATGAGGTTGTTCCCACAGAGCTTAGGTGACCAAGCTATGGAATGGTTTTCTCAACTACCTCCTGGTATTAAGTCATGGGGCGACTTAGCAGAGGCATTCATTCAGCATTTCTCTTACAACATTGAAACAGATGTCTCAGTTACTACCTTGTGCAATACTAAACAAAAGGAAGGAGAATCTTTTGCAACATTTTTACAAAGATGGAGAAACTTAGCTAGTAGATGCTCTTGTGAAATCCCGCAGAAACAAATGGTGGAGATGTTCACTCAAAACGTTAATAAGGCTATTGGCTATGATCTCAGAAAAGCTTGTTTGTCTACATTCAAGGATGTTATTGAAAAGGGCCTAGCAACAGAAAAGGTCTTAATTGAACAAGGAGTTATCAAACTATTCAAAGAAAACAAAGAGGACTTCAAAGGAAAGGACAAACCAAAATTTTGGAACAAGAACAAGAACACAATTAATGATGGTGTTGTTGATGCTAATACAGTGAGACCAAAGTTCGTCTTTTCTGGATCAAGTTCTACCAACAATCAGGTGAACAACCAAACAACTTCTAAACCTCGAAGGAAGTACACTCCATTGGGGGAACCACTTGAATCAGTATTCAAAAAGATTGTAGCAAACAAAGTAATTACAGTTCCAGACTTTCCTCCTTATGAACCAAAGGTAAAACCAAATTGGTGGAATGATGATGAGTATTGTGAGTTTCATAAGAGCAAGGGTCATAAGATAGGAAATTGCCATCGACTGAAGAACATTGTGCAAGATCTCATTGATAGAGGTGATATTGAGATTGAGGGACACTCATCCAATCAAGAACATGAGATGTTTAAGGAACCATTCCCAAAACATGACAAAGGAAAAGGCAAAGTCACAGATGATCAAGCCAATTACACTAGAGCACCTTACAATTATGATTCTACTATCAATCACATCTCAATGGACAATCATATCTCTACTATTACTATCAAGAACAAAATCCTGAGAATCCTTCTCAGAGACCCAAAATTGTCCTAAAAGGTGTGGGATCTTCGTCCGAATCTACCTCTGAATGTCATGTTACAACCCGTCAAGGTAAGATTACATTGCCAGGTGCCTCCACTAAGAATACCAATCTTTCATCAACCAAGCCTGAGTATGACCTTGTAGAACAACTAGGGAAGACACCTGCACTCATCTCTATTCTTGAGCTCTTACGTATATCTCCTGCACATAAAGCTATCCTTGACAAAATCTTGAGAGATACTGCCGTCCCTACTGATCTGAACGTGGACCAGTTTCAAGCCATGGTGGGATACCTATCCATTCCACACTCCCTCACATTCACAGAAGCCGATGACGCCTCCATAAGTCAGCCACATAATGCACCATTACACATTGAAGCCTTCATACACAAACATACAATCAAACGAGTCCTGATAGATGGAGGAGCAGGTCTAAACATTTGTACATTGAGGATCATTAAACAATTGGGATATTCTGATAAAGCTGTGAATTCAACAAATCAAATCACCATCAAGGCATATGATGATGAAGAGCGCTCATCCAAGGGCATGGTCACCTTACCTCTCAGAGTTGGGCCAGTTACAAAGGATGTGGTTTGTCAAGTCCTTGATCTTGATCTCACATACAACATATTACTAGGACGTCCTTGGATTCATGAAATGAGAGCAATACCATCTACATATCATCGATGTATCAAGTTCCCACATAATGGAGCTGAAGTGACTGTCAAAGCGGATCCAAATCCATTCATATATTGCAACAATCTACAACCTAGATCAGAAATAACAATCCCAGTCAATCGAGAAGCTGTTCTATCTTCAGCATATGTGGATCCAGAATCATTAAAAGCTTCTACATCCAAACAAGCAGAGCTAAAAGAAAAGTTCATGATTAAATACATGGGATGTGGTGAGTATATCTTTCATGTTGATCAACTCCCACTGTCTCCTAAGCCATTCAATCGACAAGAACAATCTACAAGAAATATGCAAGACCAAGGAATTGGGTGTGAACCACCTAGTGTTGTGGCTACTAAGTTCGAATGCAAATCTCCTCTAGTGGTGCAAGCAACTCTTGATATCAATAGTCCTAAGAGTGGTTCCAACAAAGAATCTATTGAGTCTATCTCCAGCCCTCTTGAGAGCTCACATAGCTTTACCATATCATCCACTCATTCCATTTCCACTCCACTCCCAGACTTGGATCAACAAGAATCACAAAAGCCCTTACTCATTAGGGATCAAAAATCAAGCTTTGAAAAGAAAAATTTAAAAGTCAAAAATAAAGAAAAGTCCTTTAGTCCAAATCAAAATCAAAAGCTATTGGACTCTGCAAAAATCAAAGTCAAGGATAAAACTCCTATGAAGCAAAAAGAGCAAGAGATGATCTCCCCTAATACCAAAATAACTGGGGGCAAAAATTCTACAATTGCAAGTCAAAAAGATTACTTGTTGATCCTAAGTCTCCATCATGCTATCCTACTTTCACTTCTTTTCACAATCATAAGCCTTCATAACTCTTCCACTTGTTCCACACATCCATTCCCTTCTGGCGATACATCATGGACCTTTAATGGAGCTTCCTTGAAGGACTTTGTTATCAGGGTTGCCCAAACTTCTTCAGGTGACACGCATACGGGCCTGTGTAGTCCACACACTAGTAATTCTATCTCAGTTCCCTTATCAAGGAAGACAGTCACTCAAGCAACACATCATTCAATCAAGAAACAATGCAACTACAATCACAAAGTCAAGCCTTGCACATTTGAGGTAGGTGACTTGGTTCTCCGAGAAAACCCCAAAAATCAACAAGACAGAGAGAAGAAGGGCAAGTTTGAACCAAATTGGCTTGGTCCTTACATCATTACAACAACATATGGATCTGGGGCATATCAGCTCTCAACTACAGAAGGTCAACCTTTAGAGGATCCTATCAACAACATGCACCTTCGCAGGTTCTACAAATAGCTCTTCAGAGTATCCTAATTCAAAAATACAAAAAAATCAAAAATTTCAAAAATACAAAAAAAAATCAAAAAATTCAAAAATACAAAAAAAAATTATAAAACAAAAAAATCGTTACTTGGTGAAAACCTGGCAAACAGGCGCCTTGTGACACAAAAACATTGAAAAATCGAAAAAAAGTAAAGAGAAATAATTTCGTCCAACGGTGAAAACCACTTCGGTGGCGCCCTGGGCAAGTACCATGGTGAAAACTGGGTCACCAGCGCCATGCGTAGAGACTTTGCTCCTCCCTCTTTCAGGATTCTCTTTCATCTTTCACTTTGCACACACTCACAACCTATTCGTTCACAATAAACTTACCCATTCCCATCATGGCTTGTTATTGATCTACCTAAGATTGGTTAGCCATCCATAACCCTCCCTTTTCACTCCCTTTCCATCCATAATAAATTAGATCCTATCTGTGGCTAAGGCCAATCCTACGTCTAGTAATGGGTGTGGAACTGAGAACATCACATGTTTCGAGGAGGACAGTTTCTTCCAGCTTCCTTCAAGTCTATCCGCGCACAATCCACAATAAAGCAACATCTGCATCGCCAGTCCACAATAAAGTTCCATCTTCTCCACAATAAAGTATCAGTTTCATGGATTCAGTCAGTTTCCAAGGAGACACAGTAGCAACAATGAGCTTCAACAAAATCAAATATTTCAACAGACTCAGACAACATTATGGTTCAGTGCTATCTATCCTTTCTATGAAAGTGAACATTGTGACCACAATCAAATAAGACTTATACAAGTGACAAGAGACACTAAACTTGAGGACTACAGTGGATGTTGGTGTCGAGTCTTGGTTTTCTTTTGATTTCATCTTTTTTGGTGACATGTCTTTTAGCTTTTCCGGGATGTCTCTGACTAGAGATTCTATCTCCAGGATGTCTTTGACTAGAAAGGCGAGGATGGGGTATTGTCACCTATTTGTATTTGCTGTCTGTGGATTGTCTTTTAGTAATGCTATGACTGGTCCAAGGATATGAGGACACTGTGAGTCTAGTATGAACTGGGGCATTCCTTGTTTGTGACTGTCTTATCTCCATGCAAACAGGTACAATGACTTTCTGGGCCGAACAAATGCCTCGATTGTCATAACCTATTCTGCCATAATAAAGCTCAATGATGATAACGCACAAGAAGTTCTTTCACGTTCATATCTTCTGTCTTCCATCCTCCTTTCTTGATTGACTTCCATTGTCCTTCTCGAGTCCGCGTAGCCCGCTATCACATGACTGAGTATAATGACACACCAAAAACATTTGCATTTCATATAGTTACACCTACATCACCACATATAAGCATTTCATACATACATATAGATATCACAATTGCATCACATCCTGCATACAACACATGTTAGCACATCTCACATTTTCATTATGTAAATAATCATTTGCATTATCATATTCATTTGCATTACATACATTCACATTTGCATCATGCATCACATATACAACATAAAAGAACAAAAATATATTGCATTGCATCATATAAGCATCCATATCATAAAACATGTATCACATAAGAACATTTCATCACATAAGGTACACATGCATATAGCTTCCACAAAGATGAATCATCTCATATATATATAAAGTGTCATGATACAATGATGTCAAAATCATATGGCTACAATCACCCGCAGGTGTTTACATCATTATACAAAATGGTACAAAACTGATACAGAGGATCTCACTAATCACTCCTACCAACACTATTGGTAGTACTAATCCTATCCATGTCATGGTATCCCATGCCACATGTCCCACCCTCATCTCTAGTCTTGGATCCTAGAACACTCATCTAAGGGCATCCCTATCTCCATCTCGATTGTACAGAATCAGCTCCCCATCAATCAGTTTCTGCATAATCCTATATACATCCTCCAAGGTGACTGTCATCTCACCCATCGGCAAATGCAAACTACAAGTCTCTGAGTGCCATCTCTCAGCTAGCGCAGTCAGCAAACCCATGTTTGCCCGAAACTCAGCCACATACAACACATGTCTCAAACCCATCTCCTCGATGGCAGCTCTGTCCTCGAGTGACAACTCAGGTCGCAACCTCTGCGTCGATGGGAATCTCTCCCGTGACTCCAGCATAGGCAAGTACTCTTGCAGTCACACAATCAATCTTGTCAGTTATCGTGGCATTCACTGTTTATCACAAAATGCTACTTGCTACCTCAATGCATACGCTTACCTATCCTAGTGACACTCACTGTTCATCACAAAGTGTTGCTATCTATCCTAGTAGTACTCCCTGTTCATCACAAAGTACTATGTGTGTGACACTCACTGTTCATCACAAAGTGTTACTCACATTCGCACTCCCTGTTCATCACAAAGTGCTGCTCATATTTTAGTACTCCCTGTTCATCACAAAGTACTTTATCTTGGTACTCACTGTTCATTACAAAGTGCCTTGATCTATCTTAGTCTTCCTAGAGGACCTGCTTGAGTGTATCCTCTCAGCAGCTTATCCAATCGACAGCGTATGTTCATCACAGAACTGCCGATTTGACCTAGAAGATGCAAATTCATACTTTTCAAATGCAAACGCGCTTTCCTGACATAAACGTGCATTTATTACATTACCTAAACATGCATTTATGACAAAACTTGAAATGCGTGAAAGTACGAGGAGGTTTTCGGGTACTTACCGGCTCTCCTGCATCGGCTGGTCGCTGGAATCAGCGAACACGGTCGAATCTATGAATGGAAGCCATCGCTGCTGACTACTGCTGCTCTTTTCTCGCTCTGCACTGTGATCTTCTAAGGGTGTAGATGACAATGAGGATGTCTTTTGCCCATGATCTATCTTATAGCCTACCCTAGCCCTCGCCCTCATTTCCCGAGTCAGTATTCTTCATCCTCTGACTTTGTCACTCTATCCAGTCAGTCCATTCTAGCCTTTCTTTCTTATCGAGAGATTGTCTGCAATCTTTTTCGACATTTTCATCCAATCTCTCGAGGGGGCATATTATTCCCATACTGGGGCAACTCTGTATCAGTTCATCTTATCTTCTTTGAAACAACGCGACAAGCCGCATTGTCTCAAAGAGGGGCAAAATGTAGACACCTAAAATTGTCATGTCTAATTAAATAAATATTTTATTTATTTAATTATCTAAGCCTAATTCTTCTATTAATTAAATAAATCTTTATTTATTTAATTAATTCATTTATCCTCTTCTAGCCTTATTTCACATTTAAATAAATACATTTATTTATTTAAATTATCCTTTTCTTAAATTAAATAAATACTTTTATTTATTTAATTGTCTTATTCTTCTATTAATTAAATAAATCTTTATTTATTTAATTAATTCATTAACCTTTTCCACTTATGAGACATGTCATTCATCTCTTAATTCCTGCACTACCTACCCCTTTCATTATTTTATTATTTCTTTTACCTACCCTCTAATCCTAGCCGACCTCTCTTTCTACACCTCTCAATCTTATCCCTCCATTTCATATTGTGTCTTCTATTTAAGGAGATGCTTCCTTCATTGTCAAACCCTAATGCCTAATCACTCAGCCTAATGACTGATTTTGGAGTACTTGGCTACACTACGATCCTACTTGCAACCACATTCCATTCTTTGTTGAGCTCTTGTGCATACAAAAATCTGAGAGCAAGCATATCAAACAAGATCAATGGAGATAGGAAGAATGGAGATCAAAACCCTATTGGACATGTGATGGTATAATCTTTGTGATTTTGAGTTATTTTGCATTGTCTTAGGTTATCTTCATATGTTATGGTGGATCTTTGTTCATTGTTAGGCTAGGGTTTGGTGGTTGAATTCATTTAGCCTTTCAATATTGTTATTATTGTTATCCATTTTCACCATACACAGTAACCGAGCTATAACAGAATGCATTAAATGTTTACATGCATTATTTAATGAAGGAAGCTGATGAGCTAGAACTAATTAAATGATTGGTGAGCTATGCATGGAGATTGTTAATGAATCTAAGGCAAAGGAAAGTTGGCATGAAGATCTACAGCTCAGATTGAACCGTAATACCCTGGCACAAGTTCCAAGAAATGTATGCAAGTTCCTAGGCAGGGTAAAACATTTTCAGATCGAAAGACGCATTGAACTTGGACAAGATTGAAGATCTGATGGCTATGATTGATCATGGGAAATGTGATCAAGGAGATTAAGCAATTAGCTAATTATTTATAAATAGGAAACTTTTGATAAGCAATGTATGTGGGCAAGTGTATGCACAGGGATGCTACATAGTGATTACCGAGCATAGAAGCTTGAAGACCTGATTGAATAAAAAAGTGTAGAAGCCCAGTAGATGGACAAGATTAGTTCTATGTCTAGATTGTATTAAACAAATAAGAATCTGCTTTAGCATTTTAGATGTGAAGTTGCAGATAGATTTTTATTACTGTTATTTTGTGAAAGTGACAGAAAATCTCTTAACTGAGTGGACTTAACAGTCTTATTTGTAAAACCCTCTAGCAAGGTGACATTTTGATTGAGTGTTTTAAATCCTTTAACAAGGTCACTTCTAACAAGGTGAAGATCCTAACAGATCTGAGGGAAATCCCTTAATCGGGTCACATCTACCAGTGTGTTTGTAATCTTTAACAGGACTTGCTTTTAACCGAGCATACTCTAGAAGAGTATATTTCTTAGTGGGTCTGAAATCCCACAGTGGTTTTTCCCTATTTGGGTTTCCACGTTCAATCTGGTGTTATGAGGTTTATGATGTTTATATGCTTTTGAGTTTGCATGTTTAATAGTTTTGGTTATATTACTGAAGTATATGTTACTGAGGTTGAATCTAATGTTTTTATTGAGGATTAAGTTTGTATGATTCACCCCCCCCCCTCTCATCTTGTTGGCTATTGGATCTGTACTTACATTTAGTATCAGAACTATCAATTGGTATCAAAGCTTTGGACTCCGGAAGAAAAGTTTAAAGGCACTTGAGTTAAATATCCAAAGATATATAAGAGGGATGCACTGAAGCTGAACAAGTCAAGTTTCTCTACATGGCAGAAAAGAATGAAGCTACATTTATCAAGAGTTGGAGAATATGTTGTATACTATCTGGAGAATGATTTTGTTACACTGAGCACCTATCCATTGACTATGGAAGAGATAAAGGGAAAACAAGAACATATTCAAGCAATGATTGAAATAACATCTGCATTGACCGACTCAGAGTTTAATGACGTAGAAGGCTGCAATGATGCAAAGGCAATGTGGGATAAGCTCATATTAGTGTATGGAGGAGATGAACATGTTCAAAGAGAAAAAGTAGATAGTCTAAGAGGACAAATTGAATCTATGAGGATGAATGAAGGTGAGAACATAACTCAGTACAGTACAAGACTAAAGGAGATTGTCAATCAAATCAAAGGAGTAGGTGGAACTATTGAAGAAAAAGATATAACAAGTAAGTTGTTAAGAACCCTTCTACCCTCTTATGCAATCCGAGTCTCTGTAATCAATGAATTGATGTATGTACCTAATATGCCAATTTCTTTAGATGCTACTATTGGTAAGCTACATGCATTTGAGTTAAGTAACTTTGATAACAGTGGATCTTCAGTAAATAAAGTTGAAACTGCATTTAGTTCTTTTCATCTTGATGAATCTAATGATTACAATGAAAGAAAGTATAAGTACTCTAAAGGAGATCACAGTGGAGCAAGTGAAAGATTTCGTAAGAACATGGAAGAAGTACACAAACTGGATGAGGAAATCAGAAAGCAAGAAGAATTTGAAGCACTATTAGTCAAAAGGTTATCGAGAGGCAAAGGTAAGTATAAAGGAAAACTACCTTTGAAATGTTTCAATTGTGATAAGATAGGACATATGGCTTCTAACTATCTTGACAAAGATTCTACTGAAAAGAGAGATTACCGAGATAACAGACATAAAGATAATCATTGTAGAGGACACCGAGACTTCAGAAGAAGAGATAGAAAGACATGCTTAATAGCTGATGAGGAATTCAATGATGATAAATCAGATGATACTGATACAGAGAAATTAGTTTATATGGCTATCAAAGATGGATTAGATGAAGAAAGGTATGAAGAAAAATCCCTAATATCTCACATAAACACTAATGATTCTTGGATCATAGATAGTGGATGCTCACATCATATGACAGGTGATAAACACAAGTTTGTTATATTAGAAGATTATGATGGAGGCTATGTTAGATTTGGTAATGATGCACCATGTCCAGTAAGAGGTAAAGGATCTATAACACTTCTTGATAATGCAAGATGCAATGATGTTTATTGGGTTGAAGGTTTGAAATACAATTTGTTGACTGTAGCACAGCTAAACAATACAGATTACCGAATAGAATTTCAGAAAGGAATTGTCAAAGTTCATGACAAGAATGGAAAGTTATCTGCTACCGGGATAGAAACAAAAGGTAACACATTTCACCTTGACTCAACTCAGAATAAGTGTTTGTATGCAAAGATAGATGATACCTGGTTATGGCATAAAAGGTTTTGTCATTTAAATTTTGATAATCTGATCAAAATAAGTAAGAAGCACCGAGTAAGAGGTCTACCGAGTCTTGAAAAACCTAAGAATGCTATGTGCCGAGGATGCCAGATGGGTAAGATGACAAGATCAAGCTTTACGAGTAAGTCTTACACTTCTAAGGGATTTTTAGATCTAGTGCACACTGATCTTTGTGGTCCTATGAAAGTTCAAAGTTATTATTGATAACTCAATGATGAACCACTAGTACCAAACCGGTACTCAGAGGGGGGGGGGGGTGAATCAGTACAAACACAAATACAGTCCAAAATTGGTTTGACAGCAAATACTCCAAATGACTGACAAACAGGGATACTTGGTTAAAACAAAGTGCAACTGGTAACATCCAGTACACCTCAAACAATCATAAACTAGTCACTCACTAAGCTTTCCTCTTAGCTTAATACTATAGTACCACTATGCTCTCATGCATGAATAGGTAAAATAACATCAGATCTTCATAATAGTGAGTTCAATATGTTTTATAGACAGGCATAAAACATAGAACCATCATATGCTCAATAGGTAAAAGCAAAGGATCATAAGATAAAAGCATTACACATAACACACATATTTTTCACGTGGAAACCCAACTAGGAAAAACCACAATGGGGATGAATACCCACAAGTTGCTTTTGAACTCTTTTGAAGTCCGTTCTGTTAGGAGCCTTGTCTGGTTAAAGACATTACAATAGGTTCTGCTAGGAACTGATCCTGTTAGGGATCACCTGGTTAAGGGATGGCTATAATAACCAGTTAAGGGTTAAACTCGGTTAGGGTTACCTTGTTAGAGGATTTCAAGAACTCAATAGCTAAAGGATCTCCATAGCTCTATAGCTTCTCAGAACTCATTAACCTCAAGTTACCTTGTTAAGGGATTTGAATCAAGCCTGTTAAGACTACCTTGTTAAGGGATTTTACATCAAGCCCAGTTAAGGCTACCCTGTTAAGGGATTTCACAATTGTTGAAGTGGTTAAAGATCAATAGGAATTACAATGATCTAATAACAACACTTAATGCTAATGCAGATCCATTTTGGCTCCTCTTCTCCTTCTGCACATTCACTTTGCAAATATCTCTTCTCTCCTTTGGTCTAGCAAGAATCACGTATCACTTCCCTTGGATACACACTTACAACTTTTGCCAACAACTTTAGAAAGAAACACAACATCGACCTTATAGGAAACAGATAGGTCGATAGCAAAAACCCTAAACCCTAAACCTGTTAGGTTAAACAATTCAAGTGGTTCAATCCTGACCATTGAATCATACTGCATTAAATGCAACAATCTTGAATTGATCTCAAGACATTCTCCATCATCCATTATCCACCAATTTCATGGTGGCTGATAACCCATCACGCGTTATCACCGTTTGACAGACTTCGCACATTCTCAAGATAGATAGGAATAGTCTTCTTCATGCAAGATCCTTCATGAGCATAAAGCTTACATGGAAACACGATCTGTTCTCCATTATACTGCTAACTCATCACACAAATATCACCGATTGAGTCACACAGGCTTGAGGTACTCCAATCGGAAATTCGAAAGTGGAAACTACCTACCAACCAGTAGTAACACAATGCTTTCATGTGTCGGTTCCCATAACTGCATGCCAGTTCATCTTGAACACATATGCCACTTTACTTTGGCATATAAACTAGTTCATACATATGCCGATTCACACCATGTCACATATTAACATCAATGACAACATACAATATCATTATGTCTTCATGTCGGTTCACATAATGCCAACAATTATGGTGATAAATATTTCATATTATTTGTGGATGAGTATTCAAGGATGATGTTAGTAATGTTTCTAAAAGAAAAATCAGAAGCTTTTCAAATGTTTAAATGGTACAAGGCAAGAGTTGAAAATGAAACAAGAAGACAACTGAAATGTCGTAGATCAAATAGAGGAGGAGAGTTCACATCTGATGAATTCAATTTATTCTGCAATGATCATGGTATTAAAAGACAAGTCTCTGCACCGAGAACTCCACAACAAAATGGAATAGCTGAGAGAAGAAATAGATCTATTGTGGATTGTGCTAGAACACTGATGATTGAAAAGAAGGTGCCACAAACATTTTGGAGAAAAGAAATAAGCACAACAGTTTACACCTTGACCCGAGTACAATTGAAGAAAGGTACTTTGAAGACATCATATGAGATCCGGTGTGATAAGAAACCTAATGTAAGTTATTTTAAAATCTTTGGAAGTAGATGCTATGTTCACAAAGATGATAGAAATAACAAGTTTGATCAGAAAAGTGAAGAAGGAACATTTCTAGGTTATTCTTCTAGAAGCAAAGTATTTAAATGTCTGATCAAATCATCTAACAAAATAGTAGAAAGTGCAAATGTGAAAATTGATGAATTTGCAGAAAGAAATGATGAAGGGAATTCCAAGGAACCAGAAGACTAGGATGAATTTGTCTATGTTCAACTGAGAAGTCTTACCGAGAAAACTGTTGAAGAAAATGAAGAGAATATCTAGTTACCGAGTGATGAAGAAGATCATACAGAGCCTACTGAGCCTGTATTAGCCAAGTATGTCAGAAGACATCATGCACCAAGTCAGATTATAGGAGATAAGGATGATCAAGTGATGACAAGGAGCAAACTGAGACAGAACACATGTTTGATATCTGAATTTGAACCGAGAATAGTGAAAGAGGCATTTAACAATGAATATTGGATAAATACTATGATAGAAGAGATTGATCAAATCAAGAAGGATGACACATGGACACTAATCCCAAGACCGAAGGACAAAAATGTAATTAGTACAAAGTGGATTTTCAAAAACAAACTAAATGAAAAAGGAGAGTGTTGTCTTCAAAATCTGATTCCCTTTAATATCTTTAGAGTAATATGATTTAAGCTTGGTGCAGAAGAGACATCAAAGATAAGGAAATTCTCAAGACAACATATGACAAGGTTTGATTAAACCTTCTACACTTCGGGCTTCCTCGGAGCCCAGGTGGGTATACCTTTTGTGAATTAAATTCACACTTTCAAACATAAACCCACAGCAAACCAGTCCAGAAAACCAGTGGATTTATTCACCTTGAAATCAACTGAAAACAAAGGATAGAAATTGTACTTAAATTCAGCATTTTGATCAACAAATCATGCAATAAACAAATTCAATTAATACTAGTGCCTTATCCAAGGTCACAGAGTCATCTAAACTCAAATAAAACTCCTTAAACAATACATCTTTATACTTTTCGTCGACCGGGTTACCATTAATCCTTATATATGCCTGACACATACAAGAATTCAAGCATTCCAAACTAAGCTATGGTCCTCAGAATTTGAAGTTCCTCCCAAAGAAATTACTGGTATGAGTGATCTCGCGTATTTAATTTCCCTCCTAAAGAGAAAAGATAACAAGCACTTATACTAAAATTGCTTTGCAATTCCATTCAAACGGAACAACCCTGGATTATTCAGAATGAAAACAGTAAATAAAGTTATGAACGAACTTGAAGACAACACAAAGCTTTACTCAAAACCGATGGCCTGTATATTGATATTCAGTTCAAGAAAAATTAAAATAAATTATGATTCTCCATTAAACTTAGAAAAGCTCAGATAAATTTCTGCAGCGTTTTCTTACAAAATTTTGTGATCCCCTTTCCTCTAGTCCTGGTATCCATTTATAACAACATGGATGCACAAAGCTTCGGACCTTTCGAGGAGAGTTTGTTACAATTATTTCTTTTCAAAAATTAAGAGGTTACAAGTTTTCCGCAAAAAACAGTTACAAGCTCTTTTCAGCCTCTGTAGTCTGTTCAACAGGCTGTTCGGTTGCAACCTCTTCTATCTTTTCAAGGGTGCTCTCCAACTATACCGGATCATGGGTGGCATACTTAATTTCCCACTCACTATATATCTCTTCTGTCGGCCATGAAAAATTAATCACATCATCTTTAATCTTAGTCAACCTTTTCCAAGAATTTCTCAGTTTGTTGACTTCTGAATTAAGAAAACCATAATGTGATTTAATTTCCTCTATTTCCTGTATTGTCACAACAAAGAAAGAAGTATCATCAAGATCAATGATTCCTTTAACCCTTGCTGACAATTTAGCTTCTATCTTCTTAAGCCATATTTGCTTGTCTTTTAACTGATCCGGATTAACAAAAATTCCTAGAAGCAACTCAAAAACTTGATCAGTGTATTCCTTCTTACGCAAATTAACCTTTCTATCCACATTATCCACTTCTGCTACCAATTTTAATAAGACTTTAGCAACATCAGAAGTGGATTTGATAATAGGATTGGCTCTTGCTTCATCACAGGATACACACATGAATTCTATATCTTGCTCCCTAGGCCTCCATCTGTCAAAAATGGGTGTCAAAATGGCCTTATCTCTCCTCAGCTCATTCCATATCTCCATAATTTTTCCCACATTGTTGTAAAGCAATGAGGCATTTATCGTATCTGCAAAACTGGAGATTGTGGCCCTTACCTTTTCCTCATATTTCCCTACATATAAGGCCTGAGCCTGTTTCAGGTTTTCTAGTTCTCGAGGAGTAATCTCAATCATTTGAGAGCTGGAGGGTGTTGGAGATGGTGGAAATTCAATGATAGGGCTAGTAGGTGGAGGTCTTGCAGGAGAAGAGGAAATCATCAGTGTTGAAGACTCACCTTGTTGGTGCTGTCCCATCAACTGGCTTTGCAATTTAGCAATAATGCTATCTTTACCTCTCACCTCCTCCTTGGCACTATTATAGGCCTTCAAAACTGTTTCCAACTTAATTTGGAGGGCCTCCTTTTCTTTGGCTTCCTTCTCAGCCACTGCAACACTGAATTTTGTAGTTTCTAGCACAGTGCTAGTAGCCTCTACTACCCCTGTACTCTGTACTCTTTTTACCATCATTCCACCAAGGTAACTTGACCCTGAGGTGTCTTTGCCTTTCTTGCTCTCATTTCTCTTGAGAGACCACATAACTAGTGCAACATTATCCTTATTGAAGGTAACTCCTTCCATGGGTTTGGTCTCTTTTCTTACTGCATCTAACACCAAGGCATCTGCAATATCCCACTCTGGTAAGATTAGCACTCCAGCTTGTGCTACCATATCCCTTCCCTGCTTAGGGGTGATGGTTTTGAATTCCTCCATCATCTCTTGTTTTATTTCTTCCTCCACTGAGGCTGGATCTTTATTGGGTTGCTCAGCCTTTCTTGTCTCACATCTAGAATTATATCTATCTATATGCTGTTTCCAAATGAATTGCATAAATGCTTCCGATGTGACAAAGTTGTCATCAGCTAAAAAGGCACTACTTGCCTTTTTTATCTCTGGATCCCACTCTTGGCCTTTGAGTTCAGTGGAGGTAATATCCATTTCAGCATCAATGGGCTCTTCTGGCATCCCTTTCTCCACTTCATCATAGGTATATGCAATTTCCCCTAAGCTACCCAACTGCAAGAGGTGTTTAGCTGCTGCTTGTTCATCTCCTATATGGATAGGGGATTGGGATGGGGAATATAAGGGTGTATCTAATTGCACTTTCTTCACCACCCTTTGCTTCTTTGGGCTGTCCTGGATGTCGATGACACCTTGTATCTTCCTCTTTCCTTTGGATGTAGAGGGCTCTCCTGTTGTAGGCACCAACACACTGTAACCTGATTTCTTATGCAATGTGTAATCTCCAGGAGGAATTGCTTTGCTAGAAGCTGACCTTCTTAGGATCACTCTGGCCTTTTCAGGGTTGCTCTTAATCACAACTTCCCTCTTCTCCTTTAGTGTTTGCATCACATCTTCAAAGCAAACAATCAAAATTTTTATTTTTTCTTCCAATGGGAAGAAGCTAGACAATGGGTCATAGCTAGAATCAAACTGATGCACAAAATCCAAGGCTTTCTTATAAGCCACCCACTTTTCTTTCCTTAGTTCCTGCTCATCTAGATCAAATTCATTTCTGATGAAGTCTTTAGGAAATTGGAATTGATGAGGCTTACCTCTGCATGCTACCTTCTTCCTAAACACACCGTTGAAGAAGTCCTCTGGATCAGCACACCTAGACACCGCAGTGGATAAATGATAAGGTATGAGGAAATCCTCAAAGCAATTCCAGCCTCCCTTTGTTATTACGAATTGGTGGGCTATGGTAGCTGCAGAGAAAATAGTCCCTTTACCTCTGCCTGTTAACTCTGCCTCTTGTAGGGCACCAATTTGCCTAAGGATCTCTGCTATTCCCACTTTGAGAGGGACCTGGTAAGGTAACAAAAATGGAGTACCCCTGAAACCAAAAACTCTGAAAACTGTGGAGACTGGATATAAATAGATGTCGCCCCAGTTATGAACAATTTTGATGTTCTCTGCGAATTCTTTTGGCCTTATGAATTCCAGAAGAACCTTGGGGACTCTTGGGTTATCAGAGCAGAGGAGAGTCCTTATTTTGGATGAAAAATACTTATGAAACTTTAAGAAACTAGCATCCTCTCTGTCCCATGACAACACAGTACTCCATAATTGTACTGGCATTTTTTCTCCTTCCTTCTCCTTAACTAGGTCTAATCCACTGGCGAAATAATCACCACCTTTGAAGAGAAAAAGGTGCATTAAGAGTGAATACCACCTGAAAGGTCTGTCCACCTTTCCATTCTTTATCCCTATCAACCCTCCATGGATAGCATCGGCAATGAAAGAGGCATAATCAAATGTGATAGCAAGAGAAGGATTCAAAATCTGGGCAATCATTAGCAAGTAATGATTGGGCATATTTGCTTCAGCATCCTTTCCTAGAACTTGACAAAGTGCCCAATACATCCCTTTAGCCCTCAGGGTAAACATACTTAATGAGAAGGGCTCTTGCGTGTTAGGTCCCGCAACTGCTAACCCTCCTATTTTAACAAAAAGTTCCTTGAGAGGCCCATTCCTAAGATGACTCCTCTGTGCATCGTAAACTTGGGCTAATGCTGTGAAATTTATAGGTTCCAGGAAATTTGTGAAGTCATTAAGTCCAAATGGTGTCCTAAATTCTTCAGCATTAATTTCCACAAGGGTTTTCCCATTTACATCCCAGATGCATCTTGTGACTGGATCATAATTTAATGCCATTTGGGTTAACAGGTCTGTATCCATGAATACCCCTGGGACTACTAACTTCCCAACATCTAATTCCCAGATACTGTTTTGAGGAGTAGGAGAATTTGTCATTCCAAATCCAACTTTAAACAACCCCAACCCGGACAGCCCAACCTATGGGTCTCTCAGCCAATTACCTTTGTCATACAATCTTTCTCCTATCTTTAGACGGGGAGCCTTGGGCACTAACTCTTTGGCCTTTGATGCCTAATTGGTTGATAACGTCAACTGTTCTAAAAAATCATCACATACACTTCTTTCTAAATAGTTAACCTTGCCGAAAAATTCCCTTTTAGGAGCCATTTTGAAAATGCAATGAAATGAATATCACTCTTAAACAATTCCTGCAACAAAAGAATTATCTTACTTAGAACACCACACAAGAATTGCTACAAAAATATGATAGAACCTGATCTTTGCTTGAAGGAATTTTCTCTGCAACTGAACCGTCTTGCTCTGAATATGAAGAAGATAACTCTGCGTCTGCTTTTCTGCAAAATCTTTTAAAAGATATCTTCACTTTGGTAGTTAGGAAATCAAATATTTGTACTCAGGGCCTTAACTATAACATTGATTCCGCATGCTCCGGCCGTGCCTTCGAAATTGAATTCATACGGGAATTCATATTTTTTGCTCCAACGGGTCACAACATTCCTGCAAGTGTTCCATTTTTCTCTTTCGCAACTTCGCGAGGCATAACCATCGGGTAGCTTAGTCCTGCGAAATAGCACCAACCGTTCGATCAAAAGAAACTTGATCGAACATTAGATTAACTGACGGTTTCGGCCTTTTTTTGGGTCCCTCTTTTTTATTGGCTACATAATACCACGTGGCGTCAAATCATTGGCCTTGAAATTCCCTTTGCATTCTACTTGATACTGGTTGTGTGTCTCTTTTTTATACCGACGTTTCCACCTTGGTGGGCCCACACTTTCTTCTATAGTCCAGGTCATCATCATGACACGTGGACGGTTCTTGTTCATTCTCGCTATTTTGGGGGCATAAAGAGTGAGCACTTTACCTTTGCGAAATAGCACGGGCAATTGGATCATCTTGAAAGTTGATCGGCATTTAATCCTCTGAAAAGACTCTCAGGAATGGTGGGCCCACTGACTTGTCACGAACACCTAGCACCCAGTCACTGTCGGAGCTGACTTGTCACTGTGTCATTCGGCAGAAGGAAACCACGGGGGCCCCACTTTCATCTCAACAACCCTATAGTCCAGGTCATCATCATGACACGTGGACGGTTCTTGTTCATTCTCGCTATTTTGCTGGCATAAAGAGTGAGCACTTTACCCTTGCGAAATAGCACGGGCCGTTGGATCATCTCTGAAGTTGATCGGCATTTAATCCTTTGAAAAGGCTCTCAGGAATGGTGGGCCCACTGACTTGTCACGAACACCTGGCACCTAGTCACTGTCGGAGTTGACTTGTCACTCTGTCATTTTCCAGAAGGAAACCACGGGGGCCCCACTTTCGTCTCAATAGCCCTATAGTCCAGGTCATCATCATGACACGTGGTTGGTTCTTGTTCATTCTCACTATTTCGCGGGCATAAAGAGCGAGCACTTTACCCTTGTGAAATAGCGCGGGCCGTTGGATCATCTCGAAAGTTGATCGGCATTTAATCCTTTGAAAAGACTCTCAGGAATGGTGGGCCCACTAACTTGTCACGAACACCTGGCACCCAGTCACTGTCGAAGCTGACTTGTCACTCTGTCATTCGCCAAAAGGAAACCATGGGGGCCCCACTTTCGTCTCAACAGCCCTATAGTCCAGGTCATCATCATGACACGTGGACGGTTCTTGTTCATTCTCGCTATTTCGCGGGCATAAAGAGTGAGCACTTTACCCTTGCAAAATAGTGCGGGCCATTGGATCATCTCTGAAGTTGATCGGCATTTAATCCTTTGAAAAGGCTCTCAGGAATGGTGGGCCCGTTGAATCGTCAGGAACACCTGGCACCCAGTCACTGTCGGAGCTGATTTGTCACCACGTCATTTGTCAATAGGAAAACACAGGGCTTCAATAAATTGTTAACAGCTGTACCTGCCAGGTCATCTCCATCTGCGACCTGACTCACCTCTGGGGCCCACCTTTCAGCTTTTAATCCTGACCCACTGACTGTTGTGACCCGTGCCATGTGCCGCCATTTTACTCGTTGTCAACAACCAGTTGGACTATCTATGTGGCATGCCATGCGGTTTTCGCAACTTCGCGGGTTTTAAACTACGTGCAACTTCACCTAGCGAAATAGCGCGAGCCGTGGATTAATCCGCGAGATGCACACTGGTTACCTGGCTTGACAACTTTAAAAGAAAAATACACAAGACATAAATTTTTCGATTAATCAACATAATCCGCCTAGGCCAACAACAAGGGGGAACACATCCTACGACCCCACGACCCATTACTTAAGTGAATAAAGTAACGACAGATTAGAAACCAGAGGGTTTAAAACAAATAAGATAGGATCTAAAATCAAAAACCCTTAAACCTTTAAGGTCTAGAACAAAACTGAAGCACTTGGAATTACACCCTATTCGAAAATTTCAACAAACTATAGCCAATTATGGGAAAAGAAAAACTCAATTTTAATCAGTGATAACAGCGGCTCTGACTGGGGATGGTTGATTGCGAGATCAACACAAGAAAACTCAGAAACTCTAGAGAAACAGACCAAAACATAGACCAAAACCAGAAAAGTAGGAAAGAAAACAAAATATGTACAAACAAAAGACCTACCATGCATGGACATTAAGAGAAATAATGCTTCAAGAATTGTCCATGCATTGGAAATTCCTGCATCTCATCATCCATATTTTTCAAGAAATATGAATCCTTACCATTTAAGTCACAGACCACAAAAGGGCCAATCCATAGTGATTCAAATTTTTTATGCTTTCCTTTATCCTGTCCTTTTGCATTCCACTAAAGAACCATGTCATCAATTTGAAACTTCCTTAGTGATGTCCTTTTATCAAAAAGATACTTTTACTGCAACTGGATCTTCTGATTTTTCTTATGGGCAGAAGTCCTAAGCTCCTCCATTTCTACAATTTGGATCATTCGGTTTTCCATTGGTGCAGATACCTCCATGTCCTCATTCTGCAAAAACTTATACACTGGAAGTAGGTTATTTACCGGCAACCTGGCTTGGGTACCATAAACCAACTCAAAAGGTGACATTCCAATGGATTTTTTAACTATTATTCTATCTGCCCACAGAGTTAACTTCAACTTTTGATCCCAAGATCTTCTATTCTCCTCTAGGATTTTCTTGATGATATTCAACAGGCTTTTATTGCTAGATTCTGCTTGTCCATTCCCCTGAGGCTGATAAGGTGATGAGTATGACATAAGTATACCGTGACTATTGCAAAAACCTACAAATTCTTCTGATCTAAAACACATAGCATTATCCATTACCAATTTTGCAGGTGTTCCAAATCTAGTCACAATATTATCAATCAAGAAATCAATGACAATTTTACTAGTAGCTCTTCTTGTAGGGATGGCTTCTATCCATTTGGTGAAATAATCAGTGGCCACTATGATCCACCCATGGCCTCTCCCTGACTTCTCAACAATTTCTCCAATGAAATCAATGCCCCACTGGATAAAAGGAGCTTCTACTGAGACTGGATTTAGGGGTAAGGCTCCTTCATACTTAAGCTTGGAGGAGAATCTTTGACATGGATCACATCTTCGAACATATGCGTGGGTATCTTTAAATAAAGTGGGCCAATAATACCTAGCCCGTATTATCTTACTAGTAGTAGTCTTAGCAGAATAGTGACCTTCACACACTCCATCATGCATTTCAATCAACACCTGTTTAGCTTGAAATTCATCCAAACACATTAGTAACTCTCCATCTCTTTTTCTCCAGAAAAGATCACCCTGAATGAGCACATATTTTTGAGACCTGGGTTTCAAAGTTCTTTTCTGATTGTATGTCATTTCTTCTGGGAATATGTCACCTCTCAACACTTGGATTATCTCTGTGTACCAGGGTTGCCTCTCAATACTAGTGACCAAAACATCTCTAACCTCAACATTGTGTATTTCTACATTCATGAGATTTGACTCCGTCATAAGCTTAGCCAAGCCTAAACCTCTCACCAATTTAGTGATCTTTATCTCCAAGTTGAACTCCTGAATTCTATTAATCCATCTGCATCTCTTCCCAGTAACCTCAGACTGAGACAAAATATCTTTAACTGCAGCGTGTGGGACACAGGCAATAATGTTTGCATTAACTAAATATGGCCTAAAAGCCTTAACGGCCTTAACTAGGGCATAAGCTTGTTTCTCCATGGTTTCATATTTTAGTTCTACTGCTTGCAAAGATTTACTGTAGAAGGCTATGGGATGTTCATATCCTTCATTGTCCTTTTGTAATAGTACTACAGCCAGCGTGTGATATGAAGCAAAAGAAAACAGAGAAAAAGGCTTACTATAATCAGGGGATTTCAACACTGGTGCCTCTTGGATTGCCTTCTTAATCTCATCAAAAGCTTTTGAAGCTTCTTGATCCCAATGAAACTTTGTGTCCTTCTTAAGCAATTTGACAATAGGCTTCACTATCTCTGCAAAGTTTGCAATGAATCTCCTGACAAAATTTACTTTACCTAAAAAGGATTGGATACCTTTCACATTTTTAGGTTCAAACACCCTATTGATTGCTTCAACTCTCTCAGGGTCTATTCTTACCCCTTCCTTGGAAACTATGTGTCCCAATAACTTTCCTTCAGTGACCCCAAAATGACATTTCTTGGGATTCAGTGACACACCAAATTCCAGGGCTTTATCAAACACCTTCTCTAGATGTCCACAATGATCATCAGCTTTCTTTGAGAAACAAGTTAGATCATCTTGGTAAACCACCATAATAATATTTATGAATTCTTTAAAAGCCACATCCATAGCTCTCTGAAATGTAGCTCCTGCATTTTTTAATCCGAATGACATTCTCACATATACATAGGTTCCCCATGGAGTAGTGAAAGCTATTTTAAACTGTTCAAACTCCTTTACCAACACTTGATTGTATCCTGAGAAACCATCCATCATGGATAAAAGATCACAACCTATCACTCTTTGTAGCATTGCTTCCATATTTGGACATGAGTAATTATCCTTTAGGGAAGCAACATTCAGATTCCTAAAATCTACACACAATCTGATGTCTCCATTCTTCTTCCTTACTAGGACCAAATTGGAGACCCATGAAGAATGCCTTATTGGTTTGATAATCCCCCCTTCTCTCAATTTGGTCAACTCTTGTTGCATTTTAGTTTCTAATAAGGGGTTGATAGGTCTCTGTTTTTGTCTGAAAGGCTTAGCATCTAGAAGTAAAGGAACTTCATGTTGAAAAAGATCTTGTCTATACGCCTTTAGGTCTTCGTAAGACCAAGCAAAGACATGCTTATACCTTTTCAATAAATTGATAAGGTTAGTCCTAACATGAGGGGGTAATTTCTTTCTGATATATACTAGCTTAGGAAATGATTCCGTCCCCAGGTTTACCTCCTCTAACTCTTCTAACTTGGTGGTAGATTGCTGGTGTAAATGACTATCATTATAACTAAACATGCTCTCCAGCTCCACCAATCCTTTAGGTATCTCATTGGTCTCCAACTGGACAACATCATTTCCAAATACTATCTCTCTATTATCTACCACTTCCACCAATGCATTGCAATCAATCTTTTGTCCATCATAATCATCAACACATTGGATAAACCTAAGAATGTCTTCATCATCAGCAAAAACTTGCCAATTGTACACATTATCAGGGATAGCAGGCCTAGATTTTATTTCCACAGTGGAAATACCGGTTAGTGTTGCATCATCATTTTTCAAAGCAACATTAGCTAGGAAATCTGCCATAATATTTTTGGTTCGCTCTATCCAATTAATAGAAAATGCATCAAAATGCTCAATGACATCCCAAACATCATGCTTATATTGCTTCAATCTATCATTCTTGGATGCATATTTAGATCTCACCTGAGAGACAACCAACTCTGAATCCCCCATTACCTTCAATAGTTGAATTCCATGCTTTTTTGCAACCTCAAGTCCCAGTAACAGGGCTTCATACTCTGTAGTATTATTTGTGCACTGGAATGCTAATAAGAATGAGTATTTAAAAGTTATACCTGACGGGGACACAAAAAGAACACCTGCTCCAGATCCTTCTTTGGAGCAAGCTCCATCAAAATACATCTGCCATAACCCATACTGCTGTGCTTGTAACTCGACTACAATGGGGTCAGTATTCTTCAATTGAGGTGAGATTGCTTGAAGTCTGAAGTTATCTAAATCTACATCAATCATACAATTAAGCATACTAGGGTCCACATTTTCAATTACTTTAGGAGCTCGTGGCTCTCTGTATAGTTTGACTTGGTTGCCACCAATAGGGATAGTAGCATAAGATAAGTCCAGTTGGACATTTCCCCCTACTGCTGCAGCCCACTGCCTGGACAGTAACATACCATAATGGGGTTTAGTATCAGTAACAATAACATCCATTTTGTAAGTGGCTTCAGGAAATGCTGCTATTTTTACTTCTACATCTCTCATTGTACCTATCACAGGCACTTCTCTGTTATCCATGGCATAACATTTCCCATACACAGTGGTTACTGATAACCCTAATTCTTTCATAACACCATAGGGCATTACATTAGCAGCAGCTCCTGGTCTATCATGAAGTTTTTAATCAACTGGTTATTGACTAACAAAGTAACATAAAAGGGATCTACCTGAGAAGGCTCCTGAGTGATAGTGGTTCCAACATAAACTTCTGGGGTTTGGAACTCTTAATCCTTTCCAACTTTAGCCAAACCAGTGGGTAATACTGTGTCACTATCAGATATACTAGAGAATAAAGACAAAGCTGCATCCTTATGTTCTTTAATCTTTAGCAATTCTATTAATGGAATAGTGACTTTCATTTGAGTTAAAGCTTGAGCCATATCAAATGTAGAATTATTACATTTTCAGTATTAACCTTAACCTTTTCTGTTTTGAATTGGCTTACCTTTTTCACTGTCTCTGCTCTTGGTACATCACCAACATTTTTGTCATCTATGCCTTTAGGTAAATCTTTAACTGGTTCATCTTTTTCTTGACTGAATTTGGGAATAGTAGAAGCACTGCTTGATGCCCCCTTTTTTGTGACTTCTTTTACAAACATAGACTTTGGCTCACCCTAATCAGTATCTCTCTTGGTGCTTCTCATATTATAGTTGTGTTTTGCTTTGGCAATTGCAGCCTTAGTGAGATTTCTAACTTCTTCCTCACTAGGCCTCCTAAGATGAACTTCTTCATCTTCAATTGTTACCACATTCAATGTAGGATGCCAACCTAAGACTAACTGTCCTTGCACTAACCTTTCACTATCCAGCACATCACTGTATTCACTTTGCATAGATTCCTCATCAGTTTCTACAACAATTTCAAACATATTAATGTTAGGCTCTGCTTCTGGTCTCATAGATTCTTCCAAAGCTTGAGCCACTGCACACTAATGAGGAGAATGTGGTCTGTCACAAGCAATACACCAAGGAGTATTTTCTATATTGTTAACAGTTTTCCCCTTCAAAGGATCCGGTGTGTCTTGACTTTGGGCAATTTTGGGCTTCTCAATTTGAGGTTTACCATCCTTCCAATTTGTATTATATGGCATATCATGTAATCTAGGAGGTCTATCTTGCCAGTTATAATGGGGCTTATCATTTTTGCTAACCTTGGCAGTCAAATCTTTCATAGCAGTAACCAGTTTCTCCATTTTATCATCCTCTTTAGCAACTTTGTTAGGTTGCTGTTTGGTTTCATGCCATAATCTACCATCTGTCCTTCTTCCTAATTTTCCAGATGCTTTTCTATTGCTTTCTACATTTATAGCAATTCTAAAAGCATCCCTCAAGTTATGAAGATTTTTATCTCTCAAAATATAAGCCATTTTAGAATCAAATGCATTGTAGTATGTATTAAGACACATGTTATCATCTAGCCTCATCACTTGATACAACCTGTGCATAGCTTTCTAGAATCTGGCATTGAAATCAGTGACTATTTCATTTTCAGATTTTCTAATATTATTGAACTCATTTAGCATGAAACTTACATTAGTCTTGTCACCATACTGTTCTTGAAAACAATTTTTAAAATCATCCCATGAACCTATGCTATTTACTGGAAGACCTCTATACCAATCTCTTGCATCATCAACCAGAGATTGAACAAACAGCGTCATAATAACATCTTCATCTGCTATCTCATAATCATTTATTAAATCCCCAAAAGATTTCAGATGTTCCTCAGCACTAATTGCATTGTTCCCAGCAAACTTATGGAGTCTGTCTCTTAGCTCAGTAGGAACATGATTTGGATATCCTGGGATCCCATCAAAAAACAATTGCCTATATTGTTCTAGATTGATTGGCCTTCTTTGAAAAGGGGCAATAGCACTATTACTTCCCATGGTCATTTTAGCTTTTGGGATTGGAAATTAAGGTGCTTGGGTGTACTGTTTATTCGAGGGTATTTGACTTACTGAGGCAATATTAGCATGCACTGTAGATTGAGTATTGACCTGAGGAATGGAAATGTGTTGGGGATTAGGCTTGCTAAGATCTTCAGATGGGAATGTAATAGGGGGAGCCTTTAAATAATTAATCTTTCTTTTAACTTCCTGATTCGCTGCTTCCAACTCAGCCTTTTCCAGTTCCATTTGGAGGTCTTCCTTTTCTTTCCTCATCCTTTCCATCTCTCTTTCATGTGCTAGAATCCTATGAGAAATCCCTTCTGCAGTTTTAGATTCTACTTCATCCTCTACCCATTTCTGTTTTCCTTTATCTAAATTAGCTTTAGGAAGCTGGGAGTCATTAAGCACTTCCCTAATTGGCTGGGCTATTGACTTACAAGCTTGTCTAGTTTTAGGGATTAGGATTTCCCTAATCATAGGGCCTTCCTCATCACTTTTTTCTTTTTCCTTAGCAAGCATTTCAAGATCAGCTATCTGTCTAAGAAGCCTATCTCTTTCCACCAATTTGGCTTTAATTTCCTTCTCCTTATTTGCCTCCTTTTGGGCTCTTAAGGAAATTAAATGATGGACTCTTTTATTCAAATCCTCGATCTCTTGAGACATCTTCTCTTCATCAGGGAAGTTTTCTTCAGAGTCAGATGCATTAATTTGATCTATGTCGATTAGACTAATGTTCCCATCTATTGTCCTAGGAACTGAGTGCCTAATTGCATTTGAACTAGTTCTATCTTTTGCAGAAACACTAGCATGAGATAGATCTTGATTTAAAATAGGTGCATCATCAATATTTCCAAATAATCCAGAATGAAAGCCTAAAATATCATGCTCCAAATCTCTAGAAGATGAATTAGACTTTGCATAGATAGGTCGATCAAGTATCTTACCAGTATTATTGCTTTTCTGCACCCACACAGCATTTGATGGCTCATGCAACACAGATCTCTTTTGACCTCTTCGTGACTGTTCTGGCAAACCTTCTTGCAAGGTTTCACAAGGATGTTTCCTCATGAATGATCTCGTGTTCTTGTTTCCTTGCATCTCGCTTGTCTTCTTTTTAGAAAAATTTGTATCTCACAAGGACTGGTTCAATAGTAACAGAGTCGCCACCCACAAAACTATGGGAACAATGAAAACAAAAAGTCTTACCCACAAACACAACAAATTTCTTTACAAATCTTGGCACAGATCAGTATTTGTATCTTTGTTATAACTCTCCCTAGCAGAGTCGCCACTTTTGTTGTCTTCAAAATCTGATTCCCTTTAATATCCTTAGAGTAATATGATTTGAGCTTGGTGTAGAAGAGACATCAAAGATAAGGAAATTCTCAAGACAACATATGACAAGGTTTGATTAAACCTTCTACACTTCGGGCTTCCTCGGAGCCCAGGTGGGTATACCTTTTGTGAATTAAATTCACACTTTCAAACATAAACCCACAGCAAACCAGTCCAGAAAACCAGTGGATTTATTCACCTTGAAATCAACTGAAAACAAAGGATAGAAATTGTACTTAAATTCAGCATTTTGATCAACAAAGCATGCAATAAACAACTTCAATTAATACCAGTGCCTTATCCAAGGTCACAGAGTCATCTAAACTCAAATAAAACTCCTTAAACAATACATCTTTATACTTCCCGTCGGCCTGGTTACCATTAATCCTTATATATGTCTAACACATACAAGAATTCAAGCATTTCAAACTAAGCTATGGTCCTCAGACTTCGAAGTTCCTCTCAAAGAAATTACTGGTATGAGTGATCTCGCATATTTAATTTCCCTCCTAAAGAGAAAAGCTAACAAGCACTTATACTAAAATTGCTTTGCAATTCCATTCAAATGGAACAACCCTGGATTATTCAGAATGAAAACAGTAAATAAAGCTATGAACGAACTTGAAGACAACACAAAGCTTTACTCAAAACCGATGGCCTGTATATTGATATTCAGTTCAAGAAAAATTACAATAAATTATGATTCTCCATTAAACTTAGAAAAGCTCAGATAAATTTCTGTAGCGTTTTCTTACAAAATTTTGTGATCCCCTTTCCTCTAGTCCTGGTATCCATTTATAACAACATGGATGCACAAAGCTTCAGACCTTTCGAGAAGAGTTTGTTACAATTATTTCTTTTCAAAAATTAAGAGGTTACAAGTTTTCCGCAAAAAACAGTTACAAGCTCTTTTCAGCCTCTGCAGTCTGTTCAACAGGCTATTCGGTTGCAACCTCTTCTGTCTTTTCAAGGGTGCTCTCCAACTGTTCCGGATCATGGGTGGCATACTTAATTTCCCACTCACTATATATCTCTTCTGTCGGCCATGAAAAATTAATCACATCATCTTTAATCTTAGTCAACCTTTTCCAAGAATTTCTCAGTTTGTTGACTTCTGAATTAAGAAAACCATAATGTGATTTAATTTTTTCTATTTCCTATATTGTCACAACAAAGAAAGAAGTATCATCAAGATCAATGATTCCTTTAACCCTTGTTGAAAATTTAGCTTCTATCTCCTTAAGCCATATTTGCTTGTCTTTTAACTGATCCGGATTAACAAAAATTCCTGGGAGCAACTCAAAAACTTGATCAGTGTATTCCTTCTTACACAAATTAACCTTTCTATCCACATTATCCACTTCTGCTGCCAATTTTAATAAGACTTTAGCGACATCAGAAGTGGATCTGATAATAGGATTGGCTCTTGCTTCATCACAGGATACACACATGAATTCTAGATCTTGCTCCCTAGGCCTCCATCTGTCAAAAATGGGTGTCAAAATGGCCTTATCTCTCCTCAACTCATTCCATATCTCCATAATTTTTCCCACATTGTTGTAAAGCAATGAGGCATTTATCGTATCTGCAAAACTGGAGATTGTGGCCCTTACCTTTTCCTCATATTTCCCTACATATAAGGCCTGAGCCTGTTTCAGGTTTTCTAGTTCTCGAGGAGTAATCTCAATCATTTGAGAGCTGGAGGGTGTTGGAGATGGTGGAAATTCAATGATAGGGCTAGTAGGTGGAGGTCTTGCAGGAGAAGAGGAAATCATCAGTGTTGAAGACTCACCTTGTTGGTGCTGTCCCATCAACTGGCTTTGCAATTTAGCAATAATGCTATCTTTACCTCTCACCTCCTCCTTGGCACTATTATAGGCCTTCAAAACTGTTTCCAACTTAATTTGGAGGGCCTCCTTTTCTTTGGCTTCCTTCTCAGCCACTGCAACACTGAATTTTGCAGTTTCTAGCACAGTGCTAGTAGCCTCTACTACCCCTATACTCTGTACTCTTTTTACCATCATTCCACCAAGGTAACTTGACCCTGAGGTGTCTTTGCCTTTCTTGCTCTCATTTCTCTTGAGAGACCACATAACTAGTGCAACATTATCCTTATTGAAGGTAACTCCTTGCATGGGTTTGGTCTCTTTTCTTACTGCATCTAACACCAAGGCATCTGCAATATCCCACTCTGGTAAGATTAGCACTCCAGCTTGTGCTACCATATCCCTTCCCTGCTTAGGGGTGATGGTTTTGAATTCCTCCATCATCTCTTGTTTTATTTCTTCCTCCACTGAGGCTAGATCTTTATTGGGCTGCTCAGCCTTTCTTGTCTCACATCTAGAATTATATCTATCTATATGCTGTTTCCAAATGAATTGCATAAATGCTTCCGATGTGACAAAGTTGTCATCAGCTAAAAAGGCACTACTTGCCTTTTTTATCTCTGGATCCCACTCTTGGCCTTTGAGTTCAGTGGAGGTAATATCCATTTCAGCATCAATGGGCTCTTCTGGCATCCCTTTCTCCACTTCATCATAGGTATATGCAATTTCCCCTAAGCTACCCAACTGCAAGAGGTGTTCAGCTGCTGCTTGGTCATCTCCTATATGGATAGGGGATTGGGATGGGGAATATAAGGGTGTATCTAATTGCACTTTCTTCACCACCCTTTGCTTCTTTGGGCTGTCCTGGATGTCGATGACACCTTGTATCTTCCTCTTTCCTTTGGATGTAGAGGGCTCTCCTGTTGTAGGCACCAACACACTGTAACCTGATTTCTTATGCAATGTGTAATCTCCAGGAATTGCTTTGCTAGAAGCTGACCTTCTTAGGATCACTCTGGCCTTTTCAGGGTTGCTCTTAATCACAACTTCCCTCTTCTCCTTTAGTGTTTGCATCACATCTTCAAAGCAAACAATGAAAAAATTTATTTTTTCTTCCAATGGGAAGAAGCTAGACAATGGGTCATAGCTAGCATCAAACTGATGCACAAAATCCAAGGCTTTCTTATAAGCCACCCACTTTTCTTTCCTTAGTTCCTTCTCATCTAGATCAAATTCATTTCTGATGAGGTCTTCAGGAAATTGGAATTGATGAGGCTTACCTCTGCATGCTACCTTCTTCCTAAACACACCGTTGAAGAAGTCCTCTGGATCAGCACACCTGGACACTGCAGTGGATAAATGATAAGGTTTGAGGAAATCCTCAAAGCAATTCTAGCCTCCCTTTGTTATTACAAATTGGTGGGCTATGGTAGCTGCAGGGAAAATAGTCCCTTTACCTCTGCCTGTTAACTCTGCCTCTTGTAGGCCACCAATTTGCCTAAGGATCTCCGCTATTCCCACTTTGAGAGGGACCTGGTAAGGTAACAAAAATGGAGTACCCTTGAAACCAAAAACTCTGAAAACTGTGGAGACTAGATATAAATAGATGTCGCCCCAGTTATGAACAATTTTGATGTTCTCTGCGAATTCTTTTGGCCTTATGAATTCCAGAAGAACCTTGGGGACTCTTGGGTTATCAGAGCAGAGGAGAGTCCTTATTTTGGATACAAAATACTTATCAAACTTTAAGAAACTAGCATCCTCTCTGTCCCATGACAACACAGTACTCCATAATTGTACTGACATTTTTTCTCCTTCCTTCTCCTTAACTAGGTCTAATCCACTGGCGAAATAATCACCACCTTTGAAGAGAAAAAGGTGCATTAAGAGTGAATACCACCTGAAAGGTCTGTCCACCTTTCCATTCTTTATCCCTATCAACCCTCCATGGATAGCATCGGCAATGAAAGAGGCATAATCAAATATGATAGCAAGAAAAGGATTCAAAATCTGGGCAATCATTAGCAAGTAATGATTGGGCATATTTGCTTCAACATCCTCTCCTAGAACTTGACAAAGTGCCCAATACATCCCTTTAGCCCTCAGGGTAAACATACTTAATGAGAAGGGCTCTTGCATGTTAGGTCCCACAACTGCTAACCCTCCTATTTTCACAAAAAGTTCCTTGAGAGGCCCATTCCTAAGATGACTCCTCTGTGCACCGTAAACTTGGGCTAATGCTGTGAAATTTATAGGTTCTAGGAAATTTGTGAAGTCATTAAGTCCAAATGCTGTCCTAATTCTTCAGCATTAATTTCCACAAGGGTTTTCTGTAGTACCCCTACCTCACTCGTGGTATTAATATCGGGCTAACGTTTTCATTAAATTTTATATATGTATGCATGTATGATCCTTGGTTGCAGGAAATTTCAGGTGCAATGCCGCTTGAGTGCGAAGTTCTTCTTCACTCGGATTGCAGGTTTGAGTGTACCTCTTTTAATCCTTAGAGTTGGATTAGGTGGTCGTAAGACCCTAGTTGACCTTAGTCATGCTCCAATGAGCATCGCCAGTCGTCGTCAGGTAATCCCTTTTTGTTTGGGTTTGCGAGTCGTCTGTTTGGTTGACCTTCTCGTTTTGCGTGCTTGGTGTGTTTGGTTAAATTGGTTAATTAGCCCTTAGTAATTATCTTGGTTAAATATGTATTTGTGCGTTAGAGATTTATGGATTAAATTAATCAAGAATTCGTTATGCGATTTTCGTTGTTAATGAATTTGCTCGTTTTTAATTGGGAGTAAATTCGATCAAATGACTGTTTTCGAATATTAAATGCATTTTATATATGCTGCTGAAAAAGAAAGTTTGGTATTTAGTCGCAATAGACGTAATTGTATTCTGTTGGATTTTGGAATTTGAAAGGTTTAATTGAATTAAAGGAAGAAATCATTTTTTGAATTAAAGCAAGTTAAATTGTTGTTATAGTTGAAAAGAATTAAATTTTGTGAATTATTTTTAAATAAGAAATTTTATTCCAAAAATGGAATTTTTTGGGTCAACTCTTCCATATAACCCAAATTTGGGGAAAATGGGAGAGGATGGACAAATTTGGAAAATCTTTGGTTGGAGAGAATTTTGGGGAAGGAATGTTGCTGGATCTGGCAGGTGGGCTCTCCTTCAGCCATTCCAGGATTGCGTATTAAGGTAGGATTCTGAGTTGTTTTTTTTCTTGTTGCCAAATCCAATCTTTGATTGCTTTCAGTTATAATTTGGATTGTGGGGTTAAATCCATGCTTTAGTTGTGTTCTTCAAGAAGATCTTATGGCTGTTTCATTGTGTTAAATGGACCCTTTTTGGTTAAAACGGGTCTTGATGGATATGGTATGGGTTTTGAAATAACCTCTGGTATGATCGAATTGAAATATGGAATTCGAACCCATTTATTGTTATTCTGGTTTTAACAAATAAAACGAACTGTGTGTAAAAAATAAATTTATACATTTTTTTTGTGCTGGGCATTTTTGGTCGTGTTTAAACCTGTGCGTGGTGGTTTTGACCATGGGAACGGACTGTGCGTGTTTTAATCAAAATGTTACTATATAAAAAAAACATAATTGTTTGCCCCCCCTGTGCGTTGTTTCTTTTGTTATGAAACCGAACTGGGTGGAGGTTTTGTTTTAGCAAGCTGTGTTTGGGGTTGGAGGTGGGGAGCGGAGCTCCACCCGCTCCTCCTCCCCTCTCCCCCGCACGTCCCCCTTGCCGCTCCCCCCGTTCCCTTGCCCTTCTCGCAGACCGTGGTGCCTGCGGCTCACGGCGGTGGCCGCAGGGCGCCGCGGCACCTACAGGCACCACCGCGAGCACCGCCGCCCCTCTTCCCTCGGCTAGGGTTAGGGCACGGCCGCCTCACCTTCCCTGTTTTTTTTTAATGCATTTTTTTCATTTAAAGCAAGTTTTTAAAATAGTTTTTTTTATGTGTTTTTTTTTATCACTCAAAAAAATGCATATGATTTAATATCATGTTAATGAAAGTTAATTTTAATGCTCAGTTTAAATTGCTCTTAGTTATGATTAAGAGGCAATATCTTGCTAAATGTAAATTTGGATATTAATTAATTCTCTAATGGAATTTATAAGTTAGTGATTATCCAATTTCATTTCACGACTTTTGTACCCTTTCTAATTAAGTTCTACAACCGTGAATTTTTGCAATTGAAAAGTAAGTGAAATATTTATCGTAGAAATTGAAACGATATGCTTGGAAATGATTATCTCCATTTAGATTCTCTTTCTATATTTTTATATTCTGTGATCCATATTATGCATCTAGGATTGAAATTATGAATCTGTAGAGATTGAGTTCGAACCAGTATGTTAATGATGTTTGTTGGAGATTAAATATCTTATTTTAGTTGATTGATGGTTGTCTGAATTTTATTAATATGAAATTGGTTTAAAAACTCTTTATGGCTTTATATGTCTGTTCGATGCCTTGAACCTTCAAGAGTTAGAAAACCAAGACCAACTTATTCCTAGTTGAGGTAGATAACTATAATCTGTTATAGATCTTGTAGAGAACTTGATCGTCTTGTAATGATTAAATCAATTTGAGAAGTTATTGCCTTTCTGATTATTGCCTTGCGAGTTTTATTGCTGTGTTCGCTTTTAATTATGAAATGGCAAGAGTGCTTTGTTTGATAGGACCCTGTCGTATGGATTGACTTGGGGTACCTGTTTCAGTCCTCGATTCCGAGTTGACTGTTGTATGGTGGTGGTGTCGTTGTTGATCATATCCTCCTGGTGTGTGAGTCGAATGCTGATTGTGGTTGACCATTGTTGGTCGGGTCTCTAGTTAGAGTACCGTCAGTAGGTGATTACCCTTGAGTCGTGTTTGACCTGATGATTGTCTCTCCCTTCTTGAACTCCGTTCGTCTGACCGTGTGTATTCCTTGGTTTGAGTTCGTCCAAGTATAGTCTAGTGTCGTATGGGAAAGTGGCTTTCGATTGGGGGCCGCACCCAAAGTGGCTGCTGGGTAACCCGTCAAAAGTGAGTCTAATAAGTGATAACCTAACAGTAGAGTAGAATGTAATCTCTAATAAGATAATGTGCCTCACACATGGGACGAGTGCTATCATAGATTCGACATGCTGTGAGAAGGCCTGAAATGGCAAACCATCTTCCTTGTCATCACGAGAGGATGTGTGGGTCCACATGAGGCTTGGATGGGCCGGAAGCTCGGATTAGGTTGCCAGGGTGACCCAGTGTATGGGGCCGGGACCTATGAAGACTTGCCATGGTAACCATACCAGGTTGTGTGATGACACTTGTCCCTACGTTCGCTAGTGTGTTGTCGTTTTGTCCTGTTTTGAGTACCCTTGTGAGTCATCCTTTTTGTCTCTGCCCTTGTGAGTGTCGGTTTCATGTTAGACCTTGGGTGGTGATGGCTCAGTTTTATGGATGCTCTTCTGGACTTATGTTTTTAGCTTTGATTATGTTCAGCTAGATCCTGTTCTTTCAAGGATCATTCATGTATTAATTGACCGGTGCGGTCGTTTGTATATTGTTTATGTATCGCCTTGATGGCTGGATTGTATAGTGTAACCTCTTGTACTCTTAACTTTATTAATTATCAGAGGGGTCTTGCAGTTGCGCAGACCCGGAGATGTAGCCCTTTAGGGGTGAACTCCGAGATCATTATGGTGTTATGTGATGCATTCTCTTATGTTTCCTTTATTCAGCTTTATCATGTATGTTTAGCTTATGTTAGAATGGTAAGGTGGATAATTGGAAATTAACTATAAATGTTTATATTCAGTTCTTTCTTGAATGCCATGTAAATCGAATGCATAAGTGGTTTAGATGAGTTTATCGTAGATGCTAGTATGCAATCGTCTTTTGAAATGCAATAGGTTAGAATATGAAAGAATGTAACTTAGAGTAATGAATTATACTCAGTTGTTGTTAAGGAATTTAAATATGCTTGGAAAGATCTCTTATGTTATGATGAAATCCTAGTGTATTAGAATGTTAGATGTATGGTTTGTAATTTTAAATGAAAAGATTGAATAAGGATTATGAATGGATCTTAATGGATGAATCCTTGTCGTGATTTATATTTCCGTCCTTTGAAAGAAATTGTCCTGATTAAGAATTATCTCATTATTAAGATAATCAGTTATTGGATTAATTGTGATAATTAAGTAATCTCGTTGGAAAACTCTTTAGGAGTTAGTTGTTGATGTCTTCCGCTATGTAATCTGAATCTTTGATATCTAGTTGCATCTTATGTGTTGTAACTTTTAAAAAAAAAAATTTGCACTCTATTCTTGTATTATGGCTTAATCCCTTCGGGGTTTCCTGGCGGGGCATTACATTTGGTATCAGAGCCCATGTTGCAAACATTGGGATCTCTGGTGTCGCGTGTGCCCTCTATTTGTGTGAGGTGTATCGACCTTATGTGTATGCTTGTCCTCCTTTTGCATGTGAGTGATTGAGCAGACCTTAGCTTGTGTGGAACGTGTGTGTTCACACCTTGTTTTCACCTTCTTGATGTTGGTGTTTGAGTGCTTATTTGTGCATTGTTGCTTATTGATGTCTTGGTCTACGATTACTCTTATCTTGAAAGAGGGTCGTATGTACCTTCCCTTATTGAGCGTTGTACTCTTTAGACTAACCCATTTGGATTGGTCCGTGCTTGTCTTGAATCTGAAAGTGCGAATTATGTTTGTTTAAAGATTTTGATCTAGCTTAGTGTTGTCCACTTGAAGGACTAATATGGCAATTATTGAATGCTTATTTTATAGAAAATTAAATGATTATCACCATTTCTCTCTTTCTTTCTGGAAATTAAAATGATTAAGATATGTGTAATTATCTTTGATTTGAGTTTCTGGTTTGCAAGAGAAAGGGTGTGACTTCTTGAACCCTTGAGTGATCCTTATGTCGCTTATGTTATTAGATCATTAAAGGGCTATGGGTTTAAAAATTTATTTTGGTTTTTGGGAGAAAACTGTTGTGTACGTTTAAAAGAATTCTCCATGTGTATGTTGTAGGAGTAGCATGATTAAATTCTACCTTAGTAAGGTGCATTAATATGCGAATAGTTGAATTATGTGAAACTGGTTGGTTAGTAGAAGTATTAAAAAGAGCATGTTATTGTAACTTTGAGAGAATATTAATGTGTTTTCCGAAAGATTGTCTTATTTGTCTCATTAACCAGTTTGATTGAAGATTTATTTAGCAAATGCTCCATTGAACTCGCTTTTGGGTATGTGTAATTACCTTAATGTGTTTAGAAAGTGCGGATGAAAAGCTTGTTTGATGTGCATGCAATAATATGTGTTATTTGGAGTAATAGCTCTTTGCTTATCTTGATCGTAATGTGATCTTTTCTAATAGGTTGCAAATTATGACATGTGTCTATATTGTATTATTTTTGTGAGTGTTCTTATGAGGTCTTGCATTATCAAAAAGATTGCTTCTCTTGATCTCTGTTTGGTTTGGAAAACTAGAACCTCCTGTGCAACCGTAATTATTGGAAATGTTTTTGTTCGGTTGATTGTCATCCTTCTAAACGGTAGCGAAATGAAAACCGTGTATTTAATGATAGGCTTATAGTGAGAAATTTTATAATATAGCGTGATCTGTTGATCTTGCATTTTTGTAAGAAATAGTTTGGTTATCAAACTCTCTTTCCCTTCTCTTTGCCTAATCATAAGAATTTTAGAAATGGTATTAAAAGATGCATTGATTTAAATAGAATGCTTATAAAACATGGGAAATTGTGTGTTTGCTTTTTGACTTCATAGCGATAGATGAAAGTCTTAAGCTTTAGAAATGAATTTGCTTTGCTAGTAATTTAATTATGAATGCTTAGTAAGATTCGAGAGAGCTATAGGAATGATGTTATTTCCTTATGTAATTGTGAATTGTTAATAATTTCAGTACTTGAATCTAGAGTAAACTTGATTCAGTTATTTATGTAGAAAGCATAATTGAAATCTTCTTTGAATAGATGTTAGCGTACTGAAAAGTATTCCCCGTAAATGTGACTAAACCAATGCTGGTGTATTTGTGTGTATTGTAAGAAACCAGTGCTTATTATATGTGCCCATAGATTGGTGAAGTAATCAACCATGGAGGATATGTTGCTTATGAGTATGGGAAACCATACTGTTTATGTAATGTTGCTTATTTGTTTCCCTGCTGAGTACCAAACCTCGGGTTGTGGGTAACTCAGTATGTTAAGGGGTAGTATTCGAAGTGACCGTTCCTTGAATAGTATGGATTGGCATACGAGTAATGTCGACGCGAAGCGACTTTAGCTTCTCTACTTCGAGGAATGATATAGTTGTACTACTAAACTGTATCAAGGTGTACTCAATACTTTCCCTTTGAACCTATTTATAGGTTTATGTGTGACAGCCTATTCCTCTTCCTTAATTGAGCAGTTTGGATGGTGATTCTTGTGTATAGTGATGGTATGATTTGGAGGATCCTTTGCCTTGTCTTCATGAAAGGTAGGTTTATTCACATGTGCTGCCAGTTAGTATGTGTTGGTGGGCATGTGGGTGGACCATAGTCATGTATACCTCTGACTTACGGCGAGTATCCTTCTAGTTACGTCGCTATGCGGGATGTGGCCTGCGCGTGCTTTTTCCGCGAGGTGCACTACCATGCGGGATACGTCCATTGTGTGTTTTCTCCACTTGGGGTATTGCCATGCCACATGACGACGTGATGCGGGGTGATGTCGAGGTGCACACCGCCATGCCATGTGGATAGTGTGACTATGTCGCACCACATGATGAGCTACTGCAATAGCTAGTCAGTTGTTCCTTCCTTCCTCGTTGGTGGCTAGATGCTAGTCACACAGTGCTGTTATGTGCAGTTGTGATATTCTTTATATTTCTTTGGGGATCAGCAATTTATTTTACCTTGACTTTGAAGGTTTGGCCACGATCTTGTGATCTTTTGCACTTTGATTTGGTGTTGAAATTCTGGATTATTTTCTTACCTTATTGTTGGAATTGATGATTTATTATCTTTATTCATCTGTACTTTGGTGGCTAAAATGGTTTATCATTATTGTTTTCGGATGCTGGTCTTGTGTCGAAATGTGAAATTCCTCTCCAAGGACGTATGATACAGAATTGGTAGAGTGTGTGCGAGGAAGTTGATATAGGGAACCGTGAGGATAGGGGGTATGTGAGGCTGTGATGCAGCTAGTACCCACTACCTACCTATGTGTGGTGACTATCTCTTGGAGGCTAACCACCTTGTTCAACAAGGGATATTCACAAAGGTCTTGTATGGAAGGTAGCACCGCTATGGTGTGCCTAGCACCATCGAGCTCTTGAGTGAGATATTGGATATTTATGATCATATTGTTGTTATGAGATCAGGCATAGAGATGCTGATCGTGCATGTTATCCTTGACCGAGCATTAGACATGCTCACATGTGGCCTTTTATGTTATGCATTCCAGTTATGTGGATGGTTATTGCTTGTATCATGGAGTAAATTGTGTTAACTTGTCACTATGTTATGGGACATAGTCTTTAGAAAGGTGTTCTTATGCCTGGCAAGTGTAAACAATTGAGTTATTATGTTGCTCTTATTTCATGAAAGTTAATTGGCTGTAGAAATTGATATTTTGAGCTAGTTCTATGTTATTAATTTTACGATAAAGATGGATTGGTAAAGGAAATCGATCTTGATGGCATGTTTTCCTGTCATTTTTGGTCAATGATCATGGTAATCGTTGTTTACCTCCTTGTAATGCTTTAATTTGGTGTAATGAAAGGAAGAAATTCTTGTTCCTCTGCTATGATTGTGGATAATTCCTAGAATATTTTAAGGAATGTATGGTTTTAGTTGTATCTCGCCAATGGATTATGGCGTTTGTAAAAGAGTTAGCAAAAAAATATTTCATTTATTTATGGAAGGATTTCTATGTGCAATTTGATCTTTGTTGAATGAGTTTCAGGGCTGATGCGTACGACAGGTTCTCCATCTAGCCTTACGACTTCCAGGAGTAAGTCGGAACCTAGGGGGGGAGAATGTAGTACCCCTACGCTAGTCTATTTCTAACCTTGGTTTAATCTTGATTAGTTTATCGTAATATTATGATTATAGTCAGATGTTGATTTAACGCATAGCTATTGATGTGGTTTTCTCACTAGTTGTATGCAAGTTGTTAGTGTACCTATCTCGTGGTATTAATATTGGGCTAACGTTTTCATTAAATTTTATATATGTATGCATGTATGATCCTTGGTTGCAGGAAATTTCAGGTGCAATGCCGCTTGAGTGGGAAGTTCTTCTTCACTCGGATTGCAGGTTTGAGTGTACCTCTTTTAATCCTTAGAGTTGGATTAGGTGGTCGTAAGACCCTAGTTGACCTTAGTCATGCTCCAATGAGCATCGCCAGTCGTCGTCAGGTAATCCCTTTTTGTTTGGGTTTGCGAGTCGTCTGTTTGGTTGACCTTCTCGTTTTGCGTGCTTGGTGTGTTTGGTTAAATTGGTTAATTAGCCCTTAGTAATTATCTTGGTTAAATATGTATTTGTGCGTTAGAGATTTATGGATTAAATTAATCGAGAATTCGTTATGCGATTTTCGTTGTTAATGAATTTGCTCATTTTTAATTGGGAGTAAATTCGATCAAATGACTGTTTTCGAATATTAAATGCATTTTATATATGCTGCTGAAAAAGAAAGTTTGGTATTTAGTCGCAATAGACGTAATTGTATTCTGTTGGATTTTGGAATTTGAAAGGTTTAATTGAATTAAAGGAAGAAATCATTTTTTGAATTAAAGCAAGTTAAATTGTTGTTATAGTTGAAAAGAATTAAATTTTGTGAATTATTTTTAAATAAGAAATTTTATTCCAAAAATGGAATTTTTTGGGTCAACTCTTCCATATAACCCAAATTTGGGGAAAATGGGAGAGGATGGACAAATTTGGAAAATCTTTGGTTGGAGAGAATTTTGGGGAAGGAATGATGCTGGATCTGGCAAGTGGGCTCTCCTTCAGCCATTCCAGGATTGCGTATTAAGGTAGGATTCTGAGTTGTTTTTTTTCTTGTTGCCAAATCCAATCTTTGATTGCTTTCAGTTTTAATTTGGATTGTGGGGTTAAATCCATGCTTTAGTTGTGTTCTTCAAGAAGATGTTATGGCTGTTTCATTGTGTTAAATGGATCCTTTTTGGTTAAAACGGGTCTTGATGGATATGGTATGGGTTTTGAAATAACCTCTGGTATGATCGAATTGAAATATGGAATTCGAACCCATTTATTGTTATTCTGGTTTTAACAAATAAAACGAACTGTGTGTAAAAAATAAATTTATACATTTTTTTTGTGCTGGGTGTTTTTGGTCGTGTTTAAACCCGTGCGTGGTGGTTTTGACCATGGGAACGGACTGTGCGTGTTTTAATCAAAATGTTATTATGTAAAAAAAACATAATTGTTTGCCCCCCCCTGTGCGTTGTTTCTTTTGTTATGAAACTAAACTGGGCGGAGGTTTTGTTTTAGCGAGCTGTGTTTGGGGTTGGAGGCGGGGAGCGGAGCTCCACCCGCTCCTCCTCCCCTCTCCCCCGCACGTCCCCCTTGCCGCTCCCCCCATTCCCTTGCCCTTCTCGTAGACCGTGGTGCCTGCGGCTCACGGCGGTGGCCGCAGGGCGCCGCGGCACCTGCGGGCACCACCGCGAGCGCCGCCGCCCCTCTTCCCTCGGCTAGGGTTAGGGCACGGCCGCCTCGCCTTCCCTATTTTTTTTGAATGCGTTTTTTTCGTTTAAAGCAAGTTTTTAAAATAGTTTTTTTTATGTGTTTTTTTTTATCACTCAAAAAAATGCATATGATTTAATATCATGTTAATGAAAGTTAATTTTAATGCTATGTTTAAATTGCTCTTAGTTATGATTAAGAGGCAATATCTTGCTAAATGTAAATTTGGATATTAATTAATTCTCTAATGGAATTTATAAGTTAGTGATTATCCAATTTCATTTCACGACTTTTGTACCCTTTCTAATTAAGTTCTACAACCGTGAATTTTTGCAATTGAAAAGTAAGCGAAATATTTATCGTAGAAATTGAAACGATATGCTTGGAAATGATTATCTCCATTTAGATTCTCTTTCTATATTTTTATATTCTGTGATCCGTATTATGCATCTAGGATTGAAATTATGAATCTGTAGAGATTGAGTTCGAACCAGTATGTTAATGATGTTTGTTGGAGATTAAATATCTTATTTTAGTTGATTGATGGTTGTCTGAATTTTATTAATATGAAATTGGTTTTAAAACTCTTTATGGCTTTATATGTCTGTTCGATGCCTTGAACCTTCAAGAGTTAGAAAACCAAGACCAACTTATTCCTGGTTGAGGTAGATAACTGTAATCTGTTATAGATCTTGTAAAGAACTTGATCGTCTTGTAATGATTAAATCAATTTGAGAAGATATTGCCTTTCTGATTATTGCCTTGCGAGTTTTATTGCTGTGTTCGCTTTTAATTATGAAATGGCAAGAGTGCTTTGTTTGATAGGACCCTGTCGTATGGATTGACTTGGGGTACCTGTTTCAGTCCTCGATTCCGAGTTGACTGTTGTATGGTGGTGGTGTCGTTGTTGATCATATCCTCTTGGTGTGTGAGTCGAATGCTGATTGTGGTTGACCGTTGTTGGTTGGGTCTCTAGTTAGAGTACCGTCAGTAGGTGATTACCCTTGAGTCGTGTTTGACTTGATGATTGTCTCTCCCTTCTTGAACTCCGTTCGTCTGACCGTGTGTATTCCTTGGTTTGAGTTCGTCCAAGTATAGTCTAGTGTCGTATGGGAAAGTGGCTTTCGATTGGGGGCCGCGCCCAAAGTGGCTGCTGGGTAACCCGTCGAAAGTGAGTCTAATAAGTGATAACCTAACAGTAGAGTAGAATGTAATCTCTAATAAGATTATGTGCCTCACACATGGGACGAGTGCTATCATAGATTCGACATGCTGTGAGAAGGCCTGAAATGGCAAACCATCTTCCTTGTCATCACGAGAGGATGTGTGGGTCCACATGAGGCTTGGATGGGCCGGAAGCTCGAATTAGGTTGCCAGGGTGACCCAGTGTATGGGGCCAGGACCTATGAAGACTTGCCATGGTAACCATACCAGGTTGTGTGATGACACTTGTCCCTGCGTTCGCTAGTGTGTTGTCGTTTTGTCCTGTTTTGAGTACCCTTGTGAGTCGTCCTTTTTGTCTCTGCCCTTGTGAGTGTCGGTTTCATGTTAGACCTTGGGTGGTGATGGCTCAGTTTTATGGATGCTCTTATGGACTTATGTTTTTAGCTTTGATTATGTTCAGCTAGATCCTGTTCTTTCAAGGATCGTTCATGTATTAATTGACCGGTGCGGTCGTTTGTATATTGTTTATGTATCGCCTTGATGGCTGGATTATATAGTGTAACCTCTTGTACTCTTAACTTTATTAATTATCAGAGGGGTCTTGCAGTTGCGCAGACCTGGAGATGTAGCCCTTTAGGGGTGAACTCCGAGATCATAATGGTGTTATGTGATGCATTCTCTTATGTTTCCTTTATTCAGCTTTATCATGTATGTTTAGCTTATGTTAGAATGGTAAGGTGGATAATTGGAAATTAACTATAAATGTTTATATTCAGTTCTTTCTTGAATGCCATGTTGATCGAATGCGTAAGTGGTTTAGATGAGTTTATCGTAGATGCTAGTATTCAATCGTCTTTTGAAATGCAATAGGTTAGAATATGAAAGAATGTAACTTAGAGTAATGAATTATACTCAGTTGTTGTTAAGGAATTTTAATATGCTTGAAAGATCTCTTATGTTATGATGAAATCCTAGTGTATTAGAATGTTAGATGTATGGTTTGTAATTTTAAATGAAAATATTGAATAAGGATTATGAATGGATCTTAATGGATGAATCCTTGTCGTGATTTATATTTCCATCCTTTGAAAGAAATTGTCCTGATTAAGAATTATCTCATTATTAAGATAATCAGTTATTGGATTAATTGTGATAATTAAGTAATCTCGTTGGAAAACTCTTTAGGAGTTAGTTGTTGATGTCTTCCGCTATGTAATCTGAATCTTTGATATCTAGTTGCATCTTATGTGTTGTAACTTTAAAAAAAAAAAATTTGCACTCTATTCTTGTATTATGGCTTAATCCCTTCGGGGTTTCCTGGCGGGGCATTAAATTTTCCCATTTACATCTCGGATGCATCTTGTGACTGGATCATAATTTAATGCCATTTGGGTTAACAGGTCTGTATCCATGAATACCCCTGGGACTACTAACTTCCCAACATCTAATTCCCAGATACTGTTTTGAGGAGCAGGAGAATTTCTCATTCCAAATCCAACTTTAAACAACCCCAACCCAGACAGCCCAACCTGTGGGTCTCTCAGCCAATTACCTTTGTCATACAATCCTTCTCCTATCTTCAGACGGGGAGCCCTGGGCACTAACTCTTTGGCCTTTGATGCCTGATTGGTTGGTAACGTCAACTGTTCTAAAAAATCATCACATACACTTCTTTCTAAATAGTTAACCTTTCCGGAAAATTCCCTTTTAGGAGCCATTTTGAAAATGCAATGAAATGAATATCACTCTTAAACAATTCCTGCAACAAAAGAATTATCTTACTTAGAACACCACACAAGAATTGCTACAAAAATATTATAGAACCTGATCTTTGCTTGAAGGAATTTTCTCTGCAACTAAACCGTCTTGCTCTGAATATGAAGAAGATAACTCTGCGTCTACTCTTCTGCAAAATCTTTTAAAAGATATCTTCACTTTGGTAGTTAGGAAATCAAATATTTGTACTCAGGGCCTTAACTATAACATTGATTCCGCATGCTCCGGCCGTCCTTTCGAAATTGAATTCATACGAGAATTCGTATTTTTCGCTCCAACGGGTCACAACATTCCTGCAAGTGTTCCATTTTTCTCTTTCACAACTTCGCGAGGCATAACCATCGGGCAACTTAGTCCTGCGAAATAGCACCAACCGTTCGATCAAAAGAAACTTGATCGAACATTAGATTAACTGACGGTTTCAGCCTTTTTCTTGATCCCGCTTTTTTATTGGCTGCATAATACCACGTGGCGTTGAATCATTGGCCTTGAAATTCCCTTTGCATTCTACTTGATACTGGTTGTGTGTCTCTTTTTTATACCGACGTTTCCACCTTGGCGGGCCCACACTTTCTTCTATAGTCTAGGTCATCATCATAACACGTGGACGGTTCTTGTTCATTCTCGCTATTTCACGGGCATAAAGAGTGAGCACTTTACCTTTGCGAAATAGCGCGGGCCGTTGGATCATCTCTGAAGTTGATCGGCATTTAATCCTTTGAAAAGACTCTCAGGAATGGTGGGCCCGCTGACTTGTCACAAACACCTGGCACCTAGTCACTATCGGAGCTGACTTGTCGCTTTGTCATTTTCCAGAAGGAAACCACGGGGGCCCCACTTTCATCTCAACAGCCCTATAGTCCAGGTCATCATCATGACACATGGACGGTTCTTGTTCATTCTCGCTATTTCACGGGCATAAAGAGTGAGCACTTTACCCTTGCGAAATAGCGCGGGCCGTTGGGTCATCTCTAAAGTTGATCAGCATTTAATCCTTTGAAAGGACTCTTAGGAATGGTGGGCCCGCTAACTTGTCACGAACACCTAGCACCCAGTCACTGTCGGAGCTGACTTGTCACTCTATCATTCGCCAGAAGGAAACCACGGGGGCACCACTTTCGTCTCAATAGCCCTATAGTCCAGGTCATCATCATGACACGTAGATGGTTCTTGTTCATTCTCGGTATTTCGGGGGCATAAAGAGTGAGCACTTTACCCTTGCGAAATAGCGCGGGCCGTTGGATCATCTCTGAAGTTGATCGGCATTTAATCCTTTGAAAAGGCTCTCAGGAATGGTGGGCCCGCTGACTCGTCACGAACACCTGGCACCCAGTCACTGTCGAAGCTGATTTATCACCACGTCATTTGTCAATAGGAAAACACAGGGCTTCAATAAATTGTTAACAGCTGTACCTGCCAGGTCATCTCCATCTGTGACCTGACTCACCTCCGGGGCCCACCTTTCAGCTTTTAATCCTGACTTGCTGACTGTTGTGACCCATGCCATGTGCCGCCATTTTACTCACTGTCAACAACTAGTTGGACTATCTATGTGGCATGCCATGTGGTTTTTGCAACTTCGCGGGTTTTAAACTACGCGCAACTTCACCTAGCGAAATAGCGCGAGTCGTGGATTAATCCGCGAGATGCGCACTGGTTACCGGGCCCGACAACTTTAGAAGAAAAATACACAAGGCATAAATTTTTCGATTAATCAACATAATCCGCCTAGGCCAACAACAAGGGGGAACACATCCTACGACCCCATGACCCATCACTTAAGTGAATAAAGTAACGACAGATTAGAAACTAGAGGGTTTAAAACAAATAAGATAGGATCTAAAATCAAAAACCCTTAAACCTTTAAGGTCTAGAACAAAACTGAAGCACTTGGAACTACACCCTATTCGAAAATTTCAACAAACTATAGCCAATTATGGGAAAAGAAAAACCCAATTTTAATCAGTGATAACAGAGAGGTGATTCGAAACAAAGCAAGACTAGTCTGCAAAGGTTATGCTCAAGAAGAAGGAATTGATTATGGTGAAACTTTTGCACCTATTGCTAGACTTGAAGGAGTAAGAACATTGTTGGCATATGTTTCTTTCAAGAATTTCAAGGTATATCAAATGGATGTCAAATCTGCATTTCTGAATGGAATATTAGAAGAAGAAGTTTTTATTGAACAACCTAAAGGATTTGTTGAAGACAATAATAAAGATTAGGTATGTAAATTGAACAAAGCTTTATATGGTTTGAAACAAGCACCTAGAGCATGGTATGAAAGATTGGACTCTTATTTGATTAAGATTGGTATTATAAGCACAAGTGAGAACAACAATATGTACATGAAGAATATGAAAATGGAATACTGATCTCAGCCATATTTGTTGATGATATTATCTTTTGTGGAAATGACTCTTTATGCAAGACTTTTGAAATAAAATGAGCAAAGAATTTGAGATGTCATTAATCGGTGAGATAAAGTATTTTATAGGTTTACAGATACTACAAATGAAAAATGAGATTTTCATTACTCAATCCAAGTACATAAAGGAAATCTTGAAGAAATTTGGAATGGAAGATTCAAAACTAGTAAGTACTCCTATGACTACCAACTGTAAATTATCAAAGAATGATAAATCTACATCTGTTGATGAGACACTTTACCAATCCATGATTGGAAAGCTACAATATGTTGTTCATAGCAGACCATACATAGCACATGCAGTAGGTATAGTTGCAAGATTCTCTGCAGATCCTAAGGAAACACACATGACAGCAATCAAAAGAATTTTTAGATACTTGAAAGGCACTGAGGATTATGGCTTAGTATATCAGAAAGGAAATGATTTTGACTTAAAAGTTTATACTGATGCTGATTGGGCAGGTAACATTGATGACAGAAAAAGCACAAGTGGAGGAGCTTTCTTTTTAGGAGAAAGACTAGTGAGTTGGCTTAGCAAGAAACAAGGATGTGTTTCACAGTCAATAGCAGAAGCTCAATACGTTGCTGCAGCAATTAATTGTACCAACATTGCATGGATCAAACAACTGTTGGAAGGTATAAATGAGAAATTTATCGAGCCAGTAACTATATTCTGTGATAATACTAGTGCCATTAATATTTCAAAAAAATTTGTTATGCACTCTTAGACAAAACACATCTCTATCAAATATCATTATCTTAGAGAAGAAGCTCAAGAGAAGAAAGTGGTGCTGGAATATGTTAGCACAAAGGAACAAATAGTAGATATCTTCACCAAACCACTACCAAGGGATAGTTTTGAATATCTCAAAAGTAAGTTAGGGGTCCTACCCCTATCTTCTACTCACTGACCGAGTTCAGTGAAAGTATAAATGTGATGACTCTATCGAATATCTTTTAGGAGTTGATGTTGATTTACACACTTTAGGATGTTTTCGAAAGGTGTTCAGGAAATAGTACAGGGAACAGGAATTGAAGACAAAATGCTCTGACCGTGACTTAGTTGATACACAATAGCAGGAATTCACTCCGTACAGGAAGAAATTATGTTTTAGTTCTTTACTTTTTGGCATTGTTGTCAAAGGGGGAGAAGACTACTATAAAGGGGAGAAGACTGAAGAAAAGAGGAGAAGTCTAATGTATGGGGAAGAGCATTTCAGCATTTCAGAATCACAACAATCTGATTCTTTTAATGACAAATCAATTGGTTTTGCCATCAATGCCAAAGGGGGAGATTGTTGGCAATATAGCATTATAACGGACAATGAAAGATTGTTGGCATTTCAATAAGGATATTGAGAAGGTTGTTGATGATTATGGATATAACTGATTAAGGATGTTTACTGTCTTGATATTATTATTTTGTCATTGATGTCAAGAAATTGATTTTCTAATTTAGTATGATGTTTCCATATCTTGAGAAGTATGATTTGAAGAATATAAAGATGTCGGTAAAAGACATAGGAAAGAATATAATGAATAAGGGGACGAATAAGGTATTCAATGGGCAACTATTACTGAGTTAGACAATGATGAGATCATGATGTTTAGATTGTTTTAACATCATACATATGTTGTAAATTGTAAGGTTAATACTATACGATGTTACCAAGCAAAGAACCTAGTCGGTAAACCCTAAGGTTATCGCTATCGGTTAATGAAGGCGGAATGTCTACCGAGTGAAGTTTAGTATTCACTGAGTTGTTACCAAGTTGTTCTGAGTTTTAACCGAGCTGTAACAAAATGCATTAAATGTTTACATGCATTATTTAATGAAGGAAGTTGATTAGATGGAACTGATTAAATGATTGGTGAGCCGTGCATGAAGATTGTTAATGAATCTAAGGCAAAGGAAAGTTAGCATGAAGATCTACAGCCCAGATTGAACCGCAATACCCTAGCACAAGTTCCAAGAAATGTATGCAAGTTCCTAGGTGGGGTAAAACATTTTTAGATTGAAAGATGCATTGAACCTGGACAAGATTGAGGATCTGATGGCTATGATTGATCATGGGAGATGTGAACAAGGAGATTAAGAGGTTAGCTAATTGTTTATAAATAGGAAGCTATTCATAAGCAATGTATGCAGGCAAGTGTATGCATAGGGATGCTACATAGTGATTACCAAGCACAGAAGCTTGAAGACCTGTTTGAATAACAGAGTGTAGAAGCCCACCAAATGGACAAGATTAGTTCTATGTCTAGATTGTATTGAACAAATAAGAATTTGCTTTAGCATTTTAGATGTGAAGTTGCAGATAGATTTTTATTACTGTTATTTTGTGAAAGTGACAGAAAATTTCTTAATCGAGTGGAATTAACAGTCTTATTTGTAAAACCCTCTAGCAAGGTGACATTCTGATTGAGTGTTTGAAATCCTTTAACAAGGTCACTTCTAATAAGGTGAAGATCCTAACAGATATGAGGGAAATCCCTTAACTGGGTCACATCTAGCAATGTGTTTGTAATCTTTAACGGGATTTGCTTTTAACCAAGCATACTCTAGAAGAGTATATTTCTTAGTGGGTCTGAAATACCACAGTGGTTTTTCCCTATTTGGGTTTCCACGTTAAATCTAGTGTTATGAGGTTTATGATGTTTATATGCTTTTGAATTTGCATGTTTAACAGTTTTGGTTATATTACTAGAGTATATGTTACTGAGGTTGAATCTGATGTTTTTATTGAGGATTAAGTTTGTATGTTTCACCCCCCCTCTCATCTTGTTGGCTATTGGATCTGTACTTACATTTAGTATCAGAACTATCAACACAATCAATGAACTGGAGACCATACTCAATGCACCAACATGTAGATCCAAGGAGAAATGCAAGAGCTGATCATGCGGGATTCGCCAGAGTTAGCAGCATGAAAGGAAGATCCCTAGTGAGGTAGTCATTTGCAGGACCAAGACAATCTAACTAGTATGCTCCAAACTTTCATGGTTATTATCACTAGTGTAATAAGTTTGGTCATAGAATGACAGACTATAGGAAAATGAATGTAAACCCCAGTTATGAGAGTAGAAACTCATTTTCTACATTACAAGGTATAAATCTCACTTGTTATAATTGCAATGAGTTTGGTCATAAGAGTTATGAGTGTAGGAGAAATGTGCAGATATCCTACAAAAATGATTTGGACACATATTTCAATGCTAATGTAAAATATTACCAGTGTCAAAATTTTGGTCACATAGCAAGGCATTGTAAGATGACAACTGATAAGCAAAAGAAAACAGTACCAGATTAGAAGATAGAGTCTAAATTGGAACACAAAATGATAAAAGAGGAGAAGAAATAAGAGAAAGAGTTTTGGATAGAGAAGGAGAAGAATAAGATAGTGTCAAGTGTAGCATGCTCAAATACACCATTGCTAAATAGGAAATAAGGACGATCACAAATCCTTAACTATCTAAGAAATTCAAACATAAAATCAATGGAATAAATGCAAAATGGAATTAAATTAAGCAATATGAAACTCCCTATTATGCATCGTGGCTTCCATTGTCCTTCTTCTCTCTGTGGTATGATGGCCCTCAAATATTGCGCTGGCAACCTACAGTTGACACAAAGATTCGAAGCTCATGATCTAGAGGAATTGTGAGGATTGAATGCTCAATTTATACATTTTTGGAGAATATTGATTGAAAGGTGGAAAAGATTGATCAAGAGGTAGAACTCAGGCAAGCTCACATGCTGATTGATAGTTGAACTGCTAACTTGGAGGTGAAACGGAATAGATTGAATAGATTAATTGAGTCAATTGATTGAGAAAAAGCTAACTGAAAGAAGAAAAAGAATGATTGGATGAAATAAAGAAGATGACAAAGAGAACTAGAAGATGAAAATAGAGACAGGAGAGATAAATGATTTAATTAATTAATTTAGCATGTGCTTGCACTTTAACTTAGATTTTCAATTTAATTTTTGCATGATATTTATTCAAATAATTGAATTCATTTAATTCAATTTAGTATTTGAATATATTTAGAACTTGACTTTGATTTTCAATTTGATTTTTGAAATCATGCACATGTATTTGAATTTGGAAGAAATTAGAAGAATTTGAAATTAAATGAAATTATAAGAATTAATTAGTTAATTAAATAATTTAAAGAAACTATTTAATTATTTAGAAATTGAATTTAATTAAATAATAAAGACTATTTAATTTAAAGGATTAAATCATAATTAATTAAATAATAAATATTTAATTAATATTTATAAAATGATTAAAATGATTAAATAATGATAGAATAGGAAATATAATAATTAGTAAGATGATGAAGAAATATGAAATTAGAAGAATAAGATTAATTAACTTAATTAAATAATTAAAAAATTATTTAATCAATTAGAGGAATAATTAGTACATGATCAATGAGACATTTTTAGGTGTCTACATTTGCCCCTCTTTGAGACAATGTCAGAATGATATTGTTTCAAAGAAAATAAAAAATTCTTCCCCAGTATGCCTCGGTGATACTTAGGGTGTAATGCCCCATCGACAAATTGTTTGTGCATTAAAGACATGAATGATCTCTTGAAAAAAGAAGAATGTGAGATGAAAGATAGAAGAATGGTTAGTTGATTAAAGATAGAGATAGGTGATGTGAAGATGATATTGAAATAGAATATGAGAGAATGAACCTTAGAATGAAATAGAATAATGTTAGATGATAGAAAATGATTTAGAAAGAGATGATGAGAGAAGAATAAACAAACTAGCAATAAGCAAATGAGATGAGAATGAGAATGATTGAATCATGAACCTGTGTCATTTATTTTTTGCACAATATATATATTCATCACTGAGCCTTATTATTGAACAATGAAGCTTAGCACATTAGGGTATAAGGAACCAAGATGTAAAGATATCTCATTGTAGAAACAAACACGTAGTACAAATGAGTGAAACCCTCCATTCTAGTTGTAGTGTCAGGGGTCGAGGTATGTCGGATAGTCACAAGCATAACTATCCTTGACTTTTGCATAGGATATTTTCCAAATGAATGCACCAACACAGACAACCACTAGAACTATTACCCCAAAACTTCATTGGTCCACACCACAAATAACAAACAAAGAAAAAGATAATGCTCATCCTGGCTCCTCTAGTCACTTGTGGACATCCTTGAGTAGCATAGGAACATAATCCTTCGCCAAATGATAAAAGATAAAGACTGGCTCGAACAAAATTCAATAGCTATACTAACCTTGTGCCTTTAGTCTTAGTTGCTTGATATGATGGTTGATAATGTCTGATCTCAGAAAATTGCCGGCCCTGTTTAAGACTGACCTATCTGATTTCGAGTGGATCCTCTTCTGTTTAAGACAAGATAATGATCATTTTGATATGGATATGATACGATTGATAAGACTGTTTGATCAGTTGATTGCAGATATTTGACTGGATAGTCATATCCTTTATTGACCTTGTGCAAAGTGTTTCTTGGATATCTGCTAGGGTATTTGTTTCTTGTGAGATATTTTATTGCAAGTTTTTATGATTGATTGATTTTTTATTTTTAGTTCTTTTCCAAGAGATTTTTTGATGTTTTTTGATTATGTAGATCGATATTTGAATGTTTTTTATTGATTTTTTTCAGGATATTTTGTAGATGTTTTTGGTTGATTTTTTCAAGACATTATATGGATGTTTTTTGTTGATTTTTTGGTTTTCACTATTTTTGGATTTTAAGTTTTTCAATGTTTTTGGATTTTAAGGTTTTCAATGTTTTTGGATTTTTAATTTTTTCAGTTATGCCCCCATTGTACAAACCTGTATGACATGATTTGCATAATGCATGTGGAGACAATGAATTTTTGACATGGCCTATGTTAATGCAATATGCATGATGAAGATGTATTTCCTAGTCGAAAAAGGTTGACTATGTTTGTTGTATCATTTGTAATACACCAATTGAAATGGAGGTGCAAAACATTTCATAGATAAGCAGTCAATCGATCCTTAAGGTCCTTTGGAACATTCAACTCAACACACTCAGTGACTAGGATTTACAAATGGAGACGCAGAAAACTTCCCCATTGGTTCTTGAAACTTTGATCTTCTTTTGCCCATGTGTGTGCAAATGAGTTAATTCATGCTCTTGTGTTCATTAAAGATCCTTAGCATCCTATATGAATCGCTACTTGGATTATCCTAACTTCAAAAGCATCCCGAATAGAGCCTCGCTGTCAGCAAGCCTTGAGAGCTCCAATGAGGTTATAGGCTGTAATTTCTCAAATATTGCTCCATTGCCAGTAGGCGTCCATAGCCCTGATGGAGTTACTTGCATGTTCCCATAGTCAAGCTTTTTATCGCATTTGTATACATGATATTTCAATTATATATCATTTCTCTTTTTCCTTGAGATGGATATTTGGCATTGTTTGCATTTCAATAGAAGCAAATTGTTGATATTCATTAAGGATATTGACAAGGTTGTTGAAGATTATTTCATATAACTAAAAAATGATGATAACTATCTTTATAGCATTATTTTGTCATTGATGTCAAGAAATTGATTTTCTGTTTCAGTATGATGTTGCCATATCTTAAGGAGATTGATTTGAAGAGAATTAAGATGTCGGTAAAAGACACAAAAAGAATGTGATAAGAAAGGGGAGAAATAAGATATTCAATAGGCAACTATTACCGAGTTAGACAATGATGAGATCATGATGTTTATATTGTTTTGATATCCTACAAATGTTGTTGATTGTAAGGTTAATACTATACTATGTTACCGAGAAAAGAACCTAGTCGGTAAACCCTAAGGTTATCGATATCGGTTAATGAAGGAGGAATGTCTAACAAGTAAAGTTTAGTATTGACTGAGTTGCAACTAAGTTATGATAGATCGCATTGGATTGATAAAAGTATTATTTAATGAAGGACAATGATGAGCTGAAGATGTATAAATGATTGGTATGTCATGCATGAAGTTTGTTAAGGATCTATGGCAATGGAAGATCAGCAGGAAGATCTACAGTGCAGATTGAACTGCAATAACCTTGTGCAAGTTCCAAGAAAGGAATGCAAGTCCCAAGGCAAGGTAAAATGTTTTCAGATCAAAAGATGCATTGAATCTAGTCAAGATTGAAGATATGATGACTAAGATTGATCATGGGAAATGTGATCAAGGAGATTCCGCGGTTAGCAAATTGTTTATAAATAAGAAATTATTGATGAACAATGTATGCGGGCAAGTATAAGCACAGGGATCCTACATAGTGATTACCGAGCACAGAAGCTTGGAGACCTGTTTGAATAACAGAGTAGGGAGCCCATCAGAGGGACAAGATAAGTCCTATAAAAAGATTGTTTTGAGCAAATAAGAATCTAGTTTAGCATTTTAGATGTGAAGTTGCAGATATATTTATTACTGTTATTTTGTAAGTGACAGAAAATCTCTTAATTGAGTGGACTTAACAGTCTTATTTGTAAACCCTCTAGCAAGGTAACATTCTAAATGAGTGTTTGAAACCCTTTGACAAGGTCACTTCTAACAAAGTGAAGATCCTAACAGATTTGAGGGAAATCCCTTAACCAGGTCACATCTAGCAATGTGTTTGTAATATTTAACAGAATTTGCTTTTAACCGAGCATACTGTAGAAGAGTATATTTCTTAGTGGGTCTGAAATCCCATAGTGGTTTTTCCCTATTTGGGTTTCCACATTAAATATGGTGTTATATGTGTTATGATGATTATGTGTTTATGAGTTTGCATGTTTAGCTGTTTTTGGTTATATTGCTGAAGTATAAGTTACCAAGGTTGAATCTATTAATTTTATGGAAGATTAAGTTTTTGTGATTCACCCCCCCCCCCCTCTCATCTTGCTAGCTATTGGCATGAGAACTTTACAATTGGTATCAGAGCTTTGGACTCTGGGAGAAAATTTTAAAGGTACTTGAGGAAAAGATCGGAAGATGTATAAAAGGGATGCACCAAAGCTAAACAAGTCAAATTTCTCCACATGGCAGAATAGGATGAAGTTGCATTTATCAGGAATTGGAGAATATGCAATATATTATTTGGAGAATGATTACATACCACCAAACACCAACTCGATGACCTTGGAAGAGATAAAGGCAAAGCAAGAACATATTCAAGCTATGATTGAAATAACATCAGCATTGACCAACTCAGATTTTAATGATTTAGAAGGATGCAATGATGCAAAAGCAATGTGGACCAAGCTCATATCTGTGTATGGTGATGATGACCATGTTCAAAGAGAAAAAGTAGATAGTCTAAGAGGACAAATAGAATCCATGAGAATGAATGAAGGTGAGAACATAACCCAATACAGTACAAGGTTAAAGGAGATTGTCAATCAAATTAAAGGAGCGGGAGGAACTATTGAACAAAAGGATGTAACAAGTAAGTTGTTGAGAACCCTTCTACTTGCTTATGCCATTCGAGTCTCTACAATCAATGAACTAAGGTTTGTACCAACATGCTAGTTTCTTTGGATGATACTATTGGTAAGCTACATGCATTTGAGTTAAGTAATTTTGATAACAGTGGGTCTTCGGTAAATAAAGTAGAATCTGCATTCAGTTCTTTTCATATTGGTGAATTTGATGATTACGATTATAGAATGAGTAAGTACTCTGAAGGGAATCACAGTGGAGCAAGTGAAAGATTTTGAAAGAACATGGAAGAAGTGCACAAACTATATGAGGAAATCAAGAAGAAAGAAGAGTTTGAAGCATTATTAGCCAGAAGGTTACCAAGAGGAAAAGGTAAGTATAAAGGAAAGCTACCTTTAAAATGTTTCAATTGTGATAAAATAGGACATATGGCTTCTAACTGTCCTGACAAAGAATTTAGTGAAAAGAGAGAATACTGAGATAACAGGCAGAAAGACAACCAATATAGAGGACACCGAGACTTCAGAAGGAGAGACAGAAAGACATGCCTAGTAGCTAATGAGGAATCCAACGATGATAAAATTGATGAAACTGATACTGAGGAAGTTGTTTATGCAGCTATTAAAGATGGATTAGATGAAGAAAGGTATGAAGTAAAAGCCCTAGTATCTCACATAAATAATAATTATTCTTGGATCATACATAGTGGATGCTCACATTACATGACAGGTGATAAACTCAAGTTTGTTAAATTAGAAGACTATGATGGAGGCTATGTAAGATTTGGTAATGATGCACCATGTCTGGTGAAAGGTAAAGGATCTATAACACTTCTTGAAAATTCTAAATGTGATGGCGTATACTGGGTCGAAGGTTTGAAATACAATTTGTTGAGTGTAGCACAGCTAAACAATACAGGATACCGAATAGAATTTCAGAAAGGAATTGTCAAAGTTCACGACAAGCATGGAAAGTTAACTACTACCGGGACACAAACAAAAGGTAATACATTTCATCTTGACTCAACTCAGAACAAGTGTCTTTATGCTAAGATAGATGATACCTGGTTATGGCATAAAAGGTTTTGTCATGTAAATTTTGATAATCTGATCAAAATAAGCAAGAAGCACTGAGTAAGAGGTCTACTGAGTCTGGAAAAACCTGAGAATGCTATATGCTGAGAATGCCAGATGGGTAAGATGACAAGATCAATCTTTACAAGTAAGTCCTACACTTCTAAAGGAATTTTAGATCTAGTACACACTAATCTTTGTGGTCCCATGAAAGTTCAAAGTTATTATGGTGATAAGTATTTCATATTATTTGTGGATGATTACTCAAGGATGATGTCAGTTATGTTTTTAAAAGAAAAATTAGAAGCTTTTCAAATGTTTAAATGGTACAAGGCAAGAGTTGAAAATGAAATAGGAAGATAGCTGAAATGTCTTAGATCTGATAGAGGAGGAGAGTTCACCTCTGATGAATTTAACTTATTCTACAATGATCATGGTATAAAAAGGCAAGTATCTGCACCAAGAAAACCTCAACAAAATGGGATAGCCGAGAGAATAAACAAATCAATTGTAGATTGTGCAAGAACCCTGATGATAGAAAAGAGGGCACCTCAAACATTTTTGAGAGAAGTAATCAACACTGCAGTTTACACCCTGAATCGAGTACAATTGAAGAAAGGAACTATGAAGACACCATATAAGATCTGGTATGACAAGAAACCTAATGTAAGTTATTTTAAAATATTTGGAAGTAGATGCTATGTTCACAAAGATGACAGAAATAGAAAGTTTGATCAGAAAAGTGAAGAAGTAACATTTCTTGGTTATTCTTCTAGAAGTAAAGCATTTAAATGTCTGATCAAATCATCTAACAAAATAGTAGAAAGTGTAAATGTAAAAATTGATGAATTTGCAAAAAGAAATGATGAAGGAAATTCCAAGGAACCAGAAGATTATGAAGAATTTGTTTATGTTCAACCGAGAAGTCCTACCAAGAAAGCTGGTAAAGAAATTGAAGATAATGTCCAGTTACCGAGTGATGAAGAAGATCATACAGAACCTACCGAGCCTATATTAGCCAAATATGTCAGAAGACATCATGCATCAAGTCAGATTATAGGAGATAAGGATGATCTAGTAATGGCAAGGAACAAACTGAGACAAAACACATTTCTGATATCTAAATTTGAACCGAGAATAGTAAAAGAGGCATTTAACAGTGAAGATTGGGTAAATGCTATGACAGAAGAGATTGATCAAATCAAGAAGAGTGACACATGGACACTAATCCTAGGACCGAAGGATAAAAATGTAATCAGTACAAAGTGGATTTTCAGAAACAAGCTAAATGAAAAAGGTGAGGTTTTTCGGAATAAAGAAAGACTAGTTTGCAAAGGTTATGCTCAAGAAGAAGGAATACATTATGGTGAGACTTTTGCACCTGTGGCTAGACTTGAGGGAGTAAGAACATTGTTGGCATATGTTGTTTTCAAAAATTTAAAGGTATATCCAATGGATGTTAAATCTGCATTTTTGAATGGTATACTAGAAGAAGAAGTTTACATTGAACAACCTGAAGGATTTGTTGAAGACAAGAGTAAAGATTAGGTATGCAAATTAAACAAAGCTTTATATGGACTAAAACAAGCACCTAGAGCATGGTATGAAAGACTGCACTTTTACTTAATCAAGATTGGTTTTCTAAGGACAAGTGAAAATAGTAATATGTACATGAAGAATGATGAGAACAATGGTATACTGATCTCAGCCATATTTGTTGATGATATTATTATTTGTGGTAATGACTCCTTATGCAAGAACTTTGGAAATGAAATGTGCAAAGAATTTGAGATGTCATTAATCGGTGAGATAAAGTATTTTATAGGTTTACAGATACTACAAATGAAAGATGAGATTTTCATTACTCAATCTAAGTACATAAAGGAAATCTTGAAGAAATTTGGAATTGAGGATTCTAAACCAGTAAGTACTCCTATGACTACTAACTGTAAACTATCAAAGAATGATGAATCTGCATCTGTTGATGAGACACTTTACCGATCTATGATTGGGAAGTTGCAATATGTTGTGCATAGTAGACCGGATATAGCACATGCAGTAGGTATTGTTGCAAGATTTTCTACAGATCCCAAGGAAACCCATATGACAGCAATCAAGAGAATTTTCAGATACCTGAGAGGCACTGAAGATTATGGCTTAGTATATGAAAAGAGAAATGATTTTGATTTAAAAGTTTATACTGATGCTGATTGGATAGGCAACATAGATGACAGGAAAAGCACAAGTGGTGGAGCTTTCTTTTTGGGAGAAAGACTAGTAAGTTGGCTTAGCAAGAAACAAAGATGTATCTCACAATCGACAGCAAAAGCTAAATATGTTGTTGCAGCATTGAATTGTACCAATATAGCATGGATCAAGCAACTATTGGAAGGTATAAATGAGAAACTTACTGAGCCAGTAGCTATATTCTGTTATAATACGAGTGCCATTAACATTTCAAAGAATCCGGTAATGCACTCTAAGACAAAACATATCTCTATAAAGTATCATTATCTTAGAGAAGAAGTTCAAGAGAAGAAAGTTGTGCTAGAATATATCAATTTAAAGGAGCAATTAGCAAACATATTCACAAAGCCACTGCCAAGGGACACTTTTGAGTATCTTAGACGCAAGTTAGGGGTCCTACCCCTATCTTCTACTTACTGATAGAGTTCGGTGGAAGCATCAATTAGATGAATCTATAGAATATTATGTGTGGATTGATGTTGATTTATGCACTTTAGAAGGTTTTCTAAAGGTGTGCAGGAAATAGTGAATAGAGACAAGCTGCTCTGGCCGAGACTGAGATGATACACAACAAGGCAAATCACTTCATAGAGGAAGAAATCATGATTTAGTTCTTTTACTTTTTGGCATTGTTGTCAAAGGGGGAGAAGACTAAATGGTAAAATCCTAAAAGACTAAATGAACAAAAGACTAAATGGTAAAATCCTAAATGGAAGACAACAACTCAGAAACCTAATGAAAAAGGGATAAGACTTCAGAAGATTTTAACAACTCAAGAATAACAGGAGAAGTCTAATAGCATTCTGAATCTGAATCAATTTGAATATCTTGTTGGTATTACCATTTAAAAGCTGGTTTTGCCATCAATGCCAAAGGAGGAGATTGTTGGCATTTCAATAGAAGGAGATTGTTGATATTCATTAAGGATATTGAGAAGGTTGTTGAAGATTATTGATATAACTGAAAAAGGATGATAACTATCTTTATAACATTATTTTGTCATTGATGTTAAGAAATTGATTTTCTGATTCAGTATGATGTTGCCATATCTTGAGGAGATTGATTTGAAGAGAATTAATATGTCGGTAAAAGACACAAAAAGAATGTGATAAGAAAGGGGAGAAATAAGATATTCAATGGGCAACTATTACCGAGTTAGACAATGATGAGATCATGATGTTTAGATTGTTTTGATATCCTACTAATGTTGTTGATTGTAAGGTTAATACTATACTATGTTACCGAGCAAAGAACCTAGTCAGTAAACCTAAGGAACCTAGTCGGTAAACCCTAAGGTTATCGATATCGGTTAATGAAGGAGGAATGTCTACCAAGTTTAGTATTGACTGAGTTGCAACTAAGTTATGATAGATTGCATTGGATTGATAAAAGTATTATTTAATGAAGGACAATGATGAGCTAGAGATGTATAAATGATTCGTATGTCATGCATGAAGTTTGTTAAGGATCTATGGCAATGGAAGATCAACAGGAAGATCTACAACACAGATTGAACTGCAATAACCTTGTGCAAGTTCCAAGAAAGGAATGCAAGTCCCAAGGCAAGGTAAAATGTTTTCAGATCAAAAGATGCATTGAACCTAGTCAAGATTGAAGATATGATGACTAAGATTGATCATGGGAAATGTGATCAAGGAGATTCAACAGTTAGCAAATTGTCTATAAATAAGAAATTATTGATGAAAAATGTATGCGGGCAAGTGTAAGCACATGGATGCTACATAGTGATTACCGAGCACAGAAGCTTGAAGACCTGTTTGAATAACAGAGTAGGGAGCCAGCAAAGGGACAAGATAAGTCCTATGACAAGATTGTTTTGAGCAAATAAGAATCTGCTTTGGCATTTTAGATGTGAAGTTGTAGATATATTTATTACTGTTATTTTGTAAGTGATAGAAAATCTCTTAACCGAGTGGACTTGAGAGTCTTATTTGTAAATCCTCTAGCAAGGTAACATTCTAAATGAGTGTTTGAAACCCTTTGACAAGGTCACTTCTAACAAAGTGAAGATCCTAACAGATCTAAGGGAAATCCCTTAACCAGGTCACATCTAGAAATGTGTTTGTAATCTTTAACATGATTTGCTTTTAACCGAGCATACTCTAGAAGAGTATATTTCTTAATGGGTCTGAAATCCCATAGTGGTTTTTCCCTATTTGGGTTTCCACGTTAAATCTGGTGTTATATGTGTTATGATGATTATGTGTTTATGAGTTTGCATGTTTAGTAGTTTTTGGTTATATTGTTGAAGTATAAGTTATCGAGGTTGAATCTATTGATTTTATGGAAGATTAAGTTTGTGTGATTCACCCCGCCCTCTCATCTTGTTAGCTACTGGCATCAGAACTTTACAGGATAGCTCTTTTTCTTTTTATTTTCTTGTCTTGACTTGTAAGTAATGAAACCTACTTGGGTGTGACAATTACAACGACGTTGGAGTAGAATTTTAGATTTTTCACTAGTCATATGATCAACTAGGTGTCTAGAATGAATTAGAGATCTTCTTAATATGCTTGAGATATAGCAATTGATAGATTTTGGATTAACAAGTCTCAAATAGTGAAATTACTACCCAACAGTAAGTAAAGTATTGTCATAGGGTAATGTTGAAAATGAATGACCCCAGAACCTCATAGACTTCATGTCCAAATATCTAAGAAAGGAGATGACCCTTGCTTCTCTTAAATGCAAATAGATGAACAACTTGGATAATTGCCTTGTTTTATTGATGTTTCTATATGAAAATGCAGAAATTTTGAGAATGCGATGCATTTAAACAAAGAAACTATATGTAATGCAATGCTTTGAATAATATGATATGCAATATGGAAAGTAAAACCTAAACTAACCCAGCCCTTAGGTATAATATCGTTTAAGGTGCATGTTGTTCATAGGGTCAGCGAGTGGATATCCCTCCACAGTAGCCAAATTATATGCTTCATTGCCTATAACCCTTGTTATGATGAAAGGACCTAGCCAGTTAGGTTCAAATTTCCTTGGCTTTTCTTGTTCCGCTAGGTTCCTTTGATTATCTTTCAGAACTAGATCACCCACTTCAAAAGTTTGTGGGCGGACTCATTTATTATAACTCCATCTCATTCTATATTGATACCCTTGTAGATGATTGAATGATGTTTTTCTTTTTTCATCAAGCATTTCTAGCTCTTATAACCTTGCTACCCGGTAGTCTTCCTCTGATATGATGTTTTGTAAGGAGACTCTTAGAGATGGTATTTCTATTTCAATGGGGAGTATTGCTTCTATACCATAGACCAAGGAATATGGTGTTGCTCTTGTAGGTGTGCGTACTCCTTTTCTATAAGCCCAAAGAGTAGGATTTAACTGGAGATGCCAGTCCCGTCCTATGTCAGTGAAAACTTTCTTAAGAATTTTCAATATTGTTTTATTTTTTACCTCTTCTTGTCCATTGCTTTGTGGATAATATGGCGTGGCAAATCTCTGTTGTATGTGAAATTTGTCACACAACTCTTTCACTTCCTGGTTGTTAAATGGACATCCATTATCTGTCATGGAGCATAGTGGAATCCCATATCTACATATAATGTAGTTGAGCATGAATTTTTCTATTTGTTTTCCAGTAGTGTATGTAAGAGGAATTGCCTCAGCCCATTTGGTAAAGTACTCAGTGACCGTTAAGATGAACTTGTGCCCATTGGAAGAAGTAGGGTTGATTTTACCTACTAGATCTAATCCCCATTGTGAAAATGGCCATGGTGACGTATGTTATCACTGATTAAAAATGGGCTTTTCTTTTCCTATAATTGGCTATGGTTTTTTTAAATTTTGAGTAAGGCGCATTTTCAAATGCTTCAGCTCTGTTTTAGGCCTTAAGGGTTTAGGGTTTTTTGATTTTAAATCGCCTGATGTCTGTTTAAAACCCTCTGGTTTCTATTCTTTCGTTACTTTATCCACTTAAGTAATGGGTCATGGGATCATAGGAAGTGTCCCCCCTTGTCATTTGCCTAGGCGGTCATGTTAATTAATCGCAAAAATTTTATGCCTTATGTGTATTCCTCCTAAAAGTTGTCGAGCCCAGTAAGTAGTATGCATCTCATGGATGGATCTACGGCTTTCGCTATTTTGCTAGGCAAAGTTGCGCATAGTTTAAAACCAGCGAAGTTGCAAAAATGACTTGGCATGCCAACTAGGTGGTCTAGCTAGTCAATGAGGGGGAGTAAAATGGTAGCATGTGGCATAAGCTACAACAGTCAGCAAGTCGGGATTAAAGGTTAAAAGGCGGGTCCCAGAGATGAGTCACGTCGTAGGTTAGGAGATGACATGGCAAATACAGGTGTCAAGAATTAATCGGAGCCCAGTGCTTTCTCTCAGCAAATAAAAAAGCGACATGTCAGCTCTAAAGATGACTGTATGCTAGGTGTTCAAAGTGATTCAGAGGGCCCACCCATCCCGAAGCCTATTCAGATGGTTAAAAGATGATCAACTAAAAAATGATCAGATGGCCCATGCTATTTCGCAAGGGTAAGATTCTCGTGCTTTATACCCTACGAAATAGCGAAAGTGAATGAGGACCGTCCATGTGTCGTGATGGATGGTAACGTGTCCAGGGACACATGGTCTTAGAAGAAAGCCATGGGGCCGCTAAGATGGAACCGGCAGTATAAGAGAAAGACATGCGGCCAGCATTGAGTCAAATGCGAAAGGCATTTCAAGGCTAGTGGTTGAGTGCCATGTGGTAGCACATAGCCAATAGAGAAGCGGGACCCAACGCAAAGCCAAGGCTGTTAGTTAGTGTAACGATTGATCAAGTTTCTTTTGATCAAACGGTCGGTGCTATTTTACAGGACCAAGCTGCCCGATAGTTATGCTTCACGAAGTTGCGAAAGAGCAAAAAGAAAGATTTGCAGGAACGTTGTGACCCGTTAGAGTGAAAAATATGAATTCTCCTATGAATTCAATTTTGAAGGGACGGTCGAAGCATGCAGAATCAATGTTGTAGTTAAGACCCTGGGTACAATATATGATTTCCCATCAACCGGATGAAGATATCTTTTTAAAGAATTATTGTAGAGGAGCAGATGTAGAGCTATCTTCTTCAGGTACAGAGCAAGTCAATTCAGTTGTAGAGAAAATTCCTTCGAGTTAAGAATAGGTTTTCTCATACTCTTGTATAGCAATTTCTGTGTGGTGTGTTTAAGATAAGATATTGATTCATCATAGAAGTATTTAGGGGTGGTATTCATTTCTTACATTTTTTTAAATGGCTCCTAAAAGAAAATTTTCTGGCAAAGTCAATTATTCAGAAAGAAGTATCTGTGATGATTTTCTTGAAGAGTTGACATTGTCAACTAATCAGGCATTGAAGGCAAAAGAATTAGTGCCTAGAGCTCCATGTTTGAAAATAGGAGAAGGACTGTATGACAAGGGTAACTGGTTGAAAGACCCACAGGTTGGATTGTCTGGGTTGGGGTTATTTAAGATTGGATTTGGAATGAGAAATTCTCTAGCCCCGCAAAACAGTATTTGGGAATTAGATGTTGGGAAATTGGTAGTCCCAGGAGTATTTATGGACATAGATTTGTTGACCCAAAGAACACTTAACTATGATCCAATCACAAGAAGCATTCGGGATATAAATGAAAAAAACCTTATTGAGATTAATGCTGAAGAATTCAGAAATGCTTTTGGGCTTAATGAGTTTACCAATTTTCTAGAGCCCATAAATTTCAATTCATTAGCTCAAATTTATAGTGCACAGAGGAATCATCTACGGAATGGGCCACTCAAGGAATTTTTTGTAAAGATAGGTGGGTTGACAGTTGTAGGACCCAACACAGAAGAGCCCTTTTCATTGAGTATGTTCACCCTTAGGGCTAAGGGAATGTATTGGGCACTTTGCCAAGTTTTGGGAGAAGATGCTGAACCAAATATGCCCAATCACTACCTGTTAATGATTGCTCAGATTTTGAATCCTTCTCTTGCAATTACATTTGATTATGCTTCTTTCATTGCTGATGCTATCCATCAAGGATTAGCAGGAATAAAGAATGGAAAGGTGGATAGGCCTTTCAAATAGTACTCACTCCTGATGCATCTATTTATTTTCAAAGGTGGTGATTACTTTGCCAGTGGATTGGACCTTGTCAAGGAGAAAGAAGGGGAAAAGATGACCAATCAATTTAGAACAATATAGACAATTGTTCTTTGATGGGATCGCGGGATATCCAAATCATGTTCCCACTGAGTTAAGATACAGACTCCATAAATTTGCTGGGAACAATGCAATTAGTGCTGAGGAACATCTGAAATCTTTTGGGGATCTAATAAATGATTATGAGATAGAAGATGAAGATGTTATTATGAAACTGTTTGTTCAATCCCTAGTTGATGATGCAAGAGATTGGTACAGAGGTCTCCCGGTTAATAGCATAGGGTCCTAGGAAGATTTTAAAAATTATTTTCAAGAGTAGTATGGTGACAAGACTAATGTGAGTTTCATGATAAATGAATTCAATAATATCAGAAAATTTGAAAATGAAATGGTCACTGATTTCAATGCCAGATTCCAGAAGGCCATGCACAGATTGTATCAAGTGATGAGGCTAGATGACAACATGTGTCTTAATACATATTACAATGCATTTGATTCCAAGATGGCCTATTTTATGAGGGATAAGAACCCACATAACTTGAGAGATGCTTTTAGAATTGCCATAAATGTAGAAAGTAACAGAAAAGCATCTGGGAAGTTAGGAAGAAGGACAGATGGTAGATTATGGCAAGAAACCAAAAAGCAACCTAATAAAGTTGCTAAGGAGGATGATAAGATAGAGAAATTGGTTACTGCTATGAAGGATTTGACTGCCAAGGTTAGCAAAAATGATAAACCTCATTATAACTGGCAAGATAGACCCCCTAGATTGCATGATATGCCATATAATACCAATTGGAAAGATGGAAAGCCCCAAATTGAGAAGCCTAAAATTGCCCAGAGTCAAGACACTCCAGATCCCTTGAAAGGGAAAACTGTTCACAATATAGAAAATACTCCTTGGTGTATTGCTTGTGATGGACCACATTCTCCTCATTAGTGTGCAGTGGCTCAGGCTCTAGAAGAATCTATGAGACCAGAAGCAGAGCTTGACATTAATATGTTTGAAACCATCATAGAAAGTGATGAGGAATCTGTGCAAAGTGGATACAATGATGTGCTGGATAATGAAAGGTTAGTGCAAGGACAGTTAACCTTAGATTGGCATCCTACATTGAATGTGGTAACAATTGAGGATGAAGAGGTTCATCTTAGGAGGCCTAGTGAGGAAGAAGTTAGAAACCTCACTAAAGCTGCAATTGCCAAAGCAAAACACAATTATAACTTGAGAAGCACTAAGAGAGATACTGATCAGGGTGAGCTGGGTTCTATGTTTGTAAAGGAGGTCACTAAGAAGGGGGCATCAAGTAGTGCTACCATTGTTCCCAAGGTCGGTCAAGAGAAAGAGGAACAAGTTAAAGATGTACCCAAAGGCAAAAATGATAAAAATGTTGATGATGTACAAGGAGCAGCAACAGTGAAAAAGGCAAGCCAGTTCAAGACAGAAAGGGTCAGAACTAACACTGAAACATTCAATAGTTCTACATTTGACACGGCCCAAGCTCTTATTCAAATGAAGGTCACTATTCCATTAGTATAATTACTAAAGATTAAAGAACATAAGGATGTAGCTTTGTCTCTATTCTCTAGTATATCTGATAGTGACACAGTCTTACCCACCGGTTCAGCTAGAGTTAGAAAGGATCAAGAGTTCCAAACCCCAGAGGTTTATGTTGGGACCACTATCACTCAAGAGCCCTCATAGGTAGATCCCTTCTATGTTACCCTGTTAGTCAATAACCGGCTGATTAAAAACTGCATGATAGATTCAGGGGCTGCTGCTAATGTAATGCCTTATGGTGCTATGAAAAAATTAGGATTATTAGTAACCACTATGTATGGGAAGTGCTATGCCATGGATAACAGAGAAGTGCATGTGATAGACACAATGAAAGATGTGGAAGTAAAAATAGAAGCATTCCCTGAAGCCACTTACAAAAAGGATGTTATTGTTACTGACACTAAACCCCACTATGGTATGTTACTTTCCAGGCAATGGGTAGCAGCAGTAGGGGGAAATGTCCAACTAGACTTATCTTATGCCACTATTCCTATTAATGGTAATCAGGTCAAATTGTATAGAGAGCCACGAGCTCCTAGGGTAATAGAAAATGTAGACCCTAGTATGCTTAATTGTATGATTGATGTAGACCTAGATAACTTCAGAATTCAACCAGTTTTACCTCAATTGAAGAATACTGACCCTATTGTGATCAAGTTACAAGCACAACAGTATGGATTGTGGCAGATGTATTTTGACGGAGCTTGCTCCAAGGAAGGATCAAGAGAAGGAATTCTTTTTGTGTCCCCATCAGGTATAACTTTTAAGTATTCATTTTTATTCGCATTCCAGTGCACAAATAATACTACAGAATATGAAGCCCTGTTACTGGGACTTGAGGTTGCAAAAAGGCATGGAATCCAACTGTTGAAAGTAATGGGGGATTCAAGAATTGGTTGTCTCTCAGGTCAGATCTAAATATACATCCAAGAATGATAGATTAAAGTAGTATAAGCATGCTATTTGGGATGTTATTGAACATTTTGATGCATTTTCTATTAATTTGATAGAGCGAGCAAAGAATATTATAGCAGACTTCCTAGCTAATGTCGCTTTGAAAAATGATGATGCAACCCTAACTGGTATCTCCACTGTGGAAATAAAATCTAGGCCTACTATTCCTGACAATGTGTACAATTGGCAAGTTTTTGCTGATGATGAAGACATTCTTAGGTTTATTCAATGTGTTGATGATTATGATGGACAAAAGATTGATTATAATGCATTGGTGGAAGTGGTAGACAATAGAGAGATAGTGTTTGGAAATGATGTGATCTAGTTGGAAACTAATGAAATACCTAAAGGGTTGGTAGAGCTGGAGAGCATGTTTAGTTACAATGATAGTCACTTACGTCTGCAATCTACCACCAAATTAGAAGAGTTGGAGGAGGTAAATTTGGGGACTGAGTCATCCCCTAAGTTAGTATATATTGGCAAAAAATTACCTCCTCATGTCAGGACTAACCTTATTAATTTATTGAAAAGGTATAAACATGTTTTTGCTTGGTCTTATGAAGACCTAAAGGCGTATAGACAAGATCTTTTTCAGCATGAGGTTCCTTTACTTCCAGATGATAAGCCTTTTAGGCAAAAAAAGAGACCTATTAACCCCTTATTAGAAGCTAAGATGCAGCAGGAGTTGACTAAATTAAGGGAAGGGGGGATTATCAAACCTATAAGGCATTCTTCATGGGTCTCCAATCTGGTCCCAGTAAGGAAGAAGAATGGGGACATCAGATTGTGTGTAGATTTTAGGAATTTAAATGTTGCTTCCTTGAAGGATAACTACTCATCCCCAAATATGGAAGCCATGCTACAGAGAGTGACATGATGTGATCTTTTATCCATGATGGACGGTATCTCAGGATATAATCAAGTGTTAGTAAAGGAGTCTGAACAGTTTAAAATAGCCTTCACTACTCCATGGGGAACTTATGTTTATGTGAGAATGTCATTCAGATTAAAAAATGTTGGAGATACATTTCAGAGAGCTATGGATGTAGCTTTTAAAGAATTCATTAACATCATCATGGTGGTTTATCAAGATGACCTAACTTGTTTCTCTAAAAAGGTTGATGATCATTGTGAGCATCTGGAGAAGGTGTTCAATAAAGCCTTGGAATTTGGTCTATCACTAAATCCCAAGAAATGTCATTTTGGGGTCACTGAAGGAAAGCTAATGGGACACATAGTTTCCAAGGAAGGGGTAAGGATAGACCTTGAAAGAATTGAAACCATCAATAAGGTGTTCGAACCTAAAAATGTGAAAGGTATTCAATCTTTTTTAGGCAAAGTAAATTTTGTTAGGATATTCATTGCAAACTTCACAGAGATAGTGAAGCCTATTGTCTAGCTCCTCAAGAAGGATACCAAATTTTATTGGGATCAAGAAGCCTCAAAAGCTTTTGCTAAGATTAAGAAGGCAATCTAGGAGGCACCAGTGTTGAAATCTCCTGATTATAGTAAGCCTTTTTCTCTATTTTCTTTTGCTTCATATCATACGGTGGTTACAGTGTTACTACAAAAGGACAATGAAGGATATGAACATCCCATAGCCTTCTATAGTAAGTCTTTGCAGGCGGCAAAACTAAAATATGAGACCATGGAGAAAGAAGATTATGCTCTAGTTAAAGTTGTTAAGGCTTTTAGGCTGTACTTAGTGAATGCAAATATCATTGCCTATGTCCCACATGCGGCAGTTAAAGACATTTTGTCTCAATCTGAGGTTACTGAGAAGAGATGCAGATGGATCAAAAGAATTCAAGAATTCAACTCGGAGATAAAGATCACTAAATTGGTGAGAGGTTTAGGTTTGGCTAAGCTCATGACTGAGTCTAATCTCATGAATGTAGAAATACATAATGTTAAGTTTAGAGATGCTTCAGTCACTAGTATTGAGAGGCAAGCCTAGTACATAGAGATAGTCCAAATTTTGAGAGGTGCTACATTCCCAGAAGAAATGACACATAATCAGAAAAGAACTCTGAAACTCAAGTCCCAAAAATATGTGCTCATTCAAGGTGATCTTTTCTGGAGGAAAAGAGATGGAGAGCTACTAATGTGTTTGGATGAATTCCAAGCTAAATGGGTGTTGACTGAAATGCATGACGGAGTATGTGGAGGTCACTACTCTGCTAAGACTACTACTGGTAAGATAATCTGGGCTGGATACTATTGGCCCACTCTATTTAAGGATACTCATGCATATGTTCAGAAATGTGACCCATGTTAGAAATTCTCATCCAAGCTAAAGTATGAAGGAGCCTTACCCTTAAATCCAGTCTCTGTAGAAGCTCCTTTTGTCTAGTGGGGCATTGATTTTATTGGAGAGATTATTGAGAAGTCAAGGAGAGGTCATAGATGGATCATAGTGGCCACTGATTATTTCACCAAATGGATAGAAGCCATCCCTACAAGAAGAGCTACTAGTAAAGTTGTCATTGATTTCCTGATGGATAATGTTGTAATTAGATTTGGAACACCTACAAGATTGGTGATGGATAATGCCATGTGTTTCAGATCAAAAGAGTTTGTAGGCTTTTGTACCAGTCACGAAATACTCATGTCTTACTCTTCACCTTATCACCCTCAGGGGAATGGACAAGCAGAATCCAACAATAAAAGCTTGTTGACTATCATTAAGAAAATCCTAGAAGAGAATAAAAGGTCTTGGGATCAAAAATTGAAGTTAGCTCTATGGGCAGATAGAATAACAGTTAATAAATCCATTGGAATGTCACCTTTTGAATTAGTCTATGGTGCCCAAGCCAGATTGCCAGTAAATAATCTTCTTCCAGTTTATAAGTTTTTGCAAAGTGAGGACATGGAGATATCTGAACCGATGGAAAATAGAATGATCCAAATTGTAGAAATGGAGGAGCTTAGGACTTTTGCCCATAAGAGAAATCAGAAGATCCAGTTGTAGTCAAAATATCTTTTTGATAAAAGGACATCACAAAGGAAGTTTTAAATTGATGACATGGTTCTTCAGTGGAATGCAAAAGGATAGGATAAGGGAAAGCATAAGAAATTCGAATCACTGTGGATTGGCACTTTTGTGATTTATGACTTAAATGGTAAGGATTCATATTTCTTGAAGAATATGAATGATGAAATACAGGAATTTCTAGTGCATGGACAATTCCTGAAGCATTATTTCTTTTAATGTCCATGCATGGTAGGTCCTTTGTTTGTACATATTTTGTTCCTATCCTATTTTTCTGTTTTGGTCTATGTTTTGGTCTATTTCTCCATAATATTTTGAGTCTTCTTGTGTTGACCTTGCAGTCAACCATCCCCAGTCAGAGCCGCTGTTATCACTGATTAAAAATGGGCTTTTATTTTCCCATTATTGGCTATGGTTTTTTGAAATTTTGAGTAAGGCGCATTTTCAAATGCTTCAGCTCTGTTTTAGGCCTTAAGGGTTTAGGGTTTTTTGATTTTAAATCGCTTGATGTCTGTTTAAAACCCTCTGGTTCTATTCTTTCATTACTTTATCCACTTAATTAATGGGTCATGGGATCGTAGGAAGTGTCCCCCCTTGTCGTTTGCCTAGGCGGTCATGTTAATTAATCACAAAAAATTTATGCCTTATGTGTATTCCTCCTAAAAGTTGTCGAGCTTAGTAAGTAGTGTGCATCTCGCTGATGGATCTACAACTTTCTCTATTTCGCTAGGCGAAGTTGCTCATAGTTTAAAACTAGAAAAGTTGCGAAAATGACATGGCATGCCAACTAGGTGGTCTAGCTGGTCAATGAGGGCGAGTAAAATGGTGGCACGTGGCATAAGCTACAACAGTCAGCAAGTCAGGATTAAAGGTTAAAAGGCAGGTCCTAGAGGTGAGTCATGTCACAGGTTAGGAGATGACATGGCAGATACAGGTATCAAGAATTAATTGGAGCCCAGTGCTTTCTCTCGGCAAATAAAAAAGTAACATGTCAGCTCTGAAGATGACTGTACGCTAGGTGTTCAAAGTGAGTCAAAGGGCCCACCCCTCCCGAAGCCCATTCAGATGGTTAAAAGCCGATCAACTAAAAAATGATCTGATGGCCCATGCTACTTCGTAAGGGTAAGATGCTCGTGCTTTATACCCTACGAAATAGCGAAAGTGAATGAGGACCATCCATGTGTCATGATGGATGGTAACGTGTCCAGGGACACATGGTCTTAGAAGAAAGTCGTGGGCCCACCAAGGTGGAATTGGTAGTATAAGAGAAAGACACGTGGCCAGTGTTGAGTCGAATGCGAAAGGCATTTCAAGGCTAGTGGTTGAGTGCCATGTGGTAGCACGTAGCCAATAGAGAAGAAGGACCCAGCGCGGAGCCAAGGCTATTAGTTAGTGTAATGGTCGATCAAGTTTCTTTTGATCGAACAATCGACGCTATTTCACAGGACCAAGCTGCCCGATAGTTATGCTTCGCGAAGTTGCGAAAGAGCGAAAAGAAAGACTTGCAGGAACGTTGTGACCTATTGGAGCGAAAAATACGAATTCTCCTATGAATTCAATTTTGAAGGGACGACCGAAGCATGCGGAATCAATGTTGTAGTTAAGACCCTGGGTACAATATATGATTTCCCATCAACTGGATGAAGATATCTTTTTAAAGAATTATTGTAGAGGAGCGGATGTAGAGCTATCTTCTTCAGGTATAGAGCAAGTCAATTCACTTACAGAGCAAATTCCTTCAAGTTAAGAACAGGTTTTCTCATACTCTTGTGTAGCAATTTCTATGTGGTGTGTTTCAGATAAGATATTGATTCATCATAGAAGCATTTAGGGGCGGTATTCATTTCTTACATTTTTTTAAATGGCTCCTAAAAGAGAATTTTCTGGCAAAGTCAATTATTGAGAAAGAATTATCTGTGATGATTTTCTTGAACAGTTGACATTGTCAACTAATCAGGCATCGAAGGCAAAAGAATTAGTGCCTAGAGCTCCCCGTTTGAAAATAGGAGAAGGATTGTATGACAAGGGTAACTGGTTGAGAGACCCACAGGTTGGATTGTCTGGGTTGGGGTTATTTAAGATTAGATTTGGAATGAGAAATTCTCCAGCCCTGCAAAACAGTATCTAGAAATTAGATGTTGGGAAATTGGTAGTCCCAGGGGTATTTATGGACATAGATTTGTTGACCCAAATTGCACTCAACTATGATCCAGTCACAAGAAGCATTCGAGATATAAATGGAAAAACCCTTATTGAGATTAATGTTGAAGAATTCAGAAATGCTTTTGGGCTTAATGAGTTTACCAATTTTCTAGAGCCCATAAATTTCAAGTCATTAGCTCAAATTTATAGTGCACAGAGGAATCATCTCAGGAATGGGCCACTCAAGGAATTTTTTGTAAAGATAGGTGGGTTGACAGTTGTAGGACCCAACACAGAAGAGCCCTTTTCATTGAGTATGTTCACCCTTAGGGCTAAGGGAATGTATTGGGCACTTTGCCAGGTTTTGGGAGAAGATGCTGAAGCAAATATGCCCAATCACTACTTGTTAATGATTGCTCAGATTTTGAATCCTTCTCTTGCGATTACATTTGATTATGCTTCTTTCGTTGCTGACGCTATCCATGGAGGGTTAACAAGAATAAAGAATGGAAAGGTGGATAGGCCTTTCGGATGGTACTCACTCCTGATGGATCTATTTCTTTTCAAAGGTGGTGATTACTTTGCTAGTGGATTGGACCTTGTCGAGGAGAAAGAAGGGGAAAAGATGCTAGTACAACTATGGAGTATAGTGTTATCATGGGATAGGGAGGATGCCAGTTTCTTGAAGTTTGACAAATAATTTGCATCCAAGATCAGTACTCTCCTCTGCTCGGAGAACCCAAGAATCCCCAAGGTTCTTTTGGAATTCATAAGACCAAAAGAATTCATAGAGAACATTAAAATTGTTCACAATTGGGGTGACATTTATTTGTATCCAGTCTCGATAGTTTTAAGAGTGTTTGGTTTTAGAGGCACCCAATTCTTGTTACCTTACCGTGTCCCTCTCAAAGTAGGAATTGCAGAGATCCTTAGACAAATTGGTGGTGTACAAGAGGTAGAACTGACAAGCAAGGGTAAAGGGACTATTTTCCCTACAGTTACCATAGCCCACCAAACTGTAATAACAAAAGGGGGTTGGAATTTCTTTGAGGATTTTCTCAAGCCTTATCATTTGTCTACTATAGTATCTAGGTGTGCTGATCTAGAAGACTTCTTCAATAGCATGTTTAGAAAGAGAGTAGCATGCAGAGGTAGGCCCCATCAATTTCAGTTTCCTGAAGACCTCATCAGAAATGAGTTTGATCTAGATGAGCAGGAGCTAAGGAAAGAGAAATTGGTGGCTTATAATAAATCCTTGGATTTCGTGCATCAGTTTGATGCGAGCTATGACCCATTGTCTAGCTTTTTCCCTCTGGAGGAGAAAATAAAGTTTTTAATTGTTTTATTTGAGGATGTGATGCAGACCCTGAAGGAGAAGAGGGAAGTTGTAATCAAAGGCAACCCTAAAAAGGCAAGAGTGGTCCTAAGTAGGTCAGCTTCCAACAAAGCAATCCCTCCTGGTGATTATACATTGCACAAGAAATCTAGTTACAGTGTGTTGATGCCTACAACAGGGGAGCCCTCTACCTCTAAAGGAATGAAGAAGATACAAGATGTCATTGACATCCAAGAGAGCCCAAAGAAGCAAAGGGTAGGGAAAGAAGTACAATCAGATGCACCTTTGTATTCTCCATCCCAATCCCCTATCCACATAGGAGATGAGCAAGCAGCAGCTGAGCAACTCCTACAGTTAGGCAGTCTAGGGGAAATTGCCTACACTTATGATGAAGTGGAAGAAAGAATGCCAGAAGAACCCCTTGCTGCTGAAATGGACATTACCACCACTAAACTCAAAGGCCAGGAGTGGGATCCTAAGATAAAGCAGGCAAGTAATGCCTTCTTGGTTGACAACAATTTTGTCACATCAAAAGCATTTATGCAGTTTATATGGAAACAAAACATAGATAAATACAATGCTAGATGTGAAAAGAGAAAAGGTGAGTAGCCTAATAAAGATCCAGCCCTGGTAGAAGAGGAAATAAAGCAAGAGATGATGGAAGAATTCAAAACCATCACGCCTGAGCAAGGGAGAGATATGGTGGCACAAGCTGGAGTGCTTATTTTACCCGAGTGGGATATATCAGATGCCCTGGTACTAGACGCAGTGAGGAAGAAGACCAAACCCATGGAGGGAATTACTTTCAGTAAAGATAATGCTACACTCATCATGTGGTCTCTCAAGAGAAATGAGAGTAAGAAAAGAAAAGATACCCCAAGGTCAAGTTACCTTGGTGGGATGATGGTGAAGAGAGTGTAGAGTACAGGGGTAGTGGAAGCTGCTAGCACTGTGCTAGAGACTGCAAAATTTAGTGTTGTAGTAGCAGAAAAGGAAGCCAAAGAAAAAGAGATCCTCCAAGTCAAGTTGGAAACAATTTTGAAGGCCTATAACAGTGCTAAGGAGGAGGTAATAGGTAAGGATAGCATCATTGCTAAGCTGCAGAGCCAGTTGACTGGACAATACCATCAAGGTGAGTCTTCAACACTAATGATCTCCTTTTTACCTGCAAGACCTCCACCTACTAGCCCTATTGTTGAGTTTCCACCATCTTCAGCACCCTCCAGCTCTCAAATGGTTGAGATTACTCCTCAAGAATTAGAAAATTTAAAACAGGCTCAAGCCTTATATGCAAAGAAGTATGAGGAGAGAGTAAGGGCTACAATTTCTAGTTTTGTAGATATAATGAACGCCTCATTGCTATATATTAATGTAGGTAAAATTTTGGATATATGGAATGAGCTCAGGGGAGATAAGGCCATTTTGACACCTATTTTTGACAAGTGGAGACCTAGGGAGCAAGATTTAGAGTTTATATGTGCATCTTATGATGAAGCAAGGGCCAATCCTATCATTAAATCCACTTGTGACATCACTAAAGATTTAGTACAATTAGCAGCAGAGGTGGATAATGTTGATAGGAAAGTTAATTTCAGCAAAAAGGAATATACTGATCAATTTTTTGAGTTGCTCCCAGGAGTTTTTGCTAGCCCGGATCAACTAAAGGATAAACAAATGTGGCTTAAGGAGATAGAAGCCAAACTGTCAGCAAGAATTAAAGGAATTATTGATCTAGATGATGCTTCTTTCTTTGTTATAACAATACATGAGATAGAGAAAATTAAGGCACATTATGGTTTTCTCAATTCAGAAGTCAACAAATTGAGAAACTCCTAGAAAAGGTTGACCAAGGCTAAAGCTAAGGTGATTAATTTCTCATGGCCTACCGATGATGTGTATGATGAGTGGACCACAAAATATGCCACCCATGATTCAGAACAGTTGGAGAGAACCCCTGAAAAGGTAGAAGAAGTTACAACCAAACAACCTGTTGAAGAAACTGCAGAGGCCGAAAGAGCTTGTAACTGTTTTTGTGAAAAGCTTGTAACCTCTTTGTTTTGAAAGAAATGATTGTAACAAACTCTCCTCGAGAAGTTTGAAGCTTTGTGCATCCATGTTGTTATAAATGGATACCAGGACTAGAGGAAAGAGGATCGCAAAGAATTGTAAGAAAACGCTACTGAAATTCATAGTTGAGCTTTTCTAAGTGTAATGGAGAAAATTCCAAAGTTTTTGTAATACTTCTTTGAAGAATAATATCAATATGCAGACCATCGGCTTTTGAGTAAACTTTGTGTTGTCTTTGAGTATTCCTGCAATTTGTTTACTGCTTTTTTTCTGAATAATCCAGGGTTATTTTGTTTGAATGGGGTTGCAAGGCAATTTTCAGTAGATGTGATCGCTAGCTTTTTTCTTTAGGATGGAAATTAAAAGATGCGGGGATCATTCCTACCGGTGAACTCTTTGTAGGAAACTTTGAATCTTGATGATCATGGTTTAATTTGATATGCATAAATTCTTATAAGTGTTAGGCACATATAAGGATTAACAGAAGTCGAGCCAATGGAATGTGTGAAGATATTTTGTTTTGGGGAATATTGTCTAAATTTTAGATTACTCTGTGACCTTGGATATGGCACTGGTATTGATTGAAGTTGTCTATTACATGTTTTGTTGGTCACAATACTGAATATGAGTATAATTTGCATTCTTTTGTTTCAGTTGGTTTCAAAGTGATTAAATCCACTGGTTTTCTGGACTGGTTTGCTGTGGGTTTATGTTTGAAAGTGTGAATTTAGTTCACAAAGGTATACCCACCTGGACTCTGAGAAAGTCCGAAGTGTAGAAGGTTTATTTAAACCTTGTCATATGTTGTCTTGAGAATTTCCTTATCTTTGATATCTCTTCTACACCGAGTTCAATCATATTATATTTAGGATGTTAAAGAGAATCAGATTTTGAAGACAACAACGTAATGGGTTGAAGACCTTGTATTGGTGCATGAATGAGGTCTCCATGCATTTGGCATTGCTTACATTTTTGTACATAGTTATAAGCGTCCTTTTCCATAGTTGGCCAGTAATAACTTGTTCTCAACAATTTCTTTGACAATGGTGGACCACTTTGGTGCACCCCACAAATCCCATCATGGACTTCCTTTAAATAAAGTTGGGCTTCATTTTCATCAAGACATCAAAGAAGAGTTCCATCAAAGCCCTTTCTATACAAAGTATCAGCTATAATGGTGTATCTAGATGCCTGACGAATAAGGGTCTTCTTTTGATTTCAGGATAGATCCGGTGACATGTACTAAGTATGTAAATATGTATATATTTCATTGTACCAAGGTGATTCTGGACCCACAATTACACATACATATTTTTTGGGTGGAGTCTCATATGTCAGTAGAATCAACTGTTCTATGATGAACTCAAACTGAGTTTCGTTAGTAGGCATATTCAGAAGAGATCCTATGGTATCCATGGCATCTGCTACCTTGACTTGTATCCTTGGGATCTGATCGAAGGTAATTTTTCTAAAGTTCTCCTTGTAATCTTCTACCATCTTCTTATAAGGCATGAGTTTGTCATCCTTCATGTTATAATCATCATTGACCTGGTTTACAATCAATTGTGAGTCACCATAGACTTGTAATTCTTGTTGTATACACCTAAAAATGGTCTGAATATAATTAATTGAATAAGAAATTATTTAATTAATCTTCCTTCCCAATTTAATTGAATTCATTAGCAATTTAATTAAATTTTTCCACTCATCTACTTGTTAATAAATCTAAGGATTTTTTTAATAGGTTCATTTCAATAGTCCCCTTTGATTAGTTAATTCAAACTAATTAATCCCTTTCCATTTAAATTAATTTCTTCTAATCCCTAATTAATTAAAACAAATCAATTTATGAGTTGTTGAAAGTTAATTAGTCTTTTCCTATTATTTGAATTTTTAAATTCAAATTACCCACATGCCTCCTAACTTCTAGCCACCTAACCTACACACTTATAAATCTAACCCATCCCATCTAACCCTGGGTTTAATTAAACCTATCTTAGCTTGCACATCCTAACCTCCTTATCCTAACCTTCTATGGTGTGGATACTCTTCCCTTGAGACACATCGCATTCTTGGGCCATATGTCCCCTTTTCTTAGACACTTGCCCTCTCATGAGCAAAGCTTCTTGACTCTTGTCACCATAGAGATGGCCAATGTTCCCTTTCCTCCAACCTCCTCCAATTTCACCATTGATATCTTCAAAATCAATCTTGACCATTGATTCTTGCCACCTCACCCCTGGCCTTGGAAATCCTATAAATATCCCCCATTTTGGAGCAATAATCATCCCATCTCATTTGCATTTTAGGAATTGTTACTATAGGAATATCCATTCTAGCATATCATTTGAGCCTTGTTATTATAGGCAATTGCATCTTAGATTTATTTTAATTTGATCATTTTCTAGCATAATTGTTGAATCATGTAGCTTAATTGCATCATCATCATAGCTTAATCATGCTTATCATTAGCTTAATTAGTCTCTTGGATAAATCTAGCATAATCAATCTCATCTTTGCATATCATTATCATTTCAAATCCTCCATCTAGGTGTAGTCAAGTCACTGGAACTTGCTCATCCAGATCTGAGAGCATATACACACTCGCATCTCTTAGGAGGTGATAGATCGCTTTGCTATGGTTTTATCTTTCTTTTGCTTATAATTTTATATCCATGCTTGTAATGATCTATTGAGTGTTTGTGTTGTAGCTGCAAGTATCACACTTTATAGGCATGACATTTTGGCACCCACCGTGGGGCCGAAAATCTCATTTTTGGCCGGGTTGGAATCAGAATCTCATACGAGTTCCTTTTCTAGCTCGTACAAGCTCCTTTGTGAACTGAAATGACAATCCATCCTAACTCGTATGAGCTTCTAAAATGTCATATGAGCTCTGTTCTGTACTCATACGATCTCAAAAATATTCTCGTGTGAACAGGTAAATCGTGTCATACGACATTTTGCTTCTGTGTTTTTAAAATAGACTGCATTTTTGGGGTTTCATGCTTTGATTCAATTATTACTAATGCTAACCCTGGTCTATTTGTGAGTTCCTCGGCAACCTAACTAATTTTTGTAGGACAATTGTCGAAGATTATGCTTGTTAAGGACTCATTGCATAAAAACATATCATGACTACTAATGCATCTATTTTGCAGGTTACCTAGGAGGACTAAACTAAACTCTATGTCTTCTTTAATCTTTCTAGGCACACTTGATTTTGCTAATTCAAACGAACAATCATGTTTTATGTGTTTTGATGATAGGCAAGTATTCTCTCACCTTTCTTAGGTGATCAGAAAGCTAGACTCATCCCTTTCTTTCATTAGTGCATTTCTTTAGCCAGCCTACCCTCCCGAAGAGATAATAACTCTTAGCCATTAAGGTCGATGAGAAGGGAATGACCTAAGTGGGAATGGCTAACGCCAAGTAATCCAACCTATTATAAAATAAATGTGATTTGATGAAAATCAAGTCAATGGCAGTGCTCAGGAATAGCTCTCCTCCATACCTTCGGGTATATCAAACCTTGGTTTTCAAGGCTAGGAGACCTCTTAATTGAGCATTATACCTCAACACATTGAACGGATCCCTTACTAGTTCTAGTTAAATTAGAAGCTACCCAATTCACCTCCAAAAGGGTGTTAATATTTGTGCAAGAGAGATAGTAACTCTCCCAAGACACTTTCCATATCGTGCCCCCATTAATGTTTGGAGTCGGATAATACGACGTTGAGAATCCATTGCGTGAGACTCAGTGGCCGTATTCTGATTAGCTATTGGTGATAGTTCTGATACTTAATGTTAAGTGTAGATGCCAAACTAATAAGATGAGAGGGAGGGGGTGAATCATACAACCTTAATCTTCCATAAAAACAATAGATTCAACCCCAGTAACATATACTTCAGTAATATAACTAGAACTACTAAACATGCAAACTTAAAAGCATATAAACATCATAACACTCATGACACCAAATTTAACGTGGAAACCCAAATAGGGAAAAACCACTGTGGGATTTCAGACCCACTAAGAAATATACTTTTCTAGAGTATGCTTGGTTAAAAGCAAATCCTATTAAAGATTACAAACACATTGCTAGATGTGACCCGGTTAAGGGATTTCCCTCAGATCTGTTAGGATCTTCACCTTGTTAGAATTGACCTTGTTAAAGGATTTCAAACACTCAATTAGAATGTCACCTTGCTAGAGGGTTTTGCAAATAAGACTGTTAAGTCCACTCGGTTAAGAGATTTTTTGTCACTTTACAAAATAACAGTAATAAAAATCTATCTACAACTTCACAACGAAAATGCTAAAGCAAATTCTTATTTTCTCAATATAATCTAGGACTTATCTTGTCCATCTGCTAGGCTCTATACTCTGTTATTCAAACAGGTCTTCAAGCTTCTGTGCTTGGTAATCACTATGTAGCATCCCTGTGCATACACTTGCCCGCATACATTGTTTATCAACAGTTCCTTATTTATAAACAATTTGCAAACCACTTAATCTCCTTGATCACATTTCCCATGATCAATCATAGCCATCAGATCTTCAAACTTGACTAGGTTCAATGTATCCTTCAATCTGAAAATGTTTTACCCTGCCTTGGAACTTGCATACATTTCTAGGATTTTGTGCTAGGGCATTGCGGTTCAATCTGAACTGTAGATCTTCCTGCTGATTTTCCTTTACCAAAGATTCTTTAACAAACTTCATTCACAACATACCAATCATTTAATTAGTTCCAGCTCATCAGCTTCCTTCATTAAATAATGTTTTTATTCATTCAATGCATTCTGTTATTACTCGGTTGCAACTCGGTAAATACTAAACTTCGCTCGATAGACATTCTGCCTTCATTAACCGATAGTGATAACCTTAGGGTTTATCGACTAGGTTCTTTGCTCGGTAACATGGTATAGTATTAACCTTACAATCAAACAACATATGTAGGATATTAAAACAATCTAAACATCATAATCTCATCATTGTCTAACTCAATAATAGTTGCCCATTGAATAACTTATTCCTCCCCTTATTCATCACATTCTTTATGTGTCTTTTACCGACATCTTTTACCAACATCTTTATACTCATCAAATCATACTTCTTAAGATATGGCAACCTCATACTAAATTAGAAAATCAATTTCTTGACATCAATGACAAAATAATAATATTGAGATAGTAAACATCCTTGATCAGTTATATCCATAGTCATCAACAACCTTCTCGATATCCTTATTGAAATGCCAACAATCTCCCTTTGTGTGTTATAATGCCAACAATCTCCCTTTGTGTGTTATAATGCCAACAATCTCCCCCTTTGGCATTGATGGCAAAACCAATTAATTTGACCTAACTGATTTAGATTGCTGTGAGATTTTGAAATGCTGAAATGCTCTCCCCCTATCATTAGTCTTCTCCCCCATACATTAGTCTTCTCCTCTTTTCTTCAGTCTTATCCCCCTTTTCTTTAGTCTTCTCCCCCTTTGACAAAAATGCCAAAAAGTAAAGAACTAAAACATAATTTCTTCCTGTATGAAGTGATTTCCTGCTATTATGTATCAACTTAGTCTCGGTCAGAGCATTTTGTCTTCAATTCCTGTTCCCTATTATTGTTTCCTGCACACCTTTAGAAAATAGCCTAAAGTGTGTAAACAAGCATCAACTCCTAAAATATATTTTGTAGAGTCATCGAATTGATGCAATCACCGAACTCAGTCAGTGAATGAAAGATAGGGGTAGGACCCCTAACTTACTTTTGAGATACTCAAAAGTGTCCCTTGGTAGTGCCTTGGTAAAGATATCTGCTATTTGTTCCTTTGTGCTAACATACTCCAACACCACTTTCTTCTCTTGAGCTTCTTCTCTAAGATAATAATATTTGATAGAGATGTGCTTTGTCTTAGAGTGCATAACATGATTCTTTGAAATGTTAATGGCACTAGTATTGTCACAGAATATAGTTACTAGCTCGGTAACTTTCTCATTTATTCCTTCCAACAGTTGTTTGATCCATACTATGTTGGTACAATTCAATGCTGTAGCAACATATTCAGCTTTTGCTGTTGACTGTGAAACACATCCTTGTTTCTTTCTAAGCCAACTCACTAGTCTTTCTCCTAAAAAGAAAGCTCCTCCACTTGTTCTTTTTCTATCATCAATGTTGCCTGCCCAATCAGCATCAGTATAAACTTTTAAATCAAAGTCATTTCCTTTCTGATATACTAAGCCATAATCTTCAGTGCCTTTCAAGTATCTAAAATTTTTCTTGATTGATGTCGTGTGTGTTTCCTTCGGATCTACAGAGAATCTTGCAACTATACCTACTGCATGTGTTATGCCTGGCCTGCTGTGAACAACATATTGTAGCTTTCCAATCATGGATCGGTAAAATGTCTCATCAATAGATGTAGATTCATCAATCTTTGATAGTTTACAGTTGGTAGTCATAGGAGTACTTACTGGCTTTGAATCCTTCAATCCAAATTTATTTAAGATTTCCTTTATGTACTTGGATTGAGTAATGAAAATCTCATTTTTCATTTGCAGTATTTGTAAACCTATAAAATACTTTATCTCACCGATTAATGACATCTCAAATTCTTTGCTCATTTCATTTCCAAAGTTCTTGCATAGAGAGTCATTTCCACAAAATCTAATATATAGGAGTTGAGAAAATACAACACCACAGGAGCCCAAATAATCTCTGCAAGCTAAAAAACCTATTACAAGGAGAAGCAATGAAGCAAATCACAGAAGGAAAGAATACATAGGAAAAATATGCTCCAAAAGATGAGAGCTCAATAATCTCCAAAATGTATTGTGAATAATAATCCTTCTTCACACAATGAAAAGAAAGAACTCAACCTTTATTAGGTCAAGAAACCCTAAAAGGGAAAACCTAGGTTTGCACATAATAATTAATTAAAATAATTAATTATATGCACCTAAAGTTAGCTTAAGTGTAAAAGAGATAAAGGGAACTTAAAGAATTAAACAAATAATGTTTAATTAATCAAGTAAATACCTGAATACTCTAACACCCCCCCTTAAGATAGACTTAGGGAGAAGCTAAAACCTAGAACAGCTACTGAAAGCAATAAAGATGGGTCCCGATAACAAGGCCTAACCAGGTACCCAAATACAATGAAATCTCTATGAACTAGAGAAATAGAGAAAACCATGTGGGAACAAAACTCTATTCCAAAAAGAGATAAAAAGAACACCACTGAAGCATGAAGAACCTGCAAACTCTGTCGAAGAATAACTGCTAATCTGAAGAACCTCTACTGAAATAGAACATGACCAGGTACAGAAAACTATAATCTGTATGAGTGCCCTCAAATGACACTACTCGAATCAGAAGGCAAATAAGGCAAACAACTAAAATCAAAAATACAAATGACATGAGAAACCAAAGCCTGAAGAGCTGATCAATCGAACCACAAAAGTAGTAGAACCAACAAGATAAACCTCCCCATAATGTGGAAGTGGGAGAGGGACAGGAACACTAAAAAAGACAGCCAAAAAAAAAATGCATGATGAAGAACCAAGAACATCAAAGGTGCTGAGACACATCATCATGAGGTAAATGTCATGGAAGGAACACTCACTAGACAAAGGAAGATGGAAAACAATAGGCAAACATCAACCCCCTCATGGCACTTGATCAATAGTGCATGTACAACAAGACAAGACATGCAAGATTCCAAGTAAACAATGCATGATGACACTTTATCTCAATGTGTTTGCATAAATACAAGCTACAATGATAAGAAAACTGGAAATAGAAATGTGAACCAAAATAGAGACACCCTACTTAGAGAAAAGATCCTAGGACTTGAAACAACCACGATATCCACTAGAGTGCTTAAAAGAAAAAACTGAATAAAATATGCATGGAGCAGAATCTGGAAATAAAACTTAAATGGCTGGAAAGTACACAACACACGCTTTCAAAAAATATAAATTTTCTGAAAAACGGAGGTTGGATGCTCATTCTATGGCTCTCGGAGTGCACAAACTAGACCTCACTTTGACTAAAAAAAAACATAGTTAAATAACCGAATTATAAACAATTACCAACACCATGAGGTCGGCCTCAGAACCAGCTTTTCGATGCCTATTCATTTTCAAAAAAATGACTCCGTATGCCCAAGATAGAGCCAAAAAACAAAACCCCCCCTTGAAAAAGCAAAAAAAGGGAGTCTGGTGGCTTGTTTGGGTGGAGGTGGCCAGGGAGCGGTGCTTCGGTGGTAGCCTGGTGGTTCTCCGATGGTAGAGAGGAGCTCTGGTGGCAGCCCGGGTGGAGTAGCGTGGCAGCGGTGCATTCGGGTGGAGCGGGGCCGCTGGGAGGGCAGTGGGTCGTAGGCAGTAGCCGGGGAGCTGCATCGGTCGGTGGCAGGGGAGGCTGGGGAGGGTTGGAGGCAGGGGACCAGGTGGTGGGGGCCGCAGGCGGCAGCCGTGGGGCCGGCAGGAGCTAAGAGGCAGCAGCCGGGGAGCGGGGGGCTGCAGGCAGCGGCAAGCGGAGCAGGGCAGCCAAGGAACCCAAGGCTGGTGGGGGCCGAAGGGGCCGCTGATGGGGGCCACAGAGGCTAGACTGACAGGTCTGACAGGGCTGTCAGTCTGGTACCTTGCAGTACCCACAAACTGAAACCTCAAAAAAAAAAATATATTTTCTTAAAAAAAATCTATTCGCCTCTTCCCTTTTTTTAATAAAAAATCAAAATCCAGCTTGCATGCCATAAAAAGGCAAAAAAAAATTATTTTTTTTGAAATTTTTTTCTCAAACTGTGTGCCAGGGCCGTATGGCCTGGATCTGGAGGAAAAAAACTCCCAGAGGCTCAGGAACCAAAATAGGTCAAATGTTATATGACTGTAGGGGTTTTTGGGCCTTCTGAGCACGATGGTGAGGTCCATTTAAGACCAAAGTGCTCAAAAAAGGTCAAACCCTAGGTGCATAAAAAACTTTCTGAAACCCCAGATCTGCTTCCAAAGCCAAAAATCTCAAAACAAGAACAGGTAGCTACAAATCTGAAGCTCTGATACCATATAGGAGTTGAGAAAATACAACACCATAGGAGCCCAAATAATCTCTACAAGCTAAAAAACCTATTACAAGGAGAAGCAATGAAGCAAATCACAGAAGGAAAGAATACACAGAAAAAATATGCTCCAAAAGATGAGAGCTCAATAATCTCCAAAATGTATTGTTAATAATAATCCTTCTTCATACAATGAAAAGAAAGAACTCAACCTTTAATAGGTCAAGAAACCCTAAAAGGGAAAACCTAGGTTTGCACATAATAATTAATTATATGCACCTAAAGTTAGCTTAAGTGTAAAAGAGATAAAGGGAACTTAAAGAATTAAACAAATAATGTTTAATTAATCAAGTAAATACCTGAATACTCTAACATAATATCATCAACAAATATGGCTGAGATCAGTAATCCATTTTCATCATTCTTCATGTACATATTGTTGTTTTCACTTGTTCTTATAAAACCAATCTTGATTAAATAAGAGTGTAGTCTTTCATACCATGCTCTAGGTTCTTGTTTTAGACCATATAAAGATTTGTTCAATTTACATACCTGATCTTTATTCTTGTCTTCAACAAATCCTTCAGGTTGTTCAATAAAAATTTCTTCTTCTAATATACCATTTAGAAATGCAGATTTGACATCCATTTGATATACCTTGAAATTCTTGTAAGAAGCCTATGCCAACAATGTTCTTACTCCTTCAAGTCTAGCCACAGGTGCAAAAGTTTCACCATAATCAATTCCTTCTTCTTAGGCATAATCTTTGCAAACTAGTCTTGCTTTATTTCGAATGACCTCACCTTTTTCATTCAGCTTGTTTCTAAAAATCCACTTTGTACCGATTACATTTTTGTCCTTCGGTCTTGGGACCAGTGTCCATGTGTCATTCTTCTTGATTTTATCAATCTCTTCTATCATAGCATTTATCCAATCTTCACTGTTAAATGCCTCTTTCACTATCCTCAGTTCAAATTTAGATATCAGATATGTGTTTTGTCTCAGTTTGTTCCTTGTCATCACTGGATCATCCTTATCTCCTATAATCTGACTTGATGCATGATTTCTTCTGACATACTTGGCTAATACAGGCTCGGTAGGCTCTGTATAATCTTCTTCATCACTTGGTAACTGGATATTCTCTTCATTTTCTTCAACAGTTCTCTCAGTAAGACTTGTCGGTTGAACATAGATAAATTCATCATAATCTTCTAGTTCCTTGGAGTTTCTTTCATCATTTCTTTCTGCAAATTCATCAATTTTCACATTTACAGTTTCTATTATTTTGTTAGATGATTTGATCAGACATTTAAATGCTTTACTTCTAGAAGAATAACCTAGAAATGTTCCTTCTTCACTTTTCTGATCAAACTTTCCATTTCTATCATCTTTGTGTACATAGCATCTACTTCCAAAGATTGTGAAGTAACTTACATTAGGTCTCTTGTCATACCAAATTTCATATGGTGTCTTCAAAGTTCCTTTCTTCAGTTGTACCTGGTTCAGGGTGTAAACTGTTGTGCTTATTACTTCTCTCCAAAATGTTTGTGGCACTTTCTTTTCAATCATCAGGATTTTGCCACAATCCACAATAGATCTGTTTCTTCTCTCAGTAAGTCCATTTTGTTGTGGAGTTCTTGGTGCAGATACTTGTATTTTTAAACCATGATCATAGCAAAATAAGTTAAACTCATCAGATGTGAACTCTCCTCCTCTATCTGATCTAAGAAATTTTAGTTGTCTTCCTACTTCATTTTCAACTCTTACCTTGTACCATTTAAACATTTGAAAAGCTTCTAATTTTTCTTTTAAAAACATTACTAACATCATCCTTGCATAATCATCCACAAGTAATATGAAATATTTATCACCATAATAACTTTGAACTTTCATAGGACCACAAAGATCAGTGTGCACAAGATCTAAAATTCCCTTAGAAGTGTAGGACTTACTTTTAAGGCTTGATCTTGTCATTTTACCCATCTGGCAACCTCAGGACATAGCATTCTTAGGTTTCTCAAGACTTGGTAGACCTCTTACGCGGTGCTTCTTGCTTATTTTGATCAGATTATCAAAATTTACATGACAAAACCTTTTATGCCATAACCAGATATCATCTATCTTTCCATACAAACACTTGTTTCAAGTTGAGTCAAGGTGAAATGTGTTACCTTTTGTTTGTGTCCTAGTAGCAGCTAACTTTCCATGCTTGTCATGAACTTTGACAATTCCTTTCTGAAATTCTATTCGGTAACCTGTATTGTTTAGCTGAGCTACACTCAACAGATTGTATTTGAAACCTTCAACCCAATAAACATCATTACATTTTGCATTATCAAGAAGTGTTATAGATCCTTTACCTTTTACTGGACATGGTGCATCATTACCAAATCTTACATAGCCTCCATCATAATCTTCTAACATAACAAACTTGTGTTTATCACCTGTCATGTGATGTGAGCATCCACTATCTATGATCCAAGAATCACTAGTATTTATGTGAGATATTAGGGATTTCTCTTCATACCTTTCTTCATCTGATCCATCTTTGATAGCCACATAAACTACTTCCTCTATATCAATTTCATTTGATTTATCATCATTGGATTTCTCATCAGCTATTAAGCATGACTTTCTATCTCTTCTTCTGAAGTCTCGGTATCCTCTGTAATGATTATATTTCTGTCTGTCATCTCGGTAATCTCTCTTTTCAGTAGAATCTTTGTCAGGTGAGTTAGAAGCCATATGTCCTATCTTATCACAATTGAAACATTTCAAAGGTAGTTTTCCTTTATACTTACCTTTGCCTCTCGGTAACCTTCTAGCTAATAGTGCTTCAAACTCTTCTTGCTTTCTGATTTCCTCATACAATTTGTGTACTTCTTCCATGTTGTTGCGAAATATTTCACTTGGTCCACTGTGATCCCCTTTAGTGTACTTACTCATTCTATCATTGTAATCATCAAATTCCCCAATATGAAAAGAACTAAATGTAGATTCAACTTTATTTACTGATGACCCACTGTTATCAAAGTTACTTAACTCAAATGCATGTAGTTTACCAATAGAAGCACCTAAAGAAAATGGCATATTTGGTACAGACCTCAATTCATTGATTGCAAAGACTCCGATTGCATAAGCTGGTAGAAGGGTTCTTAACAACTTACTTGTTATATCCTTTTCTTCAATAGTTCCACCTACTCCTTTGATTTGATTGACAATCTCCTTTAGTCTTGTACTGTACTAGGTTATGTTCTCACCTTCATTCATCCTCATAGATTCAAGTTGTCCTATTAGACTATCCACTTTTTCTCTTTGAACATGTTCATCTCCACCATACACAGATATGAGCTTGTCCCACATTGCTTTTGCATCATTGCAGCCTTCTAGATCATTAAACTTTGAGTCGGTCAATGCAAATGTTATTTCAATCATTGCTTGGATATGTTCTTGCTTTGCCTTTATCTCTTCCATTGTCAATGGATAGGTGCTCGGTGTGATGAAATCATTCTCCAGATAATATACAACATATTCTCCAACTCTTGATAGGTGCAACTTTATCCTTTTCTGCCATGTAGAGAAACTTAACTTGTTTAGCTTCGGTGCATCCCTCTTATACATCTTTGGATCTTTGCCTCAAGTACCTTTAAACTTTTTCTTCTGGAGTCCAAAGCTCTAATACTAATTGATAGTTCTAATACTTAATGTTAAGTGCAGATGCCAAACTAATAATATGAGAGGGGGGGTGAATCATACAACCTTAATCTTCCATAAAAACAACAGATTCAACCTCGGTAACATATACTTCAGTAGTATAACCAAAACTGCTAATCATGCAAACTTAAAAGCATATAAACATCATAACACTCATAACACCAGATTTAATATGGAAACCCAAATAGGGAAAAACCACTATGGGATTTCAGACCCACTAAGAAATATACTCTTCTAGAGTATGCTCGGTTAAAAGCAAATCCTATTAAAGATTACAAACACATTGCTAGATGTGACCCAGTTAAGGGATTTCCCTCAGATCTATTAGGATCTTCACCTTGTTAGAAGTGACCTTGTTAAAGGATTTCAAACACTCAATCAAAATGTCACCTTGCTAGAGGGTTTTACAAATAAGATTGTTAAGTCCACTCGGTTAAGAGATTTTCTGTCACTTTACAAAATAACAGCAATAAAAATCTATCTGCAACTTCACATCTAAAATGCTAAAGCAGATTCTTATTTGCTCAATATAATCTAGGACTTATCTTGTCCATCTGCTAGTCTCTATACTCTGTTATTCAAATAGGTCTTCAAGCTTCTATGCTCGGTAATCACTATGTAGCATCCCTATGCATACACTTGCCCGCATACATTGTTTATCAATAGTTCCTTATTTATAAACAATTTGCCAACTGCTTAATCTCCTTGATCACATTTCCCATGATCAATCATAGCCATCAGATCTTCAAACTTGACTAGGTTCAATGTATCCTTCGATCTAAAAATGTTTTACCCCACCTTGGAGCTTGCATACATTTCTTGGAACTTGTGCTAGGGTATTGCGGTTCAATATGAGTTGTAGATCTTCTTGCCAATTTTCCTTGACCAAAGATTCTTTAACAAACTTCATTCACGGTATACCAATCATTTAATCAATTCCATCTCATCAGCTTCCTTCATTAAATAATGCTTTTATTCATTCAATGCATTCTGTTATTACTCAGTTGCAACTCAATAAATACTAAACTTCACTCGGTAGACATTTTGCCTTTATTAACCGATAGCGATAACCTTAGGGTTTACCAACTAGGTTCCTTAGGGTTTACCGACTAGGTTCTTTGCTCGGTAACATAGTATAGTATTAACCTTACAATCAATCAACATATGTAGGATATCAAAACAATATAAACATCATAATCTAATCATTGTCTAACTCAGTAATAGTTGCCCATTGAATAACTTATTCCTCCCCTTATTCATCACATTCTTTCTGTGTCTTTTATCGACATCTTTATACTCATCAAATCATACTTCTTAAGATATGGCAACATCATACTAAATTAGAAAATCAATTTCTTGACATCAAGGACAAAATAATTATATTAAGACAGTAAACATCCTTGATCAGTTATATCCATAGTCATCAACAACCTTCTCAATATTCTTATTGAAATGCCAACAATCTCCCTTGTCTGTTATAATGCCAACAATCTCCCTTTGTCTGTTATAATGCCAACAATTGGGTGTGTACCTAAGTTTGCAAGCAAACATTTTCTCTCTCAGCCAACTTCCTTAGGTAGTGTAATGTACTTGAAGGTCACTAAACATATCACGTGTTTGCTATGTATTCATCCCTAAATCGGAAAATCAGACATTTAAAACTGGAAAACAGAAGTAAAACATCAGACTTCATTGATCAAAATTCAGCCAAACAAAAATATTTTTCTCTATTATGTTCTTTGTCGTAAGATGCATATAGTTTGTCATATGAGCCTGTGAGAGTTGTCGTATGAGCCTGTTAGCATAAAATATTTAATTATATGGCTTATTAATTTTTGTCATACAAGGACTTTTGTTTATCGTTTGGCTTAGGGGGAATTGTTGTACGAGCTTGTGCTTTCTCATTTGAAATTTCTGATTTGTTGTATGGGCTTATATGTATTGTCATCTGAGGCTGCTTAAATTGTCATACAAATTTCTATTTCTATTGGTCCAGAGTTGTCTTCTTGCACATCTTTTTCAGGTTTGTCATATTTGCTTAGTCAATTCACAGTGATCATAAGCACCTGTTATCTATCGCTTTGTGCTTAGATTGTCATCTTGGTTCTCTTGGTCAAGCTATCATTTGTCAAATCAGATTCTAAAGATAAACACCTCAATATTTTCAAGTACTCACCCTCAACAAGTTCAAGATCTAAGCATCTCAAAGTGCATTATCACCCTCTTTGGTAAACTAATCACTCAAACATAGTTTCTCATCAGGATCTATCATCCTTTATCATGAAACTACAACACTTGGTCAGAATAATCTTGTCCCACATCATAGGATATATCATTCCTATTGGACTTGATTTTTATCAAATCATCATCATTGTACTCCCAAAAACCAAAGATTGAAAAAATTGCAAACTTTTAAACACTTGAATCATCTTTTTGGGTCATATCGCTCTATCACATTTACATTGATAATTGATCACTTATCAAAACAACTTTTGGACAATTGAACCCCTAAAATGGAAATAGAAACATTTGCAATAGCGGAAAATCATATCAATATGACATACCAAAGCAAAACACAAGAAGAAAACATGACAAACCAACATATCAGAGAAATCAAACAAGTCCAAAATCAAAATCCAACTATGTCAAAATCTCACAAGGATTCAAAGACATCTCCAAAGAAAGGTGGTTCTTTTATGAAATCTCACAAGGATTTGACTAAGAAAGATCAAAATCATGCACCTATGTCTAGCAATGGATCATCCCTCCATAAGGAAATTGACTCTCCCAAGGCATCTATTCCTACACCTCTTGAAAACTTACAAGAACCTTCCATAGCATCCTCACCAAAGAATACATCCAATGATGAAGTTCCCCAAGGGATATCCATAATGGCCATCAAACCTATTTCAGAGGATCCTATTCAAAGCTCATCTCCTTAATATCCAAGCATTGATTCAAAGCTCATCTCCTTAATATTCAAAGTTTCCCCATAACTCTACCTTATAAATTGAAGTCATCATTCATAGAATGCTCGTTAAATGTGTCCTAATAGATGGGGGACCTGGCTTGAACATTTTCTCTTTGAATCTTGTCCATGCTCTAGGTTATTCAGAAGATGTAGTTAATCCCCTGAAAAGATCACATTCAAAGCATATGATGAAGAAGAGCATTCCTCTAAAGGAATTGTGATATTACCCCTCAGAGTGGGACTTATGCAGAAAGACACAGCATGCCAAGTTCTAAACTTGGACCTACCATACAACATACTCTTTGGAAGACCATGGATAAATGGCATACAAGCTATTACATCAACATGTCATTAGTGCTTAAAAATTCCATATAATGGGTAGGAAATCATGATCTCAGTAGACTCAAATCCATTGTAGTGTTGTAGTAATATGAAATCAGCTCAAGAGGTCATTGATCCACATAACAAAGAGGAAACATCTTCAAGCACATAATCCAAAGAATAATCATTCACATCAATTTTGTCAAACATGGAGTGTGCATATTCCAACAAGGGGATGCAATAACTTGGTGGAATATCATCCAGGATGAGAGGGTGAAAGAGGGAAAGAGAAGACTAGCCACATGGAAGAAGATGTTGGCTTTGGTGAAAGAATCCTATTTCCCAATGGATTACAATATCCAATTGCATAGGAGGAGACATAATATGAAACAAAAGGAGATGTACGTGAGTTCCTATGCTGAGGAGTTCATGAAGTTGTGTGTGAGGACTAAGGTGAAAGAGAGTAAAGATGAGAAGGTGGCAAGATATCTCAGTGGGTTGATATTTAGAATCCAAGAAGACTTGAATCTCCACACCCCAGAGATAGTCCAAATGTGCTTTCAATTGGCACTCAAGGTGGTGGAGAAGTTGAAGAAAAGGCAGGAGTAAAATGGCAGAGGTAAACTGAGACAACAGAGAGGAGGAAGAGGCCCTTTTAGAGGTATAGGAAATGGTTTTGGATACTAGAGAGACTCTAACCAAGAATGCAATAGAGGAGATAGCAATTACAACCAAGGATGGGCTACAATCCAAGAGGAAGCTTTAGGGGTAGGAGACCACTCTCTAGAGGAAGATCCCAAGGCAGAGGACCTCCTAGGTGCTACAACTATAATCAACAAGGGCACATGGCCAATAGATGTTTGGAGAAGGCTTCCAACTTCATGGGAGAAAGGAGAAGCAATTTGGTGTAGGAATCTGATTATCAAAGTGTAGCAAGTGCAAACACTTATCAAAGTGTTAATGCTCTTGATAGCTGTGGCTATCCTGAAAGAGGAGAGGCTCTGATGATGAGGAGAGCAGTAACCAACATGAAGGTACTTGATAAGGAGCCTAAACAAAGTAAATCTCTATTCAAAACCACTTGCAAGGTAGAAGGAAAGGTATGCAAGGTTTTGATAGACTCCGGATCCACTGAAAATTTTGTATCACTTGAAATGGTAGAAAATATTAAACTTAGGAAGCTACCTCACCCTTACCCCTATAAGGTCTCATGGCTCACCCAAGGTCAGCAAGTAGTGGTGGAAGAGCAGGCTTGGGTGGAGTTTCAGATTGGATCTTACAAGGATAGATTACTATTTGAAATAGCCAAAATGGATGCATGCCATCTCTTGTTTGGGAGACCATGTTAGTATGACTTGAAAGCCCATCATGATTGTCTGAGAAACACCTACTCAATCACCAAAGATGGGAAGGTGATAGAACTCTTACCTCTGATAGAGGAAGAGATGGAATCAAAAGGGAAGGATACAAGAGTGCTAATAGTATAAGGTAAATAGTTCATGAACGAGATTGCAGAGAAAGGTGCAGTTTTATATGCCCTCATGCCTCGTCCAAAGGTGGAAAAGAAGGAATAGTTGGTAGAAGAGAAATAAGGAGGACCAAAGCATATAGACCTAGCAGTCAGATAGTTGCCTGATAAGCATCAACGAATCATCTTTGATGGAATGCCAAGGTCCCTACCACTAGTAAGGGACATTAGTAATTGCATAGATTTGATCCTCAAATCTACGTTACCAAACAAAGAAGCCTACAAACTCACCCTAGACCAGAATGCAAAAATGGGCAGATTGAGGAGTTGCTTGAATCAGGACTAACTAGAAAAATTCTAAGCCCATGTGCAGTACTGGTAGTCCTTGCACCCAAGAAAGAAGGCACTTGGAGGCTTTGTACAAACTCAAGAGCCATCAACAAGATAACCATAAGGTATAGGTTCCCAATCCCTAGAATAGAGGATTTACTTGATTGCTTAGGGAGTGCCGAGTATTTTACAAAAATGGATCTAAAAAGTTGATACCATCAAATTAGAATAAGGCCCAAGGATGAATGGAAGATAGATTTTAAAACTAATAAAGGGTTTTATGAATGGAAAGTCATGCCATTTAGGTTGTCCAATGCCCCTAGTACCTTTATGAGGTTAATGAATGAATTCTTGGTGGAATTCATAGGAAAATTTATCGTAGTATACCTAGATGATATCTTAATCTTCAGTCACACTAGGGAAGAGCACCTCAAACACATAGATATGGTTCTCAAGAGGTTACATGAAGAGAAAAAAATGATCAATTTGGATAAGTGTTTGTTCATGCAGGAGGAGATCATCTACTTGGGTTTTGTAATCTCACAAGATAAGTTGAAAATGGACCAAGAGAAGGTAAGTGCTATATTGTCTTGGCCTACACCTAGAACTATGAATGATGTCTGAAGTTTCCATGGTTTAGCAACTTTTTATAGGAAGATCATAAGAGGATTTAGTCATGTTTGTGCACCCATGCTTGACACCATAAAGAGAGGACAAAAGTGCAGGTTCAGTTGGACCATAGAGGTAGATGATTCATTTGAGACATTGAAGAAGAAGGTTATAGAACAACCAGTCCTTGCCTTACTAGATTTCAACAAGATATTTCAGGTGGAATGTGATGCAAGTCACATGGCTATTGGAGCAGTCCTTAGTCAGGAAGGAAGGCCTATTTCTTTTTTCAATGAAAAGCTAAATGATTCTAAGAAAAGATACTCATCTTATGACATGGAGATGTATGCACTAGTACAATCTTTGAAGAAGTGGAGGCACTATTTATTGCCAAAGGAGTTTATAGTTTTTACTAATAATCAGGCACTCAGTTTCATAAATAGCCAAGAGAAGCTAAACCACCAGCATAGGAAGTGGGTAGAGACCCTGCAAGCCTTCACATTTACCCCCAAACACAAGAAGGGAGTTAAGAACAAAGTTGCAGATGCTTTGAGAAGGAGGGTCTTAACTGTCAACCAAATTAAGATGGAGAGTGTTGGTATTGATTCCTTGAAGAGTATGTATGTTGCTAATGAAGACTTTGGAGAGATCTACAAGGTATGTGAAACTTTTGGTGACCAGTATCATCTTGATTTTTTTGAGTTTCTGATACAAGATGGATTGTTGTTCAAAGAAGTGCAGTTGTGTATTCCTAAGTGTTCTATGAGGTTGAATATTATTAGGGAGAAGCATTGTGGAGCCATGGAAAGTCATTTTGGTCTTTACAAGACCCTAGACCTTGTGAAGAGACATTATTTTTGGCCTAAATTGCAGGCAGATGTAAGAAAGTTTGTGGAGACATGTGTCATATGTCAGAAAACCAAGGGGAAGTCTACAAATGTAGGTTTGTATTAGCCCTTGCCCATTCCTTCTAGGCCATGGGAGAGCATAATTATGGACTTTGTGTTGGGTTTGCCTAGAACAAGGAGAGGATTTGACAGTGTTTTTGTAGTGATAGACAGGTTTAGTAAAATGGCTCATTTCTTGCCATCTAAGACTTCTTGTGATGCATCATATGTTGTAGACCTATTCTTCAAAGAGATTGTCCAAATACATGGATTGCCCCTGAACATTGTTTCAGACAGAGATGTGAAGTTCATAGGTCACTTTTCAAGGACTCTTTGGAAGAAGTTGGGGACTAACCTAGCTTTCTCATCAGCCTACCATCCTCAAATGGATGGGCGGACTGAAGTTGTCAATAGGTCATTGGGAAACCTATTAAAGTTTTTAACAAGGCAATATGGAGAGAAGTGGGATAACATTTTATCACAGAAAGATCTCTCTTACAATGACACCATAAATAGGAGTACCACTAAATCTCCTTTCTAGATTGTTTATGGCATCCACCCAAGGGGAGTGTTGGAGTTAAGAGATTTACCCAAAGAAGAAGCCATTAGTGTAGATGATGAAGCTTTTGTGTCAACCATAAAAGAGGTGCATGACCAAGTCAAGTCTCATCTCCAACAATCTGTAGTGAAGTATAAGTCTCATGTTGATAAGAAGAAGAGAGATGTACAGCTTAATGTTGGGGATTTGGTATGGGTACATTTGAAGAAGGAGAGACTCCCAAAAGGAAAATACACCAAACTCATGCAGAGGAAGATTGAACCATGTCAGATATTGAAGAAGTGTGGACCAAATTCCTATGAGATCTGACCTCCTCTTGATCTTGGATTATCACCCATTTTTAATGTGTGATCGTACACTTTTCAAAGGTGATGGACGTGAAGAAGAAGAACCAATGCAGGTTGCAACCGACAATGACATTCCAAGGAAAGAATCACCCAAGTTGAGAAAAGTGCTAGACACTAGAGTCACAAAGAAGAAAAGGAACAAGGATTACATTGAGTACTTGGTTTCTTGGTAGGATAAATGATATTCTGAGGTGGTTTGGATAACAAGTGAGCAAATATGCAATCATGGTGCAGATTTATAAACCTTGATCTCAAGTGGGCTTGAGATCTCTTCCCCTAGGGAGTATGGTCAAGGAGCACCTCATTAACAAGCTATTCATGACCCTAAGGATGAAGAATAGGATCATTAGGGTTTCTTAGTGTGTCTTGTGTTTCATGTATGTAGTAAACCCCACCATGTAAGCCCATGTCACCAATTAGGCAATTTGAGAAGCCAATTGGGACAATATGGTAAAAAGGGGTAATAGATGGTCTAGATTTATGTTTGATAGGTTTTAGATTTGTTTTATGTGTGTTTGGTTGGTCCATGTATGTGAATCCCAACCTTAGAGAGTATGACAACTTTTTGTGCAAAATTGCACAAATGCAACTTTTGTAAAATGCAACTTTTGAGTGCAAAAGTAAAACTTTTTGTAAATCAGTTGGGGGAAGCTTTTCAATGGCTCCAACCTACTCTAAATTTAGTGGGAAACCATTGGAGATTTGTATAATCCTTATGGGCTTGATTCCCAAGGGGGCTGATGTTGGAATTGGAGTTTGAGAATCAATAATACACAAAATTCTATAATTTTCCAAGAAATTTTGTGTTTGCAGGAGTTGTACACACATGTACGGATTGATCTAGATCCCACCATCCATGGAGTAGATAGGGAGATGAAATAGATTTATTTTGGTGGAGGTTTGTAGTCTTAACTATTCTGGAGCAGAGAGAATGCTCCATTCTTCTAACTGTAACCCAGATATTGAGGGTTTGGAGAGGGTTTTGAATAAAAATGGCTTTATCTTGCACTCCAGTCCATTAGAAGACTCTTCTTTTAGAGGGATGCAAGATAAGCCATTGTACTTTAGTTTTCTCATGGTTTGTTGCAGGGGAACCTAGTTGCGAGGAGAAAGGAGCAAGATTAGGTAGGCATCTCTATGTGACTACCTATGACAAGTTCTAGGACAGTCATCCTAAGTTGTCATAGTGGTGGATTCCAGGTGTGTAACCCTAGAATTAGGAGTTTCTATCTATTCCCCACATGCCCATTAATTTTATTTGTCATTTGGTATACCGGTAAAGGTAGTTGCTTTGTAAAATAGGGCTAATTGTTTCTATTAGGTCTCTTAGCCTCTGAAGGGGACAGACCTTGAATCTATATATCTAGCCAAACCATTTTGGGGATCAATACAACTTCCAAACAAGTGTCTAAAATACTAAAAAATTTGTATGGGTGTGTGGAACATTTTTTATTTAAGGTCCATTCTATCGTCAAATAGGGCTATAAGCCGAGGGGGCAGGTTTACAATGGAGGTATAAGAAATTGATGGTCTAAACCAAAACTAGTGTTTGAAAGAGTCTTTAGAGAACATGTGTTGGCCAACTTCAAAATCCCAGGGAGTAGAGGTCATCGGTAAAGCATGTTTGAGGAGTTGAGGTCTTTTACTCATCTTGAGTAGGCCTAAGCATAGTGAATGTGTGGGTAGTTTCATCCAAGGTGTAGTGTCCTTCCTTGCAGGACCCTTGTGTGTAGTTAGGGGGGTCACTAGCCTAACCTTGTTTGGGCTTGTCACTAGGAGTTTGGGTAGGCCTCTTCATCATGGAGCAGGTGTCGGTGAAGGTTTTCTTTTCTTCCTATCCACTCTCTTGAATTTGGCTGCCTTGTCACTGTCAGAATCAGATGTAGTAGCTACAGGTGAAATATGAGCTACCGGTTCCTATTCTGATTGTCTTTTTACTCTAGCAGCAATACTACTGATATTCATTAGTCCTTTTGTCACTTCCTTAACCACTTTTGAAGCATCTTTCATTAGCTTTTCTCTTCTCTTTCTTTGTTTCTGCATGCCTACATCCTTCTCTATTATTTCAGCATTACCAAAAATTTCTTATGATGGTTTTGGTGGAGCATCTAAGAGTATTTTAGCATAAGAGTCTAAGATGTGAGAATCCACCTCATATCCTATCTTTGTAATCCAAACAGTTATGGGTCTAACTACCTCTATCACAATTTCATCTCTTTTTACTACAAAGCATATTTGTTTGTCATATTTATCTACAATGCTCTTTGGAATCCTTTCCCTCTATTTCATTTTGGTTTGGAATTTATTGAAGTAATCTTTTATCAATTCATCACTGTTAGGTCCCATACCGGTAATTGCCTCCTTTATCTATTTTCCAATAGAAATATCGTAGGTAAAATCCTTATGACCAACACCGAGGATCTCCTTTGAAAAGTAAAGCATTAAACACACTAGCATACTTCCAAATTTGAAGGTTCCTTTCTTATCACCTTTTATTTTATCCAAATTCTCTATCAATTCATCCTTTAACCATTCACAGATATCAATCTTTGCATTGTTTATAATCATCTCGTGTCCACTATGAATGCATGAACTTGACACAAAATTCAATCTATTTGTATGACCAACTTTATATCCAATGATCATGCTAACAAATTTAACTTTTTTATCCTTTATATCATTGACGCTAAGTGACTGGTTGTCATATGTAGCTTTGGTTAAGCTCATAATGTCTTTGTTAGGTATTTTCTTCTTCTTCTTAGGTCTAGAACTGATGGAGGGTAAACTGGTAATAGCTCTACTAGCTTCCTTGGTAATCTTAAATACCGATTCCAACAACATAAATTCACCATGAACCTTGATAAGGACATAGCAGATGACTTCATCTGAGAATTTTGGCATATGAAGGATATCTATGAAACCTAAATCCTCAACTATCTTATGTTCCTATTTCACTACCCCATTCTTGTCAGTGATTACATTCATGTACATGTTCATCAAATCTTTAGATCCTAAACTTTCTATGTTGCAATGTATGTGCTCCCTAGGGTCTTCAGCAAATGCGACTCCTTTTGGGATTCTAGAAAATGCACCAATAGAGTCATCTAGTTTTTCTATCGTAGGAATGATCTTGAAAATGGGTCTAGGTCTTTTTATGTTCTCCACTATGGTAGGGTTTTCTACGAATTGAAGAATAGAAGATGAAGATGCCATTGCGAAAGATAAATACCTCTTAACTGAGAAATCCTTGAATGCTCTAAAAAGAACTTGCTACTTCACCTTTAGAGTGCCTTTGCTCAATTTCACTCTCTTCGAATGCTTGGATACTTGGTAGATTGAAATGAGAAGTTATAATTTCTTTATAACCAAAAATTAACTTTCAACTACAATAAATGCTTCACCGGTGAGGTGAAATACTCCATATATCTGTCGGTAAAGAAGAAATTAAACTTCTTACCATCAATCGAGGGTAAATGCATGATTTTAAATTTGTTTCCTTACCCCTAAGGATTATTCCTTAGTTGGATGACGAATCTCCTGCCGGTGCACTGATGGATTCATCACTTCTTTGATCTCCCTTCTTAATCGATTGTTTAGAAAATTCTTGCTTGATTTGAGTTACCTTTTCTTTGCCTCTGTTATTGGATCATTTATTGCTCGTCCGTATAGTCTTGCTTCTACAAAATTTTGCAATATGCCTAATCTTGTTACATGCATAACAAGTTACATTGTTTCTTTGAATAGCCTTTCCATAACCTTGACCAGTTTGAATTCTGCATTGATTAGATAAATGTCCAAATCTACCACAAACATAGCATTTCACATTCATTCTGCAATTGCCTAAGTTATGACCATTTTTATTGCATTTGGAACATTGACCAGTGGGTAAGTTTGTATTCTGATTATTCCTAAATCTGCACTGATTTTCTCTATGACCAGATTTGTTGTTGTAGACGTATAAAAATGACCATATTCCTAAATGAATATTTTATGTTCATTTCTCTATTTAATTAAATCCAATTTAATTAAAATACCCACATTCCTCTATTTAAGTAAGTAAATTACTCAATTTATTTAAATTAAATTCACTAGACTTCTTTTTACCATTTAATGAATAAATCATTTTATTCAATTAAATTCCCCCTATCCACTTTTAATTAAATTCAAATTTAATTAAATAGTTATCCTAAATCGAATAAATCTAATTTATTTAATTGCAACCAAATTGAATGAAATTCTTTATTTCAATTAAATCCTATTATCCCTCCATCCACTTGCATTTTCCTACATCTCCCACTTGCCTTCCTAAACCCCTTCCTAATTTCTTCTAGACTCTTCTAATCGCTTCTAATTAGCCTAACCCATTTTCTAAACTTTGTCACATCCCTAAGTAAGGGGAGGTCACTTCTCAAACCCTCAAAGTCTTTGATAACCATTAAAGGCTTCAAACCTTCAACCACTTAATTCCTCAAAGTCTTTGATAACCATTAAAGGCTTCAAGCCTTCAACCACTTAATTCCCCAAAGTCTTCAATAACCATTAATGGTTAACTCAAACCCTCCTACATGGTTAAAGAATTTCTTTTAACTCAACGTTCATCCAACCCAAGGGTCTCATCAAGGATTTAATGCTTTGACCATGATTATCTCTTAATCATTTGCACAAAGGTTTATCCTTGGATTAACTCTTAATCCAATGGGTAATCCTAACTTAAGCTAGACCCTTACCTTCTAGATAACCCTAAGGTCTTCTTAGGCATTTAATTTCTCCAACCCCTTCTCTCAACCCAACCCTATGTTGACACTTGTCACCATTTCATTGGTGCAAATTGCAAACATGGATCCCCAACTTTCAAACTCAACCCTTGATCAACTCTTTCAATCCTGACCATCCATTGCCCTATTTTTGCTATAAATAGAGCTCTCATTCCTCCATTTTGAATCATCCTCCAAATTTATAGTATCATACTTATGCTCAAATACATTCAAGCTTTCATATATCATTTTTATGCTCATCATTTAGCCTCTTTGAAATCAGGAATTAGTCTAAATATGCATGTTTAGAATACTTTCTTTATCATTTAGCTCAATCATAGACTAAATATATCATGTTAGGATAGTATTTATACTAACCTTGTCATCTTATAATCTAGTTCATTGCATTTTTAGAATCATGCATAGCTTAGGATGCATTTCATTCTAAAATCTATCAAAGTATCCCTCATTCTTGCATTTGCCATCCCTAAACCATTTTGCTCAGTGATCTGAGAGCAAAAAAATTGGTTTGAGGGACATTGTAAGATAGAGAACCATGGGACCCACCTTGGGAAGCTGAGTAATACTTCATTACTCCATAGCTTGCACCAAGAAGTCCTGTGTGTGTCTGTGGACAGGTATTTTTAGAATATTTTCACATATTAAGTTCTATCGACCTGCTTTTCCCGCATACAGTTGCAATTAAAACATTTCCCATTAAATTTATTTAGCATTAGGTTTCCTTACCGGTTTCTGATTGCAATTAAAACCTGATGGAGAAACTTTCTCCATGTTCAAATCCAAGTCCAATAGTTTCTCCATCAGGTTTCTGACTTTTCAGCATATCATTAAGATTATCTAAACTCTTCTTGAATTTGTCTTTGTATTGATTAGCAGTGACCAACTCACCTTCCAAAGTGCTAACTTGTCTCAAAAGTTCCTCTTTGTCATGTTGCATATGAATCAAATCCGTTTTAAGCATATCATTTTCATAACTAAGCGTTTGAGATTCATATGATCTTTCATTAAGTCTTCTGGCCAAATCTTCTTCATTCCTCTTTCTATCTTCAATATTCTTGCATAGTCTCATGGTTAAATATTGCATCTCATTCTTCATGTTGTTGTTCTCTTGTCTCAATTTTTCTGCAATATCTCTGAGAGTTTCTTTTTCTTCATCATCTTGATTTTGCAATTGCACATGTAATTGTTTTCTCTTATTCTTTGCTATAACTAGGTTATCTTGAAGTGCTTTGATGAATTCCCGAGCAGTTCTGAGTTCATCTTCCATTTTGATATTCTTCAATTTTTCTACATCAAAATCTTCAAGAGCTCCTTCCAACTATTGTCTAAAACTTTCCATCAGTACCAGTTTCAAAATCTTCCTCAAGTTGTTAGGCTTCCGCAAATAGAGGACTAGGCTCTGATACCAATTGTTAGATACTTGATCGATCCCAAAGACACTAAGAGGGGGGGGGGGGGGGTGAATCAGTGTCTAGCCGGTTGATGAAAGATTTAAACTTACTTTTCAAATTTATAACCCAAATTAATATACTGGTAAACAAGCAATAATGCAGAAAAGAGAAATAACAGTATAACCATCAATGCACACCATAACAAAGATATTTTTGGTGAGGAAACCCGGTAGGGGAAAAACCTTGATGGGATTTGTGACCCACAATATTTAATCACTGGCTAATATGAATAAATATTACTTATACAATGGGGGCCTACACATGCAGGAAGGCCAACATCCTAGAGCTCACTGCTCAATCACAAAAATAGAGTCAAACTGACTACACAATTGGATGGTTAAATCCAATAATAATGTAGTGCTCAAAATAGCATCTACAATGTTGGATTTAGTATCGGTTTAAGCTCTGTCAGATACCTCTACCATAAAGCTTGCTTCGCTTTGTTCTTCTCTTATTCTCTTATTAAACAATTACATCAAAATGCATATATAGTTATTCGCTCTCATATACCGCTTTCATTCATTACCTAATTAAATATCCTTACTTTGCTTACATTCATTCTCATCATGCTTCCAAAATGACCTATAAGATCTCATACATATATGAGTCTTTACAATTCATCATGTCGGCTATACAATATAATTACAATACAAAACAATATAATTTCCATGTCAGCTAGAGTGCCAGTAAGATCTTTTGTCGGTGTAGATTATATGCCGGTGTGAATAACCTGTAGTGCCTGCTGGTGCCCATAGATGATATCAGATACCGACATAACCTGTGAACCATGTTACTAGTTGGTTGCCATCAATGACAACATCAACTATTCTCATCTGAGTGTATAATTCCAACAGTATGAAGCCTTTCATACCATGCTCTAGGTGCCTGATTTAATCCATATAAAGCTTTATGCAATCTGCATACCATGTCTTTCTTATCAGTCACAGCATAACCATCTGGTTGCTCAATGTATACTTCTTCTTCAAGTATCCCATTCAAAAATGCTGACTTAACATCCATCCGGTATACCTTGAATTGCTTGTGTGCTGCAAATGCAAGTAAAGTTCTGACACCTTCCAGTCTTTCCACTAGTGCAAAAGTCTCACCATAGTCTTCTCCTTCCTCTTGTGCATAACCTTTGCAAACCAACCTAGCTTTGTTGTGAACTACAACACCATCTTCATTCAACTTGTTCCTGAAAACCCACTTTATTCCTATCACATTTGTATTTACCAATCAGGGTACCAGGGTCTATGTGTTGTTCTTCTCAATTTGATCTAATTCCTCCTCCATAGCTTTAGCCCAATGATCATCACCAAATGCTTCCTTAGTAGTTCTTGGTTCAATAGTGGATATCATGGAAGAATTCTCTTTCATTCTTCTTCTGGTTAATACTTTAGTATCCTTATCCCCAATAATTTGTTCAGGATTGTGATTCGGTCTCACATATCTTGGAGTAACATGATCATTATCTTTAGTTTCAACTTCTTCATTATCATCATCTTCTTTTGAATTTATCTATTTTGGTTGAATTGGTACATCAATATTTTCTTTGTTGGTTTCAGATTTTATAGTTTATGGTTCCAAAAACAAAATGCAAGGATCTTCATCCTTTTTCTCTAAACTAGTTTCCTCTGAGACTTCAAGAATTTCATCCACTTGAACATCAACACTCTCAACAATTCTCTATGTCCGGTTGTTAAAACACTTGTAGGCCTTATTCTTGGTGGAATAACCAATAAATATACCTTCATCACTTTTAGCATTAAATTTGCTAATATAATCATCTCTCTTTGTTGGCATCATAACAGACAAAGGGAGATTGTTGGCATTTCAATAAGGATATTGAGAAGGTTGTTGATGATTATGGATATAACTGATTAACGATGTTTACTATATTAACAATAATATTTTGTCATTGATATCAAGAAATTGTTTTTCTAATTAAGTATGATGTTGCCATATCTTAAGAAGTATGTTTTGAAGAGAATTAAGATGTCAGTAAAAGACATAGAAAGAATGTGATGAATTAAGGGGAGGAATAAGTTATTCAATGGGTAACTATTACCGAGTTATACAATGATGAGATCATGATGTTTAGATTGTTTTGATATCCTATATATGCTATTGTTTGTAAGGATAATACTATACTATGTTACAGAGCAAAGAACCTAGTCGGTAAACCGTAAGGAACCTAGTTGGTAAACTCTAAAGTTATCACTATCGGTTAATGAAGGCAGAATGTCTACCGAGTGAAGCTTAGTATTTACCGAGTTGCAACCGAGTAATAACAGAATGCATGGGATGAATACATGTGTAATTTAATAAAGGAAGCTGGTGAGCTGGATATGATTAAATGATTGATACAACGTGTATAAAGTTTGTTAAGGATCTATGGTAATGGAAGATCGGCAGGAAGATCTATAGCTCAGATTGAACTGCAATACCCTAGCACAAGTTCCAAGGCAAGGTAAAATGTTTTCAGATTGAAGGATTCATTAAACTTGGTCAAGTCTAGAGATCTGATGGTTAAGATTGATCATGGGAAATGTGATCAAGGATATTAAGCGGTTAGCAAATTGTTTATAAATAAGGTACTGTTGATAAACAATGTATGCAGACAAATGTAAGCACATGGATGCTACATAGTGATTACCGAGCACAGAAGCTTGAAGACCTATTTGAATAATAGAGTAAGGAGCCTAACAGAGGGACAAGATAAGTCCTATGACTAGATTGTATTGAGCAAATAAGAATCTACTTTAGCATTTTAGATGCAAAGTTGCAGACATACTCATTACTGTTGTTTATTTGTAAAGTGACAGAAAACCTCTTAATCGAGCAGACTTAACAGTCTTATTTGTAAATCCTTTAGCAAGGTGACATTCTAATTCAGTGTTTAAAACCCTTTAACAAGGTCACTTCTAACAAAGTGAAGATCCTAATAGATCTGAGGGAAATCCCTTAACTGGGTCACATCTAGCAATGTGTTTGTAATCTTTAACAGGATTTTCTTTTAACCGAGCATACTCTAGAAGAGTATATTTCTTAGTGGGTCCGAAATCCCTTAGTGGTTTTTCCCTATTTAAGTTTCCACATTAAATCTAGTGTTGAATGTGTTGTGATGTTATCTATTTATGAGTTTGCATGTTTTACAATTTTGGTTACATATATCTATTAAAGCTACTGAGGTTGAATCTGTTGATTTCAAGGAAGTTTAAGTTTGTATGATTCACCCCCCCCTCTCATCTTGTTAGCTTGGCATCTATACTTAACAATTAGTATCAAAACTATCAATTGGTATCAGAACTTTGGACTCCGGAAGAAAAGTTTAAAGGTACTTGAGGCAAAGATCCAAAGATGTATAAGAGGGATGCATCAAAGTTGAACAAGTCAAGTTTCTCTACATGGTAGAATTGGATGAAGGTACACCTATCAGGAATTGGAGAATATGCTGTATATTATCTGGAGAATGATTTCATTACACCGAGCACCTATCCATTGACAATGGAAGAGATAAAGGCAAAGCAAGAACACATTCAAGCAATGATTGAAATAACATCTGCATTGACTGACTCAGAGTTTAATGATCTAGAAGGTTGCAGTGATGCAAAAGAAATGTGGGACAAGCTCATATCTATGTATGGCAGTGGTGAACATGTTCAGAGAGAGAAAGTGGATAGTCTAAGAGGACAACTTGAATCTATGAGGATGAATGAAGGTGAGAACATAACTTAGTACAGTGCAAGACTAAAAGAAATTGTCAATCAAATCAAAGGATTAGGTGGAACTATTGAAGAAAAGGATATAACAAGTAAGTTGTTAAGAACCCTTCTACCAGCTTATGAAATCTGAGTCTCTGCAATCAATGAATTGAGGTCTGTACCCAATATGTCAGTTTCTTTAGATGCTACTATTGGTAAGCTACATGCATTTGAATTAATTAATTTTGATAACAGTGGGTCTCTGGTAAATAAAGTAGAATCTGCTTTCAGTTCTTTTCATATTGGTGAATCTGATGATTACAATGATAGAATGAGTAAGTACACTAAAGGGGATCATAGTGGAGCAAGTGAAATATTTCACAAGAACATGGAAAAGGTGCACAAACTATATGAGGAAATCAAGAAACAAGAAGAGTTTGAAGCACTATTAGCTAGAAGGTTACCGAGAGGCAAAGGTAAGTATAAAGGAAAACTACCTTTTGAAATGTTTCAATTGTGATAAGATAGGACATATGGCTTCTAACTGTCCTAACAGAGAATCTAGTGAAAAGAGAGATTACCGAGATGACAGACAGAAAGATAATCATTATAGAGGACACTGAGACTTCAGAAGAAGAGATAGAAAGTCATGCCTAATAGCTGATGAGGAATCTAATGATGATAAATTAGATGAAACTGATACAAAGGAAGTTGTTTATGTGGCTATCAAAGATGGATCAGATGATGAAAGGTATGAAGAAAAAGCTTTAATATCTCACATAAATACTAATGATTCTTGGATCATAGATAGTGGATGCTCACATCACATGATAGGTGATAAACACAAGTTTGTTATATTAGAAGATTATGATGGAGGATATGTAAGATTTGGTAGTGATGCACCATGTCCAGTAAGAGGTAAAGGATCCATAACACTTCTTGAAAATGCTAAATGTAATGATGTTTATTGGGTTGAGGGTTTGAAATACAATTTGTTGAGTGTAGCACAGCTAAACAATACAGGATACCGAATAGAGTTTCAGCAAGGAATTGTCAAAGTTCATGACAAGCATGGAAAGTTAGCAGCTACCGAGACACAAACTAAAGGTAACACATTTCACCTTGACTCAACTTGGAATAAGTGTATATATGCAAAGATAGATGATACTTGGTTATGGCATAAAAGGTTTTGTCATGTAAATTTTGATAATCTGATCAAAATAAGTTAGAAGCACTGAGTAAGAGGTCTACCGAGTCTTGAGAAACCTGAGAATGCTATATGTTGAGGATGCTAGATGGGTAAGATGACAAGATCAATTTACAAGTAAGTCCTACACTTCTAAGGGAATTTTAGATCTTGTGCATGCTGATCTTTGTGGTCCTATGATAGTTCAGAGTTATTATGGTGATAAGTATTTCATATTATTTGTGGATGATTACTCAAGAATGATGTCAATAATGTTTTTAAAAGAAAAATCAGAAGCTTTTCAAATGTTCAAATGGTACAAGGCAAGAGTTGAAAATGAAACAAGAAGACAACTGAAATGTCTTAGATCTGATAGAGGAGGAGAGTTCATCTCTGATGAGTTCAACTTATTCTACAATGATCATGGTATAAAAAGACAAGTCTCTGCACCAAGAACTCCATAGAAAAATGGGATAGCTGAGAGAAGAAATAGATCTATTGTGGATTGTGCAAGATCCCTGATGAATGAAAAGAAAGTACCACAAACATTTTGGAGAGAAGCAATAAGCAGAACAGTTTACACCCTAAACCAAGTACAACTGAAGAAAGGAACTTTGAAGACACCATATGAAATTTGGTATGACAAGAAACCTAATGTAAGTTATTTTAAAATCTTTGGAAGTAGATGCTATGTACACAAAGATGATAGAAATGGAAATTTTGATCAGAAAAGTGAAGAAGGAACATTTCTAGGTTATTCTTCTAGAAGCAAAGCATTTAAATGTCTGATCAAATCATCTAACAAAATAGTAGAAAGTGCAAATGTAAAAATTGATGAATTTGCAGTAAGAAATGATGAAGGAAATTTCAAGGAACCAGAAGATTATGATGAATTTGTCTATGTTCAACCGACAAGTCCTACCGAGAGAACTACTGAAGGAAATGAAGAGAATATCTAGTTACCGAGTGATGAATAAGATCATACAGAATCTATCGAGCCTATATGAGCCAAGTATGTTAGAAGGAATCATGCATCAAGTCAGATTATAGGAGATAAGAATGATCTAGTGATGACAAGGAACAAACTGAGACAGAACACATGTCAGATATCTGAATTTGAACCAAGGATAGTGAAAGAGGCATTTAATAGTGAAGATTGGATAAATTCTATGTCAGAAGAGATTGATCAAATCAAGAAGAATGACACATGGACACTAGTCCCAAGACCAAAGGACAAAAATGTAATTGGTACAAAGTGGATTTCCAAAAACAAGCTGAATGAAAAAGGTGAGGTCATTCAAAATAAAGAAAGACTAGTTTGAAAAGGTTATAATCAAGAAGAAGGAATTGATTATGGTGAGACTTTTGCACCTATGGAAAGACTTGAAGGTGTAAGAACATTGTTGGCATATGTTGCTTACAAGAATTTCAAAGTATATCAAATGGATGTCAAATCAGCATTTCTGAATTTTATATTAGAAGAAGAAGTTTTTATTGAATAACCTGAAGGATTTGTTGAAGGTGAGTATAAAGATCAAGTATGTAAATGGAACAAAGCTTTATATGGTCTAAAACAAGATCCTAGAGCATGGTATGAAATATTGCACTCTTATTTAATCAAGATTGGTTTTATAAGGACAAGTGAAAACGAAAATATGTACATGAAGAATGATGAAAATGGAATACTGATCTCAATCGTATTTGTTGATGATATTATCTTTTGTGGAAATGACTCTTTATGCGAGAACTTTGGAAATGAAATGAGAAAAGAATTTGAGATGTCATTAATCAGTGAGATAAAGTATTTTATAGGTCTATAGATACTACAAATGAAAGATTAGATCTTCATTACTCAATCCAAGTACATAAAGGAAATCTTGAAGAAATTTGGAATGGAGGATTCAAAACTAGTAAGTACTCCTATGACTACCAATTGTAAACTATCAAAGAATGATGAATCTGCATCTATTGATGAGATACTTTACTGATCTATGATTGGAAAGTTGCAATATGTTGTTCACAGCATGCAAGATATAGCACATGCAGTAGGTATAGTTGCAAGATTTTCTGCAGATCCCAAGGAAACACATATGACAGCAATCAAAAGAATTTTCAGGTACTTGAAAGGCACTAAGGATTATGGCTTAGTATATTAGAAAGGAAATGTTTTTGATTTAAAAGTTTATATTGATGCTAATTGGGCAGGCAACATTGATGACATGAAAAGCACGAGTGGAGGAGCTTTCTTTTTAGGAGAAAGACTAGTAAGTTGGCTTAGCGAGAAACAAGGATGTGTTTCACAGTCAATAGCCAAAGCTGAATATGTTGCTACAGCATTGAATTGTACCAATATAGCATCAATCAAACAATTGTTGGAAGGCATAAATGAGAAAGTTACTGAGCCAATAACTATATTCTGTGATAATACTAGTGCCATTAACATTTCAAAGAATCCTATAATGCACTCTAAGACAAAGTACATCTCTATCAAATATCATTATCTTAGAGAAGAAGTTCAAGAAAAGAAAGTGGTGTTGGAGTATGTTAGCACAAAGGAACAAATAGCAGATATCTTCACCAAGCCACTACCAAGGGACACTTTTGAGTATCTCAAAAGAAAGTTAGGGGTCCTACCCCTATCTTCTACTCACTAACCAAGTTTGGTGAAAGCATCAATTTAATGTCTCTAAAGAATACCTTTTAGGAGTTGATGCTGATTTACACACTTTAGGATGTTTTCTAAAGATGTGCAGGAAACAAAACAGGGAACAAGAATGATAGACAATGCTCTAACTGAGACTAAGTTGATACCAAACAGCAAAGGAATTACTTCACTTAGGAGGAAATTATGTATTAGTTTTCTTTTGGCATTGTTGTCAAAGGGGGAGAAGACTAATGTATGGGGGAGAAGACTGATGATAGGGGGAGACCATTTCAGAATCTCACAACAATTTGAATCTGAATCAATTAGGTCAATTCAATTGGTTTTTCCATCAATGCCAAAGGGGGAGATTGTTGGCATCATAACAGACAAAGGGAGATTGTTGGCATTTCAATAAGGATATTGAGAAGGTTGTTGATGATTATGGATATAACTGATTAAGGATATTTACTGTCTTAACAATAATATTTTGTCATTGATGTCAAGAAATTGATTTTTTGATTAAGTATGATGTTACCATATCTTAAGAAGTATGTTTTGAAGAGAATTAAGATGTCGGTAAAAGACATAGAAAGAATGTGATGAATAAGGGGAGGAATAAGTTATTCAATGGGCGACTATTACCGAGTTAGACAATGATGAGTTCATGATGTTTAGATTGTTTTGATATCCTGCATATGCTATTGTTTGTAAGGATAATACTATACTATGTTACTGAGCAAAGAACCTAGTTGGTAAACCCTAAGCAACCTAGTTGGTAAACCCTAAGGTTATCGCTATCGGTTAATGAAGGTGGAATGTCTACCGAGTGAAGTTTAGTATTTACGGAGTTGCAACTGAGTAAAAATAGAATGCATTGGATGAATACATGCATTATTTGATGAAGGAAGCTGATGAGCTGGATATGATTAAATTATTGATACAGTGTGTACAAAGTTTGTTAAGGATCTATGGCAATGGAAGATCGGCAGGAAGATCTACAACTTAGATTGAACCGCAATACCCTAGCACAAGTTCCAAGAAATCTATGCAAGTTCCAAGGCGAGGTAAAATGTTTTCAGATCAAAGGATACATTGAACCTGGTCAAGTCTAGAGATTTGATGGCTAAGATTGATCATGGGAAATGTGATCAAGGAGATTAAGTGGTTAACAAATTGTTTATAAATAAGGTACTATTGATAAACAATGTATGCGGGCAAATGTAAGCACAAGGATGCTACATAGTGATGACCGAGCACAGAAGCTTGAAGACTTGTTTGAATAACAGAGTAAGGAGCCCAGCAGAGGGACAAGATAAGTCCTATGACTAGATTGTATTAAGCAAATCAGAATCTGCTTTAGCATTTTAAATGCAAAGTTGCAGACATACTCATTATTGTTGTTTATTTGTAAAGTGATAGAAAACCTCTTAATCGAGTAGACTTAATAGTCTTATTTGTAAATCCTCTAGCAAGGTGACATTCTGATTGAGTGTTTGAAACCCTTTAACAAGGTCACTTCTAACAAAGTGAAGATCCTAACAGATCTGAGGGAAATCCCTTAACTGGGTCATATCTAGCAATGTGTTTGTAATCTTTAACAAGATTTTCTTTTAACCGAGCATACTCTAGAAGAGTATATTTCTTAGTGGGTCCGAAATCCCACAGTGGTTTTCTCCTATTTGGGTTTCCACGTTAAATCTGGTGTTGAATGTGTTGTGATGTTATCTATTTATGAGTTTGCATGTTTTATAGTTTTGGTTACATATATCTATTAAAGCTACCGAGGTTGAATCTGTTGATTTCATGGAAGTTTAAATTTGTATGATTCACCCCCCCTCTCCTCTTGTTAGCTTGGCATCTGTACTTAACAATTAGTATCAGAACTATCACTCTTAATAAAACATTTGCTTCCAATTTTTTTGAAATAACTAATATCAGGTGATCTACCATACCAATATTCATAAGGATTCTTGTCCTTACCTCTCTTTACCAAAATCTGGTTCATAGTGTAGATATTGTGCTGACAACTTCTCTCTAGAAAGTTTTTGCTACACCTCCTTGTATCAACATCGTCCTCGCAGCTTCAACAACTAACTGGTTGTTTCTCTCTGCGATACCATTCTGTTGTGGTGTCCTTGGTCCAGAAAGTTACCATTTGATACTATTTTCTTCATAATACCTAGTGAATTCTTCAGAAGTAAATTCACCAACTTGATCTATCCTCAGACACTTTATCTTCTTACTGCTCTCTTTCTCATCTAAGGCCCTCAATGTCTTGTACTTACCAAAAGATTTAGTCTTATCCTTCAAGAATGTGACCCACATCATCCTTGAGTAATCATCAATGAAGATCATAAAATATATGTCACCTTGAATACATTTTGTTCTTATTGGTCCATAAAGATCTGTATGAACCAAATCTAACAAATTTTCCATTGAAAAAAGATTTTCTCTTGAAAGTTGAGGATGTCATCTTTCCCAATTGACATTCTTTGCATACAACATTAACTGGTTTGTCTAACTAAGGCAAACCTCTCATTGTCTTGGACTTACTCACTTTAATAATGTTATCAAAGTTTATATGACAAAATATCCTAGTAGCAATCAATTCACCTTTATTGTCATAGATTTTGCACATACCATTTTTTAATTCTAGTGGGTATCCTCTATCATTGAGTTGTGCCACACTCAAAGGATTGTGCTTTAGACCTTCAACCCAGTAGACATCATCTCCACTACTCTTTCCATTAAGATAAATAGTTCCCTTACATTTAACCATGCAGGGTGAGTCATTACCAAATCTTACAACTCTGCCATCAAATTCCTTTAGAGAAATAAATTTGCTCCGATCATTGGTCATGTGATGTAAACAACCACTATCAATTATCCAATCATCAGAATTATCCATCCTCAATACTAATGCCTTTTGTTCTAACATCTCTTCTTTAATAGCTACAAACACAATGTCTTCATTAGCATCACCATCAGATTCTTCATTAGTGATACCACCATCAACAACAATAAGACAATCTCTTTTGCCTTTACCCTTGTACTTCTTGAATTTCTCTCATTTGTGCTCATTATCACCATTAGGAAAATTAGCAGCAATGTGTCCAATCTTGTTGCATGCAAAACATTTCAAAGGTAATTTGCCTCTATATTTAACTGTACCTCTAGGCAACTACTAAAATCTTGATATAAATTTTCACTGTCACTTGATATCCTATAGTTCTCTTTATTAAACTTTGAACCTTCCGTCTTCATCATGATCTGCAGATCTTTACCTTAAGTAGTTAGGCCTAGACCTTAGAGGACCCGATATGCTCTAATACCAATTGATGGTATGATGAAAGAATAAGTATTCAGTCAACTACTGAGAGGGGGGGTGAATCAATAGATAGAAAAACTGATAAAAACTTCACCAATCAATCTCTCAAAGTAAACTTAGAATAATAACTCTGTCAAGATAAAAACTCATAAGATAAACCAGTTGACTGTTACAACAAATTAATAGTAAACAACTTCTTCATTTCTCAATACTTTCAATTATCACGACTTATCAAAATAGTTAAGTAGTTAAGTAAATCAACCATGAAAACATAACCACAAAAACATTCACCACTTGACACAAATATTTTTGACGTGGAAACCAAAATAGGTAAAAAACACGGTGAGATAAGACTCACAAGATAACTATCTGAACTCTTCTGAAGTTCGCCTTGTTAGGAGCCTAGCCTATTAAAGATTTACAAAAAGTCCTATTAAGAACTGATCCTATTAGAAATCACCCAGTTAAGGGATTGACTAAAATGCCTTGTTAGAAGCAATAACCTATAAGGAGTAACCTTAGTAGAGGTTTTGAAAATCCAATCTAATCGACCACCTTGTTAAAGGATTTGAATAACACCAAACTTGTTAGAGCTTACCCAGTTAGGGGATTTCAATTCTACTATAATTGTTAGAAAAAAATAGGAGTTTGTTGATCTGTCTAAATAGCACTACACTTGCTTGATCAGATCCATTTCATGCTCCTATCTGCCTTTACTCAAACTGTAGATACATCATCCGGTTCGGCAACCACACACTAATTGAACTATGTCTATCTCTTTTCCAACTCTTTAAAACTAAACAACTTCATCAACCTTATAAACAAATCAATCAGGTCGGTAACACAACCAAAACCTAACTCATCAAGATTACAAACAAATTTGGTTCAAGTATGACCATTAGATTACATACCAATCTATGCACATCAATCAAGAAAACCTTGATAGCTCCTTGATAACTGCTTCATTGAACTTAGTAACTCATCATGTGCTTTGCATTAGATGCAATACAATTGGTCATTCCCTAGACAAAAACCGTTACAACAACTCGCCAAAATCTCTTAGAATTGTCTTCATACAATAATCATGTGTGTCATCATCATTAGTGCTCATCACCAGATCATAAACCAATATAACCAATTCACCAAACTTAATCGATTAGGGTTAATCAAAAACAATAGGTAGGGTTTACTGGTTACATCAATAGATAAGGTTTATACCAGTTGCCAGTTCACTCCATAAATTATTCCTACCAGTTACAGTAACAATATTACAACAATATCAACAATATCATTACCAGTTTATTGACATCAATGATAACATAACATATCATTAATGCAATCTTCATACAAATACCAACAATCACAAGAATAGGTCTCAGGAAACCAGTAACAAAGGAACAATCGGTAACAAAAAACTATAAAGGAAACCAGTTGTGATATCTTGCCAAAAAGTGACCCAAATGAGATGCTGTTTGAAAGAAAGAAAAATGATCAAGTCTTCAAGTAGAATCCAACTCCACATGAACCGGTGAGCCAAAAACGGGACACATAGAAAGGACAACTGAAACTACAAACAAAAAACAAAACAGAAAAGAAAATGATTTTGGTTGATGCAAGATTGCTGTGAACTGAGGATGCTCCTGCATTAGACATCTGGGGTTAATAAAAAAGTGAGCTTCTCACTTTGTTGGGGTTAGAGGGAAACCGAGGCGGTCTACCTCTTCCTAAGAAATTCAAGATGAATCTTCCACTGGTTTATTCCTCCACTTCACAATATATTCTTTGTACTGACTGCTTTGGGTACTACGCCCAATCCTACCGTCCAAAATCCCTTCAATCTAATTGGGTTCCTTCTGAGGCAATTGTTTCTCCAAGTCTACAATATTGTCCTCACTGAATTCTATTTCATGGTACTCATGAATATCTATAATGTTGAATATAGGTAAAATACTCAGACTATCTGGTTGCTCCACCTCATATGCATTTTCAGAACCGAACCTTCTCAAGATCTTACAAGGTCCAAACTTCTTCATCTCCAACTTAGTATAGGTTCCAACCGAGATTCTCTCTTTTATTAAATAGACCATCACTTCATCGCCAACTTCAAATTCCTTATGTCTCCTCTTCTCATTTGCCTTCTCCTTGTATTTGCTATTCATGTCTTCCAAATGTTGTTTAACCTAAATATGCAATGTTGCCATGTGATCTGCAAATTCTTCTGCTTCTGAATTCTTTCAGTCTTCATTGCTAATGTCTCTCAATTTTCCTATTCCTTTAGGATGTACTCTAGTAACAATCTCAAAAGGTGTTTTTCTGGTACTTCTATTCACTGAATTGATATAGAAAAACTCTTCTTGTGCAAGGATCAAATCCCAACTTCTAGTTTTATCTCCCACTAAACATCTCAACAAGTTTCCCAAACTCTGGTTAACTACTTATATATGCCCATCAATCTCTGGATGAAAAGTAGAACTTAACTTCAAGTCCGCCTTCATCTTCTTCCAAAGTGTTCTCCAAAAATAGCCAACAAACTTAGTGTCTCTGTCTGAAATAATGCTCTTAGGTAATCCATGCAATCTTACCACTTCCTTGAAAAATAGGTTTGCTATATGCAATGCATCTGATATCTTCTTACAAGGTATGGAATGAGCCATCTTTGAAAATCTATCCACTACCACAAATATAGAATCATTCCCTCTCGGTGTCTTAAGTAAGCCAAGTAAAAAATCCATACTTATATCCTCCAAAGGTCTTATCGGTACTGTCAAAGGTTTATAGAATCCCACATTCTAACTACTACCTTTTGCAACTTGACAAACTCTGCAACTTTGCACATATCTCTTAACATCCTTATGAATATGGGGCCAAAAGTACTTCTCACTCACCAATGCAACTATTTTATCAATGCCAAAATATATAGCTAAACTTCCACTATGCTTCTTTTTTGTTTTACTAAAAATCAGAATATCATCCAAGTACACATTAACAAACTTACCCAGGAATTTCTTGAAGACCTCATTCATCAACCTCATGAAAGTACTCAGTGCATTAGTTAGTCTAAAAGGCATCACCAACCATTCATATAATCCTTCATTTGTCTTAAATGTTGTCTTCCATTCATCACCTTCCCTGATCCTGATCTAATGATATCCACTCTTTAAATCTATCTTTGTAAAGTAATTTGCTCCACTCAAACACTCCATTATGTCATCCATCCTAAGCAATAGAAACTAGTATTTTACTATGATCTTGTTTATTGCTCTTGAATCGGTACAAATCCTCCATTCTCCACTCTTCTTAGGTGTTAATACCATTGGTATTGCACAAGGGCTTAGACTTTCCCTGATCAAACCTTTTTTGAATAGCTCCTACACTTGTCTATTCAGTTCTTCATTCTCTGCCGGAGTTAACTAGTGTGCAACTTTGTTAGGCAAACTGGCTCCAGGAAATAAGTCCATGCAATGACTAGTACTTCTAACAGGTGGAAATCCATCAGGTACATTATCTGAAATGATGTCCTCATATTCTGCCAGCAAATCTCTTATTTCTGTCGAGTGTTCTCCTTCCGGTTTTGGTTTCTCAGTCTTCTTAGGAATTAAGGAAAAACACGCATTCTCATGTCTCAGTCCATCCATGAACTTCCTTCCATCTACTAGACATATTTCGGTATTTCTATAGACTTCATTCTTCAAAGGCTCCTCCAAAGGCAACAAGGTTTGCTTCATCCCATTGGCCACAATAGTGTATGTATTCTTCCTCCTATCATGTACTACCAAGGTCTTCCCAACAAAAGATGACAAATATCCATAGGCATAATATCACACAAAACTTCATCATGATAATTCCCAATTTTCAATTTCACTAAACACTATTCACTCACTAATAACTTATGTTCATCCTGAATCCATGTTATCTGGTAAGGCTTAGGGTGTTTCAATCTCTCCAATTTCAACTTATTCACCATCTCTTCTGAAACAAGATTATTTGAACTACCACTATCAATAACAACTTTACAACACTTACCGGATACCTTACATCTAGTCTTGAATAGGTTCTTCCTCTGCAAGGGTTCTTTATCTCCTCCGGTATGACACAAATCTCTCCTCATCATCAATAGTTCTCCATTTTTTGGTTTATTGTCTGATCTAGTGGGGTTCTCTTCTACCACTGTAGCTCTTCCAATAGCCTCTGACTTCTTACATTCAAATGGATGGTGTCCTTCTCCTCCACATTTAAAACAAGTTCCCATGAATGTCCTTTTGACTTGTCTTCCAAAGTTCTCATTCTGGTAACCATCTGGTTCTATCCTCTTGTAGTGTCCACCCTTGACTTGACTTGTTTCGACTAGAGTTGACTTTTAATTCATGCATGATAGGAATTATTGGGCATAGACTATTTCAGATGATTTATATGATGTTGATACTATCATTATTGATCACGTGATTTATTAGACAATATATATACTTATTATGTGATTGATTATCGAAAGATTATATTGATCATGTGATTCGATGAGCATAAGTGTTGATGAATTTTACATGCCTTACTATAATCATGCACTATACTAATCATGCACTTGATGATATATTATGTACTGACCATATTTATTGATTATCTATGATGAGTTGATCTTATGGTATGTTTGATTTTTGTATGACTACCTTTGGGATAGAGACAATTCCACATCACTCATTGCGAGCAGGATGTGTTGTTGTGATTCTCTAACCCTTGCCTATTATAATATATATATGCATATGTTGTATCATTGCTTTGTGGATGTAGGATTTGTAGGTACCAGACATCGACTCCACCTGGCTCCATAGGTCTGATCATGTCTTTAAATCTCAATGGCATGTGGTTTGGAGTTGGCACAAGTTCCCCTCACATACTCTAGGTCTAAGATGTTCACCTTGTCAGGTTATCTTGATGTTAGCTGATTTGTTGATATCTTATGTTATTTTTATTTTCCTTTTTGTTGGTCAAGTAAGTATTGTGGTGTATTGGTTAAGTCTCTTCATCATGAGTTGGAGGTTTGGAGATCAAATCCCTCTAGCTTCTTTTGTGTGAGTTTTGAGGTATGGATTTCTCATTGTGTATTTGGATTTCCCCTTATAAGGAATTTATTTAAGTGAATAATGTATTTAATCTAATTGGCTGAGATCATGGCTAGCATTTTTGGTTAATGTTTATCTTTATATTTTCTTTTCCGTGAAGTTTTCGAGGGTTGGTTCCTCTCTAGAAAATTTTCTCCAGCAAGTTTTCTTCTTGGTTTTGGTTTTTCTTCTCTCTTGGATTTTGGCTGGAGCTTGGGTTGGATTTGGTTTGGCTAGTGGAATCTCTTCTTCAGCTTCTTCCATAACATGAGTTGCAGGTTGGAGATGTATTCTACCTTTTATATTTTATTTTACAATTTTCCTGTATGCTCTGTGTCTATAGATTGAATGTGTGAGCTTGGGGAAATGAATCTAAAATTTGTATAGTGAGGAAAGAAATATATGAAGGCATAAATTTGTTGTAAGGTTTTATTCTATAGTTTGTGGGAAATATTTGTATTTTTGGGTTTGCTGAAAGCCTTCTGTTTCTTTCTGAGTCGGTGTCGTGCATGGAGTTTTTATTTAATATTGGCCTTCAAGTGTTTATTATTTATTTAATGTTGAAGTGAATTTTATTTATTGGGTAATATTATTTTACCCATTAAGTAATTAAAAGGGGGGTAATTTGTATTCTTTTATTTAAAAGTTATTTTCACCTCAGGTTAATGGTTTAATTTATTTTACCTACCCTTGGATTTGATTGGCTGAAAGGTTATGGTAGGTAGAAAATATATTTTATTTTCTTGAACTTTGGGAAGGTAGGTATGGATTATAATGTTTTTGGAATATTTTGATTGGAGGATGGTTTTGCTTGGTTTTGTTTTATTTATTTTTTAATTTTTTTTATAAATAGGTCTTCCTATTAATTCACGGGGGTTGGCATCTTTGGTGAATGAATTTCTGAGACTAATCTTAAGATTGTTGGTGGTTGGATTTAAATTGGATTAAAGGCTTGGACTAATTTTTCCTATAGGTTAATTTGCTAGTTGCTTGATTGTGTGGTACTTTCCGGATTAATTTTTGTACCAGAGGCTTTATTTGAGGGCTGCTATATTTTCTAGATTTGGCTTTTATCAGTTTTGATGTATTTGGATGGTCTTATGTAAATTTGCTCCTCTACAGCATTGTGGACATTATAGACTCTCTTCCATGTGAATAGGCCATGGAAGATTGAGGTGAATATATATGATATTTTGGACCAGCAAGTGAGTAGGCCTTGTTGTGATGTTATCTTCTATTTGATGGTAGCATTTCATGGCTTGATATGCCTTTGTTTATTGCTAGCCAAGAGGCTCATTTTGTTATATTGATGTTGTTGTAGCCTTGCATATGTTGTGAGAGTATGTGTGAAAACTATTAGCTGCATTGAGTATTATTTTAACATATTTATGTTGGTAGAGCCTCTTGTGATGTGTTGTTGGGCAATGTAAGGAGGAGTGGGCTTCCTTGTGATGACCGGGGTCATGAGAGATAGGCTTGTATAAGGTTCCTTGTAAGGATGCATGAAGTCTAGACCACCAGGGCACATTGGAGTTTTCCATGATTTGTAAACAAGTGATAACATTGATAATGAATTTATTGTGATGGGAAAATTATAACTCACTTAAACAATATAATGAATAGTTTTGAGCCTCATGACTTATGTCCTAGGGACGATGTTTTAGGATAAGCATGAGAAGGCCATGAAGATGGTAAGCTAATCTCTCTTGATCTCTCATAGGTTGAGATGGCTCCACATGTCCATCAGGCTAGTGCCTTGTGTTATTATGTTATTATGTTATGAGGATGGCATGTGATGACACTCCACTCCTACATGTGTTCCCCATTTATGATTTATGATTATGCTTATTGGATGCATTTATGTCCTGATGAGTTTTACGCCTCTGGGAGTTTATTCTTGTGGCTCTATGTGAGTTCTTGCTTGAGAGTCCTTGTTGGTTAGTCTCTTTGGTTTTGAGTGTAAGCCTAGATGTAGAGTGTGTGTTGGGACCTTGTGTCATCTCCTAGCACAGGGGGTGGTTCCTTTGGTTCCACATGGTCGGGTGGTTGGTGCTTTTAAACCATTGGGATGTTCCTGTCTTTGGATTCTTCTTGTGTGGATGAGGATGCTTCTTTAGATATTCCATGGATAATAATTGCAGCAAGAATGTAAATGATGGTGTGATTTATGTAATGAAATTCTTATGTAATGGTTGTAAAAGAAATCATGCTTATGAGAAATGACTATGTTGTTCTAGTTATAGCGATATCTTTTGATTATTGTAGATGATTGTAATGATGAATGTTGAGTGGTATTGTAACGCATTTATATTAAATGAAATCGATGCATGAGATGTGGATAACTATTGTTGTTCGAAACTAAATGATGTATTTTGTATTCTTCATGAACCATGTTAAAAGTAAATTAGGTAAATATTATGATAATGGTATTAGATTTAAAATGATGTCTTTAACTAATTATTTAAGTAGAAGAAATGTTATGTCTTGATAGGATGTGTGAGTTTGAGTAATGTTGGAAGATATCTTAGGACATGTTTTAGAGTTGTGATTAAAGAATTTGAAATTATAGTATCATACTTCGTAGACAGTGATCTAATGATTGAATTGAAATCTTATAATGATTGGGGTTTTATTGAAGGTTCCTTATGAAATATTGTATGGATCTTCTTAGTGAATGAATTGCTAATCTTATTAATGGAAATTACTAGTAGGTGTATGGGAAGACGATTAAATGAGTTCTTGTCTTTTAGAGAAGGATTAGAATGTATCATGTGTTATGGTTTAAGGTTATATCTTCATTTGGTGGATGCTATTAGTGGTTATGGAATTACGATATTGTATCATAGTTTTTGTTGAGATGAATTTGTTTAGTTACCTGATTTGTAATAAGATGATTGTTGGTTAATTGATATAGTGTAAGAGACTTTATGAGTATTAAACGAGCTATGGGTTAAATGTTTAAGGAGACTTTGTGAGGATTGTATTATGTTCTTTTAGAATCATGATGAAGTAATAAGTATGCTAGGAGCATAGAATTATAAATGACTATGTAGAAGTTAATTGTAAATGAAAATTATGTTAATGCAATGTAAGGGTTAATCTTGATATATGAATGGTGATGTCCATAGTCGAAGGTTGGTTAAAGGTAATAGGAACATTTGGACTTGGTGTATAAAATGAATCTAAGTGAAAAAGGAAATAGTGGTGCATTGAAAGATAGAATCTCATGTTAAATGAAAGATTAAGAAGGTTGCATATCATGAGTGTTAGGTATTTCGATGTTGCACCTATGTGTATAATGATTAAGATTATGAGGTATTGAACTGGAAGAAAGTAAATGCTTATTTTTTATGTAGGTAGATTAAGTAATGTTGTTGAGATACCCTAGGGAGGCAGTAGTAATGATTTATTGTATTCCGCTTGCGTAATTGTTTGAATAGCTTGAGTTAATTATTCTATGTTCATAACACTTAAATGTTGTTGTGTGCTTGCTGCATTTCTTAAGTGATTTTATGTGCTGTATTGTTTTAAAAAATAAAATAAAATTAGCATGTTTTTAGCTATATTTCTCTGGGGTATTTTGGCAGGCATTACATTTGGTATCAGAGCCCATGTTGCAACACTGGGATCTCTGGTTAAGGATATTGTTATTAGTCTTGTGAATGTTCCTTGATGTTCCTTGAATTAAGTTACTCTTTGATATTTGTGTTAGAAGAAGTGTTATTGGAATTTTTGGAATCTTAGATATCCATGCCTTGTGTTTCTCTCTAATTCCTTTTAGGAATCATAATTTTAAGTAAAGTGTGTATTTATTCCATATGTATGTCTCCAGAATAAGAGAAGTGTCTATATGTTCTTGCTTTCTCTTTAAATTTCTAGTGCTTACTTGAATGATTAGGGTTGCTGTCCTTATACATGATTAATTATGTTGCAGAATGAGATTAATTATGTTGCAGAATGAGAAAAGAATGTGTGTATCCTCTTAACTAATGCGATGATCATAAAATTAGTTTATTATGTTGATCTTCCTATGAATATAAGGATGTAGTTTTTGTATTATACATTTATGAATAATTTAGTATAGATAATGATGTGAAAATCGAAGGAATTGTATGTGGTGCTTAATAGAAGTAGTTGGAATGCCTTTTACCTTATTTAATCTCTTATGTGAAATGTAAGGAGGTTAGTTGGTAATGTAATGATTTCCCCAAAGAACTATTGGTTGTTTTGGTATATGTGTGATTTTGTATGTAATAAAAGATTGTTTGAGGAAATCATAGCTATCAAAGGGTTTGGGATTGCTAGTCGCACATGTATTGGCAGGAGATTTTAAGGAATTTCAAATTGCATATCTTTAAAATTGGTAGTTGTATTTGGCATGACTAGGAAATTCAAACTAAGTTTACATAAATTTGTGTGTATTGGTTTGTGTGGCAATATCCCTTCCTTTCTCTTCTCTCCTTGTGGTAAAAGATTCAAATACTTGGGGGTTATTGATATTAAGCAGAATGATTGGATAATAAATTATGAATATGACTTGTAAACGCTAGAGGGAAGATTAGATGAAGTTAATTTGCATTGGAGACTGAAATTTAGGTATTGCATTCATGATCCTTGTTCTTTAAGGGAATAATTGATTAAATAGAATATCCCATCATTTAATTAGGAAATGTATCACGAAACTAAAAGGAGATAAATATGTGTATTGAAGCAAGGATTGGTGCATTGCATATGTAGAAATCGAAATGATATCATTGTGTCTTTATTTGGTTTGGCAAGATAAAAGGTTTAGCTTTGTGTAGGAATTGTGTGACATTGAATAAATATTTCTCTTAACTAGATGGATAAACTAAGAAAGGTTACTATGTCATTGCCTTATTTGAATTTTAAGAAATGCTTCCTTAGCGAATTCTAATGAGATAAAATGATAATTAGTTATATGAAATTGTGTTGGGATTCTAAATGTCAATTTTTCTTAAAATATCAAAAAATACATAGTCTATGAATGATAGTAATCAAGTAATAATAGGAAGTGAGTTTCAATAGAATGATGTGTGTATTCTTAGAATTTAAGTGGCATTAGATGAAAAGAAAACTAAGTTTTGGAAGTAAGACTGAGATATTCTTAACTTAGATAACTAGAAGTATGTCATAATATTATTATTTGTAAGAGTAGAATTGATATTAAACTTTGGTTTTTGTAATGAGACCTATTTTGCTTGTTTAAATATATGATTGACTAAATTGCTTAAAGGCCTTATGAAGTACTTTCTAATCTTCCATAGGTTATTAGTTGTGAATTAATGGAAATGATGCATGTCTACTATTAAGTGATTAATCAAAGCTCTAACCTCTGTTTCTGTTATAACTTGGTGAATATGATCATGGTATAGATAAGATATCATGAACATTAGTAATGGTATGAGTATATTGCTTGTGCATGTGTGAGTGCATAGTTGCTTTATATCTTCCTACCTATGTCAACTTTCATAAAGGATAATTGCCTAGATTTTCAAAAATATTGAATTGCATAAAATAATGAAAAGAATACAGACATACAGATTAAAATAAAAGTATTAAAATATGGCGTGCACTCTCTAACACATTCAAGGCATTTCACCCTTGGATGTTGTGTGGAGATTACTCCCTTTAGTGTGACTAATGTTGGTCACCTCATGATGTGAGTTGGATGAATCGTTTATTTTGCCTTGAGTTAATTTATGACTTATGTGATGTGTCATTAGGATTAATGTGTATTTTTTAGATTTCTTTACTTTTGGATGACCACTATTTTCTTCTTTCTTTTATTTTTCTCTTGTGGTGGCACTTGTCACTTAAATTTCTTGATTGATTTCACTGGCAACCTTTCTTCTCTTTAAATTTAATGAATTGATTTGAGGATATTTCCTTTGACCTCCTCTTTTGTTGTCTATGGTGGTCATTTTAAGTGTCGATGTATTGTGGGCCCAAATCTTGAGCCAGTGTTGTCTCTATCATGTTCATTATGGACCGCTGATAGTGTGTGCAAGGGAGGACATCATGGAAAAGTGTAATAGACTAAGAAAACAATTAGATAATGTTGTTATTAGCTGAGTAAATGAAAAGTGTTAATAAGATGAAATTTATTGGTAACTTTCTAAAGTTTATGGTAGATAGAAGTGCCTTGGAATTGTGAAGTTGAAATTTATGGAATAGTTAAATAAAAGCAGTTGTTGATTTCTTGCCTTCAAAATCTTTTTGTACACATAATGGATTAAGAATGCCCTTTGAATGATTTGATTGGATAAGGATTGCATCTAATGTTTGTATAAAGTATAGCACAAATTAAGCATGGTGGATATTAGGATATTTGAATGCCATGAAATTTGTTGTTTAAAATAAATAGGTTATATATGCTTGATTATCATGTGATGTCTAGAACATATTTAACTTGAGGAAGCTTATTTTTTGGAAATTTTTCCTCATTTAGGCTTATGACATGATTTGTTCAATAATATAATAAGTGCATATGTGTAAGATATTGTATAAATGTATCTCTCTCTCTCTCTATTTGCATGCAACTAGATGTTGAGGGAGTATTATTATGAATATTGGTGCAAAATGTGGTGATTTCTTCTTATTGATGCTTGAATTAGTGATTGAAAGTACAGTTTTGTATTGCAAGTGTGGTTAAAATGAAGCTCCCTTGTAAGTATTTTAACGATTTAGTGTACATATCATAATTAATAGCAGTTACTGCTTCATTTACTTCTTGTGTAACATGTTTATTTTGATTAATTGGAGCATGAGGAAATATAGTTGTCAATATCTTTCTTGGAGTTAGAAAATAATATAATGTGTTTGTTTTAAAAAGAAGTTTTTGATTTATGTGTGCTAGTTTTCACCCTAAATCTTACGACTTCCAGGAGTAAGTCGAGTCTAAGGAGGGGAGGATGTAGTGTCCACCCTTGACTTGACTTGTTTTGACTAGAGTTGACTTTTAATTCATGCATGATAGGAATTATTGGCCATAGACTATTTCAGATGATTTATATGATGTTGATACTATCATTATTGATCAGATGATTTATTAGACAATATATATACTTATTATGTGATTGATTATCGAAAGATTATATTGATCATGTGATTCGATGAGAATAAGTGTTGATGAATTTTACATGCCTTACTATAATCATGCACTATACTAATCATGCACTTGATGATATTTTATGTACTGACCATATTTACTGGTTATCTATGATGAGTTGATCTTATGGTGTGTTTGATTGTTGTATGACTTCCTTTGGGATAGAGACAATTCCACATCACTCATTGCAAGTGGGATGTGTCGTTGCAATTCTCTAACCCTTGCCTGTTATAATATATATATGCATATGTTGTATCGTTTCTTTGTGGATGCAGGATTTGCAGGTACCAGACATTGACTCCACCTGGCTCCATAGCTCTGAGTGTGTCTTTAAATCCCAATGGCATGTGGTTCAGAGTTGGCACATGTTCCCCTCACATACTCTAGGTCTAAGATGTTCACCTTGTCAGGTTATCTTGATGTTAGCTGATTTGTTGATATCTTATGTTATTTTTATTTTCCTTTTTGTTGGTCAAGTAGGTATTGTGGTGTATTGGTTAAGTCTCTTCATCATGAGTTGGAGGTTTGGAGATCAAATCCCTCTAGCTTCTTTTGTGTGAGTTTTGAAGTATGGATTTCTCATTGTGTATTTGGATTTCCCCTTATAAGGAATTTATTTAAGTGAATAATGTATTTAATCTAATTGGCTGAGATTGAGGCTAGTGTTTTTGGTTAATGTTTGTCTTTTTATTTTCTTTTCCGTGAAGTTTTTGGGGGTTGGCTCCTCTCTGGAAAATTTTCTCCAGCATGTTTTCTTCTTGGTTTTGGGTTTTCTTCTCTCTTGGATTTTGGCTGGAGCTTGGGTTGGATTTGGTTTGGCTGGTGGAATCTCTTCTTCAACTTCTTCCATAACATGAGTTGCAGGTTGGAGATGTATTCTACCTTTTATATTTTATTTTACAGTTTTCCTGTATGCTCCGTGTCTGTAGATTGAATGTGTGAGCTTGGGGAAATGAATCTAAAATTTGTATAGTGAGGAAGGAAATATATGAAGGCATAAATTTGTTGTAAGTTTTTATTCTATAGTTTGTGGGAAACATTTGTATTTTTGGGTTTGCTAAAAGCCTTCTGTGTCTTTCTGAGTCTATGTCGTGCATGGAGTTTTGATTTAATATTGGCCTTCAAGTGTTTATTATTTATTTAATGTTGAAGTGAATTTTATTTACTGGGTAATATTATTTTACCCATTAAGTAATTAAAAGGGGGGTAATTTGTATTCTTTTATTTAAAAGTTATTTTCACCCCAGGTCAATGGTTTAATTTATTTTACCTACCCTTGGATTTGATTGGCTGAAAGTTTATGGTAGGTAGAAAATATATTTTATTTTCTTGAACTTTGGGAAGGTAGGTATGGAATATAATGTTTTTGGAATATTTTGATTGGAGGATGGTTTTGCTTGGTTTTGTTTTATTTTATTTTTTATTTTTTTTTGATAAATAGGCCTTCCTGTGAATTCATGGGGGTTGGCATCTTTGGTGAATGAATTTATGAGATAAATATTAAGATTGTTGGTGGTTGGATTTAAATTGGTTTAAAGGCTTAGACTAATTTTTCCAGTATTTTTTTCCTGTAGGTTAATTTGCTAGTTGCTTGATTGTGTGGTACTTTCCAGATTAATTTTTTTACCAGAGGCTTTATTTGAGGGCTGCTATATTTTCCAGATTTGGCTTTTATCAGTTTCGATGTATTTGGATGGTCTTATGTATATTTTCTCCTTTGCACCATTGTGGACATTATAGACTCTCTTCCATGTGAATAGGCCATGGATGATTGAGGTGACTATATATGCTATTTTGGACCGGCAAGTGAGTAGGCCTTGTAGTGATGTTATCTTCTATTTGATGGCAGGATTTGATGGCTTGATATGCCTTTGTTTATTGCTAGCCAAGAGGCTCATTTTGTTATATTGATGTTGTTGTAGCCTTGCATATTTCGTGAGAGTATGTGTGGAAGTTATTGGCTGCATTGAGTATTATTTTAATGTATTTATGTTGGTAGAGCCTCTTGTGATGTGTTGTTGGGCCATGTTAGGAGGAGTGGGCTTCCTTGTGATGACCGGGGTCATGAGAGATAGGCTTGCATGAAGTTCCTTGTAAGGATGCATGATGTCTAGACCACCAGGGCACATTGGAGTTTTCCATGATTTGTAAACAAGTGATAACATTGATAATGAATTTATTGGGATGGGAAAATTATAACTCACTTAAACAAGATAATGAATAGTTTTCAGCCTCATGACTTATGTCCTAGGGAGGATGTTTTAGGATAAGCATGAGAAGGCCGTGAAGACGGTAAGCTAATTCCCCTTGGTCTCTCATAGGTTGAGATGGCTCCACATGTCCATCAGGCTAGTGCCTTGTGTTATTATGTTATTATGTTATGAGGATGGCATGTGATGACACTCCACTCCTACATGTGTTCCCCCTTTATGATTTATGATTATGCTTATTGGATGCATTTATGTCCTGGTGAGTTTTATGCCTCTGGGAGTTTATTCTAGTGGCTCTATGTGAGTTCTTGCTTGAGAGTCCTTGTTGGTTAGTCTCTTTGGTTTTGAGTGTCAGCCTAGATGTAGAGTGTGTGTTGGGACCTTGTGTCATCTCCTACAATGGGAGGTGGTTCCTTTGGTTCCACATGGTCGGGTGGTTGGTGCTTTTAAACCATTGGGATGTTCCTGTCTTTGGATTATTCTTGCATGGATGAGGATGCTTCTTTAGATAGTTCATGGATAATAATTGCAGCAAGAATGTAAATGATGGTGTGATTTATGTAATGAAATTCTTATGTAAAGGTTGTAAAAGAAATCATGCTTATGAGAAATGACTATGTTGTTCTTGTTATAGCGATATCTTTTGATTTAGTAGATGATTGTAATGATCAACCTTGAGTGGTATTGTAATGCATTTATATTAAATGAAATGGATGCATGAGATGTGTATAACTATTGTTGTTCGAAACTAAATGATGTATTTTGTATTCTTGATGAACCATGTTAAAACTAAATCAGGTAAATATTATGATAATGGTATTAGATTTGAAATGATGTCTTTAACTAATGATTTAAGTAGAAGAAATGTTTTGTCTTGATAGGATGTGTGAGTTTGAGTAATGTTGGAAGATATCTTAGGACATGTTTATGAGTTGTGATTAAGGAATTTGAAATTATAGTATCATACTTCGTAGACAGTGATCTAATGATTGAATTCAAATCTTATAATGATTGGGGTGTAATTGAAGGTTCCTTATGAAATATTGTATGGATCTTCTTAGTGAATGAATTGCTAATCTTATTAATGGAAATTACTAGTAAGTGTATGGGAAGATGATTAAATGAGTTCTTATCTTTTAGAAAAGGGTTAGAATGTATCATGTGTTATGGTTTAAGGTTATATCTCCATTTGGTGGATGCTATTAGTGGTTATGGAATTAGCATATTGTATCATAGTTTGTGTTGAGATGAATTTGTGTAGTTACCTGATTTGTAATAAGATGATTGTTGATTAATTGATATAGTGTAAGAGATTTTATGAGTATTAAACAAGCTATGGGTTAAATGTTTAAGGAGACTTTGTGAGTATTGCATTATGTTCTTTTAGAATCATGATGAAGTAATAAGTATGCTAGGAGCATAGAATTATAAATGACTATGTAAAAGTTAATTGTAAATTAAAATTATGTTAATGCAATGTAGTTAATCCTGATATATGAATGGTGATGTCCATAGTTGAAGGTTGGTTAAAGGTAATAGGAACATTTGGACTTGGTGTATAAAATGAATCTAAGTGAAAAAGGAAATAGTGGTGCATTGAAAGATAGAATCTCATGTTAAATGAAAGATTAAGAAGGTTGCATATCATGAGTGTTAGGTATTTCTATGTTGCACCTATGTGTGTATAATGATTAATATTATGAGGTATTGAATTGGAAGAAAGTAAATGCTTATTTCTTATGTAGGTAGATTAAGTAATGTTGTTGAGATACCCTAGGGAGGCAGTAGTAATGATTTATTGTATTCCGCTTGCGTAATTGTTTGAATAGCTTGAGTGAATTATTCTATGTTCATAACACTTAAATGTTGTTGTGTGCTTGCTACATTTCTTAAGTGATGTTATGTGCTGTATTGTTTAAAAAAATAAAATAAAATTAGTATGTTTTTAGCTATATTTCTCTGGGGTATTTTGGTGGGCATTACACCTCCTATAGAAATTTCTATCATCCTTCTAGTAGGAATTACCTTCCTTGCTCACTTCCTTTTCCTTGTTCTGATCTGTATTGGTTCCTCTTCCTCTAGTGTATGCTCTTCCTCCTTGAAATCTTCCTCTGACAAAGCTTCCACCTCTACCTCTCTATCTCTTCTCATGCCTTTTATTCAATTTCTCTTCAACCTTTATTGCATACTGGTAAGCCTCTTCAATACTCTCTAATTTGATCATACTGGGTTCATCTTGTATAGACATCTACAATCCATTCAAATATCTTGCAATTTTTTCAATTTCATCATCAACATGTCAGGATCTGATGTTCAACTTGTAAAATGCTTCAGTGTACTCCTTCACACTAATTCCTTTTGTCTTATATTCTGCAACTTTCAGAACAAATCTACTTGATAATTTTCCGAGACAAACTTTGATTTTAACTTAGCAATCATCCTATCCCACATCTTAATCTTTTTTTTACCTCTTCTTTGCCTATCAGCTTGCAAGTGCTCCCACCAAAGAGATGCATGACCCTTCAATCGAGTACAGGCATACTTCACCTTCCTCTCTTTTGCAGTGTTTTCAAAGTCAAAATACTTCTCCATCTCTAAGATCCAATCCATCAATTCATCTAAATCTAACTTCCCATCATATTCCAATGTGGTAAAATGAGGTTTAGTGTTTTCCCTACTCAAAACCCTTAAAACCTTTCTTCCTCTGGATCAGCTGCCGGTAGGTTCACTTTTCCTATTGGGGCTTCTTCTCCTTCATCTTTACTCACATCGTCAACATGTCAATCTCTTCTTTGGCTTGTCTCCATGGCTTATTGCTGGGCTACTATTTCTCACATCTCCATTATAGCAGGGTCTGCATTCTCACGCACTCCACCATTTCTAGTTCCTCTTCATGCCATTGATCCATGCTAGTCCTTTGCAATTTTAGGTCGGATCTGCAATCCACCACCCTACAACAAGATTCAGGACACACAACCTCTGGAACAAACTTGGCTCTAATACCACTTGGTGCAGTCGCTAATGAGGAGAGACCTTGAAGAGATTAGTCCAAACTGGTCAGCAAGAGTAAACACAACAAAATCACACAGAGAAGATGGTGGCAATGCATAGAAGGTAATTTTATTGCATGAAAGTTAATTACATCCAACCGGTAACAACTAGGTTACAACATACCGGCACACAGGTCTAGTAGAATAGGTCACACCGCAACCTTGAATTGAAAGATCTATCTTCTAGGCACAGTCTATCTATATGATACTCCTTGATACTCTAATTGATTACATTCTAAATCTTGATTACAAATATATATATCGACCCAAAGGATCCTATCAGCCCAAAAAGGATCAAAACCCGAAGAACAAGACCTAACGTGCAAAATGAACAAGGTCGGCCTCCACCAAGAGATTCCTTTGGAAAATCCAAAGGATGAAACATAGAAGGTTGGACACACACAAAAGAACATCGAGATCAACATCCAAGGCTCCGCAAGCTTCGGAATGGTTTCCAGTAGATCACAAGAATAGGTATCAGGAAACCGGTAACAAAGGAACAACCGGTAACAAGAAACTATCAAGGAAACCAGTAGCGACATCTTGCCAGAAAGTGACCCAAATGAGATGTGGTTTTAAAGAAAGAAAAATGATAAAGTATTCAAGTATAATCCAACTCCATAGGAACCGATGAGCCAAAACTGAGACACATAGAAAGAACAACTGAAACTACAAACATAAAACAAAATAGGAAAGAAAATATTTTTTGTTGATGCAAGATTGTTGTGAACCGGGGATGATCCTGCATCAAGGATTATAATCATCATCTTCATTACTATTATACTTCCGCCACTCAATCTTAAATTCTTTGTTGCTGTGAAGATTCCCCAATCCTAGTTTAACTTCTTTGATTTCTTGTCTATATCTCCAAAAATGCTTGTTTCTTATCTTTGGGCCAGTTCTCTTCCCCCATCTTTCTGGATAAGTGGAGTGTGAGCTTCTTTGTAGGATCATACTTTTCTTTCATAGTGTAGAAGGCAAACTAGGCTAGTCTTTCTTCCTTGAGGATGGCATGCAGGTTCACATATACCATCGAGTCATCTTTCTACGGGTTTCTCCAAGAATCCCAAATAGGGTCATGTGAGACATGCACTATTGGGTTCTTCCTTTTCGATAGACATTTGTCTAGGTCATAACTCTAGTTATCAGTAATAACCACCAGGCCTAGTTGAACTAGATTTGAGGTGATTACACCTTTAGCTTCACATCATTTAACAACAATAATTGGTCCAACAATTGAGTTATCCTTAAAAATTGCCAACCCCATGCTTTCCTGACCCTATACATTGTTCAATAATGACCAGTTTCCTGAACATTTATATAGCCAAAGTGTGATCTGAGATGGATTGCGAGAGGTGAAAGGGTTCTTCATTGAACCCATGAGTCTTGACAATTGAAAAATCTGACCCCAGATACCAATCACATGGGAGAAAATTGGATGTCATCTAGATGATTTGTAAATCTTAAAAGCGTGTGATTGAATTTGTATCTTTCTTACTCAAATATTGCATTGTCAGAGCCAAGAAGGTATCTGAAAATGCATAAGCGTCATATGTGGTAGTCAGCAAGTGAGTCCACACTATTACTAGATTCCTTTTATTTTTATTATCATACATTACAAGCTCCATGGTTTCTTTAAAGAATTCAAGATTCTAGTGCAGAAACATATGGAAAAGAAAAGAGGCATACTTGAACCTACAATGACTTTTGAAATTCGCCAGTTATTCTACCATCTCATGCACCAGCATATCTACAAATTCAAAAAGGAAAACTTCTCTCTGCTTGCAGAATTTGAACAAGAAACCCATTTGAAATAGGTAAATATTTTGATCATTATCTAGACCAAAAGTGTATGCTAGCATGGATGCAACATCTTTTACATCTTGTTGATGGAAAGAACCATAAGCTATCAGGAATTGAGGAAGCTCAGTGTTCTCTTGAATTCTATTCAATAAATCATTGCAAAATCTAACAACGGTGTCTCTATCCCTCCGATAACCCTTTGAATTATTTTTCTTAAAAACCACTATATTGTTGTCAATATGGGGAATACACAACATATCTCTGATGGATTCAACACTTATCACCACCTTTAGTTTTTCTCCTTCAATTTCCAAAGGTTATGGGGTAAAATTTATGACATACTCGCTAATGAAATCAGGGCAATAAGGAACCAAAGGAACCATGTACTGTGGAATACCAAAGTGCCAAAGCTGAAAAGAAGGCCTACCTGAACCCTTTTTCTATCTCTGATAAGTAGATTCTCAAAAGGTTTTTGGCTTAACGCAGAAATTTGGGTCAAAAATGTCTTCGAATCTATTGGAAACCATGACCATGTCTTTTACTTCTCTCTTTTCATTTGTCTTTGTGAAAGGACGATTAGGCTTAGGAGGCATAATGCGAGAAGCAAAAGATGCCTCTCTAAAAATATCCACATACTGGTTGTTGAAAGCAGTTCTAAAAACTCCTAGAGATGATGCTATTTTTTGTAATTGTTTGGGAATTTGAATTAGGTCCATGCTATGTAATGTAAATTATAATATTGGTCTGGTGATATGATGTGATGTAACTTTTGTAATTATGGGTTTATGGGTTTAGGGTTTAGCCGACCTTATCATTAAGGTTGATGAACTCTATTTATAGGTTACTTATTCATGTAATCTCGATGTCGATGGTTATGTCTACATTATCAGAGAAATATTTATGTATAAACAATGATATATAATTCAACAAAAGGTTGTGAAGGATTTGGTGTTGTAGGGAAGACATTTGTGCTTAACTGGAACTGTATCAAGCATTAGGAGATGCTACTTCCATAGTTCATTCTTTTCGGATTGTAGTCTGATGTTTTTCTAAGTCAATGAGACTTCCTTTTGTGATGAGAAGTGCGCTCTAGGTGGTTTGCCTGATTGGAAATGCAATCCCCATTGTAATTATTTCACATACAATTGCAGAAGTATTATTTGATTGTGGGCAGGGTTTCCCACCGTGGTTTTTCCCTTTACCGAGTTTTCCACGTAAAAATATTGGTGTTGTGTGTATTGTGCTTTCATGATTTATCTTTCTTTGTGGTGGTTTCTTTGTGCTCTAGTATAAAGTTTATAATCTACATTAATTGTTATACTTGTGAGAAAATTGATTCACCCCCACTCTCAGTTTACTCCTAGTATCAAAATTGTCTAACAATTGGCATCAGAACCTGGTCCTCTCTGAAAAAGATTAACTGCTTCAGGAGATCCGATGACATTATCATCAAGCTCTACATTTAATCCCTACTGGAAGGAGAGTCCTAGATTTGATGGTATAGATTACAAAATATGGAAGGAGTGAATGAAAATTCATTTGAGATGTCTCGGAGCTGAAGTTTGAGAGATAGTGGAGAAAGGGTATATACCTCATGATCCTAATTCTGGAACACCGACACCTATTGATGAACATAAGAGAGCTGAAAATAATGTCAGAGAAAAATAAGCATTGTTAAGTGCCCTATCTAATGAGAAGCTATTGAATTTCATAGAGTTGGAGAATGCAAAGCAGATCTGGCTTAAACTTGAAACTCTTTATGAAGGTGACCAAGAAGTAAAGATTGCAGAACTTAAAGGTTTCTGGGTGAGATAAAAAACTTTGAAGATGGAAGAAGATGAGAAGATAGGTTCTTTCATGGATAGAGTGAATGAGATTGTCATGAGAATCAAATGTTGTGGTGGATCAGTTAATGAGGATGAGGTTGTGTCAAATATTCTAAGAGTTTAGCCTCTGACTTACAAGATGAAGGCTACTGCAATTAATGAACTCCAGACAATGTCAAGTGCCCCTGTTACTAAAGATACATTACTTGGTAGATTGACTACTTTAGAGCTTGAGGAACTTGGAGATCAGAGTGCTACTAAGACAAAAACTGCATTTAAAGCATCTGCCTCCGGTAAGAAGAAGATAGATTAAAAAGATTTATATGCCAAAGATTTGGAAGATATTGAGAGAGAAGACAACGAACTTGAAGAGTTGGAAGCCCTAATTGCTAGAAGAATCCCTAAAGGACCGATTGGAAGTAAGTATGAAAGAAAAGTACCTTTTAAATGTTTTTCATGCAATAAGATTGGTCATTTTTCTTCTAGATGTCCTGAAAGAGCTTGTAGGAATCATAAAAGATTTTTGACAGATTATAAGCCTAATCCAGAATATCAGAGAAGACCTAGATTTAGAAGGAATAAGGATAAATCATGTTACTATTCTGATGATGATGATGATGAACCTATAAGTGGATCCAGTAATGGAAGCTCCAGTAAAGATTGGGTCTTTATTGCTATCAAGGATGATTCTCCGAAAATCATCATTGATACAACTCATACTAAGGAGAAGGCTTTAGCTACTAAAATTGAAGAGAAGGATGAATAGGTTATAGACAGTGGTTGTATCACACCATATGGCTAGTGACAAGAGGAAATTCCTAACTCTACAAGAATTTGATGGTGGACTAGTCAGATTTGGAGACAACAAGGCATGTAGGAGTTCCTTGGATGGTAAGACTAATAATAATAATTTTTATTATGTTGAAGGATTGAAGCATAACCTTTTGAGTGTAGGTCAGATGGTGGATAGAAGATTTCATTTGCAATTTAAAGATGGAAAATGCAAGATTATCAATAGATATGGATTGGAGATTGCATCCAAAACTCAAACTAGCGGAAATATCTTTCATTTGAACTTTTGTGAGAAGGCCTTCTTGATTGCTCAGATTGATGAAAGTTGGTTATGGCATAAGAGGATGCGTCATGTAAATTTTGATTGCATAGTGAAGATCAGTTCAACACAAGCTGTTAGAGATTTTTCCAAGATTGTTAAACCTAATAATCTGGTATGTAGAGAATGTCAAATGGGTAAGCAAGTTAGAACCTATTTTAGAAGCATACATGATAGATCTAATGAAATTCTTGATCTTATTCATACTGATCTGTATGGACTGACAAGGACTAAATTTTTTCAAGGTGATAAATACTTTATGCTGCTTATTGATGATTATTCTAGCATGATGTGGGTTGCATTATTAAGAGAAAAAATAGAAGCTCTTGAGAAATTCAAAATTTTCAAAGCTATGGTTGCGACAAAATCAGGATAGAAGATAAAATATTTAAGTTTAGATCAAGGCGGTGAGTTTACATCCAGTGAGCTCAACAACTTTTGTGAAAAGAATGGAATCAGAAGATAATTTTTTGCACCTAGAACCCCACACTAATACATTTGGCCTAAAATTTCAACGGAGGTTTCTAATGGAGAAGGTATATTGTGATCAAATTTGATTTTTTTTTGAAAAAATGCCCGAGTTCATTGGAATTCCAACAATAATGCAACATTTGGTTTCGACAGAGAAGGAATTGGTAATGACATTTGTGTTTTTTTAGAAAAAGTGCCCACGTTCATCAAAATTCCAACAACCGCGAGCATTACTTAAAAAAAAAAAGAAAAGACCAAGTCATTTCATAAATCCCGCCTCTTCATCCTCCCTCTATCATTACAAAATCTCGCCTCTTCGTCCTGCCTCTACCATTACAAAATACCAGCTATCCTAGCTATACTACTATGGCCCGATCGGGATGCAATCAATCGATATGTCTATGTGCTCAACTAAACAAAGAGATCAGGTCAGGTGCTCTTTCTCATATGAAAAGGGATAGGTCACTTATGTGCTGATTGGATGACTGTGGGACAAAGAGATCGAATCAAGTCATTTATGCGCTCGATCGACCGAGGAGAAATAAAAAATCTAATTCACACGACATTAGGGCTCGACCTCCTAATTGCAATCACCACTTGGATGTCTGAAGGAGATAGCTTCTTGTCATAATGCATTACATTCCTTGCCCACATCTCGCTTATGGATGGATGCTTCAACACTATGATGGAATAAACCAAATTGAGTCAAATGGTTGGTTCCTGGTAGGACCTTTATACCACAAATGCTCCAGCCGCAGAATGAAGTGGTTCCTCCCATGCCGATTCGAGAAGTTATTGTTGGGCCATCCCCCGATGAACACGAAGGAGGGAGGTGGACATAGGTTCCCTATACCGATTTACTCTAAATTGGGCATTACAAGATCCGGTTGAAGAAAAAAGGTAGGGTATAATCAACAAATTCATTGTTATACATATTCAAATATTTCTATTCAAAGTTTATAATAGATTTATCAGATTAATTGCCAATAGCAAAGATGGTGAGAGGTTTCTGTAATATGATATGGTCGATTTAAAAGAAGAATTTCTTACAAGACCTAAACCGTTAAACAATCCTACAATCATGTATTAATTAAACACTGCATTTTAAATAATGAACAATATAGTTAGCCTGAAACATATTAACACTACTTTCCATATTTAAAATATATCCTAATTAAGGAGAGGGATGACCTAAACCTGTGTGATCGAGTGCCATTATGTAAAATATATCCTAATTATGGATGTTGGTATATATGGTTGTGATAGAAAATCCCTGCTACAGAACCGCGAGAGCACTGTGTAGTGATCGAGTGCTATTTTGTGTCAGTGTTTTGGAAGGGAGCATAAGTGTACTGTTAGGAAGGTGATATAAAATGGAAGCTGAGAGGTATAAGGTTATGAGGTGTGGGTTAGGATAAGATAGGGAATCAAGTGATGAAGGATGTAATGGTGAAAGAGTAAGTTAGGATATGTTAGGGGTTTGGAAGGTAGGAAAGTGAATGGGGGGAGATAAAAGGATGTGAAGGATGGAATGGGGTTAGGTAGGTGAAGTAAAAGTAAGTGTGGATGAGGTTAAGGTTTAGGATAGGATTTAGGAAAGTGGAGGAGGTTAAGATAGGGGATATGAAAAGTAGATGGAAGGTAATAATGATAGGAAGTGAGGTAAAGGTTATGAGGTGTGGGTTAGAAAATAGGATGTAGGAAATGGAAGGAAGGGTCATATCACTTTGAGATTTTTCACCAAGATGAGTAGCCCAAGTATGGACCTCAAATCTTACAAGCCATGAGGATCCACTTGTAGTAGAGGAGCATATACTTGCATCTTGGGAGCTTATTAGGAGTTCCCCTTGAATTTGGGAAATACACATAGAGGAGACATAATATTGATCAATACACATTACCTAGCCTCATCATGCATAAATACCAGAGGTATAGACTATAGGAAGCACATATCATGAGCCAAAGGATCATATTTGATAGTTGCTTCATCTCCAATCATCTACATTTTTAAGATCCACAAAGGGGGTTGAGGATACATCTTGGTTACTTAGCTTGGACTTATGCTTTGGGTGGTTGCATCTATATGTGAGCAACTTAAAGGCATAATTTTCAATGCAATTTTTTAGAGGACTTGATTCCACCTTGTGGTTCTAGGAGGATAAAATACACCAACTTACATTGGAAACCCTCTCTAGATACCATTTTGGAGTGCTTCAAAGTGTGTTCTATTTCAAAATATTTTTGACAGAGATGCTGTTAGGTCTTGGAGACAACTGAGAGGGTGGGGTGAATCAGTTGTCAAATAAATTCAAAACAAAACAACTTAACCAACTTACTGCTTAATACCATTGAACTAGTCTTTTATACCGGTGGATAGTTTTATCAGATAATTGCAATATCGGTAAAGATTAATGTATGAAACAAAAAGACAAAGTCATCCACAACACTTATCACCAATATTTGTACGTGGAAAACCTGTAAGGGGAAAAACCATAGTGGGAAACCTTACCCACAATCAGATGATACTACTGCAGATAGTAAGTGTATACAAATGGGGTCTGCACATGCAGAAAGGCCAAGCGCTTAGAGCTCACTGCTCAATCACAAAATAGGAGTCACACTGACTACAATTGGATGGTTAAATCCAATAAGGATGTACTACTCAAAATAGCATCTTCATATGCTGGATTCAGTACCGGTGTAGTTCTGATATGCTCTCACAAAAACCTTGCTTCACCTTCAAATGATGTTTGCATGTATAGATCTGCTTAATCTCGCATATACCTTCACACAATTCTTCTTCACATTCCACATTCAATCTTACAAATAAGATCTTACATTTATATCATAACCAAGGACCAATTTTAGTAGGTCAGCTCTAAGAGATATTACAATAAAATCAATTTACAATTAAATTAATGCCCGATGCAATAACCGATTCAACATGTCAGCTTAATGCATTTACAACAATAATAATTCATCTCCATAGCATGCCATGCTGATCTGGAAAAGATAAACCTGCCAGTGTATAACCTGGACCTATTTGCCAGTAACAACAAATATGCAAATATGAATATACCAATAATCAAATCTCCAAGACAAGGTGTCCAAACCATGTCATCAACATAACCAAGAGTTTTCCATGCCATTCCAAGTGTTGGTGATCATTATATCCTGTCGATGTACCAGATACTGGTGACAGTGCATGAGTTATTTGCTTGCCGGTGAATGTTGCTGATTCTCCAAAGTGCCAAAGTTGATAAGTGTTAGTAGGTGTTGACATCAATGACAAAACCATACCAAAATACCAACAGATGTATAGATGAGTTTCACAATTTACATAATAAGTTTTCATAGTGGCTCAACATGAGAGTTAGTTTTTGGAGTTCTTGTAGTTTGTAGATTACATTCAAGACAAGTTACTTGTCAATTATTTCATTAGGGGTGGAAAGCCCAAAATTTCAGTTTTCCTACACATGGCCAATCCAAATGACTTTAGGGTTGCTATGGAATAGTCTCTTATGGAAAAGGAGGTACATGGGAGGACACAAGAGGCATGAGATAAGTTTGTAACCTTGATGAAGGGACTAAAGTGTCCATAGGCCTCTCCATCCTTCAAATGATAATTTAGGCTTACTATATGATTTACAAATAAAAACCCAATAGTATCAATATTAGGGACAAAGGTCTAGAACATAGTAGGGGCCATAGGGTAGTCACATTTTACCATCATTGACACAAGGATATTTTAGGTATGAGAGACTATAGGGCTATCAAGCTAGGCCTTCTATGACTCAACAACCTTTTAGGGGAGAATCTAGTGTTTTTAGTAATTAGGATCTTCTAATTATGGTGAGGCCTAGCCAACATAGGGTTATATGAGAGGCACATGTTATGTATATGTTAGTATTAGATAGGGAGTGCCCACAAGGTTTTAGAGTAGGTGGACACCATCCTAGGATGTCAAAGTAGATAGCAGATATGTAGGTCTTTACCCTCCCAACCACTCAACATATACCACCATGGGTCTTTACCCTCCCAAACACACAAAGGTCAAAGGAAGATTCATTGCTGCAACACTCACTTTTTGTGACAGTCTCAAGCACTTAGGATAGTCACTCCTTTTGTGGCCATTCTTCTTCACACAACACTCTCTAAAATTAATTATGATGATAGTGTACCTCCTTAAACCTTCCACCAACACCTAACTCAATACCAAACTCTTTTCCAATCTTGCTAATGGAGTAATTAACTCAACTCACTGTGAAATTGTGATGGTCAATGCAAGGTTTAGGATAGTAGTAATTAGGATCTTCTAATTATTGTGGGGCCTAGCCAACATAGGGTTATATGAGATAGGGGTAAGTTCAATAGTGATTTCTCCTTGAATTCTTGATGAATGCTTGATTGCCTATTCACTTGGAATTGAATTGATTTTATAATTAAGAGATCACCTGAATTGTAGGTAAACCCCTTCAAATGATAGGGCAGGCTTCCTTTTATACCTAATATATGGCTTGAAAGCATTTTATCCTGATGGCTTTAAATTAAAGTACTTTCTCTTCTATCTGGTATTGGTAGAGAAGAGGTTACATTATATTATCCTAGGATACATATTTCTGTTGATACAACATAAGTTAAATGTATCCCAGGTCAATGCAAAGCAACCTCTGCTCCAAAGATCACCAAAAAATAGAGAAAGAATTTTAATTTAATGTCATTAGGATAAAAGTATTTAATCAAGACAGATAAATGGTATGCAACTATATCTATTTGGAATGCATTACCCAAACACGGCAATCGATCAGTCACCTTTGAAAAGAAAGTGGTATGATGAAATATTTAGGCATAAAATAGATGAAATGCACTCCATACTACTGCTGCACAATATTTTGGTCGATGATATTTTTAAAATAGTAAAGGAAGGTGTATGGAACAACCGAATTCTTATCATTATAAACAATGAATATTTTCAGATCCTTTTATGATGTGTAAGTTGAGAATATGTTATGAAAGGTCCCTAAATGAATACACTTTAAACTGATTTTAGCAATGACTATCGGATGTAGACTAAATGAATGGTTTTTGGATTAGGATGGTACAAAGAATCTACTATCAAAAGGTTGCTTTGGAAAGTATATGATTCAAAACTAAGGAAATGCAATTATTTACAAGTTTTAACCTTCTTAGATACAAAATCTCTTATTTAGCCTCTCAAAAACCCTTAAAAGTAGGGTTTCTTATATACTCTTCTTCCAAACACTACACCATCCAAATGATAATGGATTCACCTTCCATTTGAAATGTCTAAACACTGTCAATCATAAAATGTGCCCCTCCTTAAGGAGGATTTGCTACTGCTTCTCCTTAGCAAGCAATTTCTCCACTATTGCATTCGCCATAATGGACCTTAAGACATCGTAATTGATTGGCTCTTCACTCCTAAAACCTTCAAAAGTATTTAATGGCTTCATTGAGTCCTTTGGTCTTCCAAATGAATCTACACCAACTTGAATTCTTCTACAATTCTTGATTGCATGTTCACTTGGAATTGAATTGATTTTATAATTAAGAGATTACTTGAATTGTAGGTAGACCCCTTCAAATGACAGGGTAGGCTTCCTTTATACCTAATATATGTCTTGAAATCATTTTATCCTGATGGCTTTAAATTAAACTAATTTCTCTTCTATCTGGTATTGGTGGAGCAGAGGTTGCATTGCATCGTCCTAGGATACATATTTCCACAAATACAACACAAGTTAAATGTATCCCAGATCAATGCAAAGCAACCTCTGCTCCAGAAACCACCAGAAAATAGAGAAAGAACTTTAATTTAATGCCATCAGGATATAATTATTTAATCAAGATAGATAAATGGTATGCAACTGTATCTATTTGGAATGCATTACCCAAACATGGCAATCGATCAGTCACCTTTGAAAAGAAAGTGGTATGATGAAATATTTAGGCATAAAATAGATGAAATGCACTCCATACTACTGCTGCACAATATTTTGGTTGATGATATTTTTAAAATAGTAAAGGAAGGTGTATGGAACAACCAAATTCTTATCATTGTAAACAATGAATATTTTAAGATCCTTTTATGATGTGTAAGTTGAGAATATTTTATGAAAGGTGCCTAAATGAATACACTTTAAACTGATTTTAGCAATGACTATCGGATGTAGACAAAATGAATGCTTTTTGGATTAGGATGGTACATAGAATCTACTATCAAAAGGTTGCTTTGGAAAGTATATGATTCAAAACTAAGGAAATGCAATTATTTACAAGTTTTAACCTTCTTAGATGCAAAATCCCTTATTTAGCCTCTCACAAACCCTTAAAAGTAGGGTTTCTCACATACCCTTCTTCCAAACACTATACCATCCAAATGATGATGGATTCACCTTTCATTTGAAATGATGGGTTTGTAATGGTAATTTAATGTTCTTTCATATTTTTGTATATATTCTTTATAATATCCTATTATATTGATTTGTTCTATTATGGATAATGGTGTGGGTCAGACGACTTTGTCGTCGGTGCATGAAAGCATTGAACGAGTTATACTTTTAAAAATTACATGAAACATTTTTAATTTATTTGATTTAGTGTTATTTGCAAAAAATGATTATCAATGATGTTTCATTTCTCCAAGAATTGTCTAGGATCTTTCTGTCAGATAATATCTAATATCAAATGACTAAATCATTTCATTACAAATGCTTATTTTATTTAATTATTATCTGAGTGTGAATTAAAATTTATATCTATACGGAAGTAGAACATACAAGATGAAGAGTCATGTGCAAGCAAATTTCATAAAAGAAAGCAAGCAGACATTATCTTGAATGACATGGAAACAAGCTCATCAGCTGCCTAGAAGAGAGTAATTGGAGAAAAGCAAAGGAAAGTGTTTAAGGGTGATAAATAGATAGAGAGTATGCAATACAAACAAACAATGTCTAGAGTGTGTGATGTGACGTCTCTAATTTATGTCCAGAGGGACTAACTAGTTTTGGAGCTCCTGCGAAACCTATTGGGCCACGCTTGGAGGAAATCAATGTGTTCATGCAAGGAGCACCTTTTTTCTATTATGAGAATGATGCTTTTGCACTGAAGGATATTTGGAAGTCAATATTCAAAAATTTCTATAGTGTGGAACCAGAGTTGGTGGACTCAAAGTAATTTTCAGCTTTCAGAAGACCAAGAGGTTATGTACACAATCTCCTAATAGAAGGGCAATTTCAAGCATTACCTCTCCCCCCATGACTATTCAAGAAGCACTTCCTTAGACAAAGGACTATTGGCCTCCATGGGATCAAAGAAAAAAATTGAAGCATAGACTCTAGACGATGTGGTGGTGTCCTTCGTGAAGAACTCACTATAATTGAAAATACATGAGGGAAACTGCAAGATAGTGAAGAGAAATACAATCTTGAAAAGTGGGAAGAATGGATCTTGGTTTGGGTGGGGCCAAGTTAGGTGGCTCCTCTAGAGGTTGGCAAGATATAAATCATATTAGGATTTGAAAAAGATCACACTCGTGGAACTTCGTGTGCGAGTGATCGATTGCGGTGTTTGGGTAATGCATTCCAAATAGATACAGTTGCATACCATTTATCTATATTTATTAAAGCCTTTTATCTTGATGGTATTAAATTAAAGTACTTTCTCTTCTATCTGGTATTGGTAGAGAAGAGGTTGCTTTGCATCGACCTGACCTGCCACCTATTGGCAGGTCAGGTCGATGCAAAGAAACCTCTTCTCCACCAATACCTGATAGAAGAGAAAGAACTTTAATTTAATGTCATCAGGATAAAATTCTTTAATCAAGACAGATAAATGGTATGCAACTGTATCTATTTGGAATGCATTACCAAACACCGCAATCGATCAGTTGCACACGAAGTTCCACAAGTGTGATCTTTTTCAAATCTTAATGTGATTTCTATCTCATCAACCTCTAGAGGAGCCACCTGACTTGGCCCCACCCAAACCAAGATCCATTCTTCCCACTTTTCAAGATTGTATTTCTCTTGACTATCTTGCAGTTTCCCTTGTGAATTTTCAATTATAGTGTAGAGTTCTTCATGAAGGACACCACCACATCATCTAGAGTCTATGCTTCAATTTTTTTCTTTGATCCCATGGAGGCCAATATTCCTTTGTCTGAGGAAGTTCTTCTTGAATAGTCATGGGGTGGAGAGGTAATGCTTGAAACCACCCTTCTATTGGGAGCTTGTGTACATAACCTCTTGGTCTTCTGAAAGCTGAAAATTACTTTGAGTCCGCAAACTCTTGTTCCACACTATATAAATTTTTGGATATTGACTTCCAAATATCCTTCGGTGAAAAAGCATCATTCTCATAATAGAAAAAAGGTGCTCCTTGCATGAACACATTGATTTCCTCCAAAGCATGGCCCAATAGGTTTTGCAGGAACTCCAAAACCAGTTAGTCCCTCCAGACATAAATTAGAGACCTCACATCATACACTCCAAACATTGTTTGTTTGTATTGCATACTCTCTATCTATTTATTTCCCTTTAACACTTTCCTCTACTTTTCTCCAATTGCTCTCTTCTAGGCAGTTGATGAGCTTGTTTCCATGTCATTCAAGATAATGCCTGCTCACTTCTTTTATGAAATTTTCTTACACATGACTCTTCAGCTTGTATGTTCTACTTCCATACAGATATAAATTTTAATTCACACTCAGATAATAATTAAATAAAATAAGCATTTGTAAAGAAAATATTTAGTCATTTGATGTTACATATTATCTGACAGAAAGATCCTAGACAATTCTTGGAGAAAGGAAACATCATTGATAATCATTTTTTGCAAATAACACTAAATCAAATAAATAATAAATGTTTAATGCAATTTTTAAAAATAGAACTCATTCAATGCTTTCATTCACTGATGACAAAGCCGTTTGACCCACATCATCTCTTGCCATTGGAATTCTGATGACAACTAATGAAACATCCAATAAGGATGTTATATATCCAACATCACTTCCATGTCGGACGACCGTCGAGGAGCAATCATAGCATCCGTCGGAAATCCGTCAAAATTTGTGGGCAGGGGTGCAAATATAGCCGCCGTCAGATGACCGATGCAAATGGCATCATCAGGAATCTTGATGATGAGTTTTTGATGGTAAAGTTGGTCAGAAGTCTGATGTTTGGTCGTCGCAAATCCAATAATTAGCTGTCGGAAATTAGGCCCAAATGTACCAGTGGCACAATAGAATGGAATAGTGGAAAGGAAGAACAAAACTATCTTGGATGTTGCAAGGACAATGATGATAGAAGACAAGTTACCTGATATCTAGTGGAGAGAAGATGTCAATACTATGGTATATACTTCCAACAAAATACACATAAAAGGTGATACTGGTAAGACTCCTTATGAATTATAGTTTAGTCATATACTCCTAGTGTTAGATATTTCAAATTTTTTGGAAGTAAATTAGTGCAGGTGCACCTCATCAACAATAAAATCATGTCTCTGAGGATGAATATAGGACCCTAATAGTTTTCTTAGTGTGTCTTGTGGTTGTGCAAGTTTGTTTAATATATTCAAAAAATCCCACCATGTGAACCCATGTCACCAATTAGGCAATTTGATAAGCCAATTGGAACAATGTGGTCAATAAGGGGTAGTAGAAGGTTTAGTTTTGTGTTTGATAGGTTTTTGACATGTTTTAGGGGTGTTTGGTTGATCCAAGTGTGTGGATCCCCACCTTAGAAAGTTTGACAACATTATGTGCAAAATTGCAACTTTTGAGAGTGCAACTTTTGAGTACAAAAGTGCAACTTTTTAAAATGCGGTTGGACGAAGCCTTTCAATGGCTCCAACCTCCTCCAAATTTGGTTAGAAAAGATTGGAGAGTTGTATAAACCTTGTGGACATGTTTCCCAAGGTTTTTTCTGGTGTGGTTTGAATTTGTGAAGTAATTAAACACTGAAATACTGAAGTTTTCCCAGAAATTTTGAGTTTGAAGTGATTGTACGTATTTGTATGGATTGAATTGAGTCACACGATTCATCAAGTAGATGAAGGAATGAAATAGATTTTATTTGGTTGTGTTATGAGACTTTGATTATGTTTGTGTAGTGATAACCCTCCATTTTTCTGACTGTCACCCGAAAAGTATGGGTTTGGCTAGGGTTTTACTTGAAAATGGTCATATCTTGCATCTCTTTCCTCTAGAAGTGAATTCCTTTGGTGGAGTAAAATATTGGTCAATCTACATTAATTTTTTCATTGGTTTGTGCAGGGAAGATTTCATTATGAGGAGAAAGAAGAAAAACTAGGTAGGCATCCCTATGTGACTACCTTATGCAAATTTAGGACAGTCATCACAAAACATTATAGCGGTAGATTCCAGATGTGAAGCCATGGAATTAGAGGTTACTCACCATCCCCCACATTCTCATGAAGTTTATTTTCCTCATTGGATTCAAGAACTAGTAGTTGTTGTTAGGACCCAGAGGCAACTGAGAGGGGGCGGGGTGAATCAGTTGTCTAATAATTTCAACCAAATATAACTTAATAAAACTTGATACTTAATATCGGTAAACCAAACCACCAAAACCAAGTGTCCAAACCATGTCTTTGACATAACTGAGTGATCTCCAGATGATAACAAGTCATCCGTAGTGTCGGTGAACCAAATACCGGTGACTGTGCATAAGTCACTGAACTTGCCAGTGAATATAACCAAAGATCTCTTGAAGGATAAGTATTGATAATTGTTGACATAAATGACAAAACCAGTGCAAGATATCCATAATACCAACAATATCTCCCTTTGGAATTGATGGCAACACAAGATGGAAAAAATATCTAAGTGCCAAAGAAGAAATGCCAAAAACCAAAAGCCAACAATCTCCAGAATAGATCAATACCAAAAATCAAAATACAAATGCAGAGAGTAAAAATCTCTCCCCTAATGAGTAATCTCTCCCCAAAGGATAATGTTTTTCCATAGATATCTCTCCCCTTTGACATCAGATGCCAAAGCAGTACAAATACTAGATACAACCATTTTATAGAACTAATTTCAAATACCAACTACTCCCCCTGAGAAGTATCTCTCCTTCATCAAAGCCGGAAAAAGTTTCTCTATGAATTCTGTCGGTTTGATTCTAAGAATCAACTCTCTAAGTCTCTACCGGTGAGGGTATAACTCACTGGACTTGTCGGTGAACATAACCAAAGATCTCCCAAAGGATAAGTGTTGATAAGTGTTGACATCAATGACAAAACTAGTGCAACATATCCATATTTACAACAATTGCTTTGTAAAATAGGCCTAATTGCCCTAATTAGGTCTCTTGGTCTCTAAAGGGTTCAAACCTTGAAAGCGCAGATATGAGAAAACCATTTTGGGGATAAGTGTAACTCCCAAAAGGGTATCTCAAATAGTAATTTATTTGTATGAGAGTGTGGAACATTTTGCAGTAAAGATCAATTTTATCGCCAAATAGGGCTACTAGCCTAGGGGGTATGTTTCTAAAGGAGATATAAGGAATTGGAGTCTAAACCCAAAACCAATACTTGGACCAGTCTCTAATGGCCATAAATGAACCAATTCCAAAGACCTTAGGAGAAAGACATCATGGGATGGTGTATGGTAGGTATTGAGGCATTTACTCATCTTGAGTAGGCCCAAGCCTAGTGAATTTGTGAGTAGTTTCACCCAAGGTGTGGAGTCCTTCCTTATAGGACCTTGGTTTATAATTGAGGGGTCAGAAGTATAACCTTGTTTGGTCTTATCCTTAGGTGTGTGGGTAGGGCTCTGCATCAAGTGGTATCAGAGCATAAGAGTGTTGTTTGGATAGAAGGAGAAGACAAGATGTTAGAAGAAGAGGGATCCCAAGATGTACCATCAAGAATGACCAATGTTGAGTTGAATGTCCTAGTGAAGAAGTAGATGGTAGAGAATAGAGAAGTCAGGGCTAAGAGTTAGGCTTTGAGAAATGAAATGGACCGATTGAAGGACAGAGTGGAGAGGGGAGAGAGAGACTCTGGAGAAGAAGGGGATGATGAGGATATCCCTAGGTAGGAAGAACTAGAGGTTCCTGTAGACCAGAAACCCTTGATGAGTGTCCTCAAGTCCATGGAAAGAAGAACAATGGATGTGAATATGGATATGCTAGTGTTTGCAGGAAAGATGGAGCCTGATACATTGATGGAGTGGATAGACTTCTTGGAAAACTTTTTAAAAAGTGAAGACATATAAGAGCACCATAGAGTGAAGATGGCCCAATCCAAAATGAAAGGGGCTGCACTAACTTGGTGGAATTTCATCCAATATGAGAGGGTGAAAAAGGGAAAGTGAAGAGTGGCTACATTAAAGAATATGATGGCTTTGGTGAAGGAATCCTATTTCCCAATGGACTACAATGTCTAACTACATAGAAGAAGACAGAACTTGAAGCAGAAGGAGATGGACGTGAGTTCCTATACAGAGGAGTTCATGAAGTTGTGTGTGAGGACCAAAGTGAAAGAGAGTGAAGATGAGAAGGTAGCAAGATATCTCAATGGGTTGAGATTTACAATCCAAGAAGATTTGAATCTCCACACCCCAGAGACAGTCCAAAAGTGCTTTCAATTGGCACTCAAGGTGGAGGAGAAGTTGAAGAGAAGGAAGGAACAAAATGGCAGAGGTAAAGGGAGACAAAAAAGAGGGGGAAGAGGCCTTTTTAGAGGTAGGGGAAATGGTTTTGGATACCAAGGTGACTCTAGCCAAGAAGGCAATAGAGGAGAGAGCAGTTACAACCAAGAGGGGCTACAATCCAAGAGGAAACTTTAGTGATAGAAGACCACCCTCTAGAGGAAGATACCAAGTCAGAGGACCTCCTAGATTCTATAATTGCAACCAAAAAGGGCACATGGCCAATAGGTGTCCGGAGAAGGCTTCTAGCTCCATGGGAGAAAGGAGAAGCAATTTGGTGCAATAATCTGATTGTCAAAGTGTGGAAAGTGTAAACACTTATCAAAGTGTTAATGCTCCTAATAGTTATGGCTATCTTGAAAGAGGAGAGGCTCTGATGATGAGGAGAGTAGTAACCACCATGAAGGTACCTGACAAGGAGACTACACAAAGAAAATCTCTTTTCAAAACCACTTGCAATGTAGGAGGAAAGGTATGCAAGGTCTTGATAGACTCCGAATCCACTAAAAATGTTGTATCACTTGAAATGGTAGAAAATTTAAACTTAGAAGGCTGCTTCATCCAATAACAAGGTCTCATAGCTCACCCAAGGATAGCAAGCCATGGTAGAAGAGTAGGCCTGGGTGGAGTTTCAGATTGGATCATACAAGGATAGATTGTTATTTGATATAGCCAAGATGGATGCATGCCATCTCTTATTTGGGAGACCATGGAAGTATGACTTGAAAGCTCATCATGATGGGGTGAGAAACACCTATTCAATCACCAAGGATGGTAAGGTGAAAGAAATATTACCTCTGATAGAGGAAGAGATGGAATAAAATGGGAAAGATGCCAAAGTGCTAATGGTAGAAGGAAAACAATTCATGAAGGAGATTGCATAGAAAGGTGCAGTTTGCTATGCCCTCATGCCTAGTCCCAAGATGGCAAGGAAAGAGTAGTTTGTAGAAGAGAAATAAGGAGGACAAAACAACATGGTCCTGACAGTCAAACAGTTTCTTGATAAGTACAAAGGTATCATCTTAGATGGAATGCAAGATCCCTACCACTGGTGAGAGACATCAGTCATTGCATAGATTTGATCCTTGCATCTACTCTCCCAAACAAAGCAACATACAAACTCACTCTAGATCAGAATGCAAAAATGGAAATGCAGATTGAAGAGTTGCTTGAATCAAGCCCAATTGGCAAGAGCTTAAGCCCATGTGTAGTACCTTTTGTCCTTGCACCCAAGAAAGAAGGCACTTGGAGGCTTTGTGTAGACTCAAGGGCCATCAAAAAGATAACTATAAGGTATAGGTTCCCAATCCCTAGGATAGAGGATTTGCTTGATTTCTTGGGGAGTGCTAAGTATTTCACCAAAATGGATCTAAAAAGTGGATACCATCATATTAGAATAAGGCCAGGGGATGAATGGAAAATGGCTTTTGAAACCAATGAGGGGTTATATGAGTGGAAAGTCATGCCATTTGGGTTGTCCAATGCCCCTAGTACCTTTATGAGGTTGTTGAATGAGGTCTTGGTGGAGTTTATAGGCAAGTTTGTCATAGTATACCTAGATGATATCTTGATCTTCAATCACACAAGGGAAGAGAACCTCAAACATATAGATATGGTTCTCAAGAGGTTACATGAAGAGCAACTAATGATCAATTTGGATAAGTGTTTGTTCATGTAGGAGGAGATCATCTACTTGGGCTTTGTAATCTCACAAGGTGAGTTGAAAATGGACCAAGAGAAGGTAAGTTCTATACTATCTTGGTCAACACCTAAGACTATGAATGATGTGCGGAGCTTCCATGGTTCAGCAACTTATTATAGGAAGTTCATAAGAGGATTTAATCATGTTTGTGCACCCATGCTTGACACCATAAAGGGAGGACAAAAGTGCAAGTTCAGTTGGACCAAAGAGGCAGATGATTCATTTGAGACATTGAAGCAGAAGGTTGCAGAACAACCAGTCCTTGCCTTACAAGACTTCAACAAGATATTTTAGGTGGAATGTGATGCAAGTCACATGGCTATTAGAGTAGTGCCCAGTCAAGAAGGAAGGCCTATTTCTTTTTTTAGTGAAATGCTAAATGATGCTAAGAAAAGATACTCATCTTATGACTTGAAGATGTATGCTCTAGTACAGTCATTGAAGAAGTGGAGGCACTATTTATTACCAAAGGATTTTATAGTTTTTACTAATAATCAGGCACTTAGTTTCATAAATAGCCAAGAGAAGCTAAACCACCGACACATGAAGTGGGTAGAGACCCTACAAGCTATCACCTTCACCCTCAAACACAAGAAGGAGGTGAAGAACAAAGTTGTAGATGCTTTGAGCAGGAGGGTCTCAACTCTCAACCAAATCAATATGGACAGTGTTGGTATTGATCCCTTGAAGAGTATGTATGATGCAGATGAAGACTTTGGAGAGATATACAAGGTATGTGAAACTTTTGGTGAGAGGTATCATATTGAGTTTTTTGAATTTTTGATACAAGATCGATTGTTATTCAAAGGAGGACATTTGGGTATTCCTAAGTGTTCCATGAGGTTAAATATCATTAGGGAGAAGCATTGTGGAGCTATGGTAGGTCATTTTGGCCTTGACAAGACCCTAGACCTTGCGAAGAGACACTATTGGCCTAAGTTGCAGACATATGTAAAGAAGTTTGTGGAAACATGTGTAATATGTTAGAAAGCCAAGGGGAAGTCCACTAATGTAGGTTTGTATCAACCCTTACCCATTCCTTCTAGGCCATGGGAGAGCATAAGTATGGATTTTGTGTTGGGTTTGCCTAGGACAAGGAGGGGATTTGATAGTGTATTTGTAGTGGTGGACAGGTTTAGTAAAATGGCTCATTTCTTGCCATGTAAGACTTCTTATGATGCCTCATATGTTGCAGACCTATTCTTCAAAGAAATTGTTTGAATACATGGAGAACCCTTTGGAAGAAGTTGGGAACTAACCTAGCTTTCTCCTCATCCTACCATCCTCAAATAGATGGCCAAACTGAAGTTGTCAATAGGTCATTGGGAAACCTGCTAAGGTGTTTAACAAGGAAACATGGAGAAAAATGGGACAATATACTATCACAAGCAGAGTTCTCATACAATGACACTATAAATAGGAGCACAAGGAAGTCTCCTTTCCAAATTGTGTATGGCATCCACCCAAGGGGATTATTGGAGTTAAAGGATTTTCCCAAAGAAAAGCCCATTAGTGCAGATGGTGAAGCTTTTGCATCAGCCATCAAGGAGGTACATGACCAAGTAAAAGTCTCATCTCCAACAATCTGCAGTGAAGTACAAGGATTATGTTGACAAGAAAAAGAGGGATGTGCAGTTTAGTGTTGGGGATTTGGTATGGGTACATTTGAAGAAGGAGAGACTCCCAAAGGGTAAGCATACCAAACTCATGCAGATGAAGATTGGACCATGTCATATTTTGAAGAAATGTGGACAAAATTCCTATGAAATCCAACTTCCTCTTGATCTTGGATTATCACCCATTTTTAATGTGTGTGATCTTACACTTTTCAAGGGTAGTGACAATGAAGTGGAGGAACCAATGCAAGTTGCAGTAGAAAATGACATTCCAAGGCATGAATCACCTAAGTTGAGAAAAGTGTTAGATGCTAGAGTCACAAAGAAGACAAGGAACAAGGATTGCATTGAGTACTTGGCAGGACAAACCAGACTCTGAGGTAGTTTGGATGACAGATAAATAAATTTCCAACCATGGTGCAGACTTACAAACTCTGATCTCAAGTGGGCTTGAGATCTCTTCTTCTAGGGAGTGTGGTGCAGGTGCACCTCATCAAGAAGAAAATCATGGCTTCGAGGATGAATATTAGGACCCTAATAGTTCTCTTAGTGTGTCTTGTGTTTGTGCAAGTTTGTTTCATATATTCAAAAAACCCCACCATGTGAACCCATGTCACCAATTAGGTAATTTGATAAGCCAATTGGGACAATGTCTTCAATAAGGGGTAGTAGAAGGTTTAGTTTTTTGTTTGATAGGTTTTTGAAATTTTTTAGGGGTGTTTGGTTGATCTAAGTGTGTGGATCCCCACCTTAGAAATTTTGACAACATTTTGTGCAAAATTGCAACTTTTGAGTACAAAAGTGCAACTTTTTTAAAAGCGGTTGGGGGAAGCCTTTCAACAGCTCCAAACTCCTCCAAATTATATTTTAAAAAATTGGAGAGTTTTATAAACCTTGTGGACATGTTTCCCAAGGTTGTTATTGGTGTGGTTTGAAGTTGTGAAGTAATAAAACATTGATATACTGAAGTTTTCTCAGAAATTCTGGGTTTGCAATGATTGTATGTGTTTGTATAGATTGAATTGAGTCACACCATTCATGGAGTAGATGGAGGAATGAACTAAATTTTATTTGGTGATGGTCTGATACTTTGATTGTGTCTGTGTAGTGAGAACCCTCCATTTTTCTGACTGTCACTCGAAAAGTAAGGGTTTGGCTAGGGTTTTCCTTGAAAATGGCCATATCTTGCATCTCTTTCCTCTAGAAGTTATTTCCTTTGGTGGAGTGTAATATTTGTCAATTTACATTAAGGTTTTCATGGGTTTGTGTAGGGAATATTTTGGTTGTGAGGAGAAAGAAGAAAAACTAGGTAGGCATCCCTATGTGACTACCTTAGGAAAATTTAGGACAATTATCACAAAAAATTATAGTGGTGGATTCCATGTGTGCAACCCTGGAATTAGAGGTTACTCACCATATTTCACATGCTCATGAAGTTGATTTTCCTTATTGGACTCAAGAACTAGTAGTTGCTTTGTAAAATGGGCCTAACTGCCCTAATTAGGTCTCTTGGTCTCTAAAGGGTTTAGACCCTGAAATTGCAAATATGAGAAAACCATTTTGGTGATATGTGTGACTCCCAAAAGGGTATCTCAAATGGTAATTTATTTTTATGAGAGTGTGGAACATTTTGGAGTTAAGATCAATTTTATCACCAAATAGGACTACTAGCCTAGGGGGTAGGTTTCTAAAGGAGCTATAAGGAATTGGAATATAAACCCAAAATCAATACTTGGAATAGTCTCTAATGGCCATAAATGATCCAATTCCAAAGCCCTTAGGAGAAGGACATCTTGAGATGGTGTATGGTAGGTATTGAGGCATTTACTCATCTTGAGTAGGCCCAAGCCTAGTGAATTTGTGAGTAGTTTCACCCAAGGTGTGGGGTCCTTCCTTAGAGGACCCTGGTGTTCAATTGAGGGGTGAGAAGTCTAACCTTGTTTGGGCTTATCCTTAGGTGTGTGGGTAGGGTTTTGCATCATAAATGCTATATTAGAAGAGATGATGCATTAGGGAAATTTGATTGTTGAAGTGATGAAGGAATACTTTTTGGTTATTATACTATGAGAAAAGCATACAAATGTTATAACAAAAGATTGAATAGGATTATGGAATGCATAAATGTCAAGGTAGATGAGCAAGTTAATAGTCAGATCAGATCATATGACTATGGACTGGAAGATGAATTTGTTAGATCAAAATTGATAGTACAAGAATCAGTTCAAAACATTGATCCAATTGCTCCAGTAATATCAAAAAATTCCATAGTGACTATTGAAGAGAAGAAAGAATAAAAAATTCAAGCCAATCCTAAGCCCCCCAGGTATGTGAAGTTGAATCATTTTGAAGATCAGATCATTGGATATAAAAGGAAAGGTGTGATGACAAGAAGAAGGTTAGCTACTGAAGAGGTATGTTTAATTTATCAAATTGAATCAGAATCTTTTATTGAAGCAAGTAAAGATGTGAATTGGATGAAAGCAATGGAAGAGGAACTAGATTAGATAGAAAAGAATAAGACTTGGGAACTAGTTTCTAGGCCTAAAGATAAGAATTTTATTGGAACTAAATGGGTTTTTAGGAATAAATTAAATGAGGAAGGTCAACTTGTGAGAAATAAAGATAGACTAGCTTGCAAAGGTTACTCATAGGAAGGAGTTGATTATGATGAGACTTATGCTCTAATTGTAAGAATCGAAGCAGTAAGACTATTTCTTGCCTATGCTACACACAAGAACTACAAGGTATATCAAATGGATGTAAAATGTGCATTTCTAAATGGAGATCTTGAAGAAGAAGTCTATATTGAGCAGCCTGATGGATTTTCTTTATCAGAAGATAAAGACATGGTTTGCAGATTGAACAAAGCTTTATATGGATTGAAACAAGGCCCTAGAGCATGGTATGCTATATTATATAAATATCTTTCTAAGCACGGTTTTAGCAAAGGTAATGTTGATAGTAATTTATATAATAAGATTGAGCATGATGGAATATTGATCATTGAAGTCTTTGTTGATGATATCATTTTTGGAGGAGAAGAAAGTCTATGCATGAAATTTGCTGATGAGAATGAATTTGAAATGTCTATGATTGAAGAGATGAATTTTTTCTTAGGTTTATAGATTACTCAGACTGATAAACATATTTTAATTTGTCAAACTAAGTATGTGAAGGACTTGCTTAAGAAATTTGGACTTGAAAATTCTAAACCCGTTTGTACTCCTATGATAACCGATTGCAAATTGTCAAAGGATGATGAATCTCCTAGAATAAATCCAAGTAGATACAAATCAATGATTGGTGGATTACTGTACTTAACTTAGAATAGACCTGATATAATGAATATTGTTTGTATTGCTTCTATATTTTAGTCAAATCCTAGAGGAACTCATGATATTGTTGTTAAAAGGATATTCATATATTTGGCAGGTACAACAAATTATGGGTTATGGTATCCAAAGGATGATTATTTCAGACTATGTGCCTATATAGACTCTAATTGGGTAGGAGATGTGGATGACCAAAAGATAACTACAGATGGTGCATTCTTTCTTGGGAAGAAATTGGTTTCATTGATCAGCAAGAAACAATCATGCACTTTATTATCTACTACAGAAGCTGAATATGTAGTTGTTGCAACTAACTGTACTCAAATTTTATGGATGAAATAAATTTTGAAGGATATAAGGGTAAGTTATGATGAGCCTATTGTTATTCACTGTGATAATATTGTTTCTATTGATATGTCAAAGAATCCGATATTTCATTCCAGATCAAAACACATTTCTATAAGGTATATTTTCTTGAAAGAAAAGGTTAAAGAAAAGGAAGTCATATTGGTTTATGTGCCTACTAAGGAACAAATTGTAGATATTATAACAAAACCATTGCCTAAAGATAATTTTGAATATCTCAAGATCGGCTGGGGATAACCACCCCTCTGGAAGAGACTTAGAGATGTAGGGATGCGTCAATCTGGTAAGCTTATCAGACATATTTTCTAATCCAGGTTGATGAGATGATGTTGTTGCTAAGGGGGAGTAGTCAGCTATTCGGTTTAGTATTTTTGTTTGGTGGTACTCGTCCTTTGTCATTGATGTCAAAGGGGGACATAGTGTTCATGTGAAAATCAGTTAATCAAAGGGGGAGATATATTTCAGATCAGTCTTTGGGAGATTGTTGGAATTCCTTGGAAATTGGATGTTTTTCACATTCAGTGATGCCATCAATGCCAAAGAGGGAGATTGTTGGTAGTATGCTAGATTTGGTTAAGTGTTGTCATTGATGTCAACACTGTTATGGTTCTGCTATCCTGGTTAGACCTATCCCGATTAGACTTGGTGTTTGTCTTGGTTTTGGCTATGATTCCGATCCAGTATGATTAGATCATTGGATTCAATTTTGGATGGTTATTTAGGATGGTTATATGCTTGTAATATTCTATTGATTCATGATTTGGTGCTCTAAAAGCTATCGCTTATGTTCTCGGTTGATATTTCTTGCACTAGTACATTTGGGGCTAATTTCCGATGCTCGATTGTCAGAATTGTGGCTAATTTTTGTTGGAGTGCCGACAAAAGTAGCCGTCAAAAACTCATCATCGGACTTGTCGACGATGCCTCTGACCATCAAAAATACGACAATCCCATGGACTCTGCCGATGGTGGGCACGATCGCTCTTCTGGTCAAAAATGTCATCGGACATGCAGCATCCCCGTCGGATGCTTGTGGAGAATTCATCAGAAAGTCGACGGAAGTTTGGAATGTTGCACTGACGGTGATGCTGTTTGTCTGACGGTTGTGTCGTTGGTCCATTAATATGCATCAACGCCCGTCCAACTATGAAGTGTCGTTGCACGTGCAGCATCCTCATCAGATGTTAGTGTAGTTTGAGTCGGAAGTGCGACGACTCTAGAACCTTTGCACCAATGAGAACATTGTTGGTCCTGATTTCATCGTTAGTGTAAAGCTTGGTATTTGTCATAATTTCGACAATAATAATATTTTTTTCAAAAAAAAATATTATTATCCAGTTGTAGATAGGAATTTGGAAATCATCAAAGAAAATATAAACATTAGCCTAGCTCAATCACGAAAACTAAATTGCAATGACAAGAATCCTAAAAACACTCAATAGAGAAATGGAAATAAAACATTCAATTCAAACGCAAACCATCGCAAATCCGGATGTCTCCTCCATGATTCTCCATTGTCCTTCTTTCTCCTTCAAATTACTTTGTTTTGTGGATCTCACCTTCAAGTGCATAAGTATAATGTGAAAGCAAGATTGACAAGACGAGATGATAGCATAAGGGTACTAGAAGCGTGATTGATTCGACCTTTTGATTGAAGAAATTCATCCAATTTATAGACAAATTGGAGAAAAGATCAGATTAGCATGAAAGTGATTCAAATGGAAATTCAAATCAAGAATAGCAAAATTATGACAAGTGTATGACAAATTGCTATGCAAGGATTTATGACAATTTATGACAAATTGCTATGCAAGAATTATGACAAGAATTTGAAATAGAAATAGACATTTAGGAATTTAGAAGAAATTAGAAAATTAGGTTAGAAATGATGACATGGAAATTAGGAAATTGATGAAAATTAGGTAAATTAATTAATAATTTCTCATTCATTAATTAATTTATAAAAAAGAGGAGGAATTAATTAGACAATTAAATAAACATTTAATTGTGACAAGAAGACTTAGGATAAATAAATAAATCATTTATCCTAAAGAGAAAATGGAGAGAAAATGACAAACAAGGTTAAATGAATAAATCATGAAACCCTAGAAGATAAATTAGAAATGCAAGGATGACAATTAGGTCTTGATGTAAGATTGATTTGATGTCGATTCGATCATGATTTTGAATTGATAAATGATTTGATTGATAAATGTGCCAATTAACGAGGAACAATGACTAATTGATCCAAATTGACATGATTGAGAAGGACGACGATCGATGACAAATTGATCACAAGATGACAAGATTGAAAATAACAACGATCGATGACAAATCGATCTCAAGTCAACAAGATTGAAAATAACAACGATCGATGACAAATCAATGCAAGTCAACAAGATTGAAAATAACAACGATTGATGACAAATCGATTGCAAAATGACAAGATTGAAAATGACAACGATCGATGACAAATCAATCGCAAAATGACAAGATTGAAAAGAGGACAAAACCCTAATTAGGATTGACGACGTCCAAAATGATGACAAATGAGCACGCACATTGATGCGATAGTATAAGATTGACCAAAATCATGACTGAAGATTGTTGTCGACAAGACCAAATTCGAGAGCGAGATAAATGAAGAATGCACAAGAAGGACTTGATGCTCGCAAATGATAAAAACCAAGTGCATGACATAGGAGAAATGTTAATGCGACGCAAAAACCTTAAAATAAGGCAATGCGTAAATGTTAAAGTATGATTCCGCAAGCATTGACCATTTTTAGACGTCTACATTTTGCCCCTGTTTGAGACAATGTGATTTTAAGCGTTGTTTCAAAGAACAATAATGAAAATGCCCCAGACATTGACAATGACATATGCATGCCCCCTCGAGGAATTGGCTAGAAACATCTAGAAAAGAGGCCAATTGATCGATAAGAATGATAGAAAATGATAGGAGCAAACGGACTGAAAATCAGAGATCAAATGCATGAATGACAAGCAATTGAAGGTGCAAAAGACCATGACCAGCATAAGATGGAGAGAGAGCATGTCCATCTATGCACTGACAAAGATCTATAAATGAGACAAAGAGAGTGAAAAGAGCTCATTTGCACTAGCTAAAGAGGAGGATTTGTTGCTCTGGAAAAGGACTTTTGCAGAGAGATGGTGAACATTCCAATGGCAGATCACCTTGGGGAACGTGTACGCACCTACAGACGACCAGACGACATGGGAGCAATGGTATGTATCTCAAAAACCCATATTGTCAATTTTATGAATTTTGATCACTTGCGGGACATTGCGGGACCCACAAAGAATGCAAAAAGTGACTTCTGCGCCTGTGTGAGCGCATCTTGTGCTTGTTTAGGGTATCCTGTGCTTGTGTAGGGTACACAGGTGCAAGTTGATGCAACACAGGCACATGATACAACACACAGGCGCAGTTGTTCACTGGGAACTCAATTTTGGTCAGAAACAGCATGCGAATGATCCGAAAAGGGGGGATAAGGGTAGCATAGGTCAAAATAGATTAGAAACACCCTGATTTGGACATGAAACAAGGAAATGCAGCCCATAGGAGCAAACCCTAAAACTGACAAAATGTGCCCCAATTATGAAGCAGAGTCGATAGTATCCCCTGATTACGCGGGAGAACCGTCCTGACTGCTTCATGTTATGACACAGACTTAGGAGCACAGATAGAGACACACTAGCAGGACTTGGAATATACTACATCGCATTCATGCCTAAGATTAGGGAAAACATAGGACTTCTTACTGTATTGGTAGAGCGATGGCATTCGAAGACTTCCTCATTCCATCTGGCGACTGGAGAGGCAACTGTGACACTAGAGGATGTATGGCATATCCTCCGCATTCTGCTTCATGGGGAGATGATAGAGTATGACCCAGTGACAGGGAGAGACACTTTGTGCAAATTATTTGAGTGCGACGTAGATGATCTGGATATTGTAGAGAGGGAGCATATGTTGACTTCAAACAGCTACAACAGAGACAGTGGGATTGGAGATTAGATGTGGTGGACGTCGGGATGACAGAGGAGTATGAGTGATGGTTTGCACGACGATGGCCAGTGCCATTAACAGATCCTGATATTCTGGTATCGAGGAGACAGGAGTACTTCCCACTCGCAGGAGAGGATGAGGACAGACATGAAGATGAGGAGGATGAGGGTGGTGATGAGGATGAGGGGGACGGAGATGATGAGGATGAAGATTATGAGCCAGATTCAACCGATCAAGAGTCATTGCAGGATATACCCATAGAATCGGAGATAGCGAGGATAGAGGAGATGGAGATGTGCAGGGCTACCATAGCGAGTCAGCATGATCACATTGTGACATTAGAGAGACAGAATTCCATCTTGAGGATAGAGCATGATCAGTTCAGAGCAGAGATAGCCAGATTGACAGTGGCTCGAGATACCGCAATAGCGTAGGCACAGCGAGAAGAACACAGAGTCACTGAGTATATTGGGCTGATTAGGGATGCCAGTGCATGTGAGATGGCACAGATGTTGGTAGAGACTGGAGAGGAGATACACCATTGGAGGACAATATATGAGAGTGTAGTTCCACTAGAGCAAAGAGCATCATCATATCGGGCACGATCGAGGACAGAGAGCAGGGCACACTCTCAGAGGTTAGTGAGTAGCATGGGAGTGAGTGGACCTATGAGACCACCACAGCTAGGACCAGGGACAGGAGGGACATCATCCTTGAGACATGGCAGGGATGAGAAGGACAAAGGGAGCACCCAGTGATAGAGGCACATGCTCCTTACGACAGACGGTTGACATTATGTAGTGTGACATTATGTAGTCAGCCTGCGGGCCATACTTAGGACAGATAGTCCAATTTTGTACTCCGATATTATTTTGATATATGATATGATATGCACCTATTGGGATGTAATGTGTTATGGCTTATGATTATTTTCAATGTATGGATGGCTTATGTACTGTTTATGTACCATTGTGGAACATGTATGGATATATTTTTTTATGTGTTTTTGATGCATTTATGAAATGTTTAAAATGCTTGATATAATGCTTGAGATAATGCAAATGTACTAATCAATAAATGCTGGATGCAACTTATGTTTGTGGAAATCAGAGCACTAGACCGAACTGACTGCCCAAACTGATGAAAGAAATGTTAGTAAGAAGAAATTAGACAAAGGATAGTTAGAGACGAAGAAAAACTTGCTTTCACCAATGCACGTTGGAGGTGAGAACCTTTATTTGATGTAGCAAAGCGGATGCAGAGCATCATGGCATTGAAGGCCAGAGCTGAAACACAACCCCTTTTGCAAAATACAGACACATTGCACACAAGAAATGAATGAAGCATCCTAGGGTGTATACATCAATGGTCGAGGTATGTGCGGAATTCACAAAGTGAACGTACTTACCATAGACACCCAATGATATAGTTGCCCTAGTTTGTGACAAACATTCTACAAACAGCAAACACCACAAAAAAGGAAAGGGACCATGAACCATCCTAGTCACTCTAAATCACTCAGTGATATCATCGAGCAATATAGGAACATGATCAAAGATAAATCAATAAATGATAAGACTCGCTAATTCCAACAAGGCAAACAAACATCTTGATCTTCATTGTCAAAAGTTAAAAGTGTTGATAGGACAATCATGCTGTCTAGTTTCAGGGAATGCGGTACCCCATCTAAGATAGGACATAGTCTGGTTTTGAGTATACCACACCCTGTATAAGACCCATGATAGTAGTGACGAGGACAAATGATATTGATGTTGATGTTCGATTGATATGACAATTGTGATCAGTTTGAATGTCTGGTTTGATTGAAAAAGTTCATCTGTTATTGCGTGATTTCATTAAAGCACAATGTTTGAAGCGAGTGTCATTGGAGGTATGCTCAGTGATCTATCTATGCACAAAGGGATCATTTATTGACAAAATGCAAAAAGCTTGTTTTTGGATTTGGAGTTTCTTCAGGACATTAGTTGATTTTTTTAGGACATTATTTGATTTTTTTGGATTTTTTCAAGACATTATTTGATTTTTTTGGATTTTTTCAGGACATTATATGATTTTTTTTGGGGGGATTTTTTTAGGACATTATGTGATTTTAAGGGATTTTTTCAGGACATTATTTGATTTTTTTTATTTTGCCCCGAGTGTCTAGCAAGGAAAGGAATATGACAGGTGAATAAATAGGCTTGCTAAAATGATGGTGGATAGAGGGAAGACAAAGGCCTTTTATCATGGAGACAATACAGATGCAATTGTCAAGGGCTATGGCATGATGGGACAAGAGACTAGATATGACAATGTAAAGCAGTGACATGGCATGAGGGACATGTCAAGAGGTTTTTGAAACCGTGTTTAAATTTTGTGTCCTTCTGTCAGATCAAGATCAAGGAATGAAAAAGAGTGTATGGATAGTGATAAGATATGGATAGGATAAGCAAGACCAAGAATGGATAAGGGACATGGACTGAGGGTCGGGGTAGGATACGGGATGGTGGCAAAAAGTTGCAATAAGCTAGGGAATATGGATGAAAAGTTATAATAAGCAAATGGATAAATGGCCAAAAGCTATGATGGACTAAAAGCTGCAAACAAGATGCATGATGCTCATGAAGATCCTCAGCCTTGTCAAGATCAAAGGTGGAAAGGGAAACTAGACATGAGGGACAATAGGATATGAAGGGTAATAACAGGGGTTCGATAGGATAATGGAACAATGAAGGACAAAAGGATATGAAGGAGGAAACCTGCCCCCAAGTACGGTATGCAAGAAGTTCATAAATTACGCATGACGCCTGTTTGCCAGGTTTTCATCATGGTACTTTCCCAAGGCACCTGTTTGCCAGGTTTTCACCAGTGGATGAATTATTTTTGCTTTACTTTTTTTCTTTTGTCTTTTTTTTTTTTTCACCTTTTTTTTTTTTGATTTTTTTTGTATTTTGACTTTTTCAATAGAAGATGGACACATGATAGGGGATGGAAGAAGGACTCAAGCATCTTTTTTTTTTCGGATAGTAGCCTTGAAAAAAAAATGGACCATGACCTTTAAAAGTATGCTCAAAGACGTTGGTAGGATAAGGACATGGAATATGAGATGGAAGTAAGGCAAGGATTTATGCAAAGGATGGGATCAATGGGATCGAAGGATGGAAAATATGCGTTGGATAATGGATAGGGTATTGGAAGAATTGGGTTTAGTGGACAAAAATGTTGGCAAGATCGACATTGGCACACACCTTGAGGGGTGGTGGACTGATGGAGGAAGAGTGGGTTTTGGATATGGAGATTTTGATGAAGGAAAGGCTATGGATTTTGGGACATAAGGGCCTAAAATGGATGAAGAAGGTGGTGGAGGAAAAAATTTGAGAGGGTTGGATGGAGGAATAGCAACTTTGCATGCCAAGTTGGATGTTTCTCTAGGCTTTTGTGCTTCAAGGAGTCGCTTAGGGATCCACATGGTTTTTGATTTTTCATGTTTTTGTAGTTCCTTGGAGTGCATTGCTTGCACAAGGGATTTAGGAACCCATATATATTTTGACTTTTGTTTTTGAGCAATGGGCCTTTGTGACCTTTTGGATTTTTCCTTTTCTTTTTGGATCATATTTTTCTTTGCTTTGACATGTTCATTAGATTGGACATGTTGATCCTTGAATACATGTGGATTTCTAGATTTATGACGTTTATACTTGGCATCCAAATTGCTTGGAGGGGGAAAGGAATGCATGGATGGATATGAATGAAGTGGACTTCTTTTGGATTGATGAAATTTACTCAAGGATGTGTGCCTTTTCTGACCTTGCATAAAGGACGAAGGGATATAAGGACCTAAGATGGATGGAAAGTATGATGGGGAAGGGATATGTTTGGATTTTTATGGAGGGATACCAATGTCTTGAGAGTGAGTTGTGTAGACGCGACCCTTAAGATCTTCTTTGATATGGAGGGGTTCTTTCTCATGAAGGTCTAATCCTTTGCCTTTATGAATATCTTGACTTGTAAGATACTCTTTTCTTTGGGAAGAAGACGCAAGTCCATTATTAGGTGGATATGATATGAGAGAAATAATGAGATCTTGAAGTGGATCGAATTGCACCAAAGTGGAAGAACCCATTATGCATGTTGAGGGTTGATGAACATCTTGCACTGACACATTAGAATCATGAGGGATATCAGGATCATGAGGGGGACTAGGATTGTGTAGTGGACATGGTTCAATGATAAGCTCTTCAAGAGATGGAATGGGAGAAATAATGGGATCATCAAAAGAAATGTGATCTTGGAGTGTATATGGAGCATTAAGACAAGGAGATGGAGGAACAAAAGGATCTTGTGGAGGATTTAAAGGAGTAATTTGATCTTGACAAGGAGGAACATCATTGGAAACCTCTTTAAAGTTGCTTTGCTCTAGACTTTTAATGGGATCATCGGAAAGGATGGAAGGGATATCTTGATCTTTCTCAGGAAGTGGAATGTCAATGGGATTTGAAAGGACATTGTGTTCATGAAATGGAAGGGGATCATTTGGGATTGGATGGACTGGGATATCTTGATCTTGCTCAGGGAATGGAGTGTCAATAGGACTTTGGATAGGATGGACAAGAATAGGGGAATCATTGTGAGTGTCTGGGAACATGGGGTCCTGGTCAAGAATTGGATGGGATGATAAGGTTTCAGGATCTTGATCTTGATCTATTTTAAGACACGTTTCTTCATGCTCTAAATTATCCTCTTGACATGAGGTTGGACTTTGGATATGCATGGGGGATTCTGACAAGGGATCAATGTTTTGGCATGAAGGAAATGCACTTTGAACATTTGTGATGGATTCTGGCAAGGAATCAATGCTTGAACATGAGGAAGAGGGACTTTGAATGGGGTCCTCTAAAATAGGTAATGGCAATAAAGTGCATGGTGGCATTGGGTCTTGTATTTCTAAAACATGACAAGAATGTGCATCATGAATTGGATTATCTTGGCAATCAATTATGGATAGCCCTTGGATAATTTCATCCCTGGGTGTATTGTTTGATGAGGATAATATGGAAGGTTCTTGTGAAACTTCTAAAGGTGTAGGGATAGATGCCACTGGAGAGTCAATTTGTTTGTGGGGGGATGAGGCATTGCTAGACATAATTGTATTATCTTGATCTTCCTCAAAGAACTCACTTGGTAGTTTCCTTAAGATCATTGCAATAAAGCCACCTTTCTTTCGAGGTTTTGACATAGTTGTATCTAGAATTTGAACTTGTTTGGCAAGGAGTTGGTTTTGGTTTGATGTCATGTTTTGATATTGGACTTGGTTCAATTGTTCTGACATGTTTGAAACTTGGCTTGGTGTGGGCTGCAATATTTGTTTTTGAATGTTTGGTTGTGGTTGTTGACATTGATATGTTGATTGAACTTGTTGATATTCCACCATTGGTTGAATTATTTGTGGACATTGTATAGTTGGTTGGACATATTGTTGAAATTGAACCATTGGTTGTGTTTGTTGGAAATGTTGGAGTTGTTGAACAATTGGTTGTGATGGTTGAAAATTTGATTGATAGTAAACACCTTCTTGTTCTTGATGTGGAGGCACATAATGTTGTTGTCTCTTTTCTTGAAATTGTTTCATCATCTCTATTTGTGAGAGGAGAGCTGGTATGTCTGATCGTTCAATAAGAGATCTTACATCAATTGGCTCAATCTTTGGATTTTGACCTGGAAATTTTTGAAACATTTTGGACATTTGTGATCTATTCTTCTCACTATTTTTCACTTTTTGTTCCAAAATCTCATTTTCTTGAGCTAGCTTCTCCTCTAGTTTTTGTATTTGGAGACTTGTTTCATCAAAAAAAGTTTGATCAATGTTGCTTTGTTGTTGGGTTGGATAGAATTGTGATTGCCTTGGATTAAAATTCGATTGCATTGTTGGTTGATACGTCAAACTTTGTTGCATCATTGGTTCTTGGAACCTTGTTTCAATAGACATGTCACTATGCAAATGCAATATTTTTGGAATTTTTCAAGGATAATATATGATATGCAAAATAGATGAAAATGCAATCTATGGCAAGAATGCAACCTATGTTTTTGTTGTTTTATTCAAGATTTTGACAAACTCATGAATGCAATTCTAAAAATGAGACCCTTAGGAAATTGTAATGATGTCTAGACCTCAAAGGACAAAAGGACCAAGTGACAATAGGACAAATTGACAATGTCTCACCTATATGCCTAGATACTAAGCTAGGTTTGACCAAATGACATTGATGACAAAAAGACAAAAGTTTGATAAGGTCAAGACTTCCTAACAATAACTTAGGGTTTATCAAAGATTTGCATTACTCAAGTATGACAAAACCTAGTTTTGACACTATATGCTAAGAGACAATTACTATGCAAGTGATCCTAATATGATATGATAATGACCTAAGCTTAATGAAGAAACCTAGGGTATGCAAATGTGAATGTATGACAATGTCAACCTAAGGTTGAATTATGAAATGGTATTACTCTAATGCAAGAGGACACATGCAAATGGATGACCTTTATTGATATGCAAAGGAGTATGACCTAGGCGAAACCTAACCTTGGTAGTTGACAATGAATTTGCAAAATGCAAACCTAGGATGAACCTAAATCTAAGTGACATGAATGTTGAGACAAGATTTTGAAAAATGTTTGACAACCATGTTTGAAGGTGTTTTGAACTTTGTTGAATGAAATAATCTTGTGTTTAACCTTGTTTTGAATCAATTTGTCTTGTTTTTGAAATGAGACACAACTCAACTTTTGACAAGAAAAGAAGACAAGATATTTTAACCTAGACTCAAGACAATCATGCTCATTCACACATTTCTTATGGTAGGTAAGGACAGTAGGTACTTGAGAGGTAGACTCATTATGAGATTCAAGGAGAATACATAGATGCTTGACCCCACGGGCTCCCCTCCATGGCACTCACTTCTCAGGGAAGCCAAGCATTAGTCCCCATGGAAATCTCCCCATGGCGAACTTAGTATCTCTTCCAAGTATCCGAACTCCTCCTTCTCAAGCAACTAGAAGGATTTTGGCCTCTAAATACAAGGTGTTTAATAAGGATTTCTGTTAAGCACTACTCCTTGGTGTCACGCAAGCGTGATTGAGACATAGGCCCACCAAGATACCAAACAAATGTAGTCGCACAAGCATGATTTAGACCATGAGGCCCTACTTAGATGCTGATATTAGAAAGAGTCCAAGGGTCATCACTTCCCAAGTAACTACAATTCCCACGTAACCCTTCCTTCAAAGCTTTCGCCCATTAGGTATTTATTTATAGTGAGTTATAATGCCAAGGTACTCTAGCTATGCTCACTTTGGGTCGTTCCCCTCTCACGATTGTCACTTGCTTGCAAAAGAAAGAAAATGGTCGAGAAGGCAGGCCCTCTAAAGGTAACAAACAATTCGAGCCATGAGAATGGTATCGAAGATCTGGATTTCTGATCACCCTAAGAAGGATGAGAGCATACTCTCCTACTCCAATGTCAAACTCAACAATCAAAGCAAACACATGTTCATTCCATCCTACTTAGCAATCATACTAGGTGCCTAATTATGAACCACAAACACAAAAGTTCGGTTGAAATACAAGGCAACCTGCAAAATCATCAAGTTAAAAGTTTGATTTGTTTGGTCTTTGACTAGCGAACCTACATAAACTTTGTTAGTAGTTTCATTTTTGTCTTTGCCATGCATAATGCCAAGGTGCTACAAAAAGAATCAGTACCAAAGAAAAAACAAAATGCAGAAATAGAATGCAAAACAAAGTAATTTGCAAGTAAAAACACTGCTTTTTACCTCTGTTTTTGGCCTTACACAGGCGCAAAATGTCTTACATAGGCGCAGAATGCAGTAACACAGGCGCAGAATGCACTAACACAAGCACAAATCCCTTTGAAATAGGCATAGAATGTAGTAACATAGGCGCATATCTCTTGACATAGGTGCATAACTCTCCTACACAGGCGCAAAAGTGCCCAGAAAGCCCTATGTTACCCTGTTTCTTGGGTTTTTCACTTGCAAATCAACTCAAAAGCACTCAAAAGCATGCTTAGGGGGTTAGTTCATGTCGGGTTCACCAAGAAATGTAGATAGGAATTTGGAAATCATCAAAGCAAATATAAACATTAGCCTAGCTCAATCACGAAAACTAAATTGCAATGACAAGAATCCTAAAAACACTCAATAGAGAAATGGAAATAAAACATTCAATTCAAACACAAACCATCGCAAATGTGGATGTCTCCTCCATGATTCTCCATTGTCCTTCTTTCTCCTTCAAATTACTCTATTTTATGGATCTCACCTTCAAGTGCATAAGTATAATGTGAAATCAAGATTGACAAGACGAGATGACAGCATAAGGGTACTAGAAGCGTGATTAATTCGACCTTTTGATTGAAAAATTCATCCAATTTATAGACAAATTGGAGAAAAGATCAGATTAGCATGAAAGTGATTTGAATGGAAATTCAAATCAAGAATAGCAAAATTATGACAAGTGTATGACAAATTTCTATGCAAGGATTTATGACAATTTATGACAAATTGCTATGCAAGAATTATGACAAGAATTTGAAATAGAAATAGACATTTAGGAATTTAGAAGAAATTAGAAAATTAGGTTAGAAATGATGACATGGAAATTAGGAAATTGATGAAAATTAGGTAAATTAATTAATAATTTCTCATTCATTAATTAATTTATAAAAAAGAGGAGGAATTAATTAGACAATTAAATAAACATTTAATTGTGACAAGAAGACTTAGGATAAATAAATAAATCATTTATCCTAAAGAGAAAATGGAGAGAAAATGACAAACAAGGTTAAATGAATAAATCATGAAACCCTAGAAGATAAATTAGAAATGCAAGGATGACAATTAGGTCTTGATGTAAGATTGATTTGATGTCGATTCGATCATGATTTTGAATTGATAAATGATTTGATTGATAAATGCGCCAATTAACGAGGAACAATGACTAATTGATCCAAATTGACATGATTGAGAAGGACGACGATCAATGACAAATTGATCGCAAGACGACAAGATTGAAAATAACAACGATCGATGACAAATCGATCGCAAGTCGACAAGATTGAAAATAACAACGATCGATGATAAATCGATCGCAAGTCGACAAGATTGAAAATAACAACGATCGATGAAAAATCAATCGCAAAATGACAAGATTGAAAATGAAAATGATCGATGACAAATCGATCACAAAATGACAAGATTGAAAAGAGGACAAAACCCTAATTAGGATTGATGATGTCCAAAATGATGACAAATGAGCACGCACATTGATGCGATAGGATAAGATTGACCAAAATCATGACTGAAGATTGTTGTCGACAAGACCAAATTCAAGAGCGAGATAAATGAAGAATGCAGAAGAAGGACTCAATGCTTGCAAATGATAAAAACCAAGTGCGTGACATAGGAGAAATGTTAACGTGATGCAAAAACCCTAAAATAAGGCAATGCACAAATGTTAAAGTATGATTCCTCAAGCATTGACCATTTTTAGATGTCTACACCAGTCATTGATATGTACAGCGAATGATATTCTATCCCCACCAGCTACCAATAGGGGGCATAGGTTTGAGGCTAATATGAGGCACACTTGTTTCAAGCTAATATGATCAGGCACACCATGGTTGAGATGGTCCAACTCTTAAGAGGACTGTATGAACCACTGAGTACTGGTAAACCTATTAAAAATGGTGTTGATAGGGAATTAGCTAACCCAAATATAAGAGCCTTTAAAGCCAATCAGGGAGATGAAATGACTTTATCTACCTTTTCTAACTTAGTTGTTCTTGGGAGCTACCAAAAATTATCTACTATATATATACATGAAATGAATTTATCTACTATATATGCACATATTTCTTATAAGTATTTCCCAAATTGATAATCTCATATAAAGTGTCATCCTATGTCAATACATGGCATATACCTATTGAATGACATGTATATATCTCATACTAAGTAGTCACTCGTTATTATAGATTCAACATATATTCAAAGATGATAATCATGCATTCTGGACTACATGAATATCCTCTTTAATAAATTAAATCACATGTACAAGGTTATTGGGTTGATCGAGTCTAATAGAAAAGTACAATAGGTAGAGATGGTGTATATATATCTCATACTAAGTAGTCACTCATTATTATATATTCAACATATATTCAAAGATAGTAATCATGCATTCTGGACTACATGAATATCCTCTTTAATAAAATAAATTACATGTACAAGGTTATTGGGTTGATCGAGTCCAATAGAAAAGTACAATAGGTAAAGATAGTACTCAAAATAATGTTACTAGCATATTAAAAGAAAACATAAATGCATTATGACCACCCACAAAACACTCGATATAAAATATTTCCAACCTTTCTTTTGTTTAAGTCCACTCAACCACATGGAACCCTTAGGTCCACCCCATCGTGCTTGTGGAGATAGTTCCAAATAGTCAATCAAAGTATACAAGGGGGATCATAGGCTCACACATTCCATACACGATGCATACATGACGCAAGTAATGGAATAATACAGTGCAACATCAATAGAGAAGGATGATACGAAGTCATGAATTCACATAGGGTCACTACTTTAAAACTACACAAGGCATTAGATGTTAGGGTTTCAAGCAGATCCGAAGCAAATATGAACTAACAATTATATGCAGATTTAAATACAAAAGATAAAGAAATAAAATAGGACACAGATAACACAGAGATTTAACGTGGTTCACCCAGAATGGGTTACGTCCACCATACACAGCCGTCCAATCTTTCTTATTATCCAGCAAAAATAGTACATCAACCTTACAATGCCTTAAGCATCCCAGCCGCTTATAACATGCATTTTTAGGGCAACAAACAAAGTCGGCCTTTTTAGGGTTTTATTACAATGTTGGTTTTCATCAACGAAAAATGGCAAAAAAAATTCAACAATCTCCCACTTGGAGACTGATCAGGCTCCACACTGAACATTAGATTCTAGAGTGCAGTGGAGGAAGTGTAATCGTATGTCTCTTCGCACAAGTCCCAATGCTCCATGTGCGGGCTTGCCTTTCATTGTATGTGCTCATGGGGACACACCATATGGAACCAAGCATTCTCTCATACGGACAAGAATGACAATCACATAATCCCTATGCTACATGAGTGGGTATGTCTCTTTGCACAAGTCCCAACACTCCATGTGTAGGCATGCCTTTCATCATATGTGCTACATGAGGACGAACCATATGGAACCAAGAATTATCTCATATGAAGAAGAACAATGATCACATAATCCTTGTGTGAGTGGGCATGCCTCTTCGCACAAGTCCCAATGCTCCATGTGTGAGCATGCCTTCCCAAAACACCATTGGTGTTGTGATAGCCCTCAAGGCATGCTCAAGGAACCAATTTTCTTGTTATTTGTTTTAACCTAGGTCTATTGTTATGTTATCACTTGATTACAAAACTCCCCAAACATGAATGCCAAGCATACCAGGTACGCTGATGGATGAGTGATGAGGAGGTAAAATAGAATTTGGTCTTCTTTGAGGTTGGTGGGCTTTTTTTCTCAATGTGCTTCCCAAATCAATCCCTAGGCACAAATGGGATTCTTCTAAACCTTTCTCCTATCTCCTCCTCTCTATTCAACATTGTTTGCACCCTATTGTATTGGACATCACTCCTCCTTACCTTCCATGCTAAGGCATTCAAGTCTAAAATGAGGTCCTCTTGTGTGTCACCAAAAATGAACAAGTTTGGTTGTCCAACTGGCTGAATCTCCTCTCTTCCAGGAATGGGCAACTATTGGAGAACCATGGTTTACCTAATATTATTTACACCTTTAATGATTTCAATCATATTAATCTATTGATTGAGCATCTGGATAGGTCTGCAAAGTATGATGACTGTCCTTCACCTTTCAATAGTGAAAATATCCAAATTGGATGCAAAGAACGTTGGTTTACTCAAGGCAACTTCTAGGTTCAAATGGTCATTTTGATCAAATGACTTAATGAAATTCTATGGAGCTTGTAGTAGGGTGTCTTAGGACTTAACTAATCAGTTTTGATGATTTGAAACAATCTTTTACTTCTCCTTCCTTACCGATTTCATGAAATTGTCAAATTTGCTCCAAAAAGGCTACTAGAATTAGCCCTAGTTTTTAGTGAAATTTGTTCACCCTGCTCAACCTGCTAAACTTCATGACAAACCCTTGGAGATGTGGTCTATTGATGATGAAGACTCAAGGATTTTTGCTATGGCAAGTACTGTACGGACTGTTTGAGGACTGTCCCACAAAATAGGCACTTTTCAAGGGTTTTTAAGAGTTTTAGTGAGGGTTTGCAAATTAAAGGTCTCCTCCACGATGCTAGACCCAATTTAAATGTTCAAACCTTATTATAACATCTACACAACACTCCCAAGGATTCAAATCTTAACTTAGAATGCTGTCATTACATCAAACAAGTACCATACTGCTGCATTTACACATAAATAACAGTCTAGAGGACTGGGATAACATGTTTTTTTATGTTTTTCATACATTTCCAACATTGGTAAACCAAATACAATGAAAGGTTATCAAATACAGATGCAACAATTCCTTGTTAGAAGTTGTAACACCCTGCAGAACAAATAGGAAAGGTTTTCTTATGACTGTTTGCTCATACACCCGCCATCACTGTATTTTGACAGTCTTAAAAACTGATTGCAACTTTCTTTCTTGTTTAACTCACTTCCTTACTCTGACCCTGGCCTACAAAAAGGTGTTAATGTCAAGGCAAAACAATGTACATAGCCCCTTCAAGATCTTGTACGTTTGAACATTTAAAAGATGCCACAAAGTATGACAGCATTATAAGACTATGACAGAGAATACACTTTTCTAGGATCCTTATTTAGGTCCTTTACAATCACATTGTGCATCTTGCCTTCTTAGAATTGAAAACAATTGTAAATACATTCCCATGATGCATAAAAGAGGAATCCATCATTCGATACTGTCCTCTAGGAAGGTTGGCAATGAGGTTTTAACAGTGAAACAGTGACACACTATCTTTCAGTCTGTTTACACCTTTTCTTCTTGCATCCAACCAAGTCATGAGAGAGACAAGGATGGTAAAGTGCAATAATAACTCTTGCCAACTTAAGTCTACTTCAAAATTTCAAAGTACAGTGCTATGAACAGCAAAGTACCATTCACACAACATTAAGAATACCCAAGCCAAGTTGATCACTTCACATACTTGCCATGGGTTTACAAAAACTTGTGCATTGCTAGAAAAGGAAAATAGATGTATGGTACAGTATGTACAAAGGATCCAACAAACTTCCTCAAAGCCATGGATGAAGAGACTTTGAAGAAATCAGTTGGACCATGAATGATCTTCCATTGGAACCACAAAACAATGCTTCCCTTAAGAGCACTTCAACAAAACCTGTTCTAAATCATTACTCAAACATCAAAGGAGATTAAAACAATTAAAAATAGGAGTAGTATGGACTCATGGAGCCATGGTATAGACTGTACTCTCAAAAGTGCAGAAAACTAGTTAAAACTCACAGAAAACAAGAGCAAAACAAGTATTTTTCTTAGTTTTCCAATATGAACAACCCATACACTGATTGGAACATGGTTTTTATACATGTGCCAACTTTTTGAAGCCTTTTTATGGATAGGTATAGGCTGGAACTAACCAAAACCACCAAAAGTCACTTTTTTGCACTTTTTGACAGCTTTTTGACAACTTTTGACAACTTTTGTTGCTCAAAAAGTTGCATTTTGACTCCCAGTGACTTGGCACTCAAACCAATGACTCAAAATCATTAGAAACACTAAATAAAAATTTTCCAATGCCTTTCAAAGCTTTACAACATCAAAAATTCAAAAATGCTCATTTGGACCCAAAATTGACAGTTTTTGGCCCACTGATAAAAAAACAAAAATCTTGGAAACTCTTAAACATAGATGAGTTCCAAGCCTTATTACACCACCAAAAAAACCTATTAAACCTACTAGAAGCATAAAATAAACACACATGCTTAATTTGTAATTAAATGTTATACCTGCTAGGATTTGAGCATTCAGGTGCTCAGGTGCTCCTGCACCATACTCCCCTAAGGACAAAGAAGTCATGTGACTCCTTTGGGCAGTAAAGAAAGAGGAATTCCAGCTTTGAGAAAGTCACTTTCAGGTATCCATGTGGCTTCAGAAGCTGGTTTATCCTTCCACTTGATGAGATGCTCCAAGTAGGTATGGTGTCTTGTCTTTTTGATGATTCTTGAATCTAGTACCTGCTGAGGAATGGGAGTAGAAGAAGAGGGGAGAGAAAGATCAGAAAGGGAATGAGAAAGATCTGAAACTCTTTGTGAATCTGATGGTAGCTCCCCTTTGAATGGCACCAAATCTACAACATTGAAAATAGGAGACATAGAAACTTCATTAGGCAAATCAACTTTGTAAGCATTATGGCCATATTTAGCCAAGATTTTGCATGGTCCTACTCTTCTCATTTGTAACTTAGTAGGCACTCTTTTCTGCAACTGTGACTTGTTGAGATGGACCATCACATAATCACCCACTGAAAATTGAACATCTCTTTTTGAAGCATCAATTCTCTCCTTAACCTTTTGAGTAGTTTCCTGTAAAGACTTCTGTACCTGCTCATGAATTTCTTTCATAGATTGTGCCATATCTTCTCCTGTACCACTCACATGCTACAAATTAGTTACATCATTTAACTCAAAAACACCTCTAGGATGCATTCCATAAACAATCTGAAATGGGCTCTTACCAGTGGATCTATTTACACTGTCATTGTATGCAAACTCTGCCTGATGGATGAGTTGATCCCAACTTTGCCCATATTCTTTGGTAAGATATCTGAGTAGGTTACCCAATGTTCTGTTCACCACTTCTATTTGGCCATCTGTCTGTGGATGGTAAGCTGAGCCAAAAGACAAGTTAGTACCCAATTTCTTCCATAAAGTTTTCCAAAAATGACCCAAAAACTTAGCATCTCTATCAGATACAATACTGGATGGCAAACCATGAATTCTTACAACTTCCTTAAAGAAAAGAAAAGCAATGTGACTAGCATCATTAGTGGTTTTACAAGGTATGAAATGTGCCATTTTACTGAATCTATCAACAACCACAAAAATACTATCACACCCTACTTTAGTTCTGGGAAAACCTACCACAAAATCCATACTGATGCAATCCCAAGGCCTAGAAGGTATGGGAAGAGGCTGATACAAACTAGCATTAGTGCTAGTACCCTTGGCTTTCTGACATACCATGCATTGCTCAACATATTTCCTAACATCTGCCTACATCTTAGGCCAAAAATAGTGCCTCTGAACCAATTCCAAAGTCTTATTAAGACCAAAGTGACCACTCAAGCAACCATTGTGCTTTTCCTATATCAGATTCTCCCTCATTGAACCTTTTGGCACACACAGCTGTCCACCCCTGAATAACAATCCATTCTGCAAAGTATAGTCAGCATATTCACTATGAAAAGTATTCTGAAAATCTTGACAAACCTTGTAGATATCAGCAAAATCAGAATCATGTGGATATAAATCCTTAAAACATTCTATACCAATACTTTTAATCTGAATTTCTTGAACAGTAAGTAACCTCCTACTCAATGCATCAGCTACTTTATTGCACTGTCCTTTCTTATGCTTCAAAGTAAAGGTATATGCTTGCAAAGACTCTACCCATTTAACATGTCTGTGACTAAGCTTATCCTGTGAATTGAAAAAACTAAGTGCCTGGTTGTCAGTGTAAACCACAAATTCTTTAGGAAGAAGGTAATGCCTCGATTTCCTAAGTGCCTGAACTAAAGCATACATTTCAAGATCATATGAAGAATATTTCTTCTTAGCATCATTAAGCTTTTCACTGAAAAATGCAACAGGCCTATTATCCTGACTCAAAACAACACCAATAGCAATATTACTTGCATCACACTCTAAGGTAAACAATTTGTCAAAACTAGGTAGAATCAACACTGGTTGAGTAGCAACTCTAACTTTCAGCAATTCAAATCCCTTGTTGGCTGCTTGTGTCCACTGAAATTTCACTTTCACACCACCCTTAATGGTTTCTAACATGGGTGCACATATTTCACTAAAACCTCTGATAAATTTCCTATAAAATTGAGCAAGTCAATGAAAACTCTTGACATCACTAGCATTCTTAGGGGTTGGCCAATTAACTATGGCTTCTACCTTACTTGGATCCATCTTCAAGTCACCCCCTGAAACAACAAAACCCAAATAGACCAGCTCTTGCTTAAGGAAATCACATTTCTCTAGATTGATAGTAAGTTGTTCATCATTCAATCTTTGTAAGACAATCTGCAAATGTTGGAGGTGTTCTTCCTTGGTTTGACTGAAAATTAAGATGTCATCAAGGTACACAACTACAAACCTGCCTATAAAGTCATGTAACACCTCATTCATTAATCTCATAAATGTACTAGGTGCATTTGTTAACCCAAATGGCATGACTAGCCATTCATACAACCCCTCATTTGTCTTGAAAGCTATTTTCCATTCATCTCCCTCTTTGATGCAGATTTGATGATAACCACTTTTTAGGTCTATCTTACTGAAATATTTTGCTCCCCCTAAACAATCCATAAGATCTTCTATCCTAGGGATGGGGACTCTATACTTGATTGTGATCCTGTTTATTGCTCTTGAATCTATACAAAGTCTCCAAGCCCCACCTTTCTTAGGTGCTAACACTGTGGGTATTGCACATGGACTAATACTTTTTCTAATCATTCCTTGGTCTAAGAGCTCTTGGATTTGTCTTGCCACTTCCTGATTTTATTCAGGTGTCATTTTGTAAGCAGCTTTGTTTGGTAAGGATGCACCTGGGATGAAGTCTATCTGGTGGCTAATGGCTCTCTGAGGAGGTAGAGAGGTTGGTTGACCATCATTAACAATTGACTTAAACTGATCTAGAAGTTGCTGCACCTCATATGGGATTTCTACCTTCTTTTCTTTCCTTTCATCAACTGGTTTAGTTACCAATGCAAAACCTATGCCATCACCTTCTTTTAAGGTATGAATGAACTCCTTTTCACCAACTGAAAAAGTTTTGGGAACTTGTGGTTTGCTGCCCTCACTTTCTTCATTAAGGGACTGAATTTTATAGTTGATACCATTCTTGAAAAATGAGTATGAGTTCTTTTCACCATCATATTGTGCTTTCCTGTCAAATTGCCAAGGTCTTCCTAAAAGCAAATGACAAGCATCCATAGGTAGTATATCACACAAAATCTTATCTTGGTACTCACCTATGTTAAACTCTACCCATGTTTGTTCACTCACCAATACATGCTGCCCTTTTTCCAACCATGTGACCTTGTAGGGCTCATTGTGTTGTATTCTAGGTAGATGAAGTTTTGTTGCAGCTTCTTCTGATATGATGTTATCAGTTGATCCTGAGTCAATGATAACTTTGCACACCTTTCCTTGGATCTTACATTTGATCCTGAAAAGAGCTTTCCTTTGAGACATATCTTTCTGAGATGGCTCTTTCATGAGGATCCTCCTGATCATGAGGCTTTCCCCTTCTTCTGATGGTAGAAACCTTTGATTTGGTGTGGTTTCCTCTTGCACAAAATGGACTCTCTTATCACCTCCTTGAGATGAGCTTGGCTTCTCTGGGCATCTATATGTTGTATGGCCTAGTTTCTGACAGTTGTAACACTTCATGGTGGACAAGTATGAACCTCTTCTAGGTCCATTAGATCTACCCCTTCCTGGGTTGCCTGATCCCCTACCCCTATAATTGGGTCTGCTCTGAGAATCTCTGCTTTGCTCAATAAGCTTAGACTCTCCCTAGGACCTATGATCTGTGTATCTTCCCCCAAAACTACCTCTATGACTGCCTCTGTTTCCTCTGCCTCTGCCTCTACCATTCTGTTCGTGTTTCTTCTTGTTTCTCTCTTCTACCTTCAATGCTAATTGAAAACACTTCTGTAATGTGTTGGGACACCATAGGATTAACTCTTCCTGAATATTCCATGTTAACCCATTGAGATACCTAGCTACTCTGACATTTTCATCTTCTTGTACCTTAGATCTAAGGCTTAGTTTTTGGAATTCTTCAGTGTAACTACTGACATCTAGGTCTTTCTATCTCAAGTTTTGTCTCTTCCTATGTAACTGGATTTCATAATCTTTAGGCATGTAGGTGTCTTTGATTTTGGTTACCATTGTCTTCCAGGTGGTTATGGGTTTCTTTCCCTCTTTCACCCTTTCCTCTTGGATGAACTTCCACCAAGTTAAGGCTGCCCCTCTCATTCTGGATTTGGCTACCTTCACTTTCTGTGCTTCAGTAATGCCATCACATTCAAAGTGATTCTCTAGACCCTCTATCCACTCCATTAGTGCTTCTGGTTCCATCTTGCCACTAAAAAGGGACACTCCATCTAGGGCCTTTCTAGTCAAAGCTTTCAAAGCTTGTAAAAAGGTTTCTTGTTCTCTATCCAAGATTGGATCTAGTTCTGGGACTTCTTCCTCTAAGGTTTCCTTCTTATCTTGAGCATTTTCTACTCTCTCACTGACTTCTTTAGTCTTGACTTCTACTTGGTTCAACTTTTTTTCAAGTTGTTGTAATCTTTCCCTAAGGAGTCTATTTTCTTCAACCTGATCCTCCATCCTCTTTGCTAACTCTGCATTGGTCACCATGTTGTTGGTGTTGTCTCCCACTGACTCACTACCTGACATGTGCTCATTTCTCAACCCAAATCTAAATTGGCTCTGATACCACTATGATGAGGAGGTAAAATAGAATTTGGTCTTCTTTGAGGTTGGTGGGCTTTTTTTCTCAATGTGCTTCCCAAATCAATCCCTAGGCACAAATGGGATTCTTCTAAACCTTTCTCCTATCTCCTCCTCTCTATTCAACACTATTTGCACCCTATTGTATTGGACATCACTCCTCCTTACCTTCCATGCTAAGGCATTCAAGTCTGAATGAGGTCCTCTTGTGTGTCACCAAAAATGAACAAGTTTGGTTGTCCAACTGGCTGAATCTCCTCTCTTCTAGGAATGGGCAACTGTTGGAGAACCATGGTTTACCTAATCTTATTTACACCTTTAAGGATTTCAATCATATTAATCTATTGATTGAGCATCTGGACAGGTCTGCAAAGTATGATGACTATCCTTCACCTTTCAATAGTGAAAATATCCAAATTGGATGCAAAGAACGTTGGTTTACTCAAGGCAACTTCTAGGTTCAAATGGTCATTTTGATCAAATGACTTAATGAAATGCTATGTATCTTGTAGTAGGGTGTCTCAGGTCTTAACTGATCAGTTTTGATGATTTGAAACAATCTTTTACTTCTCCTTCCTTACCGATTTCATGAAATTGTCAAATTTGCTCCAAAAAGGCTACTAGAATTAGCCCTAGTTTTTAGTGAAATTTGTTCACCCTGCTCAACCTGCTAAACTTCATGACAAACCCTTGGAGATGTGGTCTATTGATGATGAAGACTCGAGGATTTTTGCTATGGCAAGTACTGTACGGACTGTTTGAGGACTGTCCCACAAAATAGGCACTTTTCAAGGGTTTTTAAGAGTTTTAGTGAGGGTTTGCAAATTAAAGGTCTCCTCCATGATGCTAGACCCAAGTTAAATGTTCAAACCTTATTATAACATCTACACAACACTCCCAAGTATTCAAACCTTAACTTATAATGTTGTCATTACATCAAACAAATACCATACTGCTGCATTTACATAGAAATAACAGTCTAGAGGACTGGGACAGCATGTTTTTTTATGTTTTTTATACATTTCCAACATTGGTAAACCAAATACAATGAAAGGTTATCAAATACAGATGCAAAAATGCCTTGTTAGAAGTTGTAACACCCTGCAAAACAAATAGGAAAGGTTTTCTTATGACTGTTTGCTCATACACCCGCCATCACTGCATTTTGATAGTCTTAAAAACTGATTGCAATATTCTTTCTTGTTTAATTCACTTCCTTACTCTGTCCCTGGCCTGCAAAAAGGTGTTAATGGCAAGGCAAAACAATGTACATAGCCCCTTCAAGATCTTTTACATTTGAACATTTAAAAGATGCCACAAAGTATGACAGCATTATAAGACTATGACAGAGAATACACTTTTCTAGGATCCTTATTTAGGTCCTTTACAATCACATTGTGCATCTTGCCTTCTTAGCATTGAAAACAATTGTAAATACGTTCCCATGATGTATAATTTAAGAAACACACCATTACCTACACAATTATGCTTGATTGATTGAACTACAACCCTTTGGTTGTTAATAATATTTAAAGGAATGAATTACTACTCAACATAAAATTGTTGGATTATTGAATTAGTATATATAATAGTAAGCTTTCTATATTCGTAAAAGATTTTCATTTAATTTTGAGTCTTTTGTGGATGGTATAATCAAGAAACATACCATCATCCTCACCAATTATGCTCAACCAATTGAGCTACAACCCTTTGGTTGTAAGAATTTTTCAAAATAAAGAAGTACTTGTGAAAATAGAATTGTTGAACTAACATGAATTAGTATACATGGCAATACGTTTTGTATATTTATAATAAAATTTATTTTTGTTTTAAGATTTGTATATTCGAACAAGATTCATACATAAGAAATACATACTCAACTAGGCACAATCACCAAGAGAATGGTAAAAAGAGTGTTTGAGATCATTGTCCTAATTGTGGTGTGGTCACCAAGAGATTATCGTAAATTTGTCAATGCAACTTTTGTTGCAAAGTTGTAAAAAGTGTGTTAGTTTTCTTTCAATGTTAGTTAATACTCAAATATTGGTTATGGAATTTGGAGGGTTGATGAGACACATAAATAGCCTTGTTTCATCGACCATAGGATAGGTTGTTGAAGGTATCGAAGGAAAAGTCAATAAAATTTGGAGATTTTATGCAATTTTCACTATTTTTCAGAACGTTACAATCTATTTTCCATCATTTTTTTGTTGTGAAATTCTTTTTGTTGGTATTCTAAAGCTATTGGGAATGATAAAACAATAAATCCATGAACTTTTTTCTTTGGTATGATTGAATTTCATTTTGATTTGAGCAAGTTATCATAGTTTTTCTAAAAACTGTCATAAACCCTTGTTAGGGTATCCAGTCATAAAAATAAATGTATAAATCGTATCCCCACTAGTGAAAAGTCACCCCAATGGGTGCTAACATGTATATTTGTATTATATTTCATGTTTTCATTCTTTTTTAGGTCTTCAATATTCATTGGCATGTGCAAATGGTGACTGTTGGTATGATATTGGTCATGTATTAGACCTAGTGCAACATCCAGGGCAGATTTGAAGTTGTAAGTGCAAGATAGACCCCCTTGGTGTTTGGAGGAAGGTAGTGAGAGGTGAAGAGGGTTAGTGTAGACCATTTACAAGCTATTGTGGCCCTTGGGTAGGGAAAATCATCAAGAACTTTATGACCGTCCCTAGATAGTGTGTGGCTGTCCTAGTGAGCAAATGAAGACTGAGATTTGGGGAGTATGATGAAATGAATAATCTTATTATGTGGTGGACATTTGAGATAGGGTTGTAGTGATCCTTGGCAAATTTTAAAGGGGTTTGGAGGCCCTAATAAGTGGAAACAAATCATATCTTTCCGATTGTCCTAAGTGACTTGGCTGTCATAGTCATTGTTGTCAATCATTTGTATGTTGCAAATGGGGTTCACATACAAGTCTTTTATTATTCAGAGACTAGTATAAAGGGTGTGTCAATCTTGTGAAATTTTATCCTAACAAAGCCTAAGTATTTTAGGGCTTTAGGAAATATTTTTTGGTGTCTTTTGTCAATCAAATGGGCAGTATAGTTTGCTAGGGATTGATTTGTGTCAAGTAAGAGCAAGTGAGAACTTTGGGATTACAAAGTTGATTTTGTGGCATTGTCTCATGTTCTCAAAACAATGTAATCAACATGTCCAAGGTGATATCCAAGGTCCAAGGGATTTCCAAACTTATGTGCGAGGGCTCAAACTTGTAGTGGTTTAGGATGGAGACTAGTAAGTATGCCCTAGTGAGTTGTTGTGTATGTTGAGTTTGCCATTGTGACTTACCCCCTACCTCTGCATCATGCTATCATGGTTATACTAGTTTGAAGAGCAACCCACATTTCAAGCATTCAAGAAAACATGTCTTTGCTATGGTATTAATTTTTATCATTTGATTTTATGCATATGTCTTAGGCTTTATTGGACAAGTGTGAATGTGAATTTGGATCTTGCATTGCATTTTTCCACTTTATTTAGATTCACATCTTCATCCTTCACAAGTATGAAGACAAGTATGACTAATTATACCTAGCTTTGAAATCAGTTTTCAATGGTAGAATTTTAACACTAACAACCATGAGCTTATCTGTCCTTAACAACAAATTTGTCCCCCTTTTACATGCACTTAGGGATCCTCATTGTTCCTTTATGGGTATGTCATATTTTATGACTGTCATGGGTCTAGGGTTTCAAGAAATGAAAGAAAACCCTTTCTAAACTTTATACTACACTAATACCCAAAATTTCTACCACAAGAATGTTCAATATCTTCATAACCTTATTAGAGGTTTCATGCTTTGTAGGTCTCCAAGATTCATTGGCACGTGCAAATGGTGACTGTTGGTATGATATTAGTCATGTATCAGACCTAGTGCAACATCGAGGGCAAATTTGAAGTTGCAAGTGCAAGATAGACCCCCTTGGTGTTTGGAGGAAGGTAGTGAGGGGTGCAAAGGGTTAGTGCAGACCCTTTACAAGCTATTGTGGCCCTTGGGTAGGAAAAATCATCAAGAACTTTATGACTATCCCTAGATAGTGTGTGGTTGTCCTAGTGAACAAATGAAGATTGAGTTTTTGGGAGTATGATGAAATGAATAATCTTATTATGTGGTGGACATCTGAGATAGGCTTTTAGTGATCCTTGGAAACTTTTAAAGGGGTTTGGAGGCCCTAATAAGTGGAAACAAATCACATCTTGTCGATTGTCCTAAGTGACTTGGCTGTCACAGTCATTGTTGTCAATCATCTGTCAATTCTCCCAACACTATTATACAACCTTCATGCACTACCATACATTCTCAAAATAATGTTAAACAACCTTCACTAGAATTTTTCACTTGAGAAGATCTCTCACCAATGAATTTAGGGATTCTTGGACTATTAAGGTTTAACAATTTTTTGATACTTTTTGAAAGCAATTCCTACAATGCTTTGTGTAGAAACAACAACATTCTATATGTCCATGCATCAATGAGAGAGGTTTAGGATTTTCATTTAGCAACATGATTTATATGGATACCAAGAATGAAATTGCAAGGAAGATCTAATATTTATGAATGAAATTACAAATCAATCTAAGTTACATGTTTGATATCTTACTTATATCATGGTAACATAAAATGTATATATGCACTCAACATACCTCTTTGCTTATTTATTTGAGAATGTTGCAAGGAATTAATAGGTGAATGATACATTGATCTACACATGAATCACTTGTACTTTCTTGATACTTTCATCCCTTGGTCAAGGCCACATACCCCCTTACACTTGAATATTTTTTCCACCCTCATGATTACTTGAAGTCCATTCTCAAATCACACTAAATGACAATAGTTAGTACAAAATAGTGACCATAGCCAAGGAAGCCCAAATTTACTCATACTCAACATAATAAGAAATAACTAAATCATCTGGACCATTATTCATAACATAACCTCTTTTTCACATCATGGAAGGCCAAAATTACAAGGATCACACTTCTTCGAAGAAGTCATTGTTTAGAGCCACCAAACTATCAACAAGAGTATAAGCTATTAGGCTCATACAATTTTAGGACATATAAAGAGTTGAATCAAAAGCGAGATCTTGAAGCATACAATAGAGAGGTATTCATGGAATAGACATCTGGAAAACATCTCATTCATGAAGTAAAAAAATGCTAAAGAAAATGACAAGTAATAAAAAAAATTACAAGGATGAGGCATATTCAAAAATTTTGCAGTCCTGCCTTAGATATCAACACTAGAAGCAACTCATATTATTCGTGTACATACAAGACAATATGGGAGTTCATTATACCCAGCAACTTGTCATGTTTTTGTTCGTGTTGGCTCTGTTGGACCTTCCAATTAAGATTTAATATACATTATTCAATAAGATTAACTGTGCAACATATGAAATATTGAAAAGTGTGTTATCGTGTTGAGCTTCTCTTGGTTTCGAGAATAGTTTAATATTCTCTACTTAATAGGGACAACCATGTGAAGGTGGAAGCTCATTTGGCCACTCCCCCCCCCTAACATCACTCTAAATTCTTCGTTAACATCTTATAACATTCATTTATTCATTATTTCTACCATTAATAAAATATAGCATTCATTCATTAATATCACATAATGTTCATAACACATAACATTGATTAACATTAATTAACACGCAACATTCATCAATATTAATTAACACATATCATCCATAACCATTAATTGGCACATAATTACATTCACTAACACATAAAAATTAGTCATTATCAAATAAGTTAGATTACAATCATTTCTTTTTTTTCTTTTTTTCTTTGAAGCTATGAAAAGACTAAGTGGAACATCAGTTTCTTCATCATTTCCCCCCTTTGCAGATGTTCCACCAACTGCTCATGATCTTGATGTATGCTTAGTCCTATACTGAGGATGAGGACACTGAAGCAAAGGGCGGTCCTCTGCAATAACAAATAAATGGGTTAAATTCAAAATATTTTTTTATTATTGTTACAAGTATTTCATTAATTTAGAGAACATAATTGGTGTGCTGTTTACCTGATGGAGCCACATCATTTTGTCTAGCCTCAACCTCAACATGTTGAACACCCTCTAGATCATATGGAGTTGAAATACTAAAGGTTACATTAATGCTGAACACCAATTGCAATTATATTTGTTTAAAGGAATAATAGTGGTCCTCTTTACCCGAGTGGGGAACATCACGTTCCTGATGTTGTGTACCCAGATCATGCTCCACTTGGTCGCCACCGACTACATGCTCTAAAATATTAACAGAAAAGGTTACATTAATTACTACTCTAATTACAAATTTAGATGTTTAATTATATTAATAGCTAAATTAATAAATTTGAATAGCAAATGAATACCTCCACTACTGGGATGCACATTCGGACCTTCATGTGCAGGTGGTGTTTCACGATTAGCAGGCTGCATTCCAATGTCATGCACATTGTTATCATTGATTGCTTATTTAAAACAAATATAGTCACTTTATGCTAGAACTCAACATCAATTAGATTATTAGTAAAGTATTCAATTTGAAACAATTTCCATTTAGCATATTTACCTGTGTGACGGATGCACTCGAATATTGTGTATGCTCACTCAATTCTCGTAGTCAATCAGCCACGGCTAAATAGCCTTGCTGGTAGGAAATTCTCTTGTCATCTTCTGTGGGCACTCTATTGAATTCAAAGCCTTGTATTTTTGCTTGGTACTGTGAATTTTGCTTGCATTGTTTGATAAAAAAAAATAGTTTGCAATTTATTAATATTTTGATGCAATATCTCATTTACATGAGATACTTACAATTTGTGCAACAAGTTTCATATAACAACCAGAGCCGAGTTTGTGTTGCCCATGCTTTTCTTGTCTTGCCTTGGTTGCCTTTGACATGTCACTCAGTCTATAAAAAGTTTGAAATATGTTAGATTATATAAATATAAAGTGTGTGAGCTTGAATTTCATCCTTAGAATGTTACCTGTAATAAGTTAGTTTCACAAAATACAATGGAAATGCATACAGGAAATCCAAAATCCACCAATGAAACTACATGAAATACATACTAAAATAAAACATTATTTTACCTTCATGATTTATGTCTCATTGTGTCCTAACTCCACTATTCCTGGTTGTAAATGGTGTGCTCTCAGACAATGCACTGTTGGCTTCCAAAATGGCATATGAAGAATGGACTGATAACTTGTAGTTAACTGATAGTATGATATGCAAAGCTACATGATTATGCTAAAATGATAATGTTAAATGATAATATTGCTAAAAATGATATTTGCTTCAAAAACTCATGGATGCATATGATTAGCTTGCAAAATACACTTGAAGTCTCTTGAAGTCTAACTCTCTCTCAACTAAAGCTCTTGATTTAATAGACCTTGAGAGGATAAGATGATGTAGCTCAGATCAACAGTCATGATCAGATCTGCAAATTTGAATGGCTATGAGCAAAGGTGAAGGTTGAGAGAAAGGGGGAAGGAGAAGACAAGTGTCACTCATCTCACCTTGACTGGGTTGCTGATTGAGAGAATCTAGGGATGGTTGGAGGAAATTTAGGCATGGTAAAACAAGTGGACTCAAGTCCTTCCTAAGATGTAGAGGGTGTTGGAGAGAATATAGGAAATGGTTATTAAATGTGTGTACGTACACAATTTCATTAATTTTGGAAGTTGAGGATAAATGATGAATTAATATTTAAGGAATATTAATTTCCTTAGCCACATGTTTGATGTGTTGGCAAAGGGAAGATGAAGTGGAGATGGAGGGTGAGTTGGATAAAGGGATTAAATAATTTAGGAAATCATTTAATATTTGAGACTATAGGATAGGAGAATAACCATTAAATATTGGATATTTAATTGATTAGAGAAGATAATTAAATATTCGATATTTAATTAACTTGGTTAGAGGAATAAGATAATGAATTAATTAAGAAAATATTAATTAATAGAAAGATATGAAAATGAATTAAATTAATTAATCTTTTTGAATTAACTATTTAATAGAAGAATAAATATTAAATAAGTATAAAATATTTATTTAATTGCTCATAGCCAATTTTTAGGTGTATAGATTTTGCCCCTCTTTGAAATGATGTCGAGACAACATTATTTCAAAGATTAAATCAAGTCTCAATAATGCCTAATAGAAATTGAAAATCCAGATTGTGTGCCCCCTCAGGAGATTGATCATGAAATTGTTGAAAATTTTAATGTGAATGATTAATCTTGTGATAATGTGATAAGAAATTTAGTCAATTAAATTCATTTGTAAAAAACAAATTAAATTTCCCCATTGTTGAAATTAATTACTCTTGAAATAGTAAATATAAAATTAACCAAGGCTAATTTTAACTTCATTGTTATCCTTGTCAGCTTTTGGAGAGAATATTCTTGCTTTGGTGGCCAAAATGGTGATTCCAGTGGAGTGTCATCGATTCGAGCGAGTTCGGCGATATCAACGACCAATCGAGTATGGGTATCCAGTATGTATCTTATCTCGAGCTTTGTTTTCAAGTTTTCATTCAAAATTTCATGTTTTAGGCGCTCTTTTTTGAATTTTTGAAAATTTCAATTTTTTTGATTTTTAGATTAGTGCATTTGTAGTTTAGTTTAGCGCATATGCAATTTTGGTTAGCGCAAATGCTTGATTTAGCGCTTTTTCTTTGTATGTTAGCATGGATGCATAGATTATTAGTGCTTTTGTGTGTTTTAGCACGTTTGTTTGATTTGTTAGCGCAAATGCATGAAATGGTAGCGCTTTTGTATAGAATAGCGCATATGCTTGAAAAGATAGCGCTTTTGTTTATAATAGCGCATATGCATCGTTGTTTAGCACATATGCTTGATAGGATAGCGCTTTTGTTCATAGTTGGTATTTTTTATAAGTGTGAAGGTTTAAAATCACTTTTGATGATTAGATTTAACATGTGTAATACGCAATGTGGATGAAATAGAGTCTTGATTGAGTGATTGCATGATTGATAAATAGTTTTGATTTCTCAATCGAGTAGCTTTGAGTAGCTTGATTAATAAAGTAGCTTTGATTAGCTTGAGTGATAAATTGGATTATTGATTAGTTGTGATTATCTTGATTGATAGATTTGATGATTGATTAGCTTGATTGAGTAGCTCTAAGAAACTGATTTAGTTTCTGATGCAAGAGCTTAGCAGAGTTTTTGATCAAACTTAGTGATTGATAATAAACCATAGGTGATAGGTTTAAAATGATTTGATAGCTTAAGTTGCTTCAATTTGATTTGATTGATTGATTTGATTGGTTGATAGCTTGATTTGATTAATTGATTAATGATTGAGTCAGTTTGATTTGATTGATTGGTTGATAGCTTTGATTAGCTTGATTGAGTAGATTTGATGATTAAGTCAGTTTGATTTGATTGATTGGTTGATAGCTTTGATTAGTTTGATTGAGTAGATTTGATGATTGAGTTAGTTTGATTTGATTTGATTTGATGATAATAGGAGAAACTTGATGTTCTCCAGTGTCGGGAGAAATTACCGGCCATACATCATTTATTTCCAGAGTTGTCCCAGGCTGAGATTAGACACATAGATTCCTGTGGTTTACGTCATTTATTGTTTATGCCAGAGATTACGCATAACAAAGGTTTGTTGACTGCATTAGCCGAGAGATGGCATAGTGAGCATAACACTTTCCACCTACCGACGGGTGAGATTAGTGTTACCCTAGAGGATGTCTATAGGATTCTGCATATCCTAGTGACTAGGGAGCTAGTACAGTATGATTATCAAGATCGCGTTGAAACCGAGGCTTGCAGAGTCATTTTTGCTGATGAGAGCATCGGTAGAGGAGAGATCCGATGGGTAGACATGGTGATGTACTATGAGACTCTTCTTATTTTGCTAGTTTGATTGGTGGATTTATATGTCTTGATAGGCGATCTCGAGGTTTATCGGTTGGATGGGGTGAGGTTCTACTGAGTATGATGTAGCATCATACATGATATGCTTGGGGTGTTTGTATGCTAGCACATTTATATCATGATCTACACCAGGTTGTGTATGATGAGAGTGCTAGTTTATCGATAGGATGTACTTTATTACAGATCTGGTGCTGGGAGCACATTGTTGTTACTTGGCCTATCCATCATAGAGTTCGTGGAGAGAGGTAGCCATATGTTTAGTTTTATGTAGGTATCGTTACTCAGCCTAAGCTGGGTAAGATGGAGTATTGGCGTTGGGTTCTTGATTCTTTAGATAGTATTATTTGGAGACTATATGTTAATTGTGAGCCATGGATGGATGATGCACAGACATTACCATTTATCATGTAGAGTAGATATCTCATTGGTCGTACACCCTTCATTGTTGAGCGACAGTTGATTGGTCAGATTTTGAGACAGTTTGGTATCATTCAGCCTATGCCTACTGGTGTGACAATTTATGCTCGGCAATACAGAGATAGGCGAGATTGGGGACCATCTTTGTCATTTGAGATTTCTCATGTAGAGTTTGTTGCTACTCCAAGAGTGGCTTATGATATGAGATTACACATTCTTGATCTTGGGGTTACTGCAGAGTATGCTCAGTATTTATTAGCTCATCCATTTCCTCGGATTACGGATCTAGCAGATCCTCCTCCTAGCTCAGGAGATGACAATGATGATTCAGATGATCCTGTTAACAGGAGACAGAGACGTAGATGAGAGATTAGAGCTACACATGAGGCTGGGAGAGATGGAGATGATGGTGGGGATGGAGGTAGTGGTGGTGGTGGACTTGGATGGAGAGGATGTCGATTGAGAGTCCGTGGAGGACCATTTGGACTGGCTGGCAAGGTTGATAGACCTCATCCTATGGGTGGGAGAGATGGTGGACAGATTGGGAGGGATACTAGAAGGGTAGGGATGAGATCACCTAGAGGATTACCATTGAGAGGGGGCAGGGTGATTGGATTGGATGGGGGTTGCGGGAGAGGTATTGATTTTGGACTGATTCAGCCAGATCCTAGAGTTATTGAAGCTCATGGTGGAGATGATGAGGATCTTGAGGATCATATTCCCCTAATTAGACGACAGGTTTGGAGAGTTACTTGAACTGAGGTTCCACCAGTTGGACAGGTTGGTGGTGAGGGGATTGTGATAACTTAATGATGAACAAATAGTACCAAATTGGTACTGAGAGGGGGGGTGAATCAGTACAGGCAAAAACCCAACCTTAAATCGGTTTGTCAACTAACACTTATGCACTGACAGACAAACAACAACACCGGTCCTTCAACAGAGTTCAACTGGCAAAGCCTAGTATAACTAAGACAAGAAAAGACCGGTTGACACTTATCTTCTCATATAATCTAACTCTTCATTCCCATTTCACCCTAATGCATGAACATGCAATCTACCATCAAAGATGTACATATAACAACAGGATCAACATGCATCACCACTTAATCAGAAAACAATCATAACATCACATGAAGAAAGCATCACACATGACACACATATTTTTCACATGGAAATCCAACTGGGAAAAATCATGGTGGGGATGAATACCCACAAGCTTGTTTTTGAACTCTTTGGAAGTCCGCTCTATTAGGAGCCTTGTCCTATTAAAGACAGATACAATAGGTTCTATTAGGAACCGATCTTGTTAGGGATCACCCGGTTAAGGGATGGCTACAATACTTGGTTAAGGGTTAAACCCTGTTAAGGGTACCTTGTTAGAGGATTTCAAGAACTCAATAGCTAAAGGATATCAATGACTCAGTAGCTTCGAGTTATCTTGTTAGAGGATTTTCAACAAGCTGATTAAGGCTACCGTGTTAGGGGATTTCACAACTGTTGAAGTGGTTAAAGATCAATAGGTATATCAATGACCTGATAATAACACTCAATGCCAATGCAGATCAGCTTAAGCTCCTCTTCACCTTCTGCACTTACACTCTACAGATATAACTTCTTTCCTTTGGTCTGGCAAGAATCACGTATCTCTTCTCTTAGATACACACACACACAACTTTTGCCAACAACTTTAGAAAGAAACACAACATCGACCTTATAGGACAACAGACAAGTCGGTAGCATAAACCCTAAACCCTAGACCTGTTAGGTTAAGGAATTCAAATGGTTCAATCCTAACTGTTGATCATGCTATATTGAATACAACAATCTTGATCCAATCTCAAGACATTCTCCATTGTTCATTTTCCACCAATTTCATGGTGGCTGATAACCCATCACACGTTATCACCATTTATAAACTTTGCACATTCGCAACGTAGATAGGGATAGTCTTCTTCATGCAAGATCCTTCACGCACACACGACTGACATGGTAACAAGATCTGTTCTTTGTTATACTACTAACTCATCACACAAAGATCACTGATTGAGTCACATAGGCTTGAGGTACTCCAACTGGAAATCCTAAAGTGGAAACTACCTACAAACCGGTAGTCATACAATGCTTCCATGTGTTGGTTCCCATTACTACATGCCGGTTCACCTTGAACAAATATATCACTTTACTTTGGCATATATATCGGTTCTCACATATGTCGGTTCTCTCTTCATATCACATATTGATATCAATGACAGCATACAATATCATTATGTCCTTATACCGGTTCACATAATGCCAACAATCTCCCCCTTTGGCATTGATGGCAATATACAAAGATATCTCTTTGCTAACTCATCTTCTCCCCAATTTCTGCAGATATCTTCTCTGCTACACATCTTCTCCCCCTTTGACAAAAATGTCAAAGTGGAGGCACACACATCCCTGTTCCATTATGTTGCTCCCCCTGAGGAGTAGCATCCTTCAACACATCAATCAACAAAAAAAATGACTATGCAATACCTGACTGATGTGGAACAAATAATTTTTATTTACATCTTGAAGGGGAAGTACCCCCAATTCACCTCTTAAATACACAAATGTAGTCTTTGGGAGAGGCTTGGTGAATATGTGTGCTAACTGCTCCTTACTGGAAACATGTTCTAGTGCAATCTCTTTATTCTGAACCTTTTCCCTCAAGAAATGATACTTGAGCTCAAAATGCTTGGTTCTAGAATGTAAAACCAGATACTTTGAAATATTGATAGCACTTGTGTTATCATAGAATATACTTACCGGTTTAGATACAGGGATTTTGAAGCCATCTAATACATGCTTCATCCAGATTGTCTGAGTGCAGTTCATGAAAGCTGCAACATACTCCGCTTCCACTGTAGATTGAGAGATACAACTCTGCTTCTTACTCATCCATGAGACCAATCTACCACTGATAAAGAATGCACCACCAGTTGTGCTTTTCTGATCATCCACATTACCTGCCCAATCAGCATATGTGAATACTTTCAAGTTGAAATCATTGTTGTATGGGTACCACAATCCATAGTCAACTATTCCCTTCAGATACCTAAGAATCCACTTGACTACAACCAAGTGGGATTCTCTTGGACTTTTCTGAAACCTTGCAGTAATGCCAACTGCATGTGCAATATCTGGTTTGCTATGCACTACATAATGCAACTTACCAATCATTGATTGGTATTCCTTCTCATCAACCAATGCGGAATCATCCTCTTTTGATAATTTTCAACTGGTCACCATCGGTGTACCAACCGGTTTGCTATCTTCCATGCCAAAGGTCTTCAACACCTCTTTGACATATTTGGACTGAGTGATAAAGATTCCATCTTTCATCTACTGGATCTGCAGTCCAATGAAGAACTTACTCTCCCCTATGAGTGACATCTCAAACTCTTCCTTCATCTCATCACCAAACTCATGACTCATCTTGTCATCTCCACCAAAGATAATGTCATCAACAAAAACCTCATAGATCAAGATCTGATCTCCTTTAGATTTCAAGTAGATATTGCTATCTTCACTCGTTCTCTCAAATCCAATCTTCACAAGATGGGAATGTAGACATTCATACCATGCTCTAGGTGCCTGCTTTAGACCATATAAGGCTTTATGTAGCCTACACACCATATCACTATCTTCAGATAGGGAAAACCCATCTGGTTGCTCTATATACACCTCCTCTTCAAGTGCACCATTTAGGAATGTAGATTTTACATCCATTTGATATACCTTGAATCCTTTAAAAGCTACATATGCAAGAAGCATACAAACTCCTTCCAATCTGGCTACAAGAGCAAAGCTTTCTCCATAGTCTTCTCCTTCTTCTTGAGCATATCCTTTGCACACCAATCTATCTTTGTTCCTAATCACTGTGCCATCCTCATTCAGCTTGTTTCTAAACACCTATTTGGTGCCAATGACATTTTTATGCTCCAGTCTGGGTACCAAGGACCATGTACCATTTTTCTCTATCTGGTCAAGTTCCTCTTCCATTGCCTTGATCCAGTCTTCATCTTTATGAGCCTCTTTGAATGACTTAGGCTCCAATTCAGAGATCAAACATGAGTTTTCTCTGATCTTTCTTCTTGTAAGGATTCCTGCATCCTTATCTCCTATGATCTACTTAGGATCATGATTCAGCTTGACATACTGAGGAATAGTCTTGACTGGTTCTTCTTGCTTTTCCTCTTCATCCTCATCTTCATCAGTATCAGCATTCATCAGTTCAGGAACACTATTACTAGTACTTGGTTGACTGATAACCAGTTTCCAGAAGGTTGCAACTGGTTCATTTATAGCTTGCTCACTGTCAGTTTCCTTTAGTTTCTCAGAGGTTTCATCAACTCTCACAATGATACTTTCCATAATTCTCTGAGTCCTATTGTTGAAACACTTGGGAGCTTTACTCTTGGTGGAATATCCTAGGAATATTCCCTCATCACATTTAGCTTCAAACTTGCCCTGATGTTCACTCCTCTTGATGTTGCATTTTCTACCAAATACCCTAAAGTAGCTAACCATAGGTGTCTTACTAGTCCAATACTCATAAGGAGTTTTGTCCTTACCTTTCTTGATGAGTACCTGGTTCATTGTGTAGACTGCAATGCTTACCGCTTCTCTCCAAAAGGTGTGAGCTACCTTTCCTTCAATCAACATGGTTCTAGCTGCTTCAACCACAGTCTAGTTATTCCTCTCTATTAGGCCATTCTATTGTGGAGTCCAGGGGCCAGACAGTTGCCTCTTGATGCCAAATTCTTTCCAATACTTGTTGAATTCACCAGAAGTAAATTCCCCTCCTTGATCAGTTCTGAGGCACTTGATCCTTTTACCGCTTTCCTTCTCCACTAATGCTCTGAAAGCTTTGAACTTCACAAAGGCTTCAGACTTGTCTTTCAAGAATGTGACCCACATCATTCTTGAGCAGTCATCAGTGAGAATCATGAAGTACCTATCACCCTGCACACTTCTAGTTTTCATAGGACCACACAAATCAGTATGCACAAGATCAAGCAAGTTGTCAGTAGTGAAAGATTTACCTTTAAAGGTTGAGGAAGACATTTTCCCCAATTGACACTCTCTGCACAAGGTATTATCTGGTTTGCTTAGCACCGACAACCCTCTAACTGCCTTGATCTTACTAGCCTTCACAATGTTATCAAAGTTTACATGGTAGAGTCTCCTATGCCATATCTAGCTATCATCAAATTTAGCCATAAGACATGTACTTATATTTGCATTTAGCTGAAATAGGTTACCTTTGGTTTGCATACCAGTAGCCACAATTTCGTCATTCTTTCCTTTGATTCTGCACACTCCATTCTTGAATTCCAGAGTGAGACCACTATTATTCAGCTGGGCAACACTTAGAAGGTTGTGTCTGAGACCATCAACCCAATACACATTGTCAGCACTACTCTTTCCATTCAGAGAGATGGACCCTTTTCCTTTAACCATACATGGTGTGTCATTGCCAAAACGAACCACACCACCATCATACTCTTCCAAGGATAGAAACTTTCTCCGGTCACCAGTCATATGGTGAGAGCAACCACTATCAATAATCCACTCATTGGAATTATCAAAGTGGGAGACAAGAGCCTTCTTGTCTGACACATCTTCCTTTATAGCAAGAAACATAATGTCTTCATTATCTTCATCTTCTAATTCCTCATCTGTGACACCTTCATCAACTGCAACAAAATAGTTTCTCTGGTTTCCTCCTTTGAATTTCCTGAATCTTTCTAGTTTATCCTTGTTGTCACTATTAGGATAGTTCTTAGCAATATGTCCTATCCAGTTACACGAAAAACATTTCAAAGGGAGCTTACCTCTGTATTTACCGGTTCCTTTTGGAAATTTCCTGGCAAGAAGAGCTTCAAATTCCATTAGAAACTCCTCATCATCCATTACTTTTCTCTATCTTGGTTCACCACTAGTGCTTGCTTCTTTTCCTTTTCTGGATAGTACAACAGAAGCACTAAAAGCTGATTCAATCTTTTGAACACTGCCATCAAAACTATTTAGCTCATATGTTGCCAACCTTGCAATGATGGAATCCAAGGATACCTTAGTCTTGTCTATTGATCTCAACTCTTGAATAGCAGCAAATCTTATTGCATAGACTGGCAATAGGGATCTCAGGACTTTGCTTACCACAGTGGAATCTTCCATTTTACCACCTGCACTCTTGATATCTTTGACAATAGTTTTGATTCTAATACCATACTATTGAATGGTTTCACCTTCAACCATTCACATGTCTTCAAACTTTCCTCTAAGGCTTTCTTCCTTAGCTTGTTTTACATGCTCATCACCTCCATAGATATTTTCAAGAGCATCCCATACCTCTTTGGGATTTACCTTATCTTGGACATCAATGAACTCAATATCAGATAAACTACTGATTAGGGCTTCCATGACTTGCCCATTCTCCTGTATCTCTCTCTTTTGATCATCGGTGAGAGTACCGGTAGGGGCAACATAAGGATTCTCAACATAGCTCCAGTGTTGAGCACCCATGCTTCTGATGTATATCTTCATTCTGTCTTTCCATATACTAAAATTTTCTTTGTTAAACTTAGGACCTTCCCTCTTCATCATTACAACATGATCTTTTCCCTCAAGCGGTTAAGCTTACAACACAGATGACCTAGAGGATGCTCTGATACCAATTGATAACTTAATGATGAACGAATAGTACCAGACTGATACTAAGAGGGGGGGTGAATTAGTACAAGCAAAAACCCAACCTTAAACCAGTTTGTCAACTAACACTTATGCACTGACAGACAAACAGTAGCACCGGTCCTTCAACAGAGTTCAACTGGCAAAACCCAGTATAACTAAGACAAGAAAAGACCGGTTGACACTTATCTTCTCATATAATCTAACTCTTCATTCCCATTTCACCCTAATGCATGAACAGGCAATCTACCATCAAAGATGTACATATTACAGCGGGATCAACATGCATCACCACTTAATAAAAAAAAATCATAACATCACATGAAGAAAGCATCACACATGACACACATATTTTTCACGTGGAAACCCAACTAGGAAAAACCATGGTGGGGATGAATACCCACAAGCTTTTTTTTGAACTCTTTGGAAGTCCTCTCTATTAGGAGCCTTGTCCGGTTAAAGACAGATAGAATAGGTTCTGCTAGGAACCGATCCTATTAGGGATCACCTGGTTAAGGGATGGCTACAATACCCAGTTAAGGGTTAAACCTTGTTAAGGGTACCTTGTTAGAGGATTTTAAGAACTCAATAGCTAAAGGATATCAATGACTCAGTAGCTTCGAGTTACCTTGTTATAGGATTTTCAACAAGCTGGTTAAGGCTAACCTGTTAGGGGATTTCACAACTGTTGAGGTGGTTAAAGATCAACAGGTATATCAATGACCTGATAATAGCACTCAATGCTAATACAAATCTTCTTAAGCTCCTCTTCACCTTCTACACTTACACTCTACAGATATACTTTCTCTCCTCTGGTCTGGCAAGAATCACGTCTCTTCTCTTAGATACACACACAAAACTTTTGCCAACAACTTTAGAAAGAAACACAACATCGACCTTATAGGACAACAGATAGGTCGGTAGCATAAACCCTAAACCCTAGACCTATTGGGTTAAGGAATTCAAATGGTTCAATCCTGACCGTTGATCATACTATATTGAATGTAATAGTCTTGATCCAATCTCAAGACATTCTCCATTGTTCATTTTCCACCGATTTCATGGTGGCTAATAACCCATCACATGTTATCACCATTTACAAACTTTGCACATTCCCGAGGTAGATAGGGATAGTCTTCTTCATGCAAGATCCTTCACACGCACAAGGCTGATGTGGCAACATGATCTGTTCTTTGTTATACTGCTAACTCATCACACAAAGATCACCAATTGAGTCACACAAGCTTGAGGTACTCCAACCGGGAATTCTGAAGTGGAAACTACGTACCAACCGATAGTCATACAATGCTTCCATGTGTCAGTGCCCATTACTACATGCCAGTTCACCTTGAACAAATATACTGCTTTACTTTGGCATATATACCAGTTCTCACATATGCCGGTTCTCTCTTCATATCACATATTGACATCAATGACAACATACAATATCATTATGTCCTTATACTAGTTCACATAATTCCAACAGATTGGGATTCATGCACCACAATAGGATCTACCAGTGCAGGATATGCCAGATGTAGTTATATCAGAGCATGATGTGCTAGGGCATGATACTATTGACAATTTGAGAGCATAGATTGATCAACTTTGAGCATAGATATAGACTCTTATGACTAAAAGAGACATAGCTATTAGGAGACAGCGAGATACTCAGTGTCTTCTAGATCATACTCAGCAGGTTGGATCAGGTACTCTCTCAGCGGACACTGTTAGAGCATTATTTTGGGCTGGGAAGGAGACTTCCTACTGGTGACGACAATAGGAGGAGGCAGTTGCAGAGAGCTAGAGAGTAGGTAGTTATCAGACACCCGTGTTGATGGACACTAGCAGTGGTGGGGTCATGGGACCTCCTCAGAGGCGTGGTGAGCATGGTAGACAGGCATCTGGAGGATCTTCTCGCCCACAACCACAGAGATAGACAGATTCAGGTGGTAGTGGTACAGGACAACCGTGACTTGATTTGGAGCATTTGTATTGTTTATTTGATAACATTGTATACTTGGACTTTTATTGTTTTATGATGATCTATATGCAAACATGGATTCTATATGATGATGCTTTTTATTATGCATGTTACTTTATTTGATGATGTTCTTATATGCTTATATGATCTAATTTTCTGGATGCTTAGATGCTTGGATTAGATGGATGCAATAAGTAGATGGATAATGATATGATGATAATGACTTATATGATGCAATGATAAATGTTTTTGCTTTGATTTTGATGATTTTGGATACAAATGAAAATTATTACTTAACTGATGCAAATGCAAATGATCTATATGAAAATGCAAATGAATGATTGATTAATGTTTATGATGATGTACATACAAATGATCTATATGAAATATTTCTTTTGAAATTTTTATGCATGCAACTAAATGATAAATGGAATGATAATGAAAATAATAATGATACACTATATGGTTAATGAAATGCACTTAATTGAATGCACTTAATATAATGATAAAATGCAGCTAAAATGAAATGAATAATGATTAAAAATGAATGCACCTACAATGATTAAATGCAAACTGTTTTTATTTGTCCAAGTATACTCAATCTTTATTTATGACCATTGATGTGCTAATGAAATGATATGCTTATAATGTAGCTGACAAATGAATGCTTATAATTCAAATGAATAATGAGCTAATGAAATGATCTAACTAAAATTTATACTGCCATTCTTCATATGATATCTTGTAACAGTGCTTGATTTCATCATTGAGCTTTAAAATGTTGTAAGAAAATACAAGAAACTTGACATAATGATTCAAGATGACCTAAGTATTTCTTACATGGATTTTGATATAGCAAGTTAATACAAGCAAATTGATATAATGAATCAAGTTGACCTGAGTATTGCTTGCAGAATAGACAAGGAGTATCTCCTTTCATGCATGACTTGGAATGTCCTCCTTGATCTTTTGCTAATCATATCCCGAGACAAGTTCATACCATAGTAAGAGATAAACCACAGACAACAATCAAAGAAAATAATCATGCCCCCTTATAGCTCCTCTAGTCATGGACATCCTTGAGTCGCATAGAGTACATGATTAGTAAAAATTAAGATATAAACATTGAATCTTGTATGTCATTCACATGTTCTTATGGTCATTAACTGATATAATCATCTTGATGAATGATCTTTGATAATTCTTTATAGCTTGCGGGTTGATTCTTCATTTTCTAAGTTTAACGATTCAGTTGTTGATGAGATGTCTTGATTGATTTGTTGCTTTTTTGCTTGTTATCTAATTCAAAGACCCTAGATGTTTTTGGTTTTTTTGTAAGTTTTTTGAATGTTTTTGGATTTTTAAGTTTTCAAAAGATCACCTTAGCAAAAGGAATTAGGATTTTGCCCCCAATAGAAACAAGAATTTATTATGGATGTATGAATTGATCAAGATCCAAACCATGACAAAATAGAAATGCAGATTGATAGATACTGATAAAATCTAAGATGGTGTCTACAACAAGTATGTCAAAAGGTTATAATTGTTGATAAGCTGCATATTTCTTGCTAAATGGTTCAGAGAAATGGATGTGAACCATGGAATGGATAAGCTAAGATAGATGGAAGTGATAAATGCGAGAGGATGGAGTGGATAGGTGCACAAAGCGATCTCATGGATGGAGGAACTCACTTTTTAGATAGTACCTGTTTACTAGGTTTTCACCATCTAAATTTATTGCATTTTTGTTGTTTTATACTTTTTAGGGATTTTCTACTTTTCTGATTTTTACTGATTTCTTCAGGACTTTATATGCCTTTTATTGATTTTTCCAGGACTTTATATCTCAAGCATAGAATTTCTTGAGATGGATAGAATTGATAGGTTCATCAAACCAATCACCTTCAGGGGTAGATAACTTGTATGCTCCTGATCCATATGTTGCTACTATGACAAAAGGTCCTAGCCAATTTGGTTCAAATTTTCCCTTCTTTTCTTAGTCTTGCTGATTTCTCAGATTCTCCCTTAGAACTATGTCTCCAATCTAGAAAGTGTGCGGCTTGACTCTGTGGTTATAGCTTCTTGCCATTCTTTGTTGGTATAATTTCAAATGGTCTATTGCATTTTGGCGATGTTCCTGAATCAGTTCTAGTTCCTAGAGTTGAGAGACTCTTTGTTCTTCTTCTAATATAAGACCATGCAAGGATACTCGTAGAGAAGGTATCTCTACTTCTATAGGTAATATAGCTTCTAATCCATAGACCAAACAATATGGAGTTGCCCCTGTTGGAGTACGGACACTAGTTCGATATGCCCAAAGAGCAAGATTTACCTGAATGTGCTAGTCTTTTCCAGTTTCATTGACTGTTTTCTTCGAGATTTTTAAAATAGTTTTGTTTGATGCCTCAACTTGACCATTACCATGTGGATAATATGGAGTAGAGAATGTATGTTGGATATGAAACTGTTCACGTAGCTCTTTTACATCTTGATTTTTGAATGGTCTTCCATTATCAGTGATAAAGGTCATAGGAACTCCATAGCGACAGATTATGTAATTCAAGATGAATGATGATATTTGTTTTCTTGTCATTGTTGTTAAAGGCACTGCTTCAATCCACTTAGTAAAATATTCAGTAGCAACTAGAATGAATTTATGGCCATTAGAGGATGAGGGATTGATCTTTCCTACCAAATCCAGGCCCCACTATGAAAATGGCCATGATCCTATCATAGGATATAACTCTTGTGCTGGTGCATGAATTAGATTTCCATGAATTTGACATTGTTTACGCTTTTTAGCATGGGTGAATGAGTCTCTTTCCATAGTAGGCCAAAAGTAACCCATACGAATAAGTTTCTTAGCCAATGTTAAACCACTTGAGTGTGTACCACAAATACCCGCATGAATGTCATTAAGAACTCTCTCAGATTCATCTTTTTCAAGACATCTCAACAATGTACCATCTAAACCACGCGTATATAGGATATCAGAAATAATGGTATAGTGAGAGGACTGACGGATAAAGTTTCTTCATTGATTACGAGATAATTCCAAAGGAAGGATATGATCTTTCAAATATTGGTAGATTTGACCATATAAGGATTGACTGGTTCCTGATATATGGAAAATTTGATAGGTATGCTGGGATTGAATGGTAGGGGTTAAGATATCTTCCACAAGAAATTCGTAATGTTGTTGATTCTCTTTATTTTGCAAGAGAGATGCTATTGTAGCCATTGCATCTGCTGCTATATTTTCATTTCTGGGAATCTGGGTGAATGTGATTTCTTTAAAATGTCCTTTAAATTCTTCCACTAGTTGTTTGTACGGCATAATCTTATCATCCTTTGTTTGATATTCATCATTTATTTGATAAATGACAAGTTGTAAATCACCATAGACATGTAGTTCTTTGACATTCCATTCAATGGCCATTTTGAGCGCTATAGCCAATGCTTCATACTCTGCAGTATTATTGATGCATGGAAATCTCAGTCTATATGATTTTGGAATTGTATGTCCTTGAGGTGTGATAAAAAAGATTCATGCACCTGATCCATATTGAGTATAAGAACCATCAAATTACAATTCCCAAAAGTTTGTACTTATTGTCAAGATATCTGCATTAGGAAATTCGATGTGCAAAGGCATGTCATTTTGTAGAGGTGAATCAGCTAATTGATCAGCAATGACTTGTCCCTTGATGTCTTTCCTATCAACATATTCTATGTCGAATTCACTCAGTATCATAACCCATTTGGCTAGTCTCCCTATTAATGTTGACTTGCTGAATAAATATTTGAGAGGATCTATCTTTGCTATTAGTTTTATAGAATGAATCAACATATAATGTCGTAGCTTCTGAGTTGCAAATACAACTGCTAGACATATCTTTTCAATTGATGAATAATTTAACTCATGTCCAACAAGTGTTCTACTGATATAATAAACTGCTCTTTCTTTTCCTTCATCATCATGCTGAGCTAGGAGAGTGCCTAATGATACACTTGTTGCTAAGACATAGAGTAACAAAGGTTTCCCTTTGGTTGGGGTTATTAGTACTAGAGGACTCATAATCTATTCTTTTATTTGCAAGAAAGATTCTTTGCATGTTAGATCCCATTTGAATGGAACATTTTTATGTAGAAGATGGGTAAAGGGAAGACATCTATCGGCCAATTGGGACACAAATCTTCTGATTGATTGCAACCTTCCTTGTAAAGATCGCAATTGACTTATGTTCTTAGGTGAATCCATCACCATGATAGCTTTAACTTTTCCAGGATCGACTTCAATGCCACGAGCTGATATAATGTACCCAAGGAGCTTTCCAGAGGTTACCCCAAATGCACATTTCTTTGGATTTAATCTCAATTGATATCTTTCCAGCCTGTCAAAAATCTTGCTTAGAATGTTCAAATGTTCTTTTCTTGTGTGAGATTTTGAGAGTATGTCATCGACATAATCTTCCATGAATGTATGCATCATGTCATGAAAAATTGTCGTCATAGCCCTTTGATAAGTCGCTCCTACATTCTTAACCCCAAATGGCATAACATTCCAGTAGTATGTTCCCCATGCACAGGTGAAAGTTGCCTTCTCTTGATCTTCAGGAGCGATTCTTATTTGATTATATCTTGAGAAGCCATCCATTAATGAAAACATCTCATGCCCTGCTGACAAGTCTACTATGATATCAATGTTTGGTAGCGAGAAATCATCTTTTGGACATGCTTTATTCAAATCTCTAAAATTTGTGTAGATTCTTATGCTCTTATCTGGTTTTGATACTGGTACAATACTTGAAACCCATTCTAGGTAAGCCACTGGTCTTATGAAACCCACTTCCAATAGTTTCTTGAGCTCAGTTTTTACAAGGAGAGCAATATGTGGGTGCATCTTTCTTAGCTTTTGTTTAACAAGTTTTTCTTTTAAATCCACATTAAGATGATGCATGATAAGATTTGGGTTAAGCCTTGGCATATCTACATAAGACCAAGCAAAATTTATTTGTCATTGCTTAAAGAATTCCATGTATTCTTTCCTCTCTTTTTTTGATAATGAGGCAGCAAAATGAAGTATTTTAGGATCCTTTGATGTATCAATGTTTACTGCTTTTGTTGGTTCTATCAGGATAGTAGATCTTTCTTGAAAATATGCAGGAAAAATATCAAACTTTCCATCTTCTGATGCCTCAAGGAGGTTTTCATCATCAGATACACCCTTTATTTTCTCTTTTGATTGATCTAATGTTGCCATGAAATGGTTTTCAACAATAGGTCTCTTTCATTGCTTTATTTCACTTTTACGACTGAAACTTTTGCATTCTCCTGACTATGAAAAACATTACTTGATTATGTAGTAGAAGATATCTTAGGTGGGATGGGTTCAATAGCATTAAGGTACACAGCTAAGTCATGATGATTGGAAAAGACATTTAGTTTGGGGTTGTCTAAATTATCCCAATCAATTAGTTTAGAATGAAGAAGGGGTAAATCATAATCATTGTCATCATTAGGTGTTTCAATATTCATGACATAATGATCATAATTTAGCATAGAATAGGTATTATCTTAGATTAGATGTTTTTGAGGATTGTCTTTCTCAAGCGTTTCTGAATTAGTCTCAACAAGATTAATATTAGCATTTTATAGTTCACACTCAAGTGGTTCTTCAATTGATGTTTGTCCCTTAAATGAATGGATTATATCAACACACACGTCTTTGGTACTGCAATTTTCTTCTTGATTGACTTCATTTGCATTTTGGAGTTGATAGACTTGTGTACATGATAAAGAGGATTCTTTTAATAGATTTTGTCTCCTTTCAAACTCAGCTTCTTCTAGACTAATAGTTAATCCAACTTGACTATCTCTTATTTCTTCTATGGTTCTTGCATATCTGATCCTTGTTTGTGCTTCTTGTGGCATTGTGTCATTGTTTTTGTCATTTGCTTTTCTTTTTGCATACGCCTCTTTTCTCTGAATTCTGAGTTTCTCTTGTCTTCTTTCTAATTTTATCTTTTGTTTTGTAATAGACAAGTCTTCTTTTGTAATAGTTGCTTGATCTTCATTGTGTTCTTTACTTGATGTAGTAGATAAGGCATCTGGACTCCATTCATATTCATTGGAATTTGTTTCGGAATCCTCATCTAAGATTACTCCACTATACCATACTGGAATGTCATGTGGTGCAAAAAGTTCCTTGATTTCTGTCATTTCTATTTTTACTCCCTTAGGAATATCTTGTTCAGATTTTGTCTTTGTTTGTATTTTCAGAACTTATTGACAAGATTTTTCTTCACCTTTGATAGTAGTCTCTTCTTCTTTCTTTTCATGATCTTCTTGCTTCTTTTGCTTATTGGCTACTGTTTTGGCCGCTTGATGTAGCTTTTCTTGCCAGTTGTCTCCTTTAGAAACTGATTTCTTTCTCCATTTTTGTTGTTGAGTATTGTGTTGCTTTTGATTAGACTTCAGGTATCCCAAACCGGATTTATCTTCTGTGGATTGTGAGTGTGGCCAAATAGGTTCTGAAATACCTTGATGTTGCTTACCAATTGGTCCTTTTCCTTCATATCCTTTTCCATATTGTTTTATGGGAATATTGTCTTCTGTTGCTATTTTTATAGTTTTATCTTCATCTTTGTATAACCAGCCAAGAATGTCTTTGTCTTCATTTTCCTCTTCAAGGGTTCCAGCACTAACAAAGGTTCCTTTAAACATATGTTTTGATTTGCTTGATGTCTGTGGCTGAATATCTGCAGGTTTTCCATATGACTTAGGGGAAAGTGGAAATTTATTCAAAGAATACTTTCCCATTCCTTCATCATTTAACTTGAGCTTTTCTTCAAAAGTTTCCCATAAATTTGCTTGAATTTCTTTAGTAGGATATACTAATTCTCTGTTATGTGGAACTCTTGTATCTTGTGTTGGCTTCAAATTATTGCAATATTTACTAGAATCTACAATTATAGTGATCTCTTGCCCTTTGTGAGGAAATTTCACACATTGATGATATGTAGAAGGAACTGCTTGTATCTTATGAATCCAGGGTCTAAAAATTGACACAATGTATCCTTTACCATGGGTCCTATCTTTATTGGTAGCACAACACTTCCTTTAGAAGAACGTTCTGCTTCATCGTAAGCCTTGATTCTTATTTTCTTTTTCAGGTCCACTGCATTCTCTGAATATCCCAAAGCTTTTATCAAACTTAATGCATAAATATTTAAGCCAGCTCCTCCATCTATGAGTACACATTTGACATGAGTTTTATTAATGGAGACTTCAACATGCAAAGGAGCATTGTGAGGATGTTGTAAAGATGCGTCATCATTTTCATAAAATGATAAGCAATGAGGGGCTATAAGGTGTCCTACCATGTTTTGGAACTGATCTATATCCAGATCTTTTGAAACCATTGTTTCCACTAAAGTTTTCTCCAAAATTTCCTTATGCATAGGTGAAATCTTGAGAAGTTCCAGAATTGATATTTGAGCGGGTATTCGTTGTAATTGCTCTACTAAATTGTATTGTTGTGATGTGGATGTTGAGTCTTTTGCTATACTTGGAAAGGTAACCTTTGCTTTGCTTCTTTTGATAACGTTGATTGGTTCTGAAGATTGATTTTCATTAGTAATGATCACATTTACTACATCATTGTATGTATAAGTGTAATTTACTTTGGTTTTTCCTTTGTCATTTTCCAATTGGGATGATTCACCTTTATCATAGTTTGGAAGTTGAGTTTTAAAAGACAAGTGTGATTCATTCGTCTTATGGCTATCCACCGTGATGGTTCCATTATCAATTAGACCTTGGATAATGTGTTTCAATCTTTGGCAATCATTTGTTAGGTGTCCTTTATTCCGATGATAATTGCAAAAGTGATTGTCATTCCACCAATTTGGCTTAACTGGTGGTTCATAAATTCTTGCTTCTAGTAAAACAACCAATTTGTTAGCAAGCAAATTTTTTAGAGCTAATTCTAAAGATTCTCCAATATTTGTGAATTTTCTCTGAGGATTAGAGAAAAAGGATTTGGCTTTATTGTTTTCCAGATTGTTGTTGCTTGGGATTCGACTTGATAGATTGAAAATTGGTTGTTATTGTTGTTTAGCAGTATTGTTATCACCATTTCCTTCATTGCTGCCATTCCTATTCTTTAACCAAAACTTGGGTTTGTCATTGTTGTTGTTGTTGTTGCTATTGTATGAATTATTGTAAAGTTTTAGTTCTCCTTTCTTTACCATCGCCTTCTCTATTTTCAGACCATTTTTTGATCATTTTGGCAAAAGAGGGAGGACATTGCATCCTTAGTCAATAACTCATTTCACTGATAAGATTATCAAGGAGTACGTCCATTTTTTCTTGATCAGGTACATCTCAGGGATACCTATTAAACATGCATTTCCATCATTGTAAAAAGATCATAAAGGATTCTCCATTCTTTTGTTTAACATTGCAAAGATATAGCGTTGTTATTTCATTCCTTATATTGTAGGAATATTGTGAAATAAACCTATTCACAAGTTCTTCAAAGGATTTGATTCCAGATGGCAATCTTGAAAACCACTCCATTGATTGTCCATTTAAACTCCTAGGAAAAAGATGCATAAGGTAAGTTTCCTCGTGAGCAAATTCCATGCTCATAGTACAAAACTCCCTAATGTGATCTTGAGGATCAGATTTTCCATCGTATTTGTCATATTTAGGGATCTCGCAATGTTGCGGAAATGGCATCATATTCAAATTTTTATCAAAAGGATATGGGCATATATCTTGTAACGAATATTTCTTGGAGCTTGTCCCATTTTGCATGTCTTGTATTTGCTATTGTAGAGCTTTTATTTGTTGAGTAAGGTTTGATAAGGGATTATCTACATAGTCTTTCCTTGTTTCATCATGAGTCTTTTTGTCACTACACTCTTTTCTTTTATCATCCCTTTCTTTCCTTGTTTCTTCGCTGTTCATATCTTCATTATTTTGCTCATCTATGTTTTGGGTGTTACTTGTCTCCACATCTTGTTTTAAGATTTCTATGTTAAATTCTTGTGGTAGTTTAGCTCCAGATTTTGCCAACATCAAGAGATATTTTTCTTTTTCTTTTGCCAACAATTTTACATTAGCCTATCAAATTTGAAATCTTGTTCAAGGTCTCTAATGGTGCTATTGACTACTTCTTCATCAACAACGGTAAATCCAAAAGTGGTATCTTCTTCCTCCATTTGTTGTTGTTTTCTAAGTTGTTTGTATTGGGCTCTAGTCCAAACTAGCATGTGATTTTTTCAAAGTTGTCAAAAGTTCCCAAGGGTAAGGTCAATAGGTGATTATTGGTTTAGGAAGACATTCTTTATTGATCTTACCAGTATTGTTTGTTCATTGGGATAAAGCATCTCTTTGTTGAAAAGAACGTCTTTGTAGAGTTTCACCATCAAATTCTGTACCGCAGCCACATAAGTAGTGATGAAAATGGTGTAGGAATGTCCTATGATTCAGTAAGATCTTGCAATTGATATACAAGAACCTTATTCTCTTTTGAGTAGCTTTGTAACTGGGTTTTCTTTTCTTAAGGTGATACTTAAAAGTCATATAAGCATTTGACAGTTTACAAATTTGATTCCAATGTTGGTGCAATTTTGGTTTTGATGTAGCCTAAGTTCAAAATAGGAAAGATATATCCAAGATTAGGAACCTAGTATAGATTGATCAAGCTTCGTGATAGAGGATGTGATTATCCTGATGAGAGACTTGACAAGGATGTTGATTTTTGCACTTAAGATGTTTGAATCAATAGTTTGCTGAATGTTGATGTTTATAGAACCTTTTGAGAATAACCTATAGGATTAGCAACCTAGTTGTTTTGAGCTATCTTGAAAATACGTGATGGTTTAGAGACAAACCTACTTCAAGGATTATTTTGATATTTTGATGTTTTGATACTTTGATTTTGAGTTGGTGCTTCAAGTGTTGGAATGCTTTTTGTTTTATCATTTTGATCACACTTTTCAGAAATTTGTTGATTTTCGATCTCTTGTAGATGATAATTTTCTTCAATTTTTTATGTTACAAACATAGAAGACACAATTTTTAATAAATGAAAAGCACAAGCAAGTACAAATCCCTATGGCAGGCTGAGACAATAGTTGTTGAATCTCACATGGAGTTTCCCCCGAGGCTATGCTATTCAAAGTAGATATTTAGATGCTTGACCCTACTGGCTCCACCCTTGACACTCACTTCTTCGGGGCAGCCAAGCACCGCTTTCCATGAAATCTCCTCATGGCAAACTTTATATCTCTACTAGGAACCGTATGTGTGTGATCCGCTTTAGAGGTCCGACCTCCTATGCCAACAACTAGAAGGTTTTTGGGAACTAGTACAAATAGTTTTTAGTAAAGGCTTCTGGTCATGTGGCCATACATGCGGCACTTTCAGCTCTGTAAATACAAAAGGTTCCTAGCCTATAGAGGTTATGCTCCATAGGGTTTATGGGGAAACATAGTGTCGATATGAACTTATTAGCACATGTTGTTTGAACTTTTGTCACAAACATGATTTATTTATAGTGGATCGGAAGGACTCAGTATTAGCCTGTTTCCACTTTAGGTCGTTCCCCTCTCACTGGCCCCCTCAAGGAAGCTCGGGAAGGTAGGCCCTCTAAAGGATTAATTGCTTGAAAGTAAAGAAAGCGTAAAAGAGTGGGTTTGGCTTTTTGGTCACCCAATTAAAGGGAGAGCATATACCTACCACTTTCGAGACACAGAATACAAGTGTTCTTTTTAACTTTCCATAGCAATGTGATCTATCCTCTACTTGGAGATGTTATTGCAACAAGCATGGTGTTTATTTTAACCCTTCATAGCAAATGATTTTATAAACTAGGATTTGGAAATCCTGGTTAACAAAATGAAAATCGTTGCAAAAAAGTAACTTGCTTCGTAAGAACAGACAAGTTGATTGTTCTTTTTAACTTGCAAAATATAAGATTGATTATGCTTTTTACCTTTGCAAGAAAATGAAAGATTGTTGTTCTTTTTAGAGCCCAAAATTTGAGGTGTGAATCCCAACTTTGCAAGAAAGTAAATGTTTGATTTGTTCTTTTTACCTTGCAAATGTGATTATTTTTATAGCCCAAAAACAAGTGAGCTACTTTTTAGAACACCAAATTGAAAAATGAAGTTCTTTTTACCCAAAAGGAAATATGAGTTCTTTTTAACCAACTTTGAAAAAGTTAGAAAATAAATCACTAAATCCTAACATAACTCCTCCAAATTTGCAAGAAATTGTTAAAAACCTACAAAATAGTAAAAAGTTAGTGAAAAACCTTAGGTGGGCTTCTACAAGCCTAATTTCAAATCACGGTTACAAACTTTTCTATCAAATGTGCTAACCTATGATGCAAAAGCGCTAACTTGCATTACAAAAGTGCTAACCAATGATGCAAAAGCGCTAACCTATGATGCAAAAGCGCTGATTTTCAGACAAAAGCGCTAAGCTACATGACATATGCACTAACCAATTATGCAAAAGCACTAACCTATGATGCAAAAGCGCTGTCAAAATTCAAACATGCATGAATCTACATTACAAATATGTTCATTTTAATTTTGCGAGATTTTTAAAGATATATGCGAGGTCCAGCCCCACGGTGGGTGCCAAAATGTGTGAGCTTGAATTTCATCCTTAGAATGTTACCTGTAATAAGTTAGTTTCACAAAATACAATGGAAATGCATACAGGAAATCCAAAATCCACCAATGAAACTACATGAAATACATACTAAAATAAAACATTATTTTACCTTCATGATTTATGTCTCATTGTGTCCTAACTCCACTGTTCCTGGTTGCAGATGGTGTGCTCTCAGACAATGCACTGTTGGCTTCCAAGATGGCATATGAAGAATGGACTGATAACTTGTAGTTAATTGATAGTGTGATATGCAAAGCTACATGATTATTCTAAAATGATAATGGTAAATGATAATATTGCTAAAAATGATATTTGCTTCAAAAACTCACGGATGCATATGATTAGCTTGCAAAATACACTTGAAGTCTCTTGAAGTCTAACTCTCTCTCAACTGAAGCTCTTGATTTAATAGACCTTGAGAGGATAAGATGATGTAGCTCAGATCAAAGGTCATGATCAGATCTGCAAATTTGAATGGCTGTGAGCAAAGGTGAAGGTTGAGAGAAAGGGGGAAGGAGAAGACAAGTGTCACTCATCTCACCTTGAATGGGTTGCTGATTGAGAGAATCTAGGGATGGTTGGAGGAAAGTTAGGCACGGTAGGACAAGTGGACTCAAGTCCTTCCTAATATGTAGAGGGTGTTGGAGAGAATATAGGAAATGGTTATGAAATGTGTGTACGTACACAATTTCATTAATTTTGGAAGTTGAGGATAAATGATGAATTAATATTCAAGGAATATTAATTTCCTTAGCCACATGTTTGATGAGTTGGAAAAGGGAAGATGAAGTGGAGATGGAGGGTGAGTTGGATAAAGGGATTAAATAATTTAGGAAATCATTTAATATTTGAGACTATAGGATAGGAGAATAACCATTAAATATTGGATATTTAATTGATTAGAGAATATAATTAAATATTCGATATTTAATTAACTTGGTTAGAGGAATAATTAAATATTAGATATTTAAATAATTAGAGGAATAAGATAATGAATATGAATTAAATTAATTAATCTTTTTGAATTAACTATTTAATAGAAGAATAAATATTAGATAAATATAAAATATTTATTTAATTGCTCATAGCCAATTTTTAGGTGTATACATAAAGAGTAATCAATTAGTACATAATTACATTCTTAATATTATCTCGTACCTTTTTCTGGCGTGTGGTGGTGTATTTCCTTTTTTCCTTTCAATTCTCTCCTTGGCATCCAAAATCAGGTCCTTCCACTCCCTCTCTAGAATCATGGGGGGATGCTCGTACTTTAGGTTCCTCTCTAAATGGGTCCTGTATTGGTCCCTCACATACTTGGTACTTGCCTAATCGAATGAACAAAAACATTACATAATTATTATGACCAATTTACTGCAATATTTATAATTAAATGTAGATGACTCTATTTAAATGATAAAATACCTGGAACAATCATTGCCAACATTATGTGCTCCCTCTTTATTGACATCCATGGAGGAATATTATTGTTGATAACAAAAACATGTCACACTGAGTAAACAGATCTCATCTCTCGAAATGGATTGACACCGTTCGCTACCAATGAAAGCCTAAGATTACAAGGTTCTTCTTTAAAGTGTGGCCACTTTTCCTCTATGTCCATAAATGTTGAACCATCCATAGGCATTCAAATAATGTCATCTCAACTTCTATTGCATGCATGGTAATCCATAAATTGTGCTAAGCTAGTGCACTTGAATAATCGTTGCATACGTGGAATAATGGGAATATAGCGAAGAACCTTGCAAGGAGCCCTTTTTTTTATTTGATCTGCTCAATATCTATTGATATGACATTTAGCGCATTCAGTTTGAAATTCATGTTGTTTGTGATATATAATATGATCATTGGGACAAGCATCTATTGCTTGATACTCCATTCCAATATCTTTCATAATGGCAGATAATTCTAGGTATGAGAAAGGTAGAATATTTGATGGTTGTAACAAAAACTCACCTATCAATCTACAACAAAAAAATTATAATTTGTTAATATCAAGAATATTAATGGTACAACATGATTCATAGTTTATTATGACATATATGACATACCTTAACATACGTGAGATTGTTATGTTGGATAAACCATTCATAACCTTCAAGTTCGCCAACAACAATACAGTGGAGAGAAGAGTTGTCTACGAGCCTTCGTAAAGGGTCTCAGATGCCTTCTCAAGTAGAGGGACATCATGAACAACATCAAGGTCATCTTCATCATCAGGATCAGCTATGCTAGTACTAAATGTGTCATGGATCAATGTATTTGTACCATCATCTTCAATTGTGTTTTGTGGCTCATGATCATCATCTTCCATGGGATCATTATCTTCAGCTTTGATATTCACACCTCCATGTTCATCCACTTCAAAAACCATATTCTCTGGGTTGTTTTGATCCATACCATGTGCTCCAGGGTGCTCGACCTATATAAAATTGATAAACATAAATAAACCATGATCATGATCTCATCATCAAGTGATTTATTTTGTATATAAATTGTTAAAACGATATAATGAAAAACTTACCAATGGATGATAATCATGTCCACCTTCAATGTGACCATGCAGCCTACAATGTTTCTTAGTTGTTTTGATTAGAAGTCTTCTAGTCTTTAACCCCTTACAAATTTTGCAGGGACAATAACATTTTCCATCACCTTTTCTTTTCAAGTTAGACCATAATCTAGGAATTGTCTCCTTATTTTGTTGTTCGCTGATATTGTCTGACATGGTCTTTCTTCACAAGAAATAAAATTGGGCTATAGAACTAGTTATATAGAAGTTGAAATGTTAGTTATGAAATCACGTTTTAGTATAATATACCAAATTAAATTACTTGAAAATAGAAATTATCATCATTGAACCAAAACCATTTAACTCTTCTTTTTCATCTCAAAACATATCTAATAGCTTTGTGGTATGCAATCCTTGTATCATATCTTAAGTTGAATAATATCTAATTGGGGTAATCCATGAGTGTCTAATGTGAATTCAGTATCCTAAACATTGGAGAGACCTTATCTGACTTGCCTAATCAATGTAGTTGCTGTCCTAATATGAAATACTGAGTTCTACTCTTGCCTCTGCATCAAACATCTCACGTCATGTTTCTTCAACAAAACACACTAATATGAATTGAGCCAACACCATGAGGATAGGGTCAAGTATCATGGCAACTAATCATAATACGTGAAGACGGGGTTCACACATAAGTGTTGGCTCTCAACAATGCCACACTTCCAAAATTGTTAGTCTCAAGACTTCTCCTATTGGGTCGGCACTCATCGATGGCCACAAGTCCAAATCAAAGTATGTAGGCTTTGAACTCCTTACTCTAGTCTAGGAGGACCCTACATAAGGTCTATGAACACTCAATTGGTATTACAATAGAAAGAGCCTTCCTCTAGAACTTTTTTTTGCAACACACACATCAATATTGGTAATAATTGTTATGATGGATGGTCTATTAGGACGGTAAATAAAATGCTTATTCTTTTCCACCCTTTGAAACTACAACAAGGTATTTGACTTGGTATGGTCCCCACACATCACTTCAACAACAAATATTAGGCAATTCAACCTTTTGCCTTCTCAATGCATGTTTCTTTTGTCTTTCACTGGTATTCTCAGTCCGATACATAGGGATATCAGACCTTTCATGGCATCATCAAACACCCATTCCAATATGTAGTCCTTTCATATTTTAGGTGCCTACACACTATGTTGTTGTTAAGTATTGATGTAGTCTTAAGACATCTCATGACTCCATTACATGTCCACACTTGGGTTTACAAACACAACTTTGTCAAAACACAAACAATATCACTAGTAAAAATATGACTGTGACAATCAATACCCTTAGGATAGTCATAGAAATTTAATCTATTTCATTTGGTTTTGATCGAAAAAACATTCCAAAGGTTGCATAGGGTCCCCTCACCCCTCTCTCTATCATCAACCACTTCAAAATACCAATCGCTTGGTCTTCCCACCAAATTCTTCACTCTTACTACCTTTTACTAACTGATAAATAGAGATATTAGACTATCCTCATGCCCAAACATACCAAATCTAATTTGGAGCCCTACACATAACATAATATGATACATAGCATGAAAAACAATATTACCACACATTTGGGTGAATTTATATGCATGGGAGACCAATCTATACATTATTTACTCCTCTCGGTAAACACTAGGTAGGATTTTGACATTTTTTGGAAAAACTATGATATCTAATTTAAAACAAAATGAAATTCAATGCCACAAAAATAAAAAATGAAGTTAACTCAATTCTCTACCACATCCAATCGACTTCCCATCAAATTATGATGATTTTCACAATGAAAAATGAAAAGAATCAGACCAAAATGTCAAAAATGCACATAAAACCCCAATTTCATTAAGCAAAACTCTTGGATGGCATGCCAAAGGCCCCATTTATTCCCATCCAAGTGGGTTACAACCTCAAACCACCATAAACTAACTTTCCAACCATATTTTAAAGAAGTTTCTACAAGAAATGCAAAAGTTGTCATGGCAATATGACAACTTTTTCCCCAATGGACCTCAAACTTTCACAATTAGGTCTCAATTTGTTGATAGAATGTGATCTATGACTAAGTATTAGAGGATCTTACTAACTTGGGTATCATGCTTTTATGTGTCTTTGACATGAATCCTAGTAACTATATAAGGATCTTACTAATCCTAGATTTATGCCTTGTCTTTTTGATATGGTTCCTAGTGAGAATATATGAATCTTACTAGTTCTAAATGTCATAACTTTGTGTTTTGCATGCTCCATGTGTGTTACCAATGTTACTCATATTACTCACTTTGTACTTCCCTTTTATCTCAATATTGTAGATTGACAATATCATAAGTCTTGGGAGCTACCACCTTTCCAAACTTGTAGTCATCTCGACTCTTCAATATCTTGGTGAAAGAATATTTGGTTTCTCCATATTTTCCCAAGTGTACATGAGCATAATTTCATACTGTTTCTAAGAGGGGGCTAAATATTGCATCATAAGTTGTATCTCTTTAAAAATATACACTAGGTTTGGACTCACTTTAGTGGTTGTGCCTTATTTATGCCTAATTGTACTTAGGTTTGAAAATGTTTCCATAAATTTGGTTCATTCCCTTATTCATGATGTTCCTCATGGCTCATTTTTATAGGACTAGGGTCTTGGGAACCCTTATTCATGGAAATTGGACCTAAAATCTGAAAGATGAATGTTGGATTCGCAAATAGTAGGAATTTCCTCTCCAAATTTGGACTTTGCAAAAGTTCAATTTGAAAAGGTGCAAGGACCATCCATATAAGGTCCATCTTGAAAATTAAATGATAATACCATCCATGCATATTAAATGATATATTCAAGTAATAAAGAAGGAAAACCATTTCATGAAGTTGTCAAATGATTTTAAAGATGCACAATAGTCCACTAAATGCAATTCACTAAAAAAGAAAACAAAGTATGCTATGAGATAGTGGGTAAGATGCAAGGAATGAAGTTAAATAGACAAAGAAAACCCATGAATATTACCAAGTCAAAAGGAGTAGCTATGACCTCTTAGGTGTTTTTTCACTAGCATAAATTAGACTTCTTAAGGATAGAAACACATGTAGATAGTAGTATGAAGTCTTTTTGACAATTTTTGAATTAGTTGAAGGAATGGCTTATTTTAGTTATATCTAACCCAAGACAATTTCAACTCAAAGTAAGGAATAAAACCATATGTCCTATAAGTTTGGGAAGCTAATTGAGTAGCTGGATAAGGTAGAGCATGACTATAGGGTAGTCTTGAGACTCTTTTAACTCAATTAGAACATGTACCAAGTATCTAGGAGCTTACAAAGCCAATTCAAACATATTTCAAGTGAAAATGCAACAAAAGGAGTAAAAGATTTGAATACACCTCAAAAACCACTCCTAGGTGGCCAAGTAGGTGGAAATAGTCTTTTCCAACATTTTTTTTCTTCATAGATGCATCCCTATATTCTCTTTATTATTTGAGACGAGATATAGGACTCCTAGGGCTTAGTTCATCTTAGTTCTTTAAAGTCTATGCCAAGTGTTGTAACTAAAAAAATTCTTACAGCAAGAGATATTATTTAATATCATTTAAGGTTGAAGTAGTGCAAGGAACATCAATATGAAAAGAGAAGGGATGAAGAAGTTAAGGACCTTGAAATTATACATCAGAACTATGATACAACTAGCTGGGATAGAATTTCCCCCTCATTGGGATAGTCATTTGACTCCTATTAGGATAGTTGAACAAAGCCAAAGAAGGTGGATAAAGACAAGGGAAAGAAGAAGGTTAATAAAGAGGGAGATGTTGAAGAAGAAGAAAAGAACCAGAAAGATCAACAAAAAGAAAATGAAGAAGATTAAGATGTGTAACCTAGTTTGATGTTTTATCTATTTTTGGACTTGATAATTATTTATGCCTTGACAATATTTTATGTTTTATGGCTCATGGAAACTCATGATCTAGTCACTACAGTATATGAAACTCACAAGAATATGAAACTCTTTCATGACAAATGAGAAGAACTAAGGAAGAAAGGCCTATCTTTTTATTGCAGGAAGAAATGGGAAAGAGGACACACTTATAAACAAGATGAAACAAAAGAGGGAAATATGTGTTTTTATGTGCAAATATCCTTGGGCACCCAGGCATAAATGTAATGCAAGGAATCTTTAAAGAAAGAACTTGTGTTATAAATGCAAAGAAAAATGGGAACTAGGACATACATGTGGAGGCCAACTACGAAAAATAGAGGCAATATCCAATGAAAAAGAAAAAGGAAACTTGAGAAAAAAAGAAAGATATGGTGAAGGAGACCATAAGAGAATCCCATGAAAAGAAGACAGGACAATTGAAGAATTGAGTTTTGTGGAGGAACCAATCCAATAATCACAACACCCTCATAAATATGACAGAAGAAACCTCTTCATAGAACCTCAAGGTTTCATTGTTAAGTAAAGAGTGAATGCATTCTACTAAAAAAGAAGGATCTAATAATAGTACATATATTGGCATGTGTATACTTCGTACTTGGTTCATGATTAATGTATTTTCAAGAATGATTCTTAACAAATAAGAGAATAAAAAGAAACAATAATTTATTCAAAAGAGAACATTATGTTTAAGGTCATAGATGTGTGGCATGCTTCTAGACAATATATGGAAAGTTTGCCCTTATTTTGTCTCATGATTACAATTGATGAGAGAAAACTTGTCTTAATATTACAAACCTTGGGAAGGGCGAATTTATTTGATCATCCAAACCTAAAGTTGCTTGAGGACAAGCAAATTTGGGAGGGGAGGATTGTGATGCCCCTGATTTGAACAACTAACATTTCTTCATGGAAGGTCCAAATGATGAAATTTTCTTACATGGTAAGACTTCACAATTTCATGGAGGAAATCATTGATTTACTATAGTCAAGCTTATATGGATTAAAGACAATAAATATCAACCCTCACCATTAATCTCCAGCGATGGTGAATATTTAAGAGTGATAACATATTAAGGGTGTGTAATAATATGAAGAGGCATACCAGTTGTTAGGAGGAGACATCATGGTTTAGGAGGGGATGCCACCACTCCAACAATCACCCCTTATTGAGTGGTCACCACTTCTATACCCAATGAAGAGATATAAATAGTGCACTCCCATCAGTTAGAAGATCATCAAACCAAGAACTTAATACTTGATAAGGCACTGAATATAAAATAGATTGATTAATCAATACTATTTGGTATGAATTCCTTTGTATATAATAGAATAGATGTTGGATTAATGAATATACTTCTACACACTAATCATTGAGAAATACATTATTGGTGGTTTTGTTATTACCCAGTCCAGTATCGATCTGATCTTGTTGGGAAAGCATCTCGCGATCAAACCACAAGGTCTCACTGCCGATTAGTCTACTGTTACCAGGGTTCACCCTCTAATTTGTGAAATTTTGTAACTTATTTATGTTATGCTAAGTATATGTCTGATACTAGAATCTTTCATACGATTGAGTACTTCCAACCATGGTAGAAGGGAAGTAGGCTTGCAAGAGTGGTATGGTGATGGTTTTGTGTGAGCAAAGGGTTACAAAGCGTACTACCCTTGGGCCTAGAGGAGATGGCTTCTACGGAAACCTATTGCAACCTCTTTCCCCTGTCATGGTAAAGATTCAAATCCAAAATTCTGAAATTCCTCCTCCAAACATTGTGCAAATCCAAAATTCCTCATTCAAATATTATGCAAATCCGAAATTCCTCATGCAATTATTATGCAAATGCAAAGATTCAATGAATGATGGTGAAGATTAAACAATTCCTCATATTATGCAAATTCGAAATGAAGGTGAAGTTCAGCAATTCCTCACATTATCCAAATCCAAAATGAAGGTGAAGATTCTACCTCGAATGGTGAGTGTGTCGTTTGATCTTTCCAGGGGTTGAGCTCAACGCGAAAGCCTGCGCGGGATTGAATGCACAAATGACTTGCCCTCTTTTTTCTTTTTTTTTTAAGTAATGCCCGTTGCCGTCGAAATTTTGACGAACTCAGGCACTTTTTAAAAAAAACATTTCATTTTCGACGAAGTCGGGCATTTTTTCAAAAAAAAATCAAATTTGGTCACAATATACCTTCTCCGTCAGAAACCTCCATCGAAATTCTAGACCAAATGTATTAGTGTTGGTATCGGTTAGCTTTACTGGTTGGCAATACTTGATAATTTGGTTGTGATTTTGGTCCAGCTTATGGAAATGGTTTCTAACATGTTGAAGGTGTTCTTGATCATGTTCTAATTATTTAGTGGCTTCGCATTGGCTAGTGTGCTAACTTGGTGGTCTTATTTGGATCTGGTTATATATTTTTTGTTATTGCACTAAGGGTTTCTACTGGTTGGTGAAATGTGTTGGAGATTGGTCTTAGCGTGATTTTTGATGGATGTAATTGTTTGGGAATTTGAATTAGGTCCATGCTATGTAATTTAAATCATAATATTGGTCTGGTGATATCATGTGATGTATTTTTTGTAATTATGGGTTTATGGGTTTAGGGTTTAGTCGACCTTATAATTAAGGTTGATGAACTCTATTTATAGATGACTTATTCATGTAATATTGGCATCAATGGTTATGTCTGCATTATCAGAGAAAGCTTTATGTGCGAATAATGATATATTATTCAGTGGAAGGTTGTGAAGGATTTGGTATTGCAGGGCAGGCATCTATGCTTAACCGAAATTATATCAAGCATTAGGCGATGCTACTTCCATAGTTCATTCTTTCCAGATTGTAGTTCGATGTTTTTGTAAGTTAGTGAGACTTCCTTTTGTGATTAATAGTGAACTCCAGGTGGTTAGCCTGATTGCAAGTGCAATCCCCATTGTAATTATTTCACATACTACTGGAAAAGTATTATCTGATTGTAGGTAGGGTTTCCCACCATGGTATTTCCCTTTACTGGGTTTTCCATGTCAAAATATTGGTGTTGTGTGTATTGTTCTTTCATGCTTTATCTTTCATCACATGTTGGTTTCTTTGTGCTCTCGTATAAAGTTTATAATCTGCATTAACTATTATACTTGTGAGAAAACCGATTCACCCCCCCCCCGCCATCTCATTTTCCTCCCGGTATCAGAACTATCTAACAATACATACATCACATTTTATGTTTTGTATACTATAGGATTAAAAAAATGGATTTCATAAAGTTTTCACCAAGTTATGGTGGTCAGACATAGAAGTTTTTTATATTTTTAAAAAGCTATAGTAAAAAAATCATAATTAATTATTTATTTAAAAAAAATACAAAAAAATATGTGTCACATCTAGACATGTGTCTTCTACTTATATCTAAAATCTTAAGAAAAAATGTTATGATTTGATTGTGGTTAGGGTGGTGAGATAGACACCCGCTTCTTATCTTTTTCCTAAAATTTTAGTACTACTACATTGAAATTTCAAATTTTCATCAAATTGACTATTTTTATCAAAAAAAAACTAGTACCTTAGAAACTATATTCAATTTTCTACAGATTCTATTCTTACATATTTTTTAAATAATGCCCGTAACTTTTCAAAATTTTATTTTGAGTTGGCTAACTTTGCTTTTCTGATTTGCATTGCCACTTAAGAGTCAGTTTGGCCCACCATGATCCTACACATACCCTACATAGTGTGTATTCCTTTATCTAAGGAAGATAGAGCCAAGATTGTGTAGAATCTCAATATAAGGTTTATAACAAAAAAAAGAGTAAATTGTAAGGAAGTTAAATAGCGGAACAACTTCCTACACTAACCTTGAGAGGAGGGTAATGTAAAAACTTTTACGAGTCATCACAACAGTTACATAAACTTAACAAAAAATACTCATAAATAACCTTCATACCACAACACAATGTTCTACATGGGTAAAACCCTTTCCAGAGAAAAATCCCACTCCAAAACCCGCCCAATATATTATTCTGTAATAAAAAATAGATTACAATATACTTGTAGAGAAAGCTCTTCGTAGGAGTACCACTAATTAGAGACTCAAAGGTAACTCAATAGCTATAAGACTCTTACACACAACCTCTATCTCATGCACCTCATATATAGGAGATACAATACAAGAAACCATCAAACAATATTATAAAACCATGGGATAAAACCACCCAATAAGGTGTAGTCAACCCTATCTCCCTTCTAGATGCCCTGTGACTTGTTACAACACACATCAACATGTGTCCCTCCCTTTTATAGCTCATTTATGTGTCTGATACAAATTATATTTCTTACTTCAGGAGTACAAACTTTCGGAGGCCATAACTTGAGAACTATGTGTCCTATTGATGAACTGTTTGAAGTGCCAAAAAGCTCGTGAAGTGCTTTATTGCCTCAGAAATAGGTATGCCATTTACACCCACTTCTCAGGGTGTTTCAGGGCCTCTAAATTCCTCAAAATCAAATTTAAACCTTTCATTGGACCCCTCCAAAATAGAAATTTTAATAACTTAAAAACTAGTTGTGATCCTGTGACGTAACTTTACCAGAATGCTTATCTAGTCAACCAAAAGTTTCAAGGAGAATTTTTCACCATTTCATGCCCAAATGTAAACTTATTATAAATAGTAACCTTATGTAAATGCAAGATTGAGATACCATTTTTCCAACATAAATATCATAATGGGAGGTGATTTGGATGACCATCAGAGGATAGTTAAGTAAGGATGCAAAAGCTGAGGCTACAAAAGATATAAAGAATACATTGTCTTCTCTTGCAAAGAAAAAAGAAATTGGTCTTGAAGGGAATACACTTGGTGTTGGTAAAATACATCTAATTCTAAGAAGAGAATTGATGAATAGTGAAGTGATGATGGAGATCTAGAAATTGGTCTGAGAGATCACATGGAGACTAATAAGAATATGGAAATAGTTGCAAAAGATATTGTAAAAATTCACAAGAAGAAGAGGAGAATGATGCAGAGAAAGAGAGAATAGGAGAAAAAGATAGAGGAAGAAATAAGTACTATGTCTGGCAGAGAATCTTCCTATCCCTCTAGAGACTACATCAGAAATGTTGAAGTTGTAGTTACAGTTTGAACCAATCATTACTAATAAGGTATATTAGGTACTAATGACACACAGTCAAATGGACCTTAACCAATTGTCCTACATGCACATGTTACACTTTGGTGATATACTTCATCACTGTATGTGCAGGAAGTACACATAGTCACAATTGCAAAGCACAAAATTGATAAATGATACAGTGAAGTTCCAAAAGTTGTGATGAATGAGACTTTGAGTGATGAGGAGTAGCTATAGGTGTTCCTTAATGTCTTGAAGGATTATGCTTCTAACTTGGAAGCAACAATTTTTAAAAATGTTGAAAAGAGAACAAAAGCAAAGTGATTAAATGAATTTATGACTATATGTGCAATTTCACATAATCTATTGTAGGAAGGTTTAAGAGTTTTTCACAAGAGTGTAAAGTATGTGTTGGTGACATATCAGTGTTATCACTCTCCCAACATGCCTACATGCCACTTTACCTTTCCCTTTTTACCCATGCAAGCTGGCAGACAATATCTAAAAGAATCACCAATGTTTCAAAGTCCAATTTTCTATCCTTTTACATCTCCCCGTATGCATGCACACCACTTTTCCTTTTTTTTTTTAATAGATGTTGTTAGGATTAATGATAGTCCCAAAGACACTGAGAGGGGGGGGTGAATTAGTGTCTAACCGGTTAGTAGAATATTTAAACTTATTAAGAATTTTGCATCCCAAAACAGTGTACCGGTAAATAAGAATTAATGCAACAAATAAGAATAACAAAGACAACATAGAGAACACACCATAACACAAGATATTTAATGAGGAAACCTAATGTGGGAAAACCTCAGTGGGATTTGTGACCCATAATATTCACTCACTGGCCAATGAATAAATATTACTTACAATGAGGGGCCTGCACATGCAAGAAGGCCAACTGTCTAGAGCTCACTGCTCAATAAGAGTCACACTGACTACAAAAATGGTTTATCAAAATCCAATACAATATACTGCTTCAGATCAGCATCAACTATGCTAGGTTCAGTATCGGTTTAAGCTCAGTTGATAACCAAAACCTTATACAAAATTTGCCTTATGCATTTGCATGTAACATCCTTCTTTTTTCTTATTTTTCTACATTCTCTCATACATTTGACTTACAAGATCTCATACATATATGAGTCTTTTACAATGTATCATGTCGGCTTTACATAAGATAATTCCATTAAAATACAATGAACAAAATTTTAATCCCTGTCGGCTGGAGTGTCGGTATGCATTGTTGCCGCTGCCGGTGAAGTACCTGCCGGTGTATGTAGAAGTCTATTGCTGGTGTCGATAACTGTCGGTGGCTTACCAGATGAATACCAGTTGGTTTCCAGATGGTTGCCATCAATGAAAACATCAACTATTCTCATAAGAGTGTAGAATGCCAACAATCTCCCCCTTTGGCATTGATGGCAACAATCATGAGAAAAATCCAAAAACTGTGCCAAAAACTGAAGTCCAAAAAGTTTCCAAAAAGATGTGCTACCCCTGAGCAAATGATCTTCTCTGAATAAGTATTTTTCTCTCCACTACTCCCCCTTTCACATCAATGACAAAGGTTGTCAAAAATAGTCAAATGAGTGCAAAAATTTCACCTCAAAATTTGTAACCAGTCGGTTACAATCTTAAAGATATCTGCCAAAACCAAATTTAGACTCTGCATGAATCTTTTGTTGTTGGTCAAGGTTGCCTCAGTCTGTTGGATCGTGCCAATGAGATAGTGCATGTGATCTTCTAGTGATTGCTCTCCTTGAAGTAATGCCTTAGAGATTTGATTTCTCAAAGAGATAAGATTGTCCAACTTAGGACCAAGTTTATATTTAAGTTCTCTGGCATTAGACTTAATCCTTGCCTTCTCTTTCTCAATTTTCTCCAATTTTTCCTCAAAACTTGCTATTTCTTGCTCAATAACTGATATAGGTTCGGATGAACCAATTATGTTATCAACTATGTCATCTATTTGTTTCTTTACTCTATTGATCTCCTTTTCCAAGTCCTCTGTCAAAAGATGGGGTTTGCATGTTTCCCTGTAAAGCTCCTTGTATTCCAAAATTGTAGAGTTCAGTGCCAGTAATAGTGTATTCATGTGTTTTGTGCACTTGTTTATTGTGTCTTCAAAGAATTTATTAAATCATCCTATAACTTCAATTAAGACTTTCTTATATATGTCCAAGTGTAAAATAATACTGTTCTCAATGCTTTCCTTATCATAATCATTAAATGAATTATACAGTTTACTCATATTAGCCAAATTTCCATCATCAGTTATTTCATTCAACAAATCATCCAATGAAGGAGTGATCGGTTTATGTTTCTTCTTAGGAGTTAGTTTCTTGGTTAGTTCCCTTACTGCCTATTGTTTCTTCCTCAAGGTCCTTGTTCTCTTAGGTGAAGGAGAGGGTATCGATGAAGGTTTTCTCTTCCTCCTTTCTACTCTTTTAAACTATGTTGCCTTGTCACTATCAGTTCTAGAAGATGTGCCAACTGGTGAAATGTGTGCCTCCTGTTGTAGTCCTTCAAGATCACTAGCCAATATGCCACTGATGTTCATTACATTTTCCTTGATTTCTTTTACTTTCTTAGAAGCATCTCTGATAAATTTTTCTCTTTTCTTCCTTTGCTTCAATTTTTTTGTTAGGATTCCCACTGATACTGAGAGGGGTGGGTGAATCAGTATCTAATCGGTGAGTAGAATTTCTTATCTTAAAACATGCAGAACATATTATAACAGTGTACCGATATGCAAGAAATAATGCAATAAATAGAATTAAAAACATCCACATGAAAAGCACACCATGACACAAGGATTTAACAAGGAAACCCAGTGTGGGAAAAAACTCGGTAGGATTTGTGACCCACAATATCCACTTACTGGCCAATAAGAGAATATTACTTACAAGAGGGGCCTGCACATGCAGGAAGGCCAATTGCCTAGAGCTCACTGCTCAATGGGAAGTCTCACTGACTTACAATGTGGATTTATACAAATCCAATAGCTTGTACTGCTTTACAATAGCATCTATAATGCATGATTCAGTACCAGTTGCTGCTCTACTTCTTACATAAACCCTTTAACCTATATTTCGCATAATAGGTCTACCTTAATATTTTTCCCTTTCGCTTACATCACTTTTTTTAACTTACAAAATGTCTACAATGATCTCTCTTATATATAAGAGTCATTTTACAACATGTCAAGTCGGCTTACAAAGTTTTTACAATACTAAACAAAATATACTATAACAAAATCCTATCGGCCTCTATGCTGGTATACTTCCTTTCTTTGTGTCGGTGTCGGTGTCCTGAGTGTCAGTGTAGAGTCTGATTGTTGATGCCGGTGAACTATCTTGCCAGTGTAATGCCTTGCCGGTGCCATAGGATTGTAAGGTTGTCATCAATGAAAAAACCTTCAATCACCTACAATGTCTCATTGGAATGTGCATATGCCAACAATCTCCCCCTTTGGCATTGATGGCAACACTCATGAGAAATTTCAAAAGTGTATCCAAAAATGTGAAGTCCAAAAAAAAATGTTATCAAAAATGTGTGTGCCCCCCCTGAGCATATGATTCCTGTGATGTTGAATTTTCTCATCCCACTACTCCCCCTTTGGCATCAATGACAAAGGTTGTCAAGATGTCAGTGGAGTTTGTAGTTTTAACCTTGTAACCGGGTAGTTACAATTTGAAATAGATCCACCAAAATCAAGTTTATACTCTCCATAAATTTTTACTATCTCTTATTGTTGTCTCTGTTCATTTAACTGTACCGGTGAGATGCTGCAAATGCTCTGCCAGTGTTTTCTATCCCTGTATCAGTGCCTCAGATATTTCCTTCTGTAATGATGCTAGATAGTCCAATCTTGGACTCAGTTTTAATCTCAGATGCTTTGCCTTATTCACTATTCTCTCCTTTTCTCTTTCCAATTTAAGTAATTCTTCCTCAAAATTTGTTATCTTTTGTTTCAAAAACTGATAATGTATCAGGTGAGTTAACAAAATTATCTGCAAGTTTATTTATTTCATTCTGTACCTTGCTCATCTTCTTATCTATATCTATAGCAAAAAAGTTTGTCTTACAGGTGTCTTTGTACAAAGTTTTGTACTCTTTCAATAAGTTACATAGTTCTGGTAGAATTATGTCAAAATATCTGGTATACTTCTTTATCTGCTCATCAAAGAATCTTTGCTTTTCAATTTCCAATTTGTCCTTCAATGTCTCTTCCTTTAATTTCTCAATGTTTTCTATGATATATTTACACGAGGTATCAAGTTGTCCTAAAGAATCTTTATTGTCTATATTACAGTTAGGAGCAATTACCTTCAAAATTGGTATTGTGTCATCTATTGCCTTATAAGCTTGTGAGCTGCAATCTTTTATCTTTTTAATTGAATCTAATAGTACTTCAGTCACATTAGTTGATTTGTAGCCTGATGATGAACCTACATTCTGAGTACCGTCAGTGGAAGTAACCAAGATTGTATTGACCGCTGGTAGGTCTATTTGTGTTTGCATTTCCTTAAGAAATGGTTTTTCTATTTCTCTAGTTGTCGGTGGCACTATTTCCTTATGAACCTGTTCTTGTTTCTGTTGTTGTTCCTGTTCAGGAGCCTTTTGCTTTGTTTGTTTCTCTATTTGTTGCATTGTCTCAGTTTGAGTCTGAGTTTCTACCTGTTGCTCTTTGTCATCTATCAGTTTCTCCTATGTGTTATCAGTTTGCTCAGCTACCGGTGGCTCACTAGCCATTTTAGTCTTATCAACTGTATCTTTATCTACCACAATGTTGATCTTTTGAGTATCAACATCCATTGTATATACGACTTCAGGATTAGGATTGGCATCCTCTATATCCATACTTTCAATTGTCGGTTGATCTTTTGTAGTTGTTGTTGTTACCAATGGAATAATCAAAGGAGGTGGGGTTAAGTTGTCTTTAACCTTGATACTGGGTGGTCCACCAACTTTACCTTTACCCTTGTCTCTTTCTTTCTGATATACCTTTATAGGTTTGTGGCTCATGTATTCTTCTTGTTTTTCTTTTTCCACTAGGAAAATGTCCCATGCATTTTCTGTCTCCTCAGTCACCTCATTAACTCTTCCAACCATTAGAGCAATGTGCCGGTGTGCAGTAGAAAATACTGACTGGTTGGCTTCAGCAATTAAGTCATCAATTTCTTTGGGTGAATTCACTGGGTATACAACAAGTAGCTTTTCTATCTTTATTTTCTTGTCAAGTTCTACTATTGCTTGTCTCCTTGCTTCCAGTCTCTTAAATAGTTCATCGGGTACTTCATCTACTAGTTCCATCAAAAATTTCTTATACATATCCATATGCAATATAACACTGTTTTCTACTTGATCTTTTTCATCAGCTATCAGAGTGTCATATAGTTTTTCTATATTCTTCAATTTCCCTTCCTTTGTAATTTAATTCAATAGTATGTCAAGAGGGGCCAAGTCCTTGTTGGTCCTCTTCTTCTTCTTGGGTGTCAGTTTCTTCTTCTTTGGTGTAGCCTTTCTTACCGGAGATCTCACTGCTTGTTGTTTTTGTCTTGTCCTCCTAGGTGAGGGTGTGGTTGCCGGTGAGGGATCTCTTTTCCTTACAACTCTTTTGAAACTTGCAGGCATGTCATTCTCTAAAGATGTGCCTACCGGTGATAGGTGAGTTTCAGGTTGTGGAGCTGCTAACTCATCCTCTGTTATACCGGTTTGTTCCATTACTTTATCCTTGATTTCCTTTGCTTGCCTAGAACCTTTTCTTACAACTGCCTCAACCTTTTTCACTCTTTTCTTAGATTGTATTTGGCTTTCAATAGTTTCTACACTACCAAATACTTCTTCCTTAGGTTCTTTAGGGGCTTCCAGAAGTGCTTTAGCATAAGTTTCAATTATATGATCATCTGTTTCATAGCCCATCTCTGTTACCCAACCTGTCCTAGGGATGACTGCTTCCATCCAGATCTCATCCTTCTTGATTACAAAGCATATTTCATCCTTATATTTGTCAACAATCTTTTGTGATAATCTGATTCTTTTCTTTATTTTGGCCTTAAGTGCTTGAAAGAAATCATGGATATTGTTTTCCTTATCTTCTCCCATATTATTGAATAGTTATGTTAGTTGTTTACCTACCAATATATCATATCCAAGTTCTTTGTAGCCTATATTGGGAACCTGTTTGGTTATATGTAGCATCAAACATACTAGTAGATTTCCAAATTTAAAAGTTCCTTTCTTGTCCTTCTTAATCTTGCCTAAGTTGTCAATTAATTCGTCCTTCAACCACTCACATACATCAATCTTTGCATTATCTGTGACCATGCCATAAGCACTCTTAATGCACAGACTTGACACTGAATTGAGTGTATTTGCATGAGTAGCTTTATATCCTAATATCATGCTGATAAATCTTACATTAGTATCTTTTACATAATTGACTCTTAAGGACCTTCTGTCGGATGTGGCACCAGTTAGGTTCATAACTAGGTCATTGGAGACCTTTTTAGTCTTGTTTAGCCTTTTTACCGATGGTTGGTAACCCTGTGACAACTTTCACAAGTTCCTTGGTGATTCTGTTAATTGCATCTAACCAGAAAAATTCACCATGTACCCTGCTTAAGACTATCCAAATCACATCCTTGGGGAATTCAGGAATGCTAAGGATCTATGTAAATCCTAGGGTTTCAATGATCTTATGTTCATCTTTTACATCACCAGATTCATCACATATGATAGATTTAAACATGGTTTTAATCTCTTCATCTCCTAGTTCCTCAATGTTGCAATGAATGTAAATTCTGGGATTTTCAGCATAAACAACTCCCTTAGGAATTTTAGAAAAAGCACCTAAAGTATCATCTTTCTTTGCTAATTTGAGAACTAATTGAAATACGGGCCTAGGTCTTTTTATAACTTCGACAATAGTAGGTTTTTCTATATATTCAAGTGCAGAGGTGGATGCCATGATAAAATACCTTTTACTACCTTTAGGATGGATGATTGCTTGAAGTGTTCTTGCCTCTTGCTTGAAAATGCCTTAGCTCAAAATCTTCGTGCTCTTCGTAGGTTTGAAATCTCGGTGAAATGAAATGGAGCCAAAACCTCAAATTTATAGTGTCTTTTTGCCATCTACCACATTAAATGTATGCCGGTTAAGTAGTTACTTAACATTGTTTGTCGGTAATAAAGTAATTTCCAACTTTTCATCTCTAACTGAGGGAATAATAGCACGTGTCATTAGATTGCCAAACCCTCAAGGAACTTTCTTCAATTCGATGAAGAACTTCTTGCCAGTGGAGCACTGCTCTGTCCTGCTGGTGAAGCATCACTCTATCCTACCGGTAAAGCATTGGCTAGTTATACCAGTGGAGGAGTGTTCCCAATATTTAGATCAGCTTTTCTAATCCATTGTTTTGAGAATTCTTGCTTAACCTCTTCAACTTTTTCTTTACCCTTCAAGCTAGAACTTTTTTTGTCTGCCGGTGATCCTTTACTTCTACAGAATTTTGCAATATGCCCAATCTTGTTACATGCATAACAAGTTACATTATTCTTCTGAATAGCTTTTCCATAACCTATGCCAATTTGTGTTCTACATTGATTAGATAAATGTCCAAATCTTCCACAAACATAACATCTCACATTCATTCTGCAATTTTTAGAGTTGTGACCAACTTTGTTGCATTTAGAACATTGACCGGTGAGTGTGTTGATATTCTGATAATTTCTAGATCTACATTCATTTTCTCTATGACCATACTTATTACAGTTAAAGCATTTTCCATTGAATTTATAAGTATTAGGTTGTCTTACCGGTTTGCTATGATCCTGAGTATTTGCAGTATCGAAGCTTTCACCAACTTCAAAGCCAATTCCAGAAGTGTCACCTTTAGGTTTTTGATTCTTTAGCAAGGTGCCAAGTTCCTCTGAGCTTTTCTTGAATTTTTCTTTATGTTGATTTGTAGTTTCTAGTTCTCTTTCTAAAACTTCTTTCTGTCTCATCAGTTCATTTGAGTCATTCTAAGTGTGCATCAGATCTGTCTTTAATAAATCATTTTCATAGCTAAGTCTTGTGTTCTCATTTGTTGCATCACTTAGTCTTCTAGTCAATTCTTCTTCATTCTTCTTCCTATCCTCAATTTCTTTACAAAATCTCATAGTCATATCCTGCATCTCATTTTTTGTTGTTATGTTCTCCAGTTTCAGCTTGCTTATCTGATCATTAAGTGATTCCTTTTCATCATTTTCAGTTTGCATTTTTTCACAAAGTTCTCTTCTCTTATTTCTTGCAATAGTAAGATTCTCTTGAAGTGCTTGAATGATATCCTAAGCTGCCTTTAGATCATCTTCTAGTTTGATATTTTTCAATTTTTCTGTATCATAGTTTGAGAGAGCTCCTTCAAGTTGCTTCATTAGATTTTCCATCTTTACCGGTGTCAAGATCTTCCTCAAGCTGTTAGGCTTCTAAAAATAGAGGACCAGGCTCTGATACCAATTGTTAGGATTCCCACTGATACTGAGAGGGGGGGGGTGAATCAGTATCTAACCAGTGAGTAGAATTTCTTATCTTAAAACATGCAGAACATATTATAACAATGTACCGGTATGCAAGAAATAATGCAATAAACAAAATTAAAAACATCCACATGAAAAGAACACCATGACACAAGGATTTAACGAGGAAACCCGGTGTGGGAAAAACCTCGGTGGGATTTGTGACCGACAATATCCACTTACTGGCCAATAAGAGAATATTACTTACAAGAGGGGCCTGCACATGCAGGAAGGCCAATTGCCTAGAGCTCACTGCTCAATGGGAAGTCTCACTGACTTACAAAGTGGATTTATACAAATCCAATATCTTGTGTTGATTTACAATAGCATCTATAATGCATGATTCAGTACCGGTTGCTACTTTTCTTCTTACATAAAACCTTTAACCTATATTTCGGATAATAGGTCTGCCTTAATATTTTTTCCTTTCGCTTACATCACTTTTTTTAACTTACAAAATGTCTACAATGATCTCTCTTATATATAAGAGTCATTTTACAACATGCCAAGTCAGCTTACAAAGTTTTTACAATAATAAACAAAATATACTATAACAAAATCATGTCGGCCTTTGTGCCGGTATACTTCCTTTCTTTGTGTCGGTGCCGGTGTCCTGAGTGCCAGTGTAGAGTCTGATTGTTGATGCCGGTGAACTATCTTGCCGGTGCCATAGGATTGTAAGGTTGCCATCAATGACAAAACCTTCAATCACCTACAATGTCTCATTGGAGTGTGCATATGCCAACAGTTTTTACATCACTTTCAATAGTTTTTGCACTGCCAAAAACTTGTTTTGATGGTTATCTCGGTGCATCTAGTAATGCTTTAGCATATGTCTCAAGAATGTTAAGATATATCTCATATCCCATTTCAGTCACCCATATAGTCCTAGGGAGTACAACTTCCATCTATGTCTCATCTTTCTTGATAACAAAACAGATTTCTTTGTCATACTTGTCTACTACACTCTGTGGTAGCCTTTCTCTAGTTTTCATTTTAGCTTGGAAGGTTTTGAAATATTCAATTATGTTATTGTCCTTTGCAGTTCCCATGCCGGTAAAAGCTTCCTATATTTGTTTTCCTACCGGTATATCCTAACCAAAGTCTTTGGGTCCTGTACCAGGAATCTTCTTAGTGAAATACAACATTAAACATACCAAAAGGTTTCCAAAGCGGAATGTGCCTTTCTTGTCACCTTTGATCTTTTTTAGGTTGTCAATAAGTTCATCTTTCAACCATTCACATACATCAATCATTGCATTGTTGTTAATCATCTCATAAGAACTATGTATATAGAGACTAGAAATCAAATTTAGCCTATTAGCATGTGTAGTCTTGTATCCTAGCACCATAGTCACAAATCTCACATTGATGTCCTTAATATCATTCACTCTTAGTGATCTACTGTCAGATGTTGCTCCGGTTAGGCTTATCACTATGTTGTTGGGAATCTTCTTAGTTTTATCAGGTCTTTTGTCGGTTGAGGGTAAACCAATTACTGCCCTAATTGCTTGTTCGATTATTTTGCAGACAGAATCCAACCATAAGAATTCTCCATCTGCTCTACTTAAAACAATCCTGACTACTTCCTCCATAAATTTAGGGATATTCAATATCTCAACAAAACCTAAAGTTTCTACAATCTTGTGTTCAGGTTTAATAGCACCATTTTCATCACAAATTACCGTTTTAAACATTTTTATCAATTCCTGAGAACCTAATTCTTAAATGTTGCAATGTATATAAATCCTAGGGTCTTTTGCAAATGATACACCTTTAGGAATTTTAGAGAATGCCCCTATAGAGTCATCTTGCTTCGCAATTTTGGGAATTATCTTAAACACGGGCCTAGGGCATTTCACATTTTCCACAATAGTAGGAATCTGAACAAATTTGGGAGCAGAAGAAGAAGCCATTCAAAAATACCTTTAGCTGCTTGAAAATATTCTGAATTCTTGGAGAAAACACTTCGCACCTTTGCCTTGAATGCCTTCACTCAGTTTTTGCGCTCTCTGTTAATTTGAATGTTCAGTGTGTCGAAAAAGAGGGAAATCGGCTGATTTATAATGAAATTTCTCTCAATAACCGCATTAAATGCTCATCAGTTAAGTGAAAACTTAACAAATCTGCTGGTAAGGAAGAAATCTATCTTCTCACCATCAACTGAGGGTACTCTGCATGATTTTCAATATTCTGCAATACCCCCAAAATGGGTTACTTCTCAATTGGATGAAGAATCTCCTGCCGGTGGAGTATTACTCTGTTCTACCGGTGCAGAGACAATTTCATCAACTTTCAGATCTCTCTTTCTAATCCATAGTTTTGAAAATTCTTTCTTTACCTCATCTACCTTTTCTTTGCCTTTCAAACTGGATTCTTTATTGTTTGCCACTGAAGTCTTTCTTCTATAGAATTTTGCAATATGTCCAATCTTGTTACAAGCATAACAAGTTACATTATTCTTTTGAATAGCCTTTCCATATCCTACGTCAGTTTGTGTTCTGTATTGATTAGATAAGTGCCCAAATCTTCCACAAACATAGCATCTCACATTCATTCTGTAGCTTTCTGAATTATTACCAATTTTGTTGTATTTGGAACATTGACCAGTGGGTGCATTAATGTTCTGATTGTTTCTAAATCTACACTGATTTTCTCTATGATCATACTTGTTACAGTTAAAGCATTTTCCATTAAATTTATAAGCACTAGGTTGTCTTATCAGTTTGTTGTGATCAGGATTGTTTGCAGTACCAGAAATTTCTCCAACTTCAAATCCAAGTCCATTAGTATCTCCATTAGGTTTCTGATTTTTCAGCATATCATCAAGTTCCTCTGAACTTTTCTTGAATTTCTCTTTATGTTTATTTGCAGTATCCAGCTCATTTTCCAGAATTCCCTTTTGTCTCATAAGCTCAGTTATATCATGTTGCATGTGAATTAGAATGCCAGCAGATGTAGGCTAGTGGGAACACACCAGATGCCTTACACTTTAATAAAAAACTAATATTTTTAATTTTTTAAACCATGTATATTTAATTTTCTCCTCTCCAAATAATCGAAACAATAAAATATTTTAATAATTTGTAAAATAAATATTGCAGATTTTGGCAACATAATTTCTCCACTAGTCAAAATGTTGCAATGACATCATGGGCACACAGGACATCTAGAGACCATAAAAAATTTGGATGAAGTCATAATCAATTATTTAAACCATGGGTTTGTCATCAAAACTTGCACAACAAAAATATTTTATGGGCCTCCTTTGTAATTGGACCTACTGAAGGGGGGTGCCGCACCAAATTGTTTTCTTGTTAATAAACCATTTGAGCTCCAAATGTTACACACCTAGAACCATGGGCTAGTAGAACCAAAATAACAACTTGATCATCATTAGAAAATATGAATTTGACACCTTTTGGGAATGCTTTTCTAGCCCACTCGCAGTCACAAACACATTAAAAATTATGTCAAGACTTATCCTAGAGCTACAAAACTTGGCAACCTTACTAAAATATGTCACAAAAACATTTTGGAAAATAGATTTTCATGAATTTTGAGCTACAAAATTTTAATTACCAAAGATGAGTACTTAGGTAGATGTGATAGGGCACTGGCATTGACTTGCACTACGAACTCAAGAACTTCAAGGACTGCAAGCATGCCCATTTTCCAAGTTCCAACAAACCCATTCAACTAATGGTGTCACACACCTATGGTGGTTCAATATTTAACAAATTTTTAGGTTTTTATGTAGGTGATGACTTAAGTGTGGGCATTTCACTGATCCACTAGGGAAACACAACTATTAGCTAGCTTTCTCATATATATTGTCCTAGCTCACAAGATCTTTTTCATGGCATATATTTCTACCTATACCTTATAAACATTTTTCCAACTACTAAACATCTATGTGTATCATTCTTATTTATCCTCGAGTGATAATAACTAAGTGAATGTGGCTCACCTAGTTTATAGAATGGTGAAGAAAAATACACACAATAATAACTAAGTAGCATGTGGTAGGAATATGTGCTATCTTCTATGATAAGTTGTTAACTCAACCCTTAGGTTGAGCATAAAATGTGTGTCAAAATTTTTGATTCATCACTTATAGCTCCTCTAACAATATGGATCCTACCACGTTGTTCTCAAGTATGGAAATAAAAATCCATCATTTTTAAGGACACAAGGGAACTAGTTACAACCGATAAATATTTAGTGCATGTTTTGAAGCTTGTGCATGTGCTAGTCCCTATGATTGTATGTTTGTCAAGGGAAGTAATTCAAATGATGGCATATGCTACTAAAAGTAAGTGAGGAAATTTCATAAATTAAAATAGTTTAGTGAGAAGTAGAGGGTCATGGGAACTACCAATTAGGGGCATCGCACCTTTGTGCAATAATAAAAGTCTTACAATGAGGACATCATGTGCGATAGCATGGAGTATGGATTATAAACATCTAAAGCTTCAACCAAAGAGCTCAAAATTTAGGAATAGCAAAACATTACCTAATTCCATAGTAAATGAACACAAGACAAAGAAGTACTTTAGATAGTGATATTTTGAAGAAAAAAAATTAAGAACGTAAGCATGACAATAAAACATCCTTTAACAGATTTCTTTCTTATTGCATCCATAAACAAAATTGAAACAAGTGATTAGTTTAATCCATCATCCACATTATTCATATAATGATTAGAAACATTGCTTTTTTTTAATATGAAGTCAGAAAACTAATCAACATACTCTTTGATAGTTTTTTATTGTTTTCCAATCACAATTAATTACTTTTAGACATAAGATAAGAATGTGACAATAATCTCAAGGTAGTTTAATTATTATGCCGACTCACAAATATTTACTTGACACTACAATTACAAAGAAATTCCCTGTACTTCTTTACACTAAAGCTGAAGTGGGTTGTAATTTTTTGTTTGAGATTTCTGTCTTAAAACTTACTACCTTCGTACAATGAAGATTATCTAAACATTGACAATTTCTGCCTCTCCTTTTCTAATCCTCGGCGGACAGAGAAAATAAAGGCTTTCTGTGGTCTCGCATCGTACACAGGTCGCGTTTTCTTTTGAAACATGGGCTTATTCTTTTCTATTTGCATCCCACATCCCACATCCCACATCCCACCTTCTTCTGTTCTTTGACGTTATAGCTATTCTCATTGTAAAGCAATTTTCAAAGAAAGAAAATTCTAATGATTCCGCCCATGTGTAGAATAATGAACAAAGAGACAGAATCCGACTGGTTTGTTAAACCTCCTCTTCAATATCCTCTATGGCCCACGTCCAACTGCACATATGAAACAAACTTTAGTACTGACGATGTAATATAAAGATATTAAATTTCTGGTAACTTTCTAGCAAAGACTTGATGTTGGAATAGACGATGAGGAAATTTACAGTCCAAAAAGTGATAGAAGTTAAGATATACTAACAGGAATAAATGCTATGGCTGCGAATTTAACCCTAACTATTGTCATGGCAGGCTGACAGCATATCACGTGCTAGTGTGCTTGAAAGACAGAAAATTTCGGTATTTCTGGCAGGTTGTGCAGAAGCATGATAAGGAAGGAAACGTGTATGGGTATACAAAATCATATCCAATTTCACGTCGGTGATTAGATGGTGCAGACGTTTGCACTAATTTCAAACGTAGTGTTGAGAACGGTATTCCTTGAAAACTTAGTAAATTAACTGAGTATAATGAAACATGGGTAATCAGGGTTCATCCAGTATTGATAAGATTTTGGTTGGTCGCCTATCAAGATTTTAAAATGACAGCATTTGGCAGACATTGGAATGTTTATGGTGATTGATTTGGCATCATTACCATCCCTTTCTAGATTCCCTTCTACCTACCAGTGTGGTTAATCAAGCTTATCAGAAAGCTATGATTTTGGAAAGACAGATCTATCATTTGTGTACCTTTGATTAGGAACAAGAGTTCGGTGGCCATTGACTTTCTCACACACCTTGTTGAGTTTAGTTCGATTTTAAAACCCACAATTATTTTAATGCCAAGGTTATTTTGACTTTCATCTTTGGAATTTTAATTGTTACAGATTCTTTTGTAAAGAACGATTGCATGGGCCTGCCCTTTTTCCTTAATTCGTTTGTTTTTAGTGGTTGCATTATTTTCGAGCTATTAATAAGTATAAAAGATGGTTTATTTGATATTGAAGTTATTAAATGATGATATTCATTTTTGTATTGTATTAATGGAAGTGTATTAATAGTTGTTATAGCTAACTTAACGTATCTACAGATTCTAAATGGTACATTGAATTTTGTTGATTATTTTTTGTTGCTTGCATGTAACATAACTTTTTATAGCTATTGTTTTGGCTTCCGTAGTAATGATGTACGTTGTGGGGTCCATTATGTGCACAAGGGTCATAAAGTACACATTTCAAAGTGTTGCCCAATACCTCCTTAAAGATGACACAATAACTGCGCACTTAAAATTGCTAATACTTATACACAAATGCCCCAATAGTCGTGCACTATAGGTATCAATAAAGGTACACAAATGGGCCAATTATGGTTCAAAAATGCTAAAAAATGAGCAGCTATTGGTACGTGTGAAATTTATTAATTGTCTTTTAGTTATTTGTTTTTTGGTTTTCTTAAAGTTAGTAATTAGGGGTTTGAGTGAGCAAGAAGTGAATGATTATGGAACATAAATTATAGTTGGTGCTCTTCCCCTATTATTCATTTTTAAAAATTTATATTTATTTCAAAAAAAAAAAATTCATTCAAAAATGTAAATGAAGAATTGATATAGATCAATTTTGTCTATGGATTTAAATCTAGAAATTTCAATTTCAAAATATTAAAACTCAAATAGTAATTTCCTTTATCACTTGATTTTTATGTGTCTACTAAAGTTCAAATTCTCCAAATTGCATGCTAAGATGGTGTATTAAGAGACTAATAGTGATTAAAAATAATCATATAGATAATTTATGAATTGGATTTGAAAATGGAAAAGTTAGAATGCGGAAACATACATCATAATCCTTGTAGAATATTGCATCCTTGTATATTGTTTTCAACCTTGGTTCACCATTGTAGAATTAGTCCATCCACATGTCTTGGTAAGGGGAAATTCACCCTCATGATCTAGTACATTCGTAAAAAGTATTTTTAAACACTATTTGTCCTTTAGATAAATTAAAAAATTAAGAAAATTATTTTCAATTAGTAAAGTTGTTTCAAGTCCATATCATAGGTTTAGTTATACACTCACCTAGATCACCTTGAAACTTACATAAGTGAATCTAGAAATTCATTGGTCAAATTTATAGGTTGATATGATAAAATGTAAAATTCTAAGACCTTAGAAAATGGATGAACCTAACATCTAGAGAAAGGCTTTGTCATCAAATTCAAAGATAAGTATCCACACATTTAATTTATTGTAATTCCCTCGTTTTGTGAGTATTTATTAAAGCATATATTTTATTTATCAATCTTAATTTACATATATATTAATTTTTTATTACTTTTCCTTGCTAAATTGTAATAATATTCATTTATTTAGTGAATCTAAAAATTCTACACAATATAGGATTTGAACTTAGTGTTCATAATTCATCCTCATAAGGGTTTTCAAAATCTTATGTTTAATTAAATACAACCTTTGATCTTTTATTTTCCTAAGGTTTGAATTCATCCTTTGCTAAGTTTCAATGTTGCATCTTCATTAAAATTTGGGATTTCATTTTCATATTTATTATATCCTCTCCCACTTCAAAGGAAGCAATAGTGTGGAGTACACTTCATACAATAGACATTAAGGAGAGACATATACAAAACATAAATTATACAACTATAGAAAAATAATACACAAAGACATTATACCATAATAAGAAGATTTATATGAAGAAAACTACTTTGAAAGAAAAATACAACTCCAAAGAAAAAAGTGTATTATTTATCAACTATGAGGTTGTAATATTAATCTTGAGCTATTCCTTTGTAAAAGGGTCACCAATAATCAAATTTATTAGAGCAATTATGGTAGCATAATTTTACTTAAAAATAAATAATAAAACCCATACTTGGATCTAATCTAGAAGAACATAATGTAAAGGAAATCTAGTTTAAGAAACCATATCTTGTAAACCAAAAATAATAAGCCATTAACATGACCTAAATATGACACCCAAATCTAAGACCTTAGCTATAATATCTAGGTTATATAATATTTTGGCAAGCTAATAATAGTAGATGTTCTTACATTATTATAATACTCAAAAACTATCATAACGCAATCACCAAATTTGATGATCCATTTTGGATCCATAATCTCCATCCAAAGATAGTCTATGGTATTCATAACTTGCAACATTAAAGTTATCAAAGTTTCTTTCCAATAATATATCTCTCCATTATCACACTCTTATATATTTTAATATGCCTTAAAATATTATTTTTGTCAAAGGTCCTCTTAAACATGAAACTAGAACTTATGCCATAATAAGGTTGATATGTGGCATAATAGCCAAGTCATAAGTGGGATATCATTTTCTATGTCATCTCACAAATAATTAATAATAAATTTTAAACAATAGAATTGGAAGTTGCATGACACACCTATTCTAACATGCTTCCACTTGTAGTATAATATAATAGAGAAGAGGAGAACACTAACAATATCAAGTAGATGACTAAAGGTTTTAAGAACCATAGATTCATCACATAACTTGAACTTGTTATTTCTCATGGGCTTCATCAATGCATATGAAACATCACTAAAGTATCAACCCTCTCTAGCAAAACCCTATAATGCTCCACTATGTTATGAATAAAATGCTATCATATGTATATGTGCTTCATCGTCCCATAAAATATAGAATTCTTTGTCAAAAATATGGCAATCAAACTATCATAAAGAAGTCAAATAGATCCTTGGTTCACTCCTAACATTTAAACATAATATGATAATCTATATGGTTTCCTTATAGGAATGAGTAATGGTCTTCATTGAATACTTTCATCTTAATTATATATTTTTACATCGCCTATGTTTGGACTCTTGTGTATGAAGCTAACAAGAAAATAGATGAAATAAATCCAAGTCCATATTAACAAATTGAAATTCATTCAACAAAGACTTGATAAACATATTGAAGCCATAACTTGTGCATGAGCAACATGAATTCAAACCCTCCCTTAAGAAAATTTAACAAAATTTTAATATATTCAAAATAACTATAAAATAGGTGATCATTAAAGAGTAAATTTTATTATATACTTTATCAAATATGTTAAATATCTTGTAGGATAAAAAAATACAATAAACCTATATAAATATTAGTAACACAAAGATTTTGAAGCAAATAAGAATCAAAATATATAATATATATTATTTTACATTCAAAAACTCGTTAAAATAAAAATCTAACATAATAATCTGTTTTACTATTATATAAAAATTTAACCAAACAGAATACAATAACAAAACTCTTATTCAACTATTAAAAATATACAATGATTAATAGATACATCACAAATATATTATGAATAGTTTATAATTATAAACAGAAATAGAGAAGATTACTAATGATTAACCCTATTCAACCTCTAAATATAAAAATATTCAATAACACTTCCGATAAATATATTTTTTCCCTTCTCTTTATAACTAACTTTATGGAATCTTTTGTAATGCTTTATAAACTTTTTCAATTAGTAAAATGAACGGTGGTGCGCAAAGAGGGCTTGACATAAGCTTTGAGAATGAATTTACATAACTGCCATCATAAAAAACATCAAATTTACTAAGATGCTGTCGACATAGCAATTTCGACGAGGCGTGAAAGGTAATTTGAAGAAATGGGGGGAGATGAATTTTGAAAGCATGACTAGGGCTACTGGACAATAAGTAGGCTGTAGAGGAAGACTATACCTCTGGTTGGTAGTATTTCCCAACTAATTCCTGGGCTCCATTTTTTTCTAGCCTCACCACACACTAATGTCAACTCGTACGTTGTTTCTCTTGGATTCCTAGTACGTTTTAAATAGTATCAATAATTTATTTATTTTACTTAAACTTTTGTCAAACTAGCTTGGAGAATGTAGTAAAATCATTAGACTTTACTACCAACCGAACAAGTACACAACGTTTACAAAAATGAGACGACAATGATAACATCAAGACTTTAAAGTTTACTATTGCTTGTCTCTTTCTTTTTCTCACAGCGCATGCATACTACAAAGATTGGTTGAAGTATAGTAATAGAACTTTATCATTACATTCCCGACCGTGTTTACAGAGCTTAAAACACGTAGAGCCAGTTTTGTTAACGGTATCTTCTTGCTAAACATCTTGATTCTGGCTTAACTGACGAAATCAAAAAGTTGGGAATGAAAAAGAGAATCTTTCAAAACAGGGAAAAAATTATATTTTTAGTAGTGACAAAAAAATGTTAATAATCATAGATTCGTCTAATAATGTGTTGATTAAATGGTGGTGTTGTTGTGATCACAGAGGTTCAAATTCTCACTGGATTTTTGTGACTGGAAGTTTGTGCTTTTGGTGATACAATTTGCTCCGAGGTTTGAGCTGTGCATTGTTAATTTGGGGATGAGGTCCCTCAGTTGGTGACCTGACTGATTCATGCTTTGGGTTGGACCTTTGTTGATCCAATGTGATCATGGGTTTGAGCCTTACATTATTAATTGGGGATGAGGTCCCTTGTTTGTGACTTCATTGATTCATAACTCTGAGTAAAAAACATTTCACATGATATTGGAGGTGGTGACGTGTGCCATTGATCACATTAAAAAGCTTATCCAATACTTAGAAAAAAAATGCTAATGATCATAAAATTTGAAAAAATCTTTACAACTAACATAAACAATTATATTAGAAACATTTAAAAATATTTAAGTCAGTATTATATAATTTGTGTCTTTTCTTTTTTTGCTTTTAGACATTCTGGATTAAAAAAGAAGAGGACAATATTAGATTCCATAAATAATTTTAAAAGAAAAAGAAAAACAAGGAGAGGCATCCAAAGTGGATAAAATGCCATTATAAGATGTAAAATTATTACATCTCTTATAGATGATTAAGTTAATAGTTCGGTTCTTTGGAACCATTTATCAGAGCTATAAGCGCTGCTAATAAGATGGCATCCCGTTAAAACTAGGAGGATGTTAGTACATAGATTATGCTGATTTTACATGGCAAAACAAGGAAATTACGTAGCATTTCTTACTACTCCACTGATACATAGCTTGCGCTTTGTTTGAAAAAAAAGTACACCATTTGGACTTATATCCACAATGGTTCCCACATCATCAACGGATCCAATCCACTTGAGAATGTATCGTTGCTCTGATCTTGAAATACATCCATGGAATGGTCTACATTTTTGTCACTTTGCTCTGGTTCAGTTTCAGTTTCAGTTTCAACTGGAGAGAAAGGCTCCTCTTCCTGCTTTGAAGTGCGAAATAGGGAGACAATAGAGAGAAGATTTGCTTGCTGCAAACGCATGTTGAGAAGTTCTGCTTGTGTTATTGCCAATTGAGATTGAAGTTGTGACATTTGGCTCTGCAGCTGGTGTATAGTCCCTGCACACCCATATATGGGATCTCGCAACCTTGCATTCGCTTCGTACACCATACTACTCACAGCATCAGCCCTTCGTTCATTGGGAAGATCCTGCAACAGTTAACCAATCTTAACATAAGAACAACATTTCTTAAGCTCATGTAGAGGGAACATTTTTGTGAACTACATTTAGAGAAGGAAACAGAACATGCAAAAGAAAAGAACAATTCTAATACGACATTGTACATGCAACAAGTACGACAGAGTACATGCAACAAACTGTGACATAGCAACCGATGCAACACAATCATTTCTTCTTTTCTAGGACAACCAACATAACAAATTAATTTCTGAAATAATGTTGTCTGAAATATTTATGAAAAGTTCTAACACAATTGAATTCAAAATAAGATCAAGGAACAAATACAGAAGGAAATATTTATGAAAAGTTCTAACACAATTGAATTCAAAATAAGATCAAAGAACAAATACAGAAGGAAACCTTGATGTAAAGAGAAAGAAACAGACCATATAGAGAAAAAAACAATTCTAATACAACGGACAATATACAACAAAGAGGACAGACTATATGGAATACATTCATTTTTTCACATTCATCTCTTCTGTAATAGTGCCTTTTTTTTTTAGTGCAATGAAAAACTCTAACACAATCGAATTCAGAAACAAGACTGAACAACAACTAGCAAATTCGAAAACAAGATTGCGCAACAAACAGAAAGAAAATTTGGTTTAACCTGAAGCATCTTTATAATGTTGCTTGCTCCAAAGACGCGATGGGCAGTAGTAAACTTGTGAGGGTTGTCGGGTGGAAAGTACGGAGCAAAAACGCAATTCACTCCACATCTTCTTCTGAGAATTTTACACGCTGCACATGGAAATGACGATGGCTTTCCGTTTGCACTGCAGTTCACCTGAAAATCCTAAACCAAATTATGGGTTGAAGTAAAAGGGTAAACTATCAGTATGCACAAACAAACCAGGAATCCAATGCCTAATGCGTTTGATCACCACCTCACCTTCCCAGTTTCCATTTGGCAAATATTATCCGGTCGTGACCTGCAAAGAAGGATGATGGCGTTTAAGCAGACTGATCTACACTACACTTGCAGATAGCAAGGCTCGAGTTCAACCTTGCCCTCTGTTAAATGTTTATATAAGGCAGAAGAGATTAGCCTGACCTGCCAGCACATTCAATAGTAGTACGGTGGTTAGCAAAGGCCAAGACTACTTTGATGTGACACTCGAAGAAAAGAAAATTCTAGTAGGTATGTAATAATAAAGCATTTTGTCCGCAAATCATCTTCCAAACGCGTTGTGTATGAACTACAAGATGAAAGTCCGCGGTAAGGAAGATAAGAACAATTTGTGCATTCAATACTAGTCATTTTAAGGAAGTCCGGATTAATGATTACCATTAATAAATGCTAGCCGCTTCTCTCCTGTCACTCATTCTCACTTACACAGGCTTAAAAGAGTGATTAACATTTTTAAGTGACATTTTCAAGCCGTCAGAATCAGAGCGTGTGGAAGGGCATAAAATGAAAACGCGTGGAGGTAGTAAGGCAGGAAAAGAAGCAGAGATGGGTCCCATGTTTGACAATAGATAATTGTGCATTTTAGCTGGAAATCTATTCTGGTTAGGGTACTCCAGCTGCCCCAACTTTTCCACTTGGTGCTAAAATACTACACAAAACGAAACTCTCCGCATCTTAGAGTCGTATTCAGACAGGGAATGATGAAAACTTTGGGCTCACGCGTAGGAATCAGTCGAAGGACTTTTGGCCCTTAGAAACTGTGACAGAATTTGGCAAAGTTTGAAATACATACGGCTGTGAGGCTGCATCATTGATTTATTAGATTTCCATCATTGTCCGCTGTGAGAACCATTGTGATTAGTCAAACCTGCGTGAAAGGGGATGATGGCGTAAAGGTGCATCTATAATTCCTGTTCGCTTAAATTGCACACAAAAGTTACTTGCCGTTTTTTTAAATGTACCTGTGCTGCCTTTTGGGAGAACAAAAAGAACACAATTGCAAATATGTGAAACTAACAAGTTAATGAGAATGTGTAAAAGTAACTAGGGGTGACTCTAGGTGGCATAAGTAGAAATATGTCTGATGAGGCGTTTCTCCATTCTAATAATATAAATTTAATAAATATTCCATCTTATATAATAATATCATCTTTTTCTTTTTTAAGAATTTTTTCCTTTTATTTTATTATAGTACATCATTAATTGTTAATTTTTTCTATTTGAATTTGAAAAAGTAAACTATTTAATGTTATTACTTTTTATCTTCTTAAAAGTCATTCTAATCTTTTATTTTGTACAAAGACATAAGATAAAAAAAGTCTTAGATTCCTTGATGTGAATTAATTGTATAAAGAACCTTGCATGCTCTTTCAATGACTTGATCCATGGAAGTTCATATCCATAACATGTGTGTTGAAAGTTTTCAAACTTAATTGCTAAGGGGTAGATACCATTAGACCAATATTCTTGACTAAAACAATTATTCAACCATTTTTTTTGTCTCTTTTGTACAACCTCAACTAATCACAACTAACTACCTTGGCATTTGTTTGCCACATTTATATGTCCATCAATGTGAGGATAGTTGTTGGACGCATGTCTAATTTCCAAATTTATCTATAAATAACTTTGGAATGTACAATTTCGATCATATATGATGTGTTTAGAGATGTCAATTAAAAATATTTTGGATATAATAACTTGTTGAATTCAAAATTATTAAAGGGTTTTTTTTTTTTTAATGGGAATTAAATGAGCATGCATTTTCAATGGATTGACAATCATGAATATTTAGACCTTAATATTTAATGATGTACAAATATGAAATGAATTTCTTGGAAACCATATCCCACTTCACATTAGAACCGAATTTGATTGTAAATAATAAAAGAAGAAAATTGTGAAATTTGTTGTACCTATAAGTGTTCCATTTTACCTAAAGTCATTAAAGTTTGTTGATATTTTAATGACATCATTTCTCTTATTACATTTGTATTGTATTTATTGACTTGTATGATAATAATTTTGTGAGAAACTATATATATTAAGAATAACACAATCAAAATAAACTATTTTTCTTCCTTTTCTTTTATATTTTTCTATGTTACTTGTAAATAATATTCCATGGCTTTTCATGGAGGGGAATTTTGTTGTCCCCATTATAGAAGTCTATTTGATTGAAAATTATAATAATTTTAAAAGGGGTCCTCATGTAAATTGGAATGCTCATACCTAGAAGGAATCATGAGATTCACTTCTTAAGCCACTAGGAACCTATTGCAATATCTATTATATGACATGTTATGGTATGTGAACAATTTATAAAAATTCATCATAAGTAGATATCTAGTTCACTCAAAATAGACATTTAGTTGGGATTGAACCTCTAAATATGATGAAATATATAGTCATGCTTGATATTTGATATACTAAATTGGTGTCAAGAAAACATTTATTTTTAGGAGACTAATCATTTATCCCATCTACAAATATTTATGAGTAAATAGTTAATTGTGACCACATATCTAATTTAAAAAAATATTTGATTTGAGTAGATATTTGATCTTTAGGCAAATATAAAGAAAAACCCTAGAATTACAAATACAGAGGAGGTTTATTATGACATTCATTGAAAAAAAATCATTTTAATGATATGGTTGATATTATTACAAAAAATTTTAGAAGGATGTATATTATTCTTAAAAATATAATTTAAATATTTTTTACTTAAGAAACACCATGAATTATAAAGTTAGAAAGACATATTTTTTAAAAATAATTTTTCTCACAAATATATGATAAAAATAAACATTAATATAAAGATCAAGATTATTTATGGTCAAGTTAAAACCTTCATACATGAAGATTTTTAGTACTCCACCTTGATCATATTAAATAATTAATAATAAAAATCATGAATAAAAAATATAGAAAATATATCCACAACACACCTCAACATATAAATATTGTTTTATAAAAGAATTTAAAAAATTAATTATAATTAATAGTTCTTAAAGTATTTCTACATATTTTTCTATTTGTCATTGAAAGGAAGAGACAGACACATATTTATATACATGTGTTTGCATACATTTATACATATCTATGTATATATATTAAAATAAATGTATATCTTTGAAAAAAATAAATTATATTTCATCTTTTTATATTATACTTTAAATCATTATATAATGTGAAATTAACCATATGATTAATTACTCGTTTAGTGTCACTTTTGGCCCTTGCCAATTTACATTCACCCATTGAGCAAGGAGTTAATATAACACCCTATTAAGTATGGAGTTACTTTATAGTTTGTATATGATATCATTAGTTAAGTGGTTATATTGTGAGAATATATGTGTATATATCATGTTACTATGTAAAGAGGGACACTCCACCAATGACTATTTTTAGTACGTTGAAAAAGAATTTTTTGAGGGGTGTTTCACTTTACTTCTAATCAATACATAAAAAGTTGAGTACTTCAATTGGAGTTTAATCTTCAAATAGGAGTGTTGGATTCTAAGTTTGGACTTTCTTTCAATTTAAAAAAAAATTCAAGTAGTAAGAAAGTATGTCTTCAATTGACTACAAGAATTAGTAAGGTGTAATATTTGTAGGTATTTAAATTTTCAAGGCAAAAGACAAGGAGGTGTAAGCTTGGAATTGTTTTATTTTTCAAAGGCTTGAAAAACTATGTCATGTAAGTGCTTGGGAGTCATTTTCTTGTAGTTAAATGTTTGCTATATAAATTTTATTGTAGTATATAAATTTTATTGTAGTTTCTAGTGCATGTAAAAAAATAAAATTAGGAATAAATTCAAACTTTTGTTAAATGATTTTGTGCATATCTTTAAATTTATAAGAACTTGTGTCTCTATATTTGAGAAGTGGAAGCATTTTTATGTTTGTCATATAAGTGTAAGTTACAAGAAAATCTAATTATTCATTTGAATTTCTATCCATGACTACATGAAATATATTACTTTAAGATCATAATGTGTGTGGAGGGTGGGGCAAAACATCCTTAAATATGTTTGATTATTAGATTGAAGGTGTAGAGGAACATAAGTCTCTTCCACTAGATGAATAGCGAATAGAGTTTGTGCAAATAGTCATTCATCTTCTAGTAAAAAGTGTTATGTAGAAGCGTGTACTCAATTCATCTAAATATAGTTTGTACACTTTTATTGAATTGATCTAAAAAATATTTAATGTGTCTGTAGGTTTGAGTGAAGTAAGATGCCTCTCAAGATAGCAGCTGGAAAAATAACATAAAGTTTAGAATATTTTTATGAGAAATGTAGAAGTTTAAGGCTATGAGATTTCCACAAACCATTTTGTATTCTAATGTATTTTTCTAGATTCGATTGTGTGTATTTTTTCCCATCAACATTTCGAATCGCACTCTGTGATTCATCATCAGGATGAAAGGAATTCCTTTCATCTTGATGATGAATCATGGAGTGCGATTTGAAACGTTGATGGGAAAAAATACACACAATTGAATCCAAAAAAATACATTAGAATGTAAAAGTTGCTAGTGCAGAAAAAACAATGATAAAAAAAATCAATTTGTTAATGATTATGTAAGAAACTATCAATATTATTCATGAACTAAGAAATGATGAGGAAGGAAGAAGATCACAAGTTAAAGATAAAAGGTGAGAAACCAAGACATTAACATCAATCAGAGACTAACTCATAAAAAAAAAAACGATTAAAAAATAATAGAATGTTAGACTAAAATTGCATCTCAAGAGATTCTAAAGAAAGATTATATATATACTATTTTTAAACATTGTCTAATTTAACAATAATAAATAAATATAAACCAATACAACCAAAACAATTATTTACCACTTATTACTGAATATAAAACACACCAATTTTGATAGCTATTTAACCTTTTCTTTATCTAGAAGAGATGAGCAATTGAGATTTCATGGGCCAAAATCACATTGCCTGCCTGCACCTGGTCGTTAACACTTCTGGAGCCCACTGTAAAGTAATGACCTTCACGAAGTGCTCCACATGGCCTGTCCTCCAACTGCATTTTTTGAGGAGACTACTGAATTTTAAATACATATACCATAGCACATGGGATGAGAAATTTTCTGTATTCTCAAAATTTTCTTTGGTTTGTTTGTTCCTTCAATAGCATGAGGGTTCAGGCACAACGTGGAATTGTTATTGAAGGCTCAGTCACAACGTGGAATTGAGCTTTCGGGCTCATACTATAGAGGCAACATTGGAAAGATGGTAAAGATTTAAATTGTCCATAGCCTTGTCTCTTCACGAGTTTGTCATATTATACGTGGGATTTCAAAGATGAATGATAGAACCCATGTTGTCTGGACAGTTGAGAGCACTAAGACCCTCATCTGTCACAATAGGTGGTCCGTCTTTATCATTTGCTCTATTATTTCCAGTGGAATGCGCGTATGGTGTAGACTAAGGCATTACTCGGTTAACTGAGCTCATTCGTAGGGGACAATTGTCACTGCAACAGCCAATGTCATTTCATGGGAGTCGCTAGTGTGCATGCTATTATACCAATATTGCTGACAAATACACTCATCCAACCATTTCCCTTCACATTTTGTACAACCACAACGAACCACCATGGCATTTGTTTGCTACTTCTATATATGTCTATTAATGTCACTATGTTAGTTGGTAAGCATGTGGAACTTCGTCCTTGCTAATTTGAGTAGATTTACCTATAAATGAATTTGGGATATGCAATTATTATCATATATGTGGTGTTGAGAGGTGTCATGCAAATAAAAAGTAATTTTGAATTTCATAACTTGTTGAGTTGAAAATTATTAAAATATATCATTGTGGTTGGAATAAATGAATATATACATTTTCAATGGATTGATAATAATGAATATTTAAATCCCAACATTAATGATTTAAGACATGAAATGAAATTCATCAAAGTCATAGTCCACTTAAGATTATAATAGAATTTGACTATAAAATAATCAAAGCAGAACATTCTCCATTTCAGTGTATCTATATGTATTCAATTATATCTAATTAGTTACATTTTCAATTAAATTATTTTTCTTATTTATTATTTTTACAAAATTTAGTGAGTCCTATAATAAGAAGTTTATGATGAAAATTATTTAAAAAATAATACAATCAATTATAACTATTTTTTTCCTTTTATTTTATAATTTTATATATTGTTATTTGGTGAAAAATATCCCATGGCTTTCATAGATGGGACTGTCAATGTCCCCTTTCTAGCAAACCATAGGTTGAAAATTATAATTATTTTATAAATTGGAATGCCACACTTCGAAGGAATCATGTGATTCACCTCATAAGTCACTAGGAATATACTACAATATATATGGTATTCCACAAGTGTAACTGCACAAATTTAGAAGTTTCATCATAACTAGATATCTAGTTTACTCAAAATATATATCTAGCTAGTATTGAAGCTATAATTGAATATCTAGCCATACTTGATATGTGATAGACTAGATTAGTGTTGATCAAATATCTATCCTTTTTGAAAATAGGGATGACTAAATAACTAAGTGTCACCAAATATTTAGTTCCAAAAAGTATCCAGTTTGAGTCAGTATTTGGTCTTTGCATTTTGAATTGTTCCCTTCAATTTTAGATAAATTTAAAGTAAAACCTTAGACTTACAACTACATGTTTATTATGGGACTAGTACTTGAAAATATCCATTTCAATGATATGGTTGGTACCTTTATACTACTATTTATGGGCAAACAAATACGATTTGTAGAGAAGTCTAATTTCAAATTGTAATGGTGAAAAGTTAGGGTTTCCACCCAAAAGGATGAGAATCGTTAATTTTTCCTTGGGGACCTATTACATTCAAAGGAGGATTAAGATCTAATAGATTCAATCACAAACCAACAAGGATAAGGACTAATATTGATTGGATTCTATGGGTGGATTTTGTTACCCTCTTTTACAAGCTCAATTGCTGAAATTAGGTTAAAGTGCTAAAAAATGAAGGTAAATGTTACAAGTGTTGTTGTCATTGCACCAAAAGATTGACCCATTAATGCCCAATACAACAACTAGACTTCTAGAATCCACAAGAGGCGGTTAACCCATGACACAAACTCGAGCGTCATGTTGCATAACATAAGGAGACCAAGGTTGCACACCTTGCAACAATCCCCCCAGCACAAGTGAGGGGTTTGAGCCTATGACCAAGCTCTGATACCACTTGTTAGCAAAAATGCAATAAACTAAGAGGCGTGGGGGGAGGTGAATCAATTTGCACTCAAACACTACACAACTCAAGCACAATTTTAGATCTGATAATTAACAGTTAAAGCGTAAAACAATGCCACATCAATAACACACATAACACCAAGATTTTTGATGTGGAAAACCCAGTTAAGGGAAAAACCATGGTGGGAACCTACCCACAATGAGATAATACCCTGTTAGAAGTAAGTGAAATATTGCAATGGGGAATGCACATGCATTTAAGCACACTATCTGGAGTTCACTGGTCTAATCACATAATAAAAAGGACTACAACACTTGGGAAGACTCACTGCCTTACAAAAATATTTTGATTACATTTTAAGGATCATGAACTGATGAAATAACATCTCCTCATGCTAGGTTATAGTTCTAGTTAAGCACATATACTCAAACTCCACACTTTCACAGTTCTCCACACTCTTTCACACTTCTCCTCTGCTACTGAATGATCTGAAAAAATTTCACACATGTAGATACATCTTTGAAATGAATATTACATGTATTTATAAAATTCATCAACCTATATTTCACAGTCGGCTAAACCCTCAACACAAATTATAAAATAATAACCTCACACATTACAACAACACATGCGGACTAGGGAGAGATGAGCAGGAAAGGAAGCAACAGTGGGTTGGTGGGTATGGATCCTGAGAGTGATGGCGACTCTAAGGATGCAAATGATGCAAAGAGTGTGGAGGATGTGGACGGTGGTGTTGGACAGGGTTTTACGGTTGTTACAAAGATGGTGTTGGGTGTGAACAGAAGTGTTGGGCAGAGTGTGATGTGCTCCTTCTGCGTGTTGGGTCCATGTTCTCTGCATTGGTTTGAGCTTGAGTGTTGGTGGAGAGTTGCTTTGGAGCTAGTGGTTGCTGATGCAGAGGTTTTTTGTTGCAGAAATAAATGGTTGTGTTTTCCAGTCCTTTGTTTGGAGTGTGAGACTTTGTTGATGTGGACACATGCCCCTATTCTGCGTTGTGGCTATATGTGCCTATCGCTTTTTACATATCTTTGTTTGGGCCTCTTAGTCTCATGGGAGGGTAGATCATTGATCGTATGATGAAAGAATAAGAATCTAGTCAACTACTAAGGGGGGGGGTGAATCAGTAGATAGAAAAACTGATACTAACTTCACCAATCTCAAAATCAATCTCTCAAAGTAAACTTAGAACTATCAATGGAATATCACTGTCAAGATAATAACCATCAAGATAAACCGGTTAACTATTACAACAAACTAATAGTAGACAACTTCAAACTCATAAACATCCAAATGCTTTTGCTGACATAAGTAAAACTTTATTTCACAATGCTTTCGGTTATCATGATTTATCAAAGTGGATTAAGTTGTTAAGAAAATCAACCATAAGAACATAACTACAAAAACATTCACCACTTGACACAATATTTTTTACGTGGAAATCCAAATGGGAAAAACCTCGGTGAGATGAGACTCACAAGATAACTGTCTAAAATCTTCTGAAGTTTGCCCTGTTATGATCCTAGCTTGTTAAAGCTTTACAAAAGTCCTGTTAAGAACAGATCCTGTTAGAGACCACCTAGTTAAGGGATTGACTATAATGCCTTGTTAGAAACAATACCCTGTAATGAGTAATGAGTAACCTCGATAGAGGATTTGAAATCCAAGATAATGGATCACCTGGTTAGAGGATTTGAATAGCACCAAGCTTGTTAGAGCTTACCTAGTTAGGGGATTTCAATTTGCTGCAATTGTTAGAAAACAATAGGAGTTTTCTGATCTATTTGAATAGAACTACACTTGTTTGTTCAGATCCTTTTCATGCTCCTATCTGCCTTTACTCAAACTGTAGATACATCATCTAGTTTAACAACCACACACTCAACTAAAACTTTGCCAACTCTGAAACTAAACAACTCATCGAACTTATAAACAAATCAATTAGGTCAGTAACACAACAAAAACCTAATTCTCTCATAGAGATTACAAACAAGTCGGTTCAAGTATGGTCATTGGATTACATAGCAATCTCTGCACGTCAATCAAGAAAACCTTGACCACTCCTTGATCACAGCTTCATTGAACTAAGTAACTCATCACACGCTTTGCATTACATGCAATATACTTTCTCATTCTCTAAACAAAAATTATTTCATCAACATGCCAAAATTGCTTTGAAACTCTCTTCATACAATAATCATACGTTTCATAAGTATTACCGCTCATCATCAGATCATAAACCAATATAGCCAATTCACCAAACTTAATTGGTTAGGGTTTATCAAATCACAAAGTATGGTTTACCGGTTCAACTCTCCAATACATAGCAATACCGATTCACTGCACAAATTCTTCCTACCGGTTACAAAACATCATTACAACAATATCAACAATATCATTATCGGTTAATTGACATCAGTGACAACATAACATATCTTTAATGCAATCTTCATGCAAATGCCAACAATCTCCCCATTTGGCATTGATGACAATATAAATATCAATACCATTGATTGTTGTGATTGTGAATAGGAATCCTAGTTTCATTACCAAGTATTCACCTAGTCTTCAACTTGTCTTCCTTCTCCCTGTCAATCATATAAATCACATAGTTCTTCTCCCCCTTTGACAACAATGCCAAATTGAAAGTAAAACATGCAATGTCAAATTTCATTGTTCAACATCAACAACCTGCAGCTTGATGCTCCCCCTGTGGAATAACTCCACTTCTACACCAATCCTACTCTAAAATTCTGCAAGTAGCTCTAGGATTGATGTAATCTACATCATGCTCAATTGAGCTCATGAAGGGGTACAACCCCTAGCTAACTTCTAAGATACTCAAAAGTAGTCTTAGGCAAAGGTTTAGTAAAGATATCTACAAGTTGCTCCTTGGTAGAAACATGTTCCAAGATCACATCTTTACTCTGCTCTTTTTCCCTTAAGAAATGATACTTTAATTCAATATTCTTGGTTTGTGCATGCAAAACAGGGTTCTTGGAAATATTTATGGTACTTGTATTATCACATAAGATCTTTACAAGTTCTGAAATCTTCATCTTAAAACCTTCCAAAATGTGCCTCATCCAGATAGCCTGGGTACAATTCATGTAAGCTACACCATACGCAGCTTGAGCAGTAGATTGTGATGTACAACTCTACTTCTTACTACTCCATGAAACAAGTCTTCCTCCAAGAAAAAATGCTCCACCGATTGTGCTTTTCTTGTCATCAACATTTCTTGCCCAATCTGCATCTGTGTACACCTTCAAGTCAAAGTTTCCTCTATATGGATACCATAATCCATAGTCAACAGTACCTTTCAAATATCTAAAAATCCTCTTGGTTTCTATCAAATGTGTTTCCTTAGGATTCTTTTGGAATCTAGCAACTAGGCCAATTGCATGAGCTATATTCAGTTTCTTGTGAACAACATAGTGCAATTTTCCAATCATTGACCTATATTCCTTCTCATCAACAGATGTGGATTCATCTTCCTTAGACAATTTACAACTTGTAACCATTGGTGTTCCAACTGGTTTACAGTCACTCATACCAAATTTTTTCAAGACCTCTTTCACATGTTTATACTGTGTGATGAAAATACCATTCTTCACTGGTTATATTTGCAAGCCTATGAAATTTTTTATTTCACCCACTAGAGTCATTTCAAACTCATTTTTTATTACATCTGCAAAATAATTGCTCATGTCATCATTACCTCCAAATATGATATCATCTACAAATACTTTGTTGGCCAGTATTTTATCTCCTTTAGATTTGAGATATATGTTGCTATCTTCACTAGTTCTTAGAAAAACTATCTTCATCAGATGTCTATGTAGCCTTTCATATCATGCTCTTGGTGCTTTCTTTAGTCCATATAAAGCCTTATGCAATCTGCATACCATGTCTTTCTCATCAGTCAAAGCATAACCATCTGGCTGCTCAATGTATACTTCTTCTTCCAATATCCAATCCAAAAATGTTGACTTAACATCCATCTGGTATACCTTGAATTTCCTATGTGCAGCAAATGCAAGCAATGTTCTAACACCTTCCCATCTTGCCATTGGTGCAAAACTCTCACCATAATCTTCTCCTTCATCTTGTGCATATCCTTTGCAAACTAACCTAGCTTTGTTGTGAACTACAACACCATCTTCATTCAACTTGTTCTTGAATACCCACTTAGTACCTATCACATTTTTATTTACCAGTCAGGGTACTAGGGTTCATGTGTTGTTCTTCTCAATTTAATCTAGTTCCTCCTCCATGGCTTTAACCCAATGATCATCACCAAATGCTTCCTTAGAATTTATTGGTTCAATAGTGGAGATCATGCAGGAATTCTCTCTGATTCTTCTTTTGGTTAGTACTCCAGCATCCTTATCTCCAATAATCTCCTCAGGATTGTGATTGAGTCTCACATATTTTAGAACAACATAATCATTATCTTTAGGTTCATCTTCTTCATTATCATCATCTTCTTTTGAATTTATTTGTTTTGGTTGAACTGGTACATTAGTATTTGCTTTACCAGTTTCAGGTTTCATAGTTTCTGGTTCCAAAAACAAAATGCAAGGATCTTGATCCTTTTCCTCCAAACTGGTTTCCTCTGAGACTTCAGGATATCCATCCACTCGAACATCAACACTCTCAATAAGTCTATGTTTCCGGTTGTTAAAACACATGTAGGCCTTACTCTTGGTGGAATAACCAAGAAATATACCTTCATCACTTTTAGCCTCAAATTTTCTAACATAATCACCTCTCTTAATAAAATATTTGCTACCAAATATCTTGAAATAACTAACATTAGATGATCTTCCATACTAGTATTCATTAGGAGTCTTGTCCTTACCTCTCTTTACCAGAATCTAGTTCATAATGTATACAGTTGTGCTGATAGCTTCCCTACAAAAAAAATTCACTACACCTCCTTATATCAACATCATCCTAGTAGCTTCAACAATTGACTAATTGTTTCTCTCTACGATACCATTTTGCTTTGGTGTCCTCGATGCCAAAAGATGTTGTTTGATACCATTTTCTTCACAATATCTAGTGAATTCCTCATAAGTAAATTCACTGCCTTGACTAGTCCTCAGACACTTTATCTTCTTACCTCTCTCCTTCTCAGCTAAGGGCCCTGAATGCCTTTAACTTACTAAAAGCTTCAGTCTTATCCTTCAATAATGTGACCTACATCATCCCTAAGAAATCACCAGTGAAGACCATAAAATATCTATCACCTTGAATACTTTTTGTCCTTATTGGTCCACAAAGATATGTATGAACCAAATCTAATAGATGTTCTGCTGAAAAGGATTTTCTCTTGAAAGTTGAGGATGTCATATTTCCCAACTGACATTCCTTACATAGAGCAATAACTAGATTGTCCAACTGAGCTAAACCTCTCACTATCTTGGACTTACTCACTTTAACAATGTTATCAAAGTTTATATGAGAAAATCTCCTATGCCAAAGCCAACTATCATCTATCTTAGCAATTAAACAGTTGTTGACTTTAGGATTAAGGTGAAATAGGTTGCCTTTAGTTTGCTTCTCGATTGCAATCAGTTCACCTTTTCTCTCATAGATTTTGCACATATCGTTCTTAAACTCCAATGGGTATCCTCTGTCATTGAGTTGTGCCACACTCAAAAGATTGTGCTTTAAACCTTCAACGCAGTAGACATCATCTGCACTTCTCTTTCCATTAAGAGAAATAGCTCCCTTACCTTTAGCCATGTAGGGTAAGTCATTACCAAATCTTACAACTCCACCATCAAATTTCTCCAAAGAAAGAAATTTGCTCCGATCACCGGTCATGTGATGTGAATAACCACTATCAATGATCCAATGATAATAATGAATATTTAAATACTAACATTAATTATTTAAGACATGAAATGAAATTCATCAAAGTCATAGCCCACTTAAGATTATAATAGAATTTGACTATAAATAATCAAAGAAGAACATTCTCCAATTCAGTGTATCTATATGTATTCAATTTTATCTAATTAGTTCAAATTTCAATGAAATTATTTTTCTTATTATATTTTTTACAAAATTTATTAAATTCTATAATAAGAATTTTATAATCAAAATTATTTCAAAAATAATACAATCAATTATAACTATTTTTCTTCTTTTATTTTACAATTTTATGTATTGTTATTTGGTGAAAAATATCCCATGGCTTTCATAGACGAGAATGCCAATGTTCCCTTTCTAGCAAACCATAGGTTGAAAATTATAATTATTTTATAAATTGAAATTCCACACTTCGAAGGAATCATGTGATTCACCTCATAAGTCACTAGGAATATACTACAATACTGCACAAATTTAGAAGTTTCATCATAACTAGATATCTAGTTTACTCAAAATATATATCTAACTAGTATTGAAGCTATGATTGAATATCTAGTCATACCCTATATTAGATAGAATAGATTCGTGTTGATCAAATATCTATCCTTTTTTAAAAATATGGATGACTAAATAACTAAGTGTGACCAAATATTTAAATCCAAAAAGTATCTGGTTTGAGTCAGTATTTGGTCTTTACATTTTGAATTGTTCCCTTCAATTCTAGATAAATTTAAAGCAAAACCTTAGACTTACAACTACATATTTATTATGGCACTAGTACTTGATAATATCCATTTCAATGATATGGTTGGTACCTTTATACTACTATTTCTAGGCAAACGAATAAAATTTGTAGAGAAGTCTAATTTCAAATTGTAATGGTGAAAAATTAGGGTTTCCACTCAAAAAGGATAATAATCATTAATTTTTGCTTAGGGACCTATTACATTCAAAAGTTTAAGATCTAATGGATTCATTCACAAACCAGCAAGGACAGGGACTGAATACTGATTGGATTCTATGGGTGGATTTTGTTACCCTCTTTTGCGAGCTGAATTGATGAAATTAGGTGAAAGTGCTGAAAAATGAAGGTAAATGTTACAAGTGTGGTTGTGGTTGCACCAAAATATCGACCTGTTAATGCCTGATACAACCATTAGACTTATAGAATCCACAAGAGGTAGTTAAGCCATGACACAAACCCAAGTGTTGTGTTGCATAACGCAAGGAGACTAAGGGTGCACACCTTGCAACAATCCCCCCCCAGCGCAAGTGAGGGGTTTGAACCTTTGACCAAGCTCTAATACCACTTGTTAGCAACAACGCAATAAAATAAGAGGTGTGGGGGGAGGTGAATCGGTTTGCACTCAAACTCTACACAACTCAAACACAATTTAAGATCTAATAATTAACAGTTAAAGCATAAAACAACACCACATAAATAACACACATAACACCAAGATTCTTCATGTGGAAAACCCAGTTAAGGGAAAAACCATGGTGGGAAACTACCCACAATGAGATAATACCCTATTAGGAGTAAGTGAAATATTACAATAGGAATGTGCATGCATTTAAGCACACTGCCTAGAGCTCACTGCTCAAATCACAGAACAAAAAGGGCTACAACCCTTGGGAAGGCTCAATGCCTTACAAAAATATTTGGATTACATCTAGAGGATGATGAACTGATGAAATACCATCTCCCCAGGCTAGGTTATAGTTCCAGTTAAGAACATATACTCAAACTCTGCACTTTCACACTTCTCCACACTCTTTCACACTTCTCCTCTCCTACTAAATGATCAAAACAATTTTTGCACATGTAGATACATCTTTGAAATCAATATTACATGTATTTATACAATTCATCAACCTATATTTCAAGGTCAGCTAAGCCCTCAACACAGATTACAAAATAATAACCTCACACATTACAACAACACATGCGGACCAAGGAGAGATGAGAGGGAAAGGCAACTGGTAGTGGGTTGGTGGGTAGGGTTTCTAAGGTTGAGGGCGACTCTGATGATGCAGTTGATGCAGAGAGTGCGAAGGATGCAAACGGTGATGTTGGATAGGGTTTTGTGGTTGTTGCAGAGATGGTACTAGTTGTGAACAACGGTGTTGGGCAAAGTGTGGCGTGCTCCTTCTAGTTGATAGGTCCCTATTCTCTGCATTGGTTTGATCTTGGGTGTTGGTGGAGATTTTCTTTGGAGTTGGTGGTTGTTGATGCAAAGGTTTATGGTTACAAAAATGGATGGTTGTGTTTGCCAGTCCTTGGTTTGGAGTGTGTGACTTTGTTGATGTGGATGTGTGCCCCTATTCTACGTTGTGGCTATCTGTGCCTACCACTTTCTACATATCATTTTATGGGCCTCATAGTCTCATGAGAGAGCAGATCATCAAGTCTTTTGGAGGGTTTTGGCTTCTTTCTTGTTCAGCTGTGGATGGTCCCTTCATCTTTTTCTTCCTTGGGTACCTTCTCTGGTTTCATTTTCAAGGGCTTTTCATGACTTTGTATTTTGAGGTTACCCCATCTTTTATTGAGGTGGAGATGGGTTTGTTGGATATTGTTGCTGCTAGGCTATGTTGTTGTCATTGATGTCAACATATTCCTATGTCTTGGTTTTGCAGAGAGTTGTTCTGGTGATCCAGTGTTTGCAATGAGTTGATCTGGTTGGTTTATCTGTTTGGGATGTTGAATCAACTAGAGATACCTCATTCTTTATTGATTCCATGATGCTATGTGGTGATTTGGTTGAGTTGTGGATTCTTCTATAAAGACTGTTCTTCTGTGTTCAGTGGTTGGCAAATTTTGGTATTTGATTTGTTGTGCTCCAATATGATTACATCTCTAGTTACAGATTTGGGAGAGTGTTTTGGATGATCATGTGTATCTTCCTTTCTCATGGTTCGTGATTTGGTGGTCCGCAAGTCATCTTTCTAGTCCGAATTGCTGCTATTAAGTGTTCTTGAGTGTTAGCATGTTGATCGATGAAGATTTGATTAAGTGGTGTTGGCGAAGCTATTGTGAATAGTTCTAACATGCTTGTTGGTGTTTCCTTATTGTATCTTATTTGTTTTGGTGGTCCAGATTGATCTTTGTGTGCGTTCTTGAATATGTTATGGGTCTAGTGATATTTTTTGTTATGCAATATTTTTGGTGGTGTAACGTGTTGCAGTTGATCTTGGCAATATTTTTGGTGATGGTGCGTGTTTGAAGAGTTGATTTAGGTTCATACTATATTGTCTATGTCCTTATACTAGTCCAGTGGTTGATTTATGTATCATGTGATGTAATATTCTAATTAAGGGTTGAGGGTTTGGTCGAACTTGTAGTCAAGGTTGATGATATATATAAATAGGTGTTATATTCATGCAATTTGGGTGTCAAGGTTGTGTTTGCATTATCAAAGAGTAGTGTATGTGAACATAAGCTAATTCATCCTTTGGTATGGTATATTAAGCCAAGATTGTTGCAGGGTAGACAAATGTCCTTAACTGAAACTGTCATCAGGCATTAGAAGATGCTATCTTTGTAGTTCATGTAAAATCTAGATTGTATTCCGAATATAATTCTAAGGTAGTGAACCTTCCCTAAGGGTGGGAGCCTTCTGGGTCATTGTATTTTGAGCAGTGAGCCTAAATGCATGTGCATTCCCCATTATAATATTTACACATACTACTATAGAGTATCAATTTATTGTGCGTAGGTTCCCCCCATGGGTTTTCTCTTCACTGGGTTTTTCACATAAAAAATATTGGTGTTATGTGTGTTGTTTTTATTGTACCATATTTATTGTTCTTTCTACTACAGTTGATCAGATATGAGTTTGTGCTTAATTTGTTTAATCTGGTGATAAATAATTCACCCCCCCCCCCCCCTCAATTTTCCTTCATTGTTATTGCCAACAATTGGTATCAGAGCTAGATCCGGGATGGCAACTTATGTTTTCAAGAAGGAGAGTCGTAGATTTGATGGAAGGACTGAATGTAACTTCATTTGAAATATCTTGGAGATGCGTATTGGAAGATTACAAAGAATGTCTACAATGTTCCTCAGAATGTACCGGTTACTGTTGTTGAGATCAAGGATGTTGAACATAACATAAGAGCTAAGGAAGCATTGTTGAGTGCTTTGACTGATTCAAAAATGACTAATGTGATGTGTTTGCATACTGCACATGAGATTCAGGAGAAGCTAGGGACCTTATATGAAGGAGATGCACAAGTTAAAGTAGCTAAGTTGCAGAGTTTGAAAGGAAAGTATGAAGCATTGAAGATGGGAGAATATGAAAACATAACATCCTTTATGGCTAAGCTGAATGAGCTTGTCTTGAACATTAGATGTGCCAGTAGAACTCTTGAAGAAGATGAGATTGTTGCTAAAGTGCCGAGATCATTGCCTTCTGCTTACAAGCATAAAGTAGCTACTATTGATGAAATCCAGAGTGTGACTACTATGACTAGAGACATGTTAGTTGGAAAGCTTGTTGCATTTGAGTTGAGTGAATTTGGAGAATCACATGGAAAATATGAGACTACATTCAAAGCCTCTATATCCTGGAAGTAGAAGTATGATCCGGGAGAAATTTCATGTTGGGTATCCAGATATGAAAGAGGAAAGAGAGAGATGGAAGATAAAGAAAGAGAATTGGATGAGCTTGAATCCCTTATTGCTCAGAGATTGCCTAAGAGAGCCGATAAGTATGATGGAAAGTTACCATTGAAATTTTTCTCTTGTAATAAGTTGGCTCATTTTTCTTCTAGGTGCCCTGAGACAATGTCTAGATATGATAAGCATGTAAGGCATGATAGATCTAATAAATATGATAGATATGAGAAGCATGAAATGAATGATAAGGTCCATAAGCCTAGCCAAAAGTTTAGATATCAGAAGAGGTTTTATTATGTTGTTGATGAAGGTGTGACAAATGAAGAATCAGATAATGGGAATTCAGAAGATGATTTTGTGTTTATTCCTATCAAGAAAGATGATCCGGTACTAGTGAATTATACAAGCTGCATTATTGAGGAGAAACATTTGACTACTAAGATTGAAGAGAAAGATGAATGGGTAATTGATAGGGGTTGTTCACATCATATGACAAGTGATAAAAGTAAATTTGTGAGTATGGAGAGGTATGATGGTGGTATAGTGAGATTTGGAGATGTTAAAGCTTGTGTGATTGGTGGTAGAGGTTCTATATCTTTTAACAGTAAGCATAATATTGATGATGTCTTGTATGTTGAAGGTTTGAAGAATAATATTTTGAGTGTTGGACAAATGGTTGACAAAGGATACAATTTTCAATACAAGAATGGTAAATGCAAGATCCTTAATGCCTCTGGTATAGATATTGTATCAGGGACTAAGACTAAAGGTAATATCTTTCATTTGAATGCTAGTGAGAAAAGTTGTCTGATTGCTCAGATTTATGAAAGTTGGTTGTGGCATAGAAGGATGTGTCATGTTAATTTTTACTACATGATAAGGATAAGTTCTACTCAAGTTATTAGAGATTTACCTAAGATTGTGAAACCTGCTAATCCAGTATGTAAGGAATGTCAATTGGGAAAGCAAACAAGAACTACATTCAAGAGTACGTTATATTCATCTAAATGATTGTTAGATATTGTGCATACTAACTTATGTGGTCCTACTAGAGTAAAAAGTATGCATGGTGATAGATATTTCATGTTGCTAATTGATGATTATCCTAGGATGATGTGGATTACCTTTCTAAGGGAGAAATCAAAAGCACTCAATAAATTCAAGATTATCAAAGCTAGAGTGGAGATTGAGATAGGGTTGAAGATGAAGTGCCTAAAATCTAACAAAGGAGGAGAATTTACATCTGGGGAGTTTGATACATTATGTGAGAGAAATGGAATTAGAAGACAGTTATCTGCTCCTAGAACCCCTCAGCAGAATTGAGTTGTTGAAAGACATAATAGAACCATTTTGGATGCTGCCAAGACTATGCTAATAGAAGGAAATGTTGCACAAACCTTTTGGAGAGAAGTTGTTAGCACTTTTGTTTACACATTCAACCAGGTGCATATAAAAGGTGATTCTGGTAAGACTCCTTATGAGCTATGGTTTGGCCATGTTCCTATAGTTAGATATTTCAGAGTTTTTGGAAGTAAATGTTATATCAAGAGAGATGAGGATATAGGAAATTTTGATGCAAGATGTGATGAAGGAATCTTCTTGGGTTATTCTACTAATAGAAAGGCCTACCAATCTTACAATAAGAGGTTGAGTAAGATAGTAGAGGGTGCAAATGTGAAGGTTGATGAATGCCTTGGAAAGAAGATCAGAGCATGTGGATATGAGTCTGATGATCAAGATGTTATTTCAAATCCTGTACAGACTAAGATCTTAAAGCAGAATGATTTGATAGAGACAATTAATTCGGATATTGATGCTACTGGTGAAGAAGTGCAAGAACCCGATAATTGGAATAATTAGAAGACTCTGAGCTATGTAAGATTGAATCATTCAAAAAATTAGATTATTGGTGATAAGAATAAAGGTGTGATGACTAGGAGAAGGATTGTTGTTGCAGAGATATGCTTGATTTCAAATATTGTACCTAAAGATGTTATAGGAGCATGTAAAGATGAGAATTGGATAAAAGCAATGGAAGAAGAGCTAAATCAGATTGAGAAGAATAACACTTGGGAGCTTGTTTTGAGACCTAAATACAAGAATGTAATTGGGAGTAAATGGGTGTTCTGGAAAAAAACTAAATGACATCGGCGAAGTTGTTAGAAACAAAGAAAGACTGGTGTGTAAAGGTTATTCATAGATGGAAGAAATTAATTGTGAGGAGACTTTTTCTCCGGTAGATAGAATTGAAGTTGTTAGATTGCTTCTTACAAAAATTTCAAAGTATATCAAATGGATGTTAAGTCAGCCTTTCTGAATGGTGATTTGGAAGAGGAAGTCTACATTGAGTAACCATATGGATTTTTATTATCAGATGAAGGAGACATGGTATGCAAATTGAAGAAAGCACTATATGGACTGAAGCAAGTCCCTAGAGCCTGGTATGCTAGATTGGATAAATATTTGTTGAAGTTGGGATTATGTAAAGGTACTCCTAATAGTAATTTATACTTTAAGGTTGATAATGATAACATTTTTATTGTTGAATTCTTTGTTGATGATATCATTTTTGGAGGAGATTATGATTTGAGTATGAAATTTATTGATGATATGTAAAAGGAATTTGAGGTCTATCTATGATAGGTGGGATGTAATTCTTCTTAGGATTACAGATTACATAGACTAACAAAGGCATTTTTAATTCTCAATCTAAGTATGTGAAGGAATTGTTGAAAAAGTTTCGGTTAGATGATTCCAAACCTATTGGAACTCCTATGGTGTCTAGATGCAAGTTGTCTAAGAATGATGAATCTCAAAAAGCTAATCAGACTTTTTATAGATCTATGGTTTGTGGATTATTGTACTTAACTCAGACTAGACTGAACATTATGCATGTTGTTTGTCTTTGTGCTAGATTTCAAACTGATCCCTGTAAAGCGGAAAAATCACAATCGAACCCTAGTTGTTCTCCCCTCTTCCAACTCCGAGGAGAGAGAAGGGAGGTTCGCTAGGATTCGATGGTTTTTCACTTAGGGGAGAGACTTTACATTCAAAAGAGGGGTTGAAACTCATAAGATCCAATCCCACACAATGTAAGATTGGATGCTAAATGAATTTCAAGGGTTAGGAAAGCAAGGCTACCCTCTTTTGTAAAGAATGTTGTTAAGGAAATTAAGCTAAGCATGCATAGAAAGTGATAAAGATTCGCTTATAAACTGAGTTCGGATTATAGGATGAAGCTGCGGACCTGGAATTAGCAGTAAAATGTCGATACGGCGCTGTCCTGCAAATTTGAGCAAAAGTTGTCGGGACGATGGCGCCCAGCGCCACGGTCCTCCGAAAAATCCGCGAAACGAAGGGGGATCTATTCGTCTCTGCACAAGGATTCCAAATCTTCAATTTCAGCCGCGTACCTGCAACCTACACACAGAAAAGCGAAGATGATTGGGGGGTTAGGGATTGGGGGTTTGCCTTTAGGTCAAACCCCAGTTTTAGAATTAACCAAGAAATGAGCAAGAGCTGTAAATGTAAATGACTGTAAAACAAGTACTAATACCTTGTTCTAAGGATGTTTGTATCCTTATGTGCGAAGGTTTAGATGTTGTATGTTGTATGTTGTATGTTGTAGCATGTAGTATGTGATCTCCTCTTCAATGGTTGAATCCTTGTCTTGAATGCAACACTTAGCCTTGAATGGAGACTTGAAATGATCAATTGCTTGAAAGAATGCTTGAATGCTTGAATGCTTGAGTATAATTTCCATGCCTTGTACATATATCCTCTTCATGCCAAATGAGAGAGAAAAATGTAGTTTATATACTTGTCATTTAGGGCTGATAGACTGATTTTCCCGACCTTAGGCCGACCAGGAAATGTAATTTTCAAATTGCAAACAAAAAGACCCGAGCCCCTTAGGAGACCGAGCCCAAAATAGGACCCAGGGACCAGGGCACTGGGCACCTTGGTCCTGAAGGACCAGGGCACTGGGTGCTTTGGTCCCACCTCCCGGGACAGCAGGGTGCAAGGAGGTTCAGGCCAGGGTGCTTGAAAAATGTTGTTTTCAGTGTCGCGAGCAAGTTTTGGGGTCTCCATTCAGGTTGTGTGTTGCGTCGCCATCGTGAAGACCGAAATGCAATCGAAATTGCAAGTGTCGCAATTTTAGGATGCTATATTTAGCCCCCACTTTAGCGGGAGTATGTATGCTCATACTTCCGGTAAAGTACAAGGAAACAACATTGAAAGACTTTCACCACGTCAAGGAGGCAAGATACACCAAGCCCCCAGTGGACTAAGGATCTTACAACTTCGATTGACAAAGTAAAAGGGAAGATCGCGAGGAAGAACCATGACTATCAGTAGTAAGGTTCCCTCACTAAGAGTCATGCAAGAAAGATATCAAAAATTTTCAAGGCAAGGCTAAATTTGCCAAGAAATTTTCAAGTATCTTGAAAAGATATGAACGGGATGTATGCCCCCCTACGTTAAAGAGATCTCACATGCCTCACCGGGGGTGATTGTTTTAACGTAGTGATACACATAAGAAATGAGAAAGGAAAGGAGCACGTTATCGCAAGGATTTAGCCCCCAAGTGTGAGATAAGCCCAAGGATAATAGACACAAAACACAAAGCACAAGGTGACTTCGCTTTCCTTGGGGTCAGTATGCTGTATGATAATTCATGTATATATATCATATGTATGTATGCATAATTGTTCTTCATTCCCCAATCAAGGAAGGTCACCTAGAAGAAGGGAACACATGTGTCTTTTGAGTCAACATGAGAGAGATCGAGAGATCTCAATACTTTGCATCGTCCTCAAGTAGACAACACCAAGGACAAAAAATAGAAGAATGAAAATAACATATAGAAGAAGTAACAAAAGAGAGGAGGAGAGAATCTGCTATGCTAATGTAACTAGTCTAGCATGTCATCTACCCCCCGATCTTGCTGATCAATGTTTCGGGAAGGCAGGGAACACGCCAGAGGAGGAACATCCAACACAATAGATGGAGCTATCACAAGATCCAAACAAGGGCTATGTTCATGTTCCGAGCCACATTGTTTTTGTTTAGGAGCTAGCATAAGTGCTTTAGAAAATTTATTAGATAAATGGTTATCGACATCAACAAGTTCATATTCACTATCAGAAGCAAGAGGAGTAACATTTTCATCATGAACAACATTTTCATCCATATCATCATCAAGATTTATAAAAATAGGATCTTTAACTCGCACCGGATCAAGACCATCATGCATCTTATGTTTAGGAGATTTAGGCTCAATGTCCGGCTGAGGAGAAAATGGAATAATGCTTGTTGAAGGTGTTTTTGGAGATTTCAAAGTTTGAGCTCTAAGACGACGCTTTCGTCGGCGTTCACGTGCAGAATGATTTCGTCTAGTCTTAGTAGGAAGTGAAGAAGATTGAGGAGGAGGAATGTTCTCATCCTTATCACTTGGGTGTTTAGGTTGTGGTCTCTTAGGTTGGATAATAGGAGAAGAAGAAGGTCTCTTCTCTCTATAAAAGGAAGGAGGAGGAACTGCTCCATATAAAGGAGGAATTTTTGGTTTAGGAAGGAGACCAAGTCCATCATGACGAGGAGGTATAGGTCTACTTGTAGGAAGTTTATTAGACATAGACATAGTCACATCCATAGGGATGGGTTGGGAATCTTCTTGAGGAAAGACATTAGTTTTATCTTTCAAAGGAAGAACTTCCTTCTCAAGAATGATAGGAATGTCAAGTTTAGGTGTTCTAGGTTCACTTAGAGATAGGATCATATCTGTTTTCCACTTTTGATAAGATTTGAAAAGATGATCACTTCGCGGAGGAAGAGATTGGAATTGTTTAGGCCAAAAGTAATCAATAGGAACACTAGAGGTTCTTTCAGCTGGTTTAAAGAGACTATGATTGACAGTAACAACTTCACCATTATGGGGAAATTTCAAACACTTGTGAATAGGAGAAGCAATAGCTTTCATGGAAGATAGCCAAGGATAGCCAAGCTTCACACGAAATTGTTCGGAAGATGGAATAATAGCAAAGTTCACATCAAGAGATTTGTTATGGACCTCAATAGGCAATGTAATAGAACCAATTGCGGGAGAAGAAAATGCATCAAATAATTTCACAATCACATCTGTTTTGTCATAGATCACTTGATTCAATTGCAAAGTAAAAAGAAATTCTTCAGTAATAACATTAATCATGCACGAAGGATCAATAAGCACTCCACGACAAGGTGTATTCTTAACTTTTGCAACTATGTATAAAGGACCATCAGGTGCCCTAATGGTTTCACTGGAATCAAATGTGATGGAAGGTTCTTAAGGGATTTCTTGCTGCTCTACAAAGTTAATCACATTCGGAGTCATAGACACAAGACCATCAGATGAGAGAGAGGAATCATTAGCCTCAATTGCATTAGAGGTATGAGAAGGTAATGGATCAGTGAAAATCTGAAGATTTTGATTAGGAGGAGCTACAGATGTGTTGCCTTTATCATTCACTCCAGAAACAGAGATAGTATTGTTATCAATCAAATCTTGAATTTTACCCTTTAAAGAAAAACATTTTTCAGTATCATGCCCAGGCTGACGATGAAATTGACAAAAGGCTTTGTTATCAAAATAAGGTGAAGTAATCTTTGCAGGATCAATTTGTCTTATAGGAGGAAGAGTAAGCACATTTTGTTCCAATAACTTATTCATAATACTATGCAATGATTCATTCAAAGGAGTATACTTTCTTTCTCTCTTGAAAAATTTAGAAATAGGAGGCACACCTGATGCTGCATTCACATTGTTGTTGATGATGTTTTCATTGAATTTGATGGAATCTCTGTTCAGTTTAAACTTTCCAAATGGTTGTTGACTACTATCACCCTTATCACTCGGAGCCATAGGATGTGATTGTTCCATTTGACTCACAGTCAGTTGATAATTGTGAAGAGTGGCGCACAACTGTTGGAAAGAAGTAAACTCAGAAAACAGAAGTTTGTCTCGAATATCTTTTTGTAAATTAGAAATAAAGATTCTTTGAATATCATTGTCAGGCACTGGAAAAGAAATTTGAGCATACAAATGCTTATATCTACCAATGAAATCAGTCACTTTTTCTTTAACACCTTGTTTACAATGCATTAAATCAATCAAAGTAACTTTAGGACTTATATTGTTTTGAAATTGTTGAATGAAAGCATTTGCAAGTTGTTCGAAAGGAGTAATAGAATAAGAAGGCAACGAGCAATACCATTGTAGGGCTTTGTCTCTTAATGTTCTAGTAAACAGTTTTGCAAGCAACCTTTGGTCATAAGCAAAATTAGTACAAATTGTTTGAAAAGTCTTAACATGTGTTAGAGGATCTCCTTTACCATTATAAAGCTCAAAATGCTGGATTTCAACATGTTTAGGAGGGATAGCTCGAACAATGTCAAGAGAAAGTGGGCTCACAACATCAAATGTAGGCACACTAAACTTAGATTGATTCATAGAGGCAATTTGTTGCTGTAAAGAAGAGACAGTTTGTGCAAGATTGTTAATGGTCGCTTCAGTCGAAGAATTCATATTGGATGTGTTAGATTGAGATGGAGGTGTTATGTTATTGAAAGAAGGTAAAGAGTAAGGTGGTGGGACTCTATGATAATTAGTCATAGGAGATGATTGGATAGGAGGAATACTACAAGGAGGAATAGAATGGTTAAATGAATTGCCCCCTTGCGTCATGTTCATTTGTGAAGATGTAATAGGGACACTCATTGAAGGAATGAATGAAGAAGTCAGATTGAATGAAGGAAGAGGGTTAATTGAAGAAGAAGGGTTGCCCCCATGACTAGTAATCATGGGAGGAATGTCTTGTGTTGAAGTAGTCATTATGTTTGATGTAAAAGTAGGTATACTAGCAATAGGAATCGTCAAAGGAATAGAATGATTGACTTGTGTAGGAGGTTGTGTATAACCTAGGGTTTCGGCACAACTCTTCATAGGCATCACGTTCGAATTCACAATGTGTGAAATACCACGCAGAATATCAATTCCATTCTTATCACTTTGAAGCATATGTTTTAGACCCTCAATTAAAGGAAGAGCTTGACTATCAGGGTATTCTTGAGACATCCATTGTCGAAAATCGTCAAATTGGTTATCCAATTTTGAAAGTTCTTCTACAGAAACCTCATGGAGAGCTTCTTCATCATTAGGAGGATTAGAGGAATTACCCATGTCCTCGTTAAAAAGGCTATTCAAATTAGGTTCCATCTCCTCAGTAATTAAACCTCGGAAAGACTTAATTCTATGGCTTTGTCTAACGGGAATAGTGTAAGTAGGGCTTATTGTTGTAAAACTCATGCACTAGAAAGAGAGAGAAGATTTTGAATTTAGAGGTAGCAATTTTCAGTAAAATCAGCCAATCTTCTGGATTTAAGCTGTTAAATGCAATCACAACAGTCTCCCGAAATTTCGGAAAAAATGCTCGAGACCGTGGCGCCCGGAGTGCAACACGGTCCTTGCAACTTTTTTCAAAATTTGCAGGGATGAAAGGTATGATGATTTTAGAGCTAATCTGAAAAAATTGAGTGATTTTACGATCTGTAGATAGGCCAAATTAAAGTTGTAATCTCAAAATTGAACCCTACCAAGATTGTCGAAAAAATGCAAAATTTGAATAGAGAGGGAAACTGAAATTTTGAATTTTATGATTTTAGAGGGAATGTCAAAAGCAATGCAAATTTTGAAATTCAAAAATTGACTCAATTTCACGCAAAATTCAATTTTGAAAGCGGAAATCAAAGTTGTTGTAATTAAACACTTAATTTCAAAAGTCACAAAATACAAGAATTTGAATAAAGCACTGAAATTTCGAATGAATGCAAACACAATTTTCAGATTTATGATAATAAAAACGCAATTTTGACACAAAATTTTAATTTCAATGATTTTTGAATGATTAGAAGCCTTAGACCAAGCAATCACAAGACCAACTTTGATTGTAATTTTGAAAGTGTTATAATTGACAAAATCAGCCAAAATTCTGGATTTTAGCAGGAAAATACAGTAAGATCTCGCTCCCGAAATTTCAGAAAAAATGTCAGGGACGATGGCGCTCGAAGTGCAACACGGTCCTCGCAACTTTTTTCCAAATTTTCAGGGATGAAGGGTATTGTGATTTTATTGCAGAATCCAAAGTTACAGCTGATTTGGAGATGTTTTGATTGGTCAAATTGTCGGACAAAGGTTGAATTAAGAGGGTTTCAAAAATTAGGGTTTTGACATTTAACCACTTAATTTTCAGAATTAAAACACAAATATGAATTGAAAATTTGTAATAGAAGGGCAGATCTGAAACAGGCATTAACATTTAGACATTTCGCAAGTTCAATTACTAAAAAGAAAATTTAGGGTTTTTATGCAATCACCTCTAAAATTTTGCAAAAGATCAAACATGGAAATGTAATCAATTTTTTCAGATCTAAGCATGAAAAATCAGAAAGGATGTTCACGTCGGGTTCACCAAAATGTAAAGCGGAAAAATCGCGATCGAACCCTAGTTGTTCTCCCCTCTTCCAACTCCGAGGAGAGAGAAGGGAGGTTCACTAGGATTCGATGGTTTTTCACTTAGGGGAGAGACTTTACATTCAAAAGAGGGGTTGAAACTCATAAGATCCAATCCCACACAATGTAAGATTGGATGCTAAATGAATTTCAAGGGTTAGGAAAGCAAGGCTACCCTCTTTTGTAAAGAATGTTGTTAAGGAAATTAAGCTAAGCATGCATAGAAAGTGATAAAGATTCGCTTATAAACTGAGTTCAGATTATAGGATGAAGCTGCGGACCTGGAATTAGCAGTAAAATGTCGATACGGCGCTGTCCTGCAAATTTGAGCAAAAGTTGTCGGGACGATGGCACCCGGCACCACGGTCCTCCGAAAAATCCGCGAAACGAAGGGGGATCTGTTCGTCTCTGCACAAGGATTCCAGATCTTCAATTTCAGCCGCGTACCTGCAACCTACACACAAAAAAGCAAAGACGATTGGGGGGTTAGGGATTGGGGGTTTGCCTTTAGGTCAAACCCCAGTTTTGGAATTAACCAAGAAATGAGCAAGAGCTGTAAATGTAAATGACTGTAAAACAAGTACTAATACCTTGTTCTAAGGATGTTTGTATCCTTATGTGCGAAGGTTTAGATGTTGTATGTTGTATGTTGTATGTTGTAGCATGTAGTATGTGATCTCCTCTTCAATGGTTGAATCCTTGTCTTGAATGCAACACTTAGCCTTGAATGGAGACTTGAAATGATCAATTGCTTGAAAGAATGCTTGAATGCTTGAATGCTTGAGTATAATTTCCATGCCTTGTACATATATCCTCTTCATGCCAAATGAGAGAGAAAAATGTAGTTTATATACTTGTCATTTAGGGTTGATAGACTGATTTTCCCGACCTTAGGCCGACCAGGAAATGTAATTTCCAAATTGCAAACAAAAAGACCCAAGCCCCTTAGGAGACCGGGCCCAAAATAGGACCCAGGGACCAAGGCACTGGGCGCCCTGGTCCTGAAGGACTAGGGCACTGGGCGGTCTGGTCCCACCTCCCGGGATAGCAGGGTGCAAGGAGGTTCAGGCCAAGGTGCTTGAAAAATGCAGTTTTTAGTGTCGCGAGCAAGTTTTGGGGTCTCCATTCATGTTGCGTGTTGCGTCGCCATCGTGAAGACCGAAATGCAGTCGAAATTGCAAGTGTCACAATTTTAGGACGCTACAATCCGAAAGAGACTCATGTTACTGTTGTGAAGAGGATCTTTAGATACTTGAAGGGGACTGTTGACTATGGTTTATGGTATTTGAAGAATGATGATTTCCTGCTATGTGCCTATACTGATGCTAATTGGGCAGGTGATGTTGATGACTGAAAGAGCACTACCGACGCAACTTTTTTTTTTGGAAAGAAGTTGATTTTATAGTCTAGAAAGAAACAAGATGTTGTATCTATATCTACTATTGAAGCTTAATACATTGTTGCTACTAGAAAGTGTACTCAGGTAGTTTGGATGGACCAGATGTTGAAGAATATTAGAGTTGTTTATGATGAGCCTACTGTTATATATTGTGATAATTCAAGTGCTATCAATATTTCCAAGAATCCCATACTGCATTCTAAAACAAAGCATGTATCAATAAAGTATCATTTCTTGAGGGAGAAAGTTAGTGATGAAGAAGTCAGATTGGAATATGTATCTACAAAAGACCAGATTGTAGATATTTTCACTAAGCTTTTGCTTGTAGATATATTTGTCTATTTGAGAGACAAATTAGGGGTCTCTGCCCCTCCTGATGAGAACTACATGCATGGAGTTGCATCAATCCAATGGATTTCAAAGCCTTATTTTCTTATTCGGGTTGATGAGTTGGTGTTGTTACTCAGCTGGAGTAGTCAGTGTTATTGGAAACAATAATGAAGGAAAACTGAGGGGGGGGGGAGCTGAATCAGTTTTCACCAGAATAACAAACTTAACTTCAAAAGAAAATTTGATAAAATGTAGCAACAACAAAGATAATTAAATTGATAGCATAAAACACAACACCAAGATTTTGATGTGGAAAACTCGATTAAGGGAAAAACCACAATAGAAACCTACCCATAATAAGATGATACGTTGCAGTAGTATATGAAAATAATTAAAATGGGGCATGCACATGCATTCAGGCTCACTGCTCAAGATATAATAATACAAAAGGATATTACCCTTAGGGAAGGTTCACTACCTTACAAGGAAGCCTCACTGGCTTACAAAATATTTGGACAACAATTCGGAATCAAGTGAACTGAAAGAATAGCATATGCAAATGCTTGACGACAATTCTGGTTAAGCACATTTGTATTCTCTACAAAACTCCAATCTCTACTTATTCATAATGCCAAAAGATGTATTTTCTTGTTCGCACCTTTTCTAGTCTCTGATAATGCAGACACAACATCGATCACCAATTTACATGACTTTATCACCTATTTATACAATTCATCAACCTTGACTACAAGGTCGACCAAACCCTCAACTCACAATTACATCAAACGATACAACAATCGACCAACAAACCAATATAATTATATACATGATATAACATGGACCTAAATGAAATTCTCTAACACACAACACTACGGGAAATCACATCAAGGTCAACTGCAACATGCTACACTGTCAAGAATACCGCATAACACAAAGAATATCACCAGTTCAACAAAATCACCAAGAAAATGCACAAGGATCAATGTAGACCATCAAAATAAATAGGACACAAATAGGAAACACCAACAAGCTCGTTAGAATCATCTGTAACAATTGTACCAACACAACTTATCAAATCTTCATCGATCAACATCTGAAACTCAAGAACACTCAAACAGCAACAACTGTCACAAGGAAAGATAACTTACAAAGCACCAAATCATGATCCATTTGAAATGAAGATACATAAGAACATTCTAAACAATCTCCCAAAAACTCAACTCAAGATCTAGTCACACCGAAATATACCAAAGGAAATACTAAACTCTGCAAAGCACTAATTAGAAAAACCAAACTGTAAACCAGATCATATGATATGATCAATTGAACTTCTGGATCACTGAAACCAATACAAAAATATATAATGATACTAGAAATTATCCATACACCAAACCATGATCCCAATAAACCAATCTGCAACCACCAGAGCAATAAATCACATGAATATGTTGACATCAATGACAACAACATATCCTAGCAGCAACAATGTCCAACAATCTCTCCACTTGGCATTGATGGCAACATATGGATGTGAAAAACAATCATTACAAAGAAAGAAAGAATCTCCAACAAACTCCCCATAAGATCAAGAAGATAAAATAGTTTTCCACATTCTTTTCTCCCCCTTTGACATCAATGAAAAAGGTTCTCAAAATAAAAAATCAAACTCTCTCCCTTAAATAAATAAATCAGCTCAACTAAACCACAAACAAACTACTCCACCAGAGGAGCAACACAAACTCATCAATCTGGACAAGAAGATATGATTGTGAGGTTCACCAGATTGATGCAAATCAATGCATCTAGTACCCATCAAGAGGGGTGGATACCCCTAACTTGTCTCTCAAATAGACAAATGTTTCTGCAAGCAAAGGCTTAGTGAAAATATCAGCAATTTGTTCATTTATAGACACATACTCTAGCTTTACTTCCTCTTCACTGACTTTTTCTCTCAAGAAATGATACTTGATTGATACATGTTTGGTCTTCTAATATTTCATTGGGTATTTTGATATATTAATAGCACTAGAATTATCATTATATATAAAAGTAGGCTCATCATAGATAACTCTGATATCCTTCAACATTTGTTTCATCCAAACTACCTGAGTGTAGTTACTAGCAGCAACAATGTATTCAACTTCAATAGTAGATAGGGAAACTGAATCTTATTTCTTACTTTCCCATGAAACCAATTTCTTACCCAAAAAGAGTGCACCATCGAAGGTATTCTTCTGATCATCAACATCACCAGTCCAATCAGCATCAGTGTAAGCACATAACATGAAATCATCATTCCTCGGATACCACAAACCATAATCCATAGTTCCTTTCAAGTATTTGAATATCATGTTTGCAACAATAACATGACTCTCTTTCAGATTAGCTCGATATCTAGCAGCCATGCACACAACATGCATAATGCCAAGTCTAGTTTGAGTCAATTATAGTAGTCCACCAACCATAGATCTGTACAAGGTTTGATTAACTTTCAGAGATTCATCATTTTTAGATAATTTGTAGGGAGTCACCATAGGAGTCCCAACAGGTTTAGAATCTTCTAACCCAAACTTCTTCAACAATTCCTTTAAATATTTATCTTGAGATATTAAAATTCCTTTTCTAGTCTTGAAATTTGCAATCCTAAGAAAAATTTCATCTCTCCTATCATAGACATCTCAAATTCTTTTTGCATATCATCGAAAAAATTCATACTCAAGTTATTATCTCCTCCAATGATAATCTCATCAATAAAGCCTCCAACAATTAAGATGTTATCATTCTCAATCTTGAAATATAGATTACTATCAGTAATACCTTTATTAAATCCCAATTTCAACAAATACTTATCCAATCTACCATACCAGGTTCTAAGGGCTCATTTCACACCATAAAGATCTTTCTTCAGTTTCTATACCATGTCTCTGATAACTCAATGATGAAAAATAAGTACCAAACCAGTACTGAGAGTGGGGGGGGGGGGTGAATCAGTATAGTCACAAATTCTTTTCACAAACCGGTTTGACTGCAAACACTGCAAATGTCTGACAGACAGTAACCCCGGTCTGAAATAGAGTGCAATCAGTAAAGCTAAGAATGACTGTGATAAGCATTAACCGGTTAATCACTTAACTTTCCACTCAACTTAATACTACACTTCCATTTCACCCTTATGCATGAATAGGTAATCTATCATTAGAAATATAATAACAACTAGCTCAGCATGATTTACCTTTAGACACAAATCACTTAAATCATCACATGAAAAATACTACACATGACACACAGATTTTTCATGTGGAAACCCAACTAGGAAAAACCACGGTGGGGATGAATACCCACAAGCTACTTTTGAACTCTTTAGAAGTCCGCTCTGTTAGGAGCCTAGTCCAGTTAAAGACCGTTACAACAGGTTCTGCTAGGAACCGATCCTGTTAGGGATCACCCTGTTAAGGGATGGCTAAATACCTGGTTAAGGGTTAAACCCTTTTAGAGGTTACCTTGTTAGAGGATTTCAAGAACTCAATTAGTTTGAGTCACCCTGTTAAAGGATTTACAACAAGCTGATTAAAGCTACCAGGTTAAGGGATTTTCCAACTGTTGAAGTGGTTAAAGATCAATAGGTATTACAATGATATGATAATAGCACTCAATGCCTAATGCAGACCTGCTTAAGTTCCTTCCTTTTGCACATACACAATGCGGGAATCAATCCTCTTATCTCATCTGGTCTGGCAAGAATCACGTATCTCTGCACTTAGATACACACACACACCATTTGTCAACAACTTCAGAAAGAAACACAACATCGACCTTATAGGAAATAGATAGGTTGGTAGCATAAACCCTAAACCCTAAAACATTTAGGTTAAGTAATTCAAAGGGTTCAATCCTGACCATTGAACACATTGTATTGAATCTCAAGACATTCTCCATCATTCATTCTTCACCGCTTTCATGGCGGCTTGTAACCCATCACGCGTTCTCCACCATTTACAGAGACTTCGCATATTCTCAAGGTAGATAGGATCAATCTTCTTCATGCAAGATTCTTCATGCACTCAAGCTGATCTTCATTACAATTCAAACTCATCATACGATGTCATCGGTTGAATCACATAGGCTTGGAACACTTCAACTAGAAACCCTTAAGCTAAGACTACCAACCGGTTAGTCATATCATGTTAAGTCTTCATAGAGAACATTCCATATGCCAGTTCACATTTCATCATACCGGTTCTCTTGGACAAACATACCACTTCACCTATTGCTCAATATACTGATTTATACCACTATACCGGTTCACTTGGCCAACTGTTCAGCTTCAATATACCTATTCACTTCTTTGCAAATATATTGGTTCACGACATTGTACTGGTTCACTTTTCAGCATATTGTCGGTTCACTCTCCAGCATATTGACATCAATGACAACATACAATATCATCATGTCTTCATACCGATTCATATATGCCAATAATCTCCCCCTTTGGCATTGATGGCAATATACAAAGATATATGTCCACTTCATACCTTCTCTCCCAATACTGTAGATATCTTCTCTGCTTCACTTCTTCTCCCCCTTTGATAGCAATGCCAAAGTGGAGGCACAAACTTTCTTGTTCTGTTATGTTGCTCCTCCTGAGGAGTAGCATCTTTCAACACATCAATCTTGATAAATATTCAACACTGCCATACCTAACTGATGTGGAGCACATATTTTTAGTTCACCTCTTGAAGGGGAAGCACCCCTAATTCACCTCTCAAATAGGTAAATATATCCTTTGGTAGAGGCTTGGTGAATATGTCTGCTAACTGCTCCTTACTGGAAACATGTTTAAGCACAACCTCCTTGTTCTGAAACTTCTCCCTCAAGAAATGATACTTGAGCTCAAAGTGCTTGGTTCTTGCATGCAAAACCGGATTCTTGGAAATGTTAATTGCACTTGTATTGTCACAAAATATGCTTACCGATTCAGATACAGGAACTTTGAAGCCATTTAATACATGCTTCATCCAAATAGTCTGGGTCCAATTCATAAAAGTTGCAACATACTCTGCTTTTGCTGTAGATTGAGAGATACAACTCTACTTTTTACTCATCCATGACACCAGTCTACCACCAAAGAAGAATGCACCATCAGTTGTGCTCTTCCGGTCATCTACATTACCATCCCAATCAGCATCTATGAACACTTTCAGGTTGAAATCATTATTGTATGGATACCATAACCCATAGTCAATAGTTCCCTTCAAATATCTAAGAATTCGCTTGACTGCTACCAAGTGGGATTCTCTAGGGCTTTGTTGAAACCGAGCGGTAGTACCTAGTCCATGTGCAATGTCCAGTCTGCTATGCACTACATAATGCAACTTACCAATCATTGATCGGTAATCCTTCTCATTTACCACCACTGAGTCATCTTCTTTTGATATCTTACAACCGGTCACCATTGGTGTACCAACCGGTTTACTATCTTCCATGTCAAAAGTCTTCAACACCTCTTTGACATACTTGGACTGAGTAATAAAGATTCCATCTTTCATTTGTTGAATCTGTAGTCCAATGAAGAACTTAATCTCCCTTATGAGTGACATTTCAAACTCCTTTTTCATCTCATCAGCAAATTCATGACTCATCTTGTCATCACCTCCAAAGATGATGTCATCAACAAATACTTCAGAGATCAAAATTTGATCTCCTTCTGATTTCAAGTAGATATTGCTATCTTCACTTGTTCCTTCAAATCCAATCTTCACAAGATGGGAGTGCAAGCGTTTATACCATTGTCTAGGTGCCTACTTCAGTCCATACAAGGCTTTATGTAGCCTACACACCATGTCACTATCTTCTGATAGGGAAAACCCATCTAGTTGCTCTATATACACCTCATCTTCAAGTATTCCATTTAGGAATGCAGATTTTACATCCATTTGGTATACCTTGAATCCTTTAAAAGTTGCATATGCAACAAGCATACGAAATCCTTCCAATCTAGCTACTGGGGAAAAGGTTTCTCCATAGTCTTCTCCTTCTTCTTGAGCATATCCTTTACATACTAGTTTGCCTTTGTTCCTTACCACTGTGCCATCCTCATTTAGCTTGTTTCTGAAAACCCATTTGGTACCAATGACATTTTTATGCTCTGGTCTGGGTACCAAAGACCATGTACCATTCTTCTCTATTGGGTCAAGTTCCTCCTCCATTGCCTTCATCCATTCTTCATCTTTATGTGCCTCTTTGAATGATTTAGGTTCAAATTTAGAGATCATACATGAGCTTTCTCTAACCTTTCTTCTTGTAAGAATTCCTGCATCTTTGTCTCCTATGATCTGCTTTGGATCATGATTGAGTTTGACATACTTAGGTATGTTCTTAATAGATTCTTCTTGCTTTTCTTCTTCATCCTCATCTTCATCAGCATCAACATCCACTGGTGTAGGAACACAATTACTAGTACTTGGCTGATTAGCAACCGGTTCCCAGAAGGTTACTACCAGTTCATCTCTTACTTGCTTACTATCGGTTTCCTCTGGTTTTCCAAAATTTTCATCAACTATAACATTGATGCTTTCAACAATTCTCTGAGTCCTATTGTTGAAACATTTAAGAGCTTTGCTCTTAGTGGAATGTCCTAGGAATAGTCCTTCATCACATTTTGCATCGAACTTGCTCTGATGTTCACTCCTCTTGATATAACATCTGCTACCAAACATTCTAAAGTATCTTACCCCTGGTGTCTTACTAGTCCAATACTCATAAGGAGTCTTATCCTTTCCTTTCTTGATGAGAACTCGGTTCATTGTATAGACTATAGTGCTCACCACTTCTCTCCAAAAGGTGTGAGCAACTTTTCCTTGGATCAACATAGTTCTAGTTGTTTCAACCACAATCTAGTTGTTTCTCTCTTCTAAGCCATTCTGATGTGGAGTTTGGGGGCCAGACAGTTGCCTCTTGATGCCATTCTCTTCACAATATCTGTAGAATTCACTGGAAGTGAATTCCCTTCCTTGATCAGTTCTAAGGCATTTGATTCTTCTACCAATACTCTGAAAGCTTTGAGCTTTCCAAAGACTTTAGACTTGTCCTTGAAGAATGTGACCCACATCATTCTTGAGCAATCATCTGTAAGAATCATAAAATACCTATCTCCCTACACACTCTTAGTTTTCATAGGACCACACAAATTAGTATGCACAAGATCAAGTAAATTGTTTGTTGTGAAAAATTTACCTTTGAAAGTTGAGGAAGACATTTTCCCCAGTTGGCATTCTCTACACAAAGGAATTTCTTGTTTGCTCAGCACCAGCAATCCTCTGACTGCCTTGGTCTTATTGGCCTTCACAATGTTATCAAAGCTTACATGGCAGAGTCTCCTATGCCATATCCAGCTATCATCAAATTTAGCCATAAGGCATGTACTTACATTTGCATTCAGCTGAAATAAGTTACCTTTGGTCTGCATACCGATGGCCATCAATTCACCATTCTTTCCTTTGATTTTGCATGCTCCATTTTTGAATTCCAGAGTGAGTCCACTGTTATTCAGTTGGGCAACACTCAATAGATTGTGTTTGAGACCTTCCACCCAATACACATTGTCGGCACTTCTCTTTCCATTCAAAGAGATGGATCCTCTTCCTCTGACCATACATGGTGCATCATTACCAAAGCAAACCACACCACCATCATATTCTTCTAAAGATAGAAACTTGCTCTGGTCACTAGTCATATGATGAGAACAACCGCTGTTAATAATCCACTCATTGGAATTATCAAAGTGGGAGACAAGAGCCTTCTTGTCTGACACATCTTCCTTTACTGCAACAAATACAATATCTTCAATCTCTTCATCTTCGGATTCCTCATTTGTGACACCTTCATCAATTGCAACAAAATAGTTTCTCTAGTTTCCTCGTTTGAATTTCTTGAACCTCTCTGATTTGTCCTTGTTGTCACCATTAGGACACTTTATAGCAATATGTCCTATCCAATTACAAGAAAAACATTTCAAAGGGAGCTTACCTCTGTATTTACCAGTTCCTTTAGGAAGTTTCCTAGCAAGAAGAGCTTCAAATTCCATTAGGATCTCCTCATCATCCATTTCTCTGCTCTGTCTTGGTTCACCACTCGTGCATGCTTCTTTTCCTTTTCTAGATGGTACATCAGAAGCTCTAAAAGTTGATTTATGCTTTTGAACACTACCATCAAAACTATTTAGCTCATAGGTTGTCAACTTTGCAATGATGGAGTCTAGGGTTACCTTAGTCTTGTCTATTGATCTCAACTCCTGAATAGTAGCAACCTTATTGCATAGACCAGTAATAAGGATCTCAGAACTTTGCTTACCATAGTGGAACCTTCCATTTTACTACCTGCACTCTTGAAATCTCCAACAATAGTTTTGATCCTTATTCCATACTGTTGAATGGTCTCACCTTCAACCATCCACATATATTCAAATTTCCCTCTAAGGCTTTCTTCCTTAGCTTTTTTTACATGCTCATCACCACCATAGATATTCTCAAGAGTGTCCCATACTTATTTGGGATTATCTTTATCCTGGACATCAATAAACTCAATGTCAAATAAGCTACTGATTAGGGCTTCCATGACTTGCCCATTCTCCTGTATTTCTCTCTTTTGACCATCGGTGAGAGTACCGATAGGAATAACAAAAACATTCTCAACATAGCTCCAGTGTTGAGCACCCATGCTTCTGATGTAAATCTTCATTCTATCCTTCCAAACTTTGAAGTTATCTTTGTTGAACTTTGGACCTTGTCTCTTTCTCATTACAATAGGATCTTTCCCTCAAGCGGTTAAGCTTATAACACAGAGGACCTGAAGGATGCTCTGATACTAATTGATAGCTCAATGATGAACAATAAGTACCAAACCAATACTGAGAGGGGGGGGGGTGAATCAGTACAATCACAAATTCTTTTCACAAAGTGGTTTGACTGCAAACACTACAAATGTCTAATAGACAGTAACCCCATTCTGAAATAGAGTGCAACCGGTAAAGCTAAGAATGACTGTGATAAGCATTAACCGGTTAATCACTTAACTTTCCACTCAACTTAATACTACACTTCCATTTCATCCTTATGCATGAATAGGTAATCTATCATCAGAAATATAATAACAGCTAGCTCAACATGATTTACCTTCAGACACAAATCACTTAAATCATCACATGAAAAATACTACACATGACACACAAATTTTTCACGTGGAAACCCAACTGGGAAAAACCACAGTGGGGATGAATACCCACAAGCTGCTTTTGAACTCTTTAGAAGTCTGCTCTGTTAGGAGCCTAGTCTGGTTAAAGACTGTTACAATAGGTTCTACTAGGAACTGATCTTGTTAGGGATCACCCCATTAAGGGATGGCTAAATATCCGGTTAAGGGTTAAACCCTACTAGAGGTTACCTTGTTAGAGGATTTCAAGAACTCAATTAGTTTGAGTCACCCTATTAAAGGATTTACAACAAGATGATTAAAGCTACCCAGTTAAGGATTTTCCAACTGTTGAAGTGGTTAAAGATCAACAGGTATTACAATGATCTGATAATAGCACTCAATTCCTAATGCAGATCAGCTTAAGTTGCTTCCTTTTGTACACACGCAATGCAGGAATGAATCCTCTTATCTCATTTGGTCTGGCAAGAATCACGTATCTCTGCACTTAGATACACACACACCATTTGCCAACAACATCAGAATGAAACACAACATAAACCTTATAGTAAATAGATAGGTCGGTAGCATAAACCCTAAACCCTAAAACATTTAGGTTAAGTAATTCAAACGGTTCAATCTTGACCATTGAACACATTGCATTGAATCTCAAGACATTCTCCATCGTTCATTCTTCATTGCTTTCATGGTAGCTTGTAACCCATCACGCATTCTCCACCATTTACAGAGACTTTGCATATTCCTGAGGTAGATAGGATCAATCTTCTTCATGCAAGATCCTTCACGCACTTAAGCTGATCTTCATTACAATTGTAACTTATCATATGATGTCATCGGTTGAATCACATAGGCTTGGAACACTTCAACCGGAAACCCTTAAGCTAAGACTACCAACCGATTAGTCATATCATGTTAAGTCTTCATAGAGAACATTCCATATGCCGATTCACATTTTATCATACCGGTTCTCTTGGAAAAACATACCACTTCACCTATTTCTCAATATACTGGTTTATACCACTATACCAGTTCACTTTGCCAACTATTTAGCTTCAATATACCTGTTCACTTCTTTGCACATATATCGGTTCACCACATTGTACCAGTTCACTTTTCAATACATTGTCAGTTCACTCTCCAACATATTGACATCAATGACAACATATAATGTCATCATGTCTTCATACTAGTTCACATATGCCAATAGTCTCCATCATTGAATAATAAAAATCCATCAGGTTGCTCAATGTAGACTTCTTCCTCAAGTTCACCATTCAGAAAGGGTAAATTGACATCCATCTGATACCTTGAGATCTTTGTAAGTAGCATATGTAAGCAATATTCTAATAAATTCAACTCTAGCTGTTGGCATTCCAATTACAATGAGAGATTTTTGGCATTTCAATAAGGATATTGAGAAGGTTGTTGATGACTATGGATATAACTGATTAAGGATGATTACTGTCTTAATATTATTATTTTGACATTGATGTCAAGAAATTGATTTTCTAATTCAGTATGATGTTGCCATATCATAAGAAGTATGATTTGATGAGTATAAAGATGTTGGTAAAAGACATAGAAAGAATATGATGAATAAGGGGATAAGTTATTCAATGGGCAACTATTACTGAGTTAGACAATGATGAGATCATGATGTTTAGATTGTTTTGATATCCTACTTATGCTATTGTTTGAAAGGTTAATACTATACTATGTTACCGAGCAAAGAACCTAGTCGGTAAACCCTAAGGAACCTAGTTGGTAAACCCTAAGGTTATCACTATCAGTTAATGAAGGCAGAATGTCTACCAAGTGAAGTTTAGTATTTACCGAGTTACAACCGAGCTATAACAGAATGCATTAAATGTTTACATGTGATATTTAATGAAGAAAGCTGATGAGCTGGAGCGGATTAAATGATTGGTAAGTTGTGTATGAAGATTGTTAAAGAATCTATGGTAAAGAAAGATCGGCAGGAAGATCTACAACTCAGATTGAACCGCAATACCCTAACACAAGTTCCAAGGCAGGGTAAAATGTTTTCAGATCAAAGGATACATTGAACCTAGACAAGATTGAAGATCTAATGGCTATGATTAATCATGGGAAATGTGATCAAGGAGATTAAGCAGTTGGAAGATTGTTTATAAATAGGAAATTGTTGATAAACAATGCATGTGGGCAAGTGTATGCACAGGGATGCTACATAGTTTTTACTGAGCACATAAGCTTGAAGACCTATTTTGATAATAGAGTATAAAGCTCAGCAAAGGGACAAGATAAGTACTATGAATTGACTGTATTGAGGAAATAAGAATCTGCCTCAGCATTTTTAGATGTGAAGTTGTAGACATATTTTTATTAGTGTTATTATGAGAAGTAGCAGAAAATATCTTAACCGAGTGGACTTAAAAATCTTATTTGTAAAATCCTCTAGCAAGGTGATATTCTTATTGAGTGTTTGAAATCCTTTAACAAGGTCACTTCTAACAAGGTGAAGATCCTAATAGATCTAAGGGAAATCCCTTAACCGGGTCACATCTAGCAATGTGTTTGTAATCTTTAACAAGATTTGCTTTTAACCGAGCATACTCTAGAAGAGTATATTTCTTAGTGGGTCCAAAATCCCATAGTGATTTTTCCCTATTTGGGTTTCCACGTTAAATCTGGTGTTATATGTTTGTGATCTTATCTATTTATGGGTCTGCATGCATTACTGTTTTTCTGATAAGGTTATCGAGGTTGAATCTGTTGTTTTTATTGAAGATTAAGTTTGAATGATTCACCCCCCCTCTCATATTGTTAGCTTGGCATCTGTACTAATCATATTTAGTATCAGAACTATCAATTGGTATCGGAGCTTTGGACTCTGGAAGAAAAGTTTAAAGGCACTTGAGTTAAAGATCCAAAAGATGTATAAGAGGGATGCACCGAAAATGAATAAGTCAAGTTTCTCTACATTGCAGAAAAGGATGAAGCTACATCTATTAGGAATTGGAGAATATGTTGTCTATTATATGGAGAATGATTTCATCACACCGAGAACCTATGCATTGAGAATGGAAGAGATAAAGGCAAAGCAAGAACATATTCAAGCAATGATTGAAATAACATCTGCATTGACCGACTCAGAGTTTAATGATCTAGAAGGATGTACTGATGAAAAGGCAATGTGGACTAAGCTCATATTTGTGTATGGTGGAGATGAACATGTTCAAAGAGCAAAAGTGGATAGTCTAAGAGGACAACTTGAATCTATGAGGATGAATGAAGGTGAGAACATAACCCATTATAGTACAAGACTAAAGGAGATTGTAAATCAAATCAAAGGAGCAGGAGGAACTATTGAAGAAAAGGATGTAACAAGTAAGATGCTGAGAACCCTTCTACCTACTTATGCAATCCGAGTCTCTGCAATCAATGAATTGAAGTCTATACCCAATATGCCAGTTTCTTTAGATGCTACTATTGGTAAGCTACATGCATTTGAGTTAAGTAACTTTGATAATAGTGGGTCATCGGTAAATAAAGTTTAATCTGCATTCAGTTCTTTTCATATTGATGAAATTGATGATTACAATGATAGAAAGTATAATTACTCTGAAGGGAATCATAGTGGAGCAAGTGAAAGATTTCTCAAAAACATGGAGGAGGTACACAAACTGTATGAGGAAATCAGAAAGCAAGAAGAGTTTGAAGCACTATTAGCCAGAAGGCTACCGAGAGGAAAAGGTAAGTATAAAGGAAAGCTACCTTTAAAATGTTTCAATTGTGATAAGATAGGACATATGGCTTGTAATTGTCCTAACAAAGAATCTAGTGAAAAGAGAAATTACCGAGATGACAGACAAAAAGATAATCATTACAGAGGACACCGAGACTTCAGGAGAAGAGATAAAAAGACATGCCTAATAGTTGATGAGGAATCTAATGATGATAAATTAGATGAAACTGATACAGAAGAAGTTTTTTATGTGGCTATCAAAGATGGATTATATGAAGAAAGGTATGAAGAAAAAGCTTTAATATCTCATATAAATACTAATGATTCTTGGATCATAGATAGTGGTTGCTCACATCACATGACAGGTGATAAACACAAGTTTATTAAATTAGATGATTATGATGGAGGCTATATAAGATTTGGTAATGATGCACCATGTCTGGTAAGAGGTAAAGGATCCATAACACTTCTTGACAATGCTAAATGTAATGATGTTTATTGGGTTGAAGGTTTGAAATACAATTTGTTGAGTGTAGCACAGCTAAACAACACAAGTTACCGAATAGAGTTTGAAAAAGGAATTGTCAAATTTCATGACAAGCATGGAAAGTTAGCTGCTACCGGGACACAAACAAGAGGTAATACATTTCATCTTGACTCAACTCGGAATAAATGTCTATATGCAAGGATAGATGATACCTGGTTATGGCATAAAAGGTTTTGTCATGTTAATTTTGATAATCTGATCAAAATAAGTAAGAAGCACCGAGTAAGAGGTCTACCAAGTCTTGAAAAACCTGAGAATGCTATGTGCCGAGGATGCCAAATGGGTAAGATGACAAGATCAAGCTTTACAAGTAAGTCCTACACTTCTAAGGGGATTTTAGATCTTGTGCATACTGATCTTTGTGGTCCTATGAAAGTTCAGAGTTATTATGGTGATAAATATTTCATATTATTTGTGGATGATTACTCAAGGATGATGTCTGTAATGTTTTTAAAAGAAAAATCAGGATCTTTTCAAATGTTTAAATGGTACAAGGCTAGAGTTGAAAATGAAACAGGAAGACAACTGAAATGTCTCAAAACAGATAGAGGAGGAGAGTTTACTTCTGATGAGTTCAACTTATTTTGCAATGATCATGGTATAAAAAGACAAGTCTCTGCACTGAGAACTCCACAGCAGAATGGGATAGCTGAGAGAAGGAATAGATCTATTGTGGATTGTTCTAGAACCTTGATGATTGAAAAGAAAGTTCCACAAACATTTTGGAGAGCAGCAATAAGCATAATAGTTTACACCCTGAATCGAGTACAACTGAAGAAAGGAACTTTGAAGACACCTTATGAAATTTGGTATGACAAGAAACCTAATGTAAGTTATTTTAAAATCTTTGGGAGTAGATGTTATGTTCACAAAGATGATAGAAATGGTAAGTTTGATCAGAAAAGTGAAGAAGGAACATTTCTAGGTTATTCTTCTAGAAGCAAAGCATTTAAATGTCTGATCAAATCATCTAACAAAATAGTAGAAAGTACAAATGTGAAAATTGATGAATTTGCAGAAAGGAATGATGAAGGAAACTCCAAAGATCCTGAAGATTATGAAGGATTTATCTATGTTCAACCGAGAAGTCCTACCGAGAAGACTGCTGAAGAAAATGAAGAGAATATCCAGTTACCGAGTGATGAAGAAGATCATACAGAGCCTACCGAGCTTGTATTAGCCAAGTATGTCAGAAGGATTCATGCACCAAGTTAGACTATAGGAGATAAGAATGATCCAGTGATGACAAGGAACAAACTGAGACAGAACACGTCTAATATCTAAATTTGAACCAAGAATAGTGAAAGAGGCATTTAATAGTGAAGATTGGATAAATGCTATGATAGAAGAGATTGATAAAATCAAGAAGAATGACACATGGACACTGGTCCCAAGACCGAAGGACAAAAATGTAATCGATACAAAGTGGATCTTCATAAACAAGCTGAATGAAAAAGGTGAGGTCATTCTAAATAAAGCAAGACTAGTTTGCAAAGGTTATGCCCAAGAAGAAGGAATCGATTATGGTGAGACTTTTGCACCTGTGGCAAGACTTGAAGGAGTAAGAACATTGTTGGCATATGCTACTTACAAGAATTTCAAGGTATATCAAATGGATGTCAAATTTGCATTTCTGAATGGTATATTAGAAGAAGAAGTTTTCATTGAACAAGCTGAAGAATTTGTTGAAGGAGAAAATAATGATCAGGTATGTAAATTGAACAAAGCTTTATATGGTCTGAAATAAACACCTAGAGCATGGTATGAGAGATTGCACTCATATTTGATCAAAATTGGTTTTATAAGAACAAGTGAAAACAACAATATGTACATGAAGAATGATGAAAATGGAATACTGATCTCAGCCATATGTGTTGATGATATTATCTTTAGTGGAAATGACTCTCTATGCAAGAACTTTGGAAATAAAATGAGTAAAGAATTTGAGATGTCATTAATCGGTGAGATAAAATATTTTATAGGTTTGCAGATACTGCAAATGAAAGATGAGATTTTCATTACCCAATCCAAGTACATAAAGGAAATCTTGAAGAAATTTGGAATGGAGGATTCAAAACTAGTAAGTACTCCTATGACTACCAACTGTAAACTATCAAAGAATGATGAATCTGCATCTACTGATGAGACACTTTACCGATCTATGATTGGAAAGTTGCAATATGTTGTTCACAACAGGCTAGATATAGCTCATGCAATAGGTATTGTTGCAAGATTTTCTGCAGATCCTAAGGAAACACACATGATGGCAATCAAAAGAATTTTCAGATACTTAAAAGGGACTGAAGATTATGGCTTAGTATATTAGAAAGGAAATGTTTTTGATTTAAAAGTTTATACTAATGCTGATTGGGCACGCAACATTGATGATAGGAAAAGCACAAGTGGAGGAGCTTTCTTTTTAGGAGAAAGACTAGTGAGTTGGCTTAGCAAGAAACAAGGATGTGTTTCTCAGTCAACAACAAAAGCTGAATATGTTGCTGCAACACTGAATTGCACCAATATAGCATGGATCAAACAACTGTTGGAAGGTATAAATGAGCAAGTTACCGAGCCAGTAACTATATTCTGTGATAACACTAGTGCCATTAACATTTCAAAGAATCCTATTATGCACTCTAAGACAAAGCACATCTCTATCAAATATCATTATCTTAGAGAAGAAGTTCAAGAGAAGAAAGTGGTTTTGGAGTATGTTAGCACAAAGGAACAAATTGTAGACATCTTCACCAAGCCACCGCCAAAGGACACTTTTGAATATCTCAGAAGTCAGTTAGGGGTCCTACCCCTATCTACCATTCACTAACCGAGTTCGGTGAAAGCATCAATTCGATGACTCTACAGAATATCTTTTAGGAGGTTTTCTAAAGGTGTGTAGGAAACAATAAACAGGGAACAAGAATTGAAGACAAAATGCTCTTACTGAGACTGAATTGATACATAACAGCATGGAATTCACTTCCCAGAGGAAGAAATTATGATTTTAGTTCTTTTCATTTTTGGCATTGTTGTCAAAGGGGGAGAAGACTAATGTATGGGGGAGAAGTCTACTGACTGAAGGAGAAGACTACATTCCAGAACCGGGGAGAAGAATAATGACAGAGGGAGAGTATTTCAGAATTTCACAGCAATCTGAATCTGAATCAATCAAGTCAAATCAATTGGTTTTGCCATCAATGCCAAAGGGGGAGATTGTTGGCATTATAACAGAGAAGAAGAAGGTTGGCATTCCAATTACAATGAGAGATTGTTGGCATTTCAATAAGGATATTGAGAAGGTTGTTGATGACTATGGATATAACTGATTAAGGATGATTACTGTCTTAATATTATTATTTTGTCATTGATGTCAAGAAATTGATTTTCTAATTCAGTATGATGTTGCCATATCTTAAGAAGTATGATTTGATGAGTATAAAGATGTTGGTAAAAGACACAGAAAGAATCTGATGAATAAGGGGATAAGTTATTCAATGGGCAACTATTACCGAGTTAGACAATGATGAGATCATGATGTTTAGATTGTTTTGATATCCTACATATGCTATTGTTTGAAAGGTTAATACTATACTATGTTACCGAGCAAAGAACCTAGTCGGTAAACCCTAAGGTTATTGCTATCGGTTAATGAAGGCAGAATGTCTACCGAGTGAAGTTTAGTATTTACCGAGTTACAACCGAGCTATAACAGAATGCATCAAATGTTTACAAGTGATATTTAATGAAGGAAGCTGATGAGCTAGAGCGGATTAAATGATTGGTAAGCCGTGTATGAAGATTGTTAAAGAATCTATGGTAAAGAAAGATCGGCAAGAATATCTACAGCTCAGATTGAACCGCAATACCCTAACACAAGTTCCAAGGTGAAAATACAAGTTCCAAGGTGGGGTAAAACATTTTCATATCGAAGGATACATTTAACCTGGACAAGATTGAAGATCTGATGGCTATGATTGATCATGGGAAATGTGATCAAGGAGATTAAGCGGTTGGAAGATTATTTATAAATAGGAAACTGTTGATAAACAATGTATGCGGGCAAGTGTATGCACAGGGATGCTACATAGTGTTTACCGAGCACAGAAGCTTGAAGACATGTTTGATAACAGAGTATAAAGCCTAGCAGAGGGACAAGATAAGTCCTATGAATTGATTGTATTGAGCATATAAGAATCTGCCTCAGCATTTTTAGATGTGAAGTTGCAGACATATTTTTATTACTGTTATTATGAGAAGTAGCAGAAAATCTCTTAACCGAGTGGACTTAACAGTCTTATTTGTAAAATCCTCTAGCAAGGTGACATTCTTATTTAGTGTTTGAAATCCTTTAACAAGGTCACTTCTAACAAGGTGAAGATCCTAATAGATCTGAGGGAAATCCCTTAACCGGGTCACATCTAGCAATGTGTTTGTAATCTTTAACAGGATTTGCTTTTAACCGAGCATACTCTAGAAGAGTATGTTTCTTAGTGGGTCCAAAATCCCATAGTGGTTTTTCCCTATTTGGGTTTCCATGTTAAATCTGGTGTTATATGTTTGTGATCTTATCTATTTATGGGTCTGCTGCATTACTATTTTTCTAATAAGGTTACCAAGGTTGAATCTGTTGTTTTTATTGAAGATTAAGTTTGAATGATTCACCCCCCCTCTTATATTGTTAGCTTGGCATCTGTACTAATCATATTTAGTATCAGAACTATCACTAGCTACTGGAGAAAAAGTCTCCTCATAACCAATCCCTTCCTTTTGTGAATATGCTTTGTATACTAGTCTTGCTTTATTTATGACAACTTCACCGACTTCATTCAATTTGTTCCTTAATACCCATTTAGTACCAATCACATTCTTGTCTTTAGGTCTAGGTACAAGTTCACATGTGTTATTCTTTTCAATTTGATTTAATTCCTCTTCCATAGCCTTCATCCAATTTTAATCTTTGCAAGCCTCAACAACATCTTTACATTCAATTTTGGAAATCAAACATACCTCTTCAATAGCTAGCCTTCTTCTAGTCATCGTGCCTTCATTTTTTTCACCAATGATCTGATTTTTAGAATGATTCAATCTTACATACTGTAGCATCGTAAATTGTACGCACTTGCTAGGGTGGTACAATTTCACACCTAGTTTAGCACCCGCCTTGGCGCATTTTGCATTTTGCATTGCATTTCCCCTTTAGCACTTAATTAATTAAATTAATTAGGTCTAAGGTCCTATTTTATCATTTCCTACATCATAAAGTTGGGCCCTTTCATTAAAGTGTGACCTTTTCATTTTATTCCTCCTATACATCATTTAATCAAAAACCCTAATTAGGTCCTATTTTGAACTTGGGGGCTCGATTTCGGGGGTCAAAAGATCTCGAAATCACCTGTAACTTCGGGATTCTCTCTAAAATCATCATATCCAACGGCCCTGAAAATTTGGTGAAAAGTTGTCAGGACCATGGCGCCCGGAGTGCAACATGGTCCCGGACATTTTTCCTGAAATTTTAGGAGCGCGATCCAATCATAAAATAAAGCTTAACCCCAAGAAATTGGTGGGAGATTCAATATCTAAGTCGGCCTAAAGTTGGAATTAAGACCTAGGGTTTCATATATAAGAGCTCTCTTTCTTCATTTGAAAGGAGGAAGAATTTTGGTTTTCAGGACCTCATATGCAGTGAAAGAGCAGATCTTTGAAGACTTCAACAACATTCAACATCCTTCTATCAAGCATTTATCAATTTCATTCATCCATTTAGGGCTTGGAAGACATTGAAGAACAATAGGAGATTACTGACTGAAGATTGGCTTGTACTCCTCCCTTGAGGGTTGGGTATGATTTCATGTTGTTTTCATGTCTTTGAATAAGCTTCAATATATCACTTATTCATGCTTTAGATCACTTTGCATCTTGATTTAGAGCATTTACATTATCATTTACAAGCAATTAGGGTTTACTTTCTAGGTTGCTCTAGTTTGCTTTCTTGCATTTAAGGACCTTGCACACACACTAGGTCTGCACACACAATACATTTTACAATACAACTTGGCTATTCGTGGAGGTGGAAATCACCGAAGCAGGGGTTTGACTAAGGCAAAGCCCTATATAGCTGCCCAAAACACCTTTTCAGATATAAGTGCAGATTTCGGGATTCAGACGACGCCGCAAGTTGCAGATCCGAAAGAAGCAGACTGAGACAGAACAACACACCAAATTCCAGCCCAGAAAGCTAGGACAGGGGCGTGGGGCACCCTGGTCCTACCAGGATAGGGGCACTAGGCACCCTGGTCCCTGGGACAGGGGTGTTGGGTGCCCTGGTCCTCCTGACAGACAGCATTTTCAGCATTTTTGACAGCTTTTCCAGAGTGCAAAACAGCAGTTTCCGGAGCAGTTTCAGGGGCAGAATCAGGATAGTGGCACCCGCGCCCCTGTCCCGAACATTTTCATTCATATTTTAACACTAGGTACACATTTACATTCTTGTCTTGTCCTTGTGTTTACAACTTTCCATCATATAAGTTCAATTCTGTAATCTTGTTATTTGTTCATACTTGCACTTTGGGGTTATGGATTGAGCTTGCATCGTTCTATCTTTCAATTACAACAAAGGAATAGAAATCCTAATAGGTAGCCCGTGGCTCTCTCTTCCACAAAAAGAAGTAGCCAATTGTGTGATACCTCTAGGCTCTTTCATATTCCACAAGTGTGTGGTGGAAAGTGAGATTAGGGCCTGTTTGCTTAGTGTCACTTTTTCTCCCACACATTTTGGTGAACCCGACGTGAACTCCAATCTTCTCTAATTCTAATTTGTGTTTTCAAATTTTAGTGTTTATGCTATTTCAAATTCAAATTGGTATTTACAAGTTTCAATTTCTTGCAAGATTAAAAAATTTAGAGGAAATTTTTGCTAAAGTTGAACTTGTGGATAGCTTGACTAATTTCAAATCTGATTTAGGAACTCATTTGAATCATAAATTTCATTTTCTAAATCTACATTCTAAGTGCTTGCATTGGTTGAAAATTAAACATTTCCTTCTATTTTGTAAGAGGAAAATTGTTGTCATGATGCATTCATTTCATAGATGTGATAATGGGTTAGCTTCCCTTGTTTCAAATTTTCCTTCTCCTAAAGAACCTCCCCTCATCTATAACAACATTTTAGTGCCTAAAAGATTTGCTTCCAATCCCTTTGAGACTCTCCCATGCTCTAAGGATGAAGACTTTAAGAGTGATCTTGACAATTCTCCTAAAATGTGCCCTTCCTATTTAGCTATCCTAGAGGAAGAGAATAATATCATAAACACCTTTCTTAATGTTACTTCACCCTCCCTACATGATGCCTCTCTAAGTGAAAAGGTATTGATGGACATTGATTTATTTTCTCCTAAAGTTGGTCCTTCCAATGGGGGCATGTTAGTGCAACAAGAGGTTATGAACACTTCTTTCAAAGATCTCCTTCCTAAGCATGAATCTTTGGAGAAATATGTTCATGTTCCTCCTAAAAAACACTCCCTTCATGAGGATCCTTTTGTGCAAGAAGATGACATTATCCCTACATTTCCTAGTGATGGCATTTCCTTTTCCAACAAAATTCCCACTAGAGATGATGAATTAATGATAAATGCTTACCCTTCTCCTAAAGTTTGTCTTACCCATAAGCATCCCTTAGAGAAAGAAGATGAAATAATAAGCAATTTCCTTAATTCACTCTCCCCTAAAGATCATATTGAACATATTTTGAGGAAAGAGGATGAGTTTAACACATCTATTAATGCTCTCCCTTCTAAGGATGAGGAATTAATAAACAATGTTATCTCCTCTCCCGAAATTGACAATACTTCAAACATTCCTTTCAACAACTTCACTATTTGGGATGAACCATTGGAAGAAGGTGTAGATTATTCTCTACCCCATGAGAGAACCCTAGCCAAAGGGGATGAAATCAAGATTGAAAACTCCCTTGATAATTTCTCACCTTCCTTGAATCTTAATTATTCTCCCTCTAAAAATAAAGCATCTCCCTCTCCTCAATTTGGTTCTACTCATAAGGAAACCCTAGTTCAAAGCAAGATGGTTAACATTTCTTTCAGAGATCTCCCTCTCAAAAGTGAGACTTTAGAGAGTAATGTTGATCCTTCTCCTAGAGAGCTTATTCCCCATGTAGATCATTTGATGATAGAGGATGATATGACCTTTCCTCTTCCTACTAGAACATCAATGCCTACCCCTTGTCTCTCTCCTAAAATTGATTTAATCTGTGATAAGATTTTAGTGCAAGAGAAGACTATCAATAATTCTTCCAACACTTTTGTTCATTCCTCTAAACCATCCTCAATCAATTTGATACATGTGAATGAAACACCTAACAAACCTCTCTTCATTGTCCAAGGTGCTTGTCCTTCTCAAAATTCTCAACCTTTAAATAAGCCTATCTTAGTGGTTCAAGGTGGTTATGCTAATGATTCTTTTTGCACTCCTAAGAAACCGGTTATTACTGTGCAAGGAGGTTATTCCTCTAAGAGCCCTTATGAGTATGCTAAGCAACTAACTAGAGAGATTTATCATGCGGTTACCCATACTTATAACACAAGAAACAATAGGCAACCTAATCCTCCTCTAGTTATCCCAACTTCACTTCCTCCTTCCCAACCAATTCTTCCGCAAGCTCCACGTATTTCACAAGTTCTTGGTAAGGAATATGATCTCATAGAACAACTTAAAGCTACCCCTGCTAAGATATCCCTTTGGGATTTGATTCAAACTTCTTCCGCTCATCATGGAATTTTACAAGATGCCTTGAAAGATTTGAATGTTCCTCCACTGAATACATCTAGTAATATAGCATCTTTGGTTAACTCTGTGATGAATCCTAAAGCTCAAATTGTGTTTACCCAAGATGAGTTGCCTACTAGTGAAATTCAACATCAATATGATCCCTTGATGATTGTGGTTATCATAAATGACACTGCTATAAGACGAACACTAGTAGATAATGGCTCTGGCCTTAATGTGTGTAGCATTAATCTATTGCATAAGATGAATGTGGATACATCCCTTATTGAGCCTGACTCTCATCCCATTCAAGGCTTTGATAATGTGGCTAAGTCTTCATTAGGTATTATCACCTTACCCATCACAGTGGGACCTGTTACTTTGCCTACTCCTATCCATGTTATGTCGGGGAATCTAACATACAACTTGTTATTAGGGAGACCTTGGATTCACAGTATGCAAGCTGTCCCCTCTACATTGCATAGACAAGTTAAATTTATTTATAACAATAAGACATATACCTTGATAGGTGATACTAATCTTCAGGCTTGTTTGCAAACATCTACTTGCAAAGGGAGTTCTTCTAAATCTTCCTCTTCTAATGATGACTCTTTAAACAAGATACCTATGAACAAATCACTACCCTATGATAATCAAAATTCTTTGGATGAGTCTGGAGCTCCTGAAGAAGATTCTTCTCGACTTGAATCTACACATGAAAAGGCTTTTGATCCTGAGAAGGTTCTCGCAGAAGACGATTGGGGATCTCTTGACTTTAATCCCACCTTTGTAGGTGAGTATAGGGTTCCTCCTAGAGAGCTTAAAGTTAAAAAGAAGGAAGAAACTAGAGATCAATCAGTCTTACCTGAACCTATGAGTAATAATTTTGTGGCCGCTTCTCAAACTTCTTCTCCTCACACTTCTAATTCTGAAGAGTTTGATTCTTTGTCTTATGAAAAACCACCTTCTCTTTCTGAAATGGCTGATCGTTATGGTTGTGGTTTTCGCATTTTTGCTAAGCATGGGTATTATGGAAATGGTTGTGGTACTCATGAACAAGGGATAAAAGTTCCTCTAGAGACTAATTTTCACAATTATGCCTTTGGACTTGGCTATAATCCCTGCAAACACACTAAAGCATCTAAAGACCATCTCTTAATGTGAATGCTATATTTAGTAGTGATGATGATCTCACTTCAACTAAATCATCTTCTACTTCTATCAACTCTTATTCCTCTCATAAGGAAATCTTGGCAATGAACAAATCTCTTTATGAATCCCCTCAAATTTCTAAATCCACTTATGAATCTTTATCTCCTATTCATCATAAAGTCCTTTCCTCTAGGGATAAGGCTCTAATAAATTACACTCATCCCTCTTCTAAGATTTCTTGTGACTTTTCGTCTTCAATTTTTATCATTTTATACATGTTTTTGATCTCACTTATAGTTGAGCATTTAGCATGTCATATTCAAATACCTCATTCAATCTATCATGTCTTTAAATAACATTAATGGCTATTATGTTGCTCATCATTATGTGACATTGGTAGCTCATTTACTGGGGGCTCATTGTCATTCATGATGGTACAATTTCAAGTGCAATCATATTTTTTTGAAGCAACATAATAGCCTAATTTTCTTGTTCCTGTGGGGACAAGAGTGATTTCATACATCTCTTCTTTTGCTTATGTCCAAATCTCTCCCTAGAAGATTGTGTAAGTCCTTCTCATTGTCCTTATCCTTGGGAGGCAATGATCTTTCCTTATTTTTATCTAAGGATCCACTTTTTCCTATTTTGTGGATGGTGTGGACTTTATTACTTGATGTTATGCCTTGTATGCATTTTTTGTTGTTTGTTCAAGGGTTCTCTCTTACAAGAGGTGTAAGTCATTGACTACAACCTCTTTTGCACTTGGTAAAATACATCCATAATGAATTCACTCTCCCAATTGGGTTAAAAAGAGCATCATCCTTTATTAAGAATCACTTTCACCTCGCAAAAGAAGGAAGTATTGCATTCTTATTCTCTTCTTTGTCTTATTCTAGAAGATGTTATATTTGTCCTCTCGGAGATAGGTGTCTTTTTGTACAAAGATCTCTTCTCCTCTAAGGATCTCCTTTACACATATTACAAGATATCCCTTTTCAACTATCTTATCCTTGCTTGAAGAGTGCAAAACTCTCTTGCTTGGATCTATGACATTGTTGAATTTTTTTGGTATCTTCTTTTGTAATAAAGGTAGGTATCCTTGTTCTACTTTACTTATGACATAAACATTACACTTTTTGAGCAATGGGTCATTCTCGGAACTAGAGCACAGACTCTTAGAGCGAGATGTCATGCTTTTGTACTATACATATACAGGTTGTAGCATACTCGGGCATAGACTCCTATGAGGTGCTTCCAACCTCACTTACACACACATGCACGAGGTTGAGTGGAACTAGCGGCATAAGGCTAGACTTTCTCACTCTCCTCCCTTACATGGATCACCTAGACAGACTCTAGGGGCTAGTTTTCCATGTCCTTTTCCCATGGATCACCTAGACAAGATCTAGGGGTGAGAAGTCCATGTTTTCTCTCTCACTATTCTTCTCATGGATCACCAATGTGTGTATTCATGCTTTTCTCCTTTCTTTTCTTCTCTTTGCATTTTGTTTCCATTTACATCCTTCATCTTGTGTTAGAGAACTCTCAAATCCTCACACTCTTTGTTGCGTTGGAATTGAGATTTAGTCCTCTTTCTTACCAAATGATTCTCCATTAGTTTTTGATCTCATATCAAATCTTCTTGTGAGCATTTGTCATCAATATTCTTTAACAATTCGAAGTGGTAAACATGATACCCTGTTTCAACTCACTAAAATTAGCAAGCCGAAATAGGGGGGGGGGGCATATAGCTACCCTCGAATTTTCATCACCTTCCTTAATAAGCATTAGGTGATTTTGTGATCTAACGTGTGTTTTGTACGGTGTGGTTCCTAACTGTGTAGTGCAGATACCGTTGGGGGCTTCATTCGACAGACTTATGGATATATCCTTTTTCAAATAATGTTTACTTTTCTGTACTTTAGCTTGCATATGCACGTAGTGTTCATATGACCGCTAAAGTGGGGGCTAAATGTAGCGTCGTAAATTGTACGCACTTGCTAGGGTGGTACAATTTCACACCTAGTTTAGCAAGCGCCTTGGCGCATTTTGCATTTTGCATTGCATTTCCCCTTTATCACTTAATTAATTAAATTAATTAGGTCTAAGGTCCTATTTTATCATTTCCTACATCATAAAGTTGGGCCCTTTCATTAAAGTGTGCCCTTTTCATTTTATTCCTCCTATACATCATTTAATCAAAAACCCTAATTAGGTCCTATTTTGAACTTGGGGGTTTGATTTCGGGGGTCAAAAGATCTCGAAATCACCTGTAACTTAGGGATTCTCTCTAAAATCATCATATCCGATAGCCCTGAAAATTTGGTGAAAAGTTATCGGGACCATGGCGCCCGGAGTGCAACATGGTCCCGGACATTTTTCCCGAAATTTTAGGAGCGCGATCCAATCATAAAATAAAGCTTAACCCCAAGAAATTGGTAGGAGATTCAATCTCTAAGTCGGCCTAAAGTTGGAATTAAGACCTAGGGTTTCATATATAAGAGCTCTCTTTCTTCATTTGAAAGGAGGAAGAATTTTGGTTTTCAGGACCTCATATGCAGCGAAAGAGCAGATCTTTGAAGACTTCAACAACATTCAACATCCTTCTATCAAGAATTTATCAATTTCATTCATCCATTTAGGGCTTGGAAGACATTGAAGAACAATAGGAGATTACTGACTGAAGATTGGCTTGTACTCCTCCCTTGAGGGTTGGGTATGATTTCATGTTGTTTTCATGTCTTTGCATAAGCTTCAATATATCACTTATTCATGCTTTAGATCACTTTGCATCTTGATTTAGAGCATTTACATTATCATTTACAAGCAATTAGGGTTTACTTTCTAGGTTGCTCTAGTTTGCTTTCTTGCATTTAAGGACCTTGCACACACACTAGGTCTGCACACACAATACATTTTACAATACAACTTGGCTATTCGTGGAGGTGGAAATCACCGAAGCAGGGGTTTGACTAAGGCAAAACCCTATATAGCCGCTCAAAACACCTTTTCAGATATAAGTGCAGATTTCGGGATTCAGACGATGCCGCAAGCTGCAGATCCGAAAGAAGCAGACTGAGACAGAATAGCACACCAAATTCCAGCCCAGAAAGCTAGGACAGGGGCGTGGGGCGCCCTGGTCCTACCAGGACAGGGGCGCTGGGTGCCTTGGTCCCTGGGACAGGCGTGCTGGGCGCCCTGGTCCTCCTGACAGACAGCATTTTCAGTATTTTTGACAGCTTTTCCAGAGTGCAAAACAGCAGTTTCCAGAGCAGTTTCAGGGGCAGAATCAGGACAATGGTGCCCACGCCCCCGTCTCGAACATTTTCATTCATATTTTAACACCAGGTACACATTTACATTCTTGTCTTGTCCTTGTGTTTACAGCTTTCCATCATTTAAGTTCAATTATGTAATCTTGTTATTTGTTCATACTTGCACTTTGGGGTTAGGGATTGAACTTGCATCATTCTATCTTTCAATTACAACAAAGGAATAGAAATCCTAATAAGTAGTCCGTGGCTCTCTCTTCCACAAAAAGAAGTAGCCAATTGTGTGATACCTCTAGGCTCTTTCATATTCCACAAGTGTGTGGTGGAAAGTGAGATTAGGGCCTTATGATTATTTTGATTTACAAGTTCCTGCACCTCTTCACTAGGAACAACAATATTTGGGTTAACAATCTTTGCCAGATCTTTCTACTTCAATTATTTAGTCTGATCTAGTGTTAAAACAATATCTTGATCATCATCATATCTACATGTTTTGATTTCTTTTCCATAGTTCTCATCAACCTTCACATTTGCACTTTCCACTATCTTCCTTAGTCTCTTATTGTAGCAATTGTAGGCTTTTATCTTTGTTGAATATCCCAAGAAAATTCCTTCATCACTTCTTGCTTCAAAATTTCCTATATCTTCATCTCTCTTGATATAACACTTGCTTCCAAAGGTTCTGAAATATCTCACAGTAGGAACATGACCAAACCATATCTCATAAGGAGTCTTACCGGTATCACCTTTTATATGCACTCAATTGAATGTGTAAACAACAGTGCTAACAACTTCTCTCTAGTATATCTTCACAACATTCCCTTCAATTAGCATGGCCCTTGCAACATCCAAGATATATTTATTCTTCCTTTCAACAATTCCATTCTGTTGTGGGGTTCTAGGAAAAAATAATTGTCTTCTAATTCCATGCTTCTCATAGAATGAATCAAACTCATTGGAATAGAATTATCCTCCTTTGGCAGATCTTAGACACTCCAACTTCAGTCTTTTTTCAGTCTCAACCTTTGCTTTGAATATTTTGAATTTGACAAATGCTTTTGATTTTTCCCTCAAAAAGGCAACCCACATCATCCTAGAATAATCATTGTTTGTAATATGGATATGTTTCTTGGTTTTGTCATTGATGTCAGCACTTATCAACACTTATCCTTCTAGAGATCTTTGATTATGTTCACGGGCAAGTTCAATGACCTATGCATAGTCACCAGTATTTGGTTCACGGATAGGTTATATTGTTCACCAACACTGAGGATAGTTGGTTATCATTTGGAAATCACTTGGTTATGCCAAAGACATGGTTTGGACACTTGGTTTTGGAGATTTGATTATTGGTCTAATCGGGTTGACATATTTGCTATTACCGGAAAATTGGTCTAGGTTATGGACCACCATGGATTATCTATTCTAGATCAGCATGACACATTATGGAGATGGTTTAATCAATTAATATTATTGTTGAGCCGACATGATGCATCGCATCTTGACTTGTTGTAATTGATTTTTATTATAATATTCTTAGTGGGATGACCTACACATTTGGTCTTAGGTTTTGGTATATATATAAGATCTCAATTGTGATATTAACATGGTATGGGTATGGTATGTAATAAGGTATTGTAAGGTTATATTTGGCATATGTGAATATAAGCAGAGCTACTCATGGAGACATCATTTGAAGATTCAAGGAAGGTTTGAAGAAGACAATCAGAGCTTAACCGGTACTGAATCCAGCATAGAAGGTGTCACTTTGAGTAGTACATTATCATTGGATTTAATCATCCATTTTGTAGTCAGTGTGACTCCCATTCTATGATTGAGGAGTGAGCTCTAGGCAACTGGCCTTTCTGCATGTGCAGACTCTATTTGTAAACACATACTATCTGCAGTAGTATCATCTGATTGTGGGTAAGGTTTCCCACCATGTTTTTTCCCTTACAGGGTTTCCACATACAAATCTCTTTGTTATGTGTTTTGGATATTGTTTCTCTTTCTGTTTCATGCATTAAGTTTCATTGGTATTAATATTAACTGTTAATATTCTTACCAGCATCAAGTTTGGTTTACCGGTATTAAGTATCAAGTTTGGTTACGTTGTATTTAGGATAAAATTATTAAACAACTAATTCACCCCCCCCTCTCAATTGCCTCCAGGTCCTAATAATTGGTATCATAGCGCAATCCTCTTTTTATAGAAGTTTAACAACTTGACAATATTTTATGGCAACTATACAGTCTGAAACTTGATGTTACTAACTATGGTATATGGAAGATCAGAATGGAGACATGTATGAATTGCATTGGAAAAGACATATGGGATGTTACATAGAATGGTTATGTCAGTCCTACACTAGGTCAACCTAATCCACCTACATTGGCTAAGGATCAAGAGAATAATTGTAAAGCAAGAGAAGCACTTTTGAGTGCCTTGTCAGATCAACAAATCATGGGACTATCAGATCAATCTACTACTAAAGCTATTTAGGATAAGTTGGAGAAATTGAATGAAGGTGATACCACTATCAAAATTGCAAAACTGGAATGCTTCCGGGTTAGGTATGAAAATTTGAAAATGGAAGAAGATGAAAGAATTTTTGCTTTTATGGAAAGAGAATGAAATTGTTTTGGGAATACAATGTTGTGGAGGTTCCTTAAGTGAAGATGAAATTGTTTCTAAAGTTTTAAGAGCATTGCCACCGAAATACAAAATGGAAGTAACTGCTATTAATGAGTTGAGAACTATGCCTAATACATCAATATCTAGAGATACCTTGGTAGGAAAACTTTTAGCATTTGAACTTGAGGAGTTTGTTCATGTTGCTAAAATTAAGACAAATATGTCTTTCAAAGAATCATCATCTGCAACATCTTCATTATCAGCTAATAAATGTAATTGGAAAGCACTCTATGCAAGAGAACTTCAAGACATCAGAAGGGAAAACGAAGAACTTTACGAGCTTGAAGCATTATTTGCAAGAAAAATGCCTAAAGGTCCTATTGGAAGTAAGTATGAAGGTAAAGTACTTCTTAAATGTTATAACTATAATAAAATTGGTCATATGGCATCTAGATGTCTAGACAGACATACAAGATTGAGAGAAGAAGCTAAAAGAACATCTAAGCCTAACCTTGAATATCAGAGATACAAATTTAAGAAAAATAAAGACAAATCATGTAACTATGTTGATGAAGTAGTTACTGATGATTCTGATGAAGAACCAGGAGACAATGGATGGTATTTTGTTGCAATAACTAAAGATTAACCGACACCTACTATTCCACCAGTGGAACAAGCCCTGATAGCTAAAAATGAAGAAAAGGATGAATGGATTATAGATTCTGGATGTTCACATCACATGACTGGTGATAAAAGTAAATTCTTATCTTTTCAAGAATACAATGGAGGTCTAGTAAGACTTGGAGATGACAAAGAATCTTGGTATTTTGGTATGGTTTTGTCATTGATGTCAACACCTACTAACACTTATCAACTCTGGCACTTTGGAGAATCAACAACATTCACCGGCAAGCAAATGACTCATGCAAAGTCACTGGTATCTAGTACACCGGTAGGATATAATGATCACTGGCACTTGGAATGGCATGGAAAACACTTGGTTATGTAAAAGACATCATTTCAACACTTTGTCTTGGAGATTTGATTATTGGTATATTCATAATTACATATTTGTTGTTATTGGCAAATAGGTCTAGGTTATACACTGACAGGTTTATCTTTTCCAGATCAACATGACACGCTATGGAGATGATTTATTATTGTTGTAAATGCATTAAGCTAACATGTTGAATTGGTCATTGCATCGGGCATTAATTTATTTGTAAATTGATTTTATTATAATATCCTTTAGAGCCGACCTACTAAAATTGGTCCTAGGTTATGATATAAATGTAAGATCTTATTTGTAAGATTGAATGTGGAATACAAAGAAGAATTGTAAGAAAGTATATGCGAGAATAAGTAGAGCTATACACGTAGACATCATTTGAAGGTGAAGCAAGGTTTTTGTGAAAGCATATCAAAACTACACCAGTACTGAATCCAGCATATGAAGATGCTATTTTGAGTAGTACATTCTTATTGGATTTAACCATCCAATTGCAGTCAGTGTGACTCCTATTTTGTGTTTGAGCAGTGAGCTGTAGGCACTTGGCCTTTCTGCATGTACATACCCCATTTGTATACACTTACTATTTGCAGTAGTATCACCTGATTGTGGGTAAGGTTTCCTACCGTGTTTTTTCCCCTTACCAGGTTTCCACATACAAATATTGGTGTTAAGTGTTGTGGATAACTTGTCTTTTTGTTTCATGCATTAATCTTTACTGGTATTGCAATTATCTTTTTTAAAACTATCCACCAGTATAAAAGACCGGTTTACCGATATTAAGAAATAAGTTGGTTAAGTTGTTTTGGTTTGAATTTATTTGACAATTGATGCACCCCCCCCTCTCAGTTGTCTCCGGGACCTAACAATTGGTATCAGAGCCTAGTCCTCTTTTGTAAAAGTTTAACAACTTGAGGAGATCCAATGTCTACTAACTATTTCAGGAAGGATAGTCCTAAACTTGATGGAACCAATTATGGCATATGGAAGATTAGAATGGAGACACATTTAATTGCATTGGAAAGGACATGTAGGAAGTTACAAAGAATGGCTATACTACTCCTACTCTTGGTTAGCCTAATCCACCTACCTTGGGAAAATATCAAGAAAATATTTGCAAAGTAAGAGAAGTACTTTTGAGCACATCAATGGATCAACAAATCATGGGATTATCAAATAGGTCCACTGCTAAAGCTATTTGGGATCATTTGGAAACACTGAATGAAGGAGATTCCATAGTCAAAATTGCAAAGCTTGAAAGCTTCTAGGTCAAGTATGAAAATCTGAAAATGGAAGAAGATGAAAGGATTTCTGCTTTTATGGAAAGAGTTAATGAAATTGTTTTGGGTATTAAATGTTGTGGAGGAACCTTAAGTGAAGATGAAGTTGTTTAAAAAGTTTTAAGAGGATTTCCACCAGCATATAAAATGAAAGTCACTGCTATAAATGAGTTAAGAACAATGCCTAATACATCAATAACTAGAGATACATTGATTGGAAAACTTTCAGCCTTTGAAATTGAGGAATTTGGTCTTGTTGCTACTATAAAGACAGATTTAGCCTTTAAAGCATCAACATCATCTACATCATCATTTGACAAATATGATTGGAATTTTATGCAAGAGAACTTGAAGAGAGCAAGAGAACTTGAAGAGAGCAAGAAAGAAAATGAAGAACTTGAAGCACTATTTGCAAGGAAAATGCCTAAAGGTCTAGTTGGAAGTAAGTATGAAGGTAAAGCACCCTTTAAATGTTTTAACTATAATAAGATTGGTCACATGGCTTCAAGATGCCCTGATAGACATGCTAGACTAAGAGAAGAAGCTAGAAGAACATACAAGCCTAACCCTAAATATCAGAGATACATATTTAAGAAGAATAAAGACAAATCTTGTTATCTTGTTGATGAAGGAGTGGCTGATGATTTTGATGAGGATCTGATAGACAATGGATGGGTTTTTGTTGCTATAATAGAAGACCAACTAACACCTACCATTCAACTGGTAGAACAGGCCTTGGCAGCTAAAGTTGAAGTAAAGGATGAATGGATCATTGATTTGGGATGCTCACATCATATGATAGGAGATAAAAGTAAATTCTTGAACTTTCAAGAATATAATGGAGGTCTAGTGAGATTTGGAGATGATAAAGCTTGTCTGATCAAAGGTAAAGGTACAATATCTCTTGATGGAAAGAATAATACTAACAATGTTTACTATGTTGAAGGTTTAAATCATAATCTTTTTGTTAGGTCTCGGAGACAACTGAGAGGGGGGGTGAATCAGTTGTCTAATAAATTTAAACCAAAAACAATTTAACCAACTTAATGCTTAATACCGGTAAACCAGTTCAATATGTCGGGAGATAGTTTTAATAGTTAATTGCTATATCGGTAAGGATTAGTGCATGAAACATAAACACAAAGTTATCCACAACACTTAACACCAATATTTGTACATGGAAACCCTGTAAGGGGAAAAACCATGGTGGGAAACCTTACCCACAATCAGATGATACTACTACAGATAGTAAGTGTACATAAATGGGGTCTGCACATGCAGAAAGGCCAACTGCCTAGAGCTCATTGCTCAATCACAAAATGGGTGTCACACTGACTACAGTTGGATGGTTAAATCCAATAAGAACGTACTGCACAAAATAGCATCTTCATATGCTAGATTAAGTACCGGTGTAGTTTTGATTGTCTTCAAAAAACCTTCCTTCAATCTTCAAATGATGTTTGTGTGTATAGCTCTACTTATTTTCACATATACCTTCACACAATCCTTTTTCGCATTCCACATTTGATCTTACAAATAAGATTTTACATTTATACCATAACCTAAGACCAATTTTAGCAGGTTGGCTCTACAAGATATTACAATAAAAATATTTTACAAACAATATAATATCCAATGCAATAACCAATTGAACATGTCAGCTTAATGCATTTACAACAATAATTAATCATCTCCATAGCGTGCCATGTTGATCTGGAAAAGAAAAACCTATCGGTGTAACCCTAGACCTATTTTCCAGTAACAACAAATATGCAACTATGAATATACCAATGAACAAAACTCCAGGACAATATGTCCAAATGATGTCTTCGACATAATGATATGTTTTCCATATCATTCCAAGTGTTGGTGATCATTATATCTTACCGGTGTACTAGATACCGATGACTGTGCATGAGTCACTTGCTTGTTGGTGAATGTTGTTGATTCTCCAAAGTGCCAGAGTTGATAAGAGTTTAGTAGGTGTTGACATCAATGACAAGACCCTACCAAAATACCAACAATCTCCCCCTTCGGAATTGATGGCAACACAAGATGGAAAAACTATTAAAGTGCCAAAACAAAAATGCCAAGTACCAAAAACCAACAATCTCCAAAAAGATCATAAACAAAAATCAAAATACAGATACAGAGAGTAATAACCTCTCCTAAACAACAATCTCTACCCCTGGGAGCAACATGTGTTTTCCTTGTGTTTTTCAAAGTTTTTCCATACCAATCTCTCCCCCTTTGACATCAAATGCCAAAGTTACAATAAAACCAAGTTCATATACAAAATACCAATCAATTCAATATACCAACTACTTCCCCTGAGAAGTAGCTTCCCATCAAGGATCAGAATAAAAGATTTCTCTGTTAATTTTGTCGGTTGATGACAATCATCAATTGTCTAAGTCTCTACCAATGGTGGTATGACTCCAAGATGATCTCTGAGATATTCAAAAGTCTCCTTAGGTAAAGGTTTAGTGAAACTATCTACAATCTGTTCTTTAGTATTCACATAAACCAGTTTTATCTCGTTTGCTTCAACATTTTCCCTTAGAAAATTTAGTTTGATAGAAACATGTTTGGTTTTAGAATGTAATACTGGATTCTTAAATATATCAATTGCTTTAGTGTTATCACAATAGATAGTAATAGGTTCCTTGCATTTTACCTTTATGTCTTTCAACATTTGCTTAAGCTGTAGTACCTATGTACAGTTAGTTGCTGCTGCAACATATTCTGATTTTGCTATTGATAAAGATGTACAACTTTGTTTCTTACTCAACCAAGAAACTAGTATGTTTCCAAGAAAGAATGCTCCGTCGGTGGTGCTTTCTCTATCATCCACATCTGCTGCCCAATTTGCATCTGTGTATGCACATAATTCAAAGTTTTCATCTCTAGGATACCATAATCCAAGATTTATAGTGCCTTGTAAGTACCGAAAAATCCCTTTTACTACTGATTCATGATTTTCTCTAGGATTACTTTGAAATCTTGAAATAATACATACTGCATTCATAATATCAGGTCTGGTTTGTGTCAAATACAGTAAACCTCCTATCATAGATTTGTATCTAGTTGGATTAACAGGTTTAGATTCATCCCTTTGTGATAATTTGTCATTTATTGTCATATGTATGCTTACTGGTTTAGAGTTCTCCATCCCAAATTTCTTTAGTAACTCTTTTAAGTATTTGGATTTACTCAAGAATATACCTTTATCGGTCTGTAAAATCTGCAATCCTAAAAATAATTTTATTTCTCCAATCATAGACATTTCAAATTCTTGCTGCATTTTAATAGAAAATTCCTTACATAATCCATCTTCTCCTCCAAAGATTATATCATCAAAAAATGCTTCTATAATCAAGATGTCATCATTAGTTACTTTATAATATAAATTGTTGTCTGCATTTCCTTTAGTAAAACCAATCTTTAAAAGATACTTATCCAATCTTGCATACCAAGCTCTTGGAGGTTGTTTTAATCCATACAAAGTTTTTCTTAACCTACAAACCATATCATTGTCATCTATCAAAGTGTCAAAATAGAAATGCCAAGTACCAAAAACTAACAATCTCCAAAAAGATCATAAATAGAAATCAAAATACAGATACACAGAGTAATAACCTCTCCTAAACAACAATCTCTCCCCCTAGGAGCAACATGTGTTTTCCTTGTGTTTTTCAAATTTTTTCCATACCAATCTCTCCCCCTTTGACATCAAATGCCAAAGTTACAATAAAACCAAGTTCATATACAAAATACCAATCAATTCAATATACCAACTACTCCCCTTGAGAAGTAGCTTCCCATCAAAGACCAGAATAAAAGATTTCTCTGTTAATTCTGTTGATTGATAACAATCATCAACTGTCTAAGTCTCTACTGGTAGTGGTATGACTCCAAGCTGATCTCTGAGATATTCAAAAGTCTTCTTAGGTAAAGGTTTAGTGAAAATATCTACAATCTGTTCTTTAGTATTCACATAAACTAGCTTTATCTCCTTTGCTTCAACATTTTCCCTTAGAAAATTCAGTTTGATAGAAATATGTTTGGTTTTAGAATGTAATACCGGATTATTAGATATATCAATTGCTGCAGTGTTATCACAATAGATAGTAATAGGTTCCTTGCATTTTACCTTTATGTCTTTGAACATTTGCTTAAGCCATAGTACCTATGTACAGTTAGTTGCTGCTACAACATATTCTGATTCTACTGTTGATAAAGATGTACAACTTTATTTCTTACTGAACCAAGAAACTAGTTTGTTTACAAGAAAGAATGCTCTGCCGGTGGTGCTTTTTCTATCATCCACATCTGCTACCCAATTTGCATCTATGTATGCACATAATTCAAAGTTTTCATCTCTAGGATACCATAATCCAAGATTTATAGTGCCTTGTAAGTATCGGAAAATCCCTTTTACTGTCGATTCATGATTTTCTCTAGGATTACTTTGAAATATTGAAACAATACATATTGTATTCATAATATCAGGTCTGGTTTGTGTCAAATATAGTAACCCTCCTATCATAGATTTGTATCTAGTTGGATTAACAAGTGTAGATTCACCCCTTTGTGATAATTTGTCATTTGTTGTCATAGGTGTGATTACCGGTTTAGAGTTCTCCATCCCAAATTTCTTTAGTAACTCTTTTAAGTATTTGGATTGACTCAAGAATATACCTTAATCAGTCTATGAAATTTGCAATCCTAAACAAAATTTTATTTCTCCAATCATAGACATTTCAAATTCTTGCTGCATTTTAATAGAAAATTCCTTACATAATCCATCTTCTCCTCCAAATATTATATCATCAACAAATACTTCTATGTGATGGCTTAATTCATTTACAACAATAAACCAGACCTTTATGTCAGCTTAATGCATTTACAACAATAATTAATCATCTCCATAGTGTGCCATGTTGATCTGGAAAAGAAAAACCTGTCGGTGTAACCCTAGACCTATTTGCCGGTAACAACAAATATGCAACTATGAATATACCAATGAACAAAACTCCAGGACAAGATGTCCAAATGATGTCTTCAACATAACCATGTGTTTTCCATATCATTCCAAGTGTCGGTGATCATTATATCTTGTCGGTGTACCAGATACCGGTGATTGTGCATGAGTCACTTGCTTGCCGGTAAATGTTGCTAATTCTCCAAAGTGCCAGAGTTGATAAGAGTTTAGTAGGTGTTGACATCAATGAAAAAACCATACCAAAATACCAACACTTTTGAGTGTTGGTCAATTAGTTCTGAAAGGATTTCAGTTACAATTCAAAAATGGAAAATACAAAATCATGAATAGAACTAGTTTAGAAATTGCAACTAGTAATCAAACTAGAGGTAATATCTTTCATTTGAATAATAGTGAAAAGACATGTTTGAGTGCACATATTGATGAAAGTTGGCTATGGCATAAGAGACTCTATCATGTAAAGTTTGATTGCATGGTAAAAATCAGTACTACTAAGGCAGTTAGAGATTTACCTAAAATTGTCAAACCTCACAATATAGTATGTAAGGAATGTCAATTTGGAAAACAAGTTAGAGCCACCTTCAAAAGTATTCCAAAAAAATCCAATAATGCTCTTGACTTCATTCACATTGGTTTATGTGATATAGCTAGAACTAAAAGTTTACAAGGTGATAGATATTTTATGCTAATCATTGATGACTATTCTAGAATGTGTTGGGTTACTTTTCTTAGAGAAAAATTAGAAGCACTTGAGAAGTTCAAATTGTTCAAAGCAATGGTAGAAAATGAAACCAGTAAGAAAATCAAATGTCTAAGATTAGATCAAGGAGGAGAATTTACATCTAAAGAATTTAATGCATTCTATGAAGTGAATGGAATTAGAAGATAGCTATCAACACCTCAGACACCACAACAAAATAGAGTTGTTGAAAGAAAAAATAGAACTGTCTTGGATGTAGCTAGAAAAAGTATGTTATCAGAAGCAGACCTACCACATGTATATTGGAGAGAGGTAGTAAGTACATCGTTCTATACATTCAACAAAGTTCACATCAAAGGTGAAACTGATTGCAGAAAATTGTTGATAGTACAAATGTGAAGATTGATGAACAATTCAGAGGAACTTCAAGGTATATAGACTCTAAACCGGCAACATAAATTCTAACAAATGAACTTACACTGAATCCACCGGTACAAAATGAAGATCCAGTTACACCAGTATCATTTGAAAATTCCATAGTAATTAAGGAACAACAACAAACAAAGACACCTCGATATGTAAGACTGAATCATTCTGAAGATCAGATAATTGGAAACAAGTATAGATGAGTTATGACAAGAGGAAGACTGGCAAATGAAGAGGTATGTCTTAAATTGAACCATCATCAGTTAATGAGGCATGTGAAGATAAACATTGGACTAAAGCTATGGAAGAAGAATTAGAACAAATTGAGAAGAGTAACACTTGGACATTAGTTCCCTGGCCTAAAGATAAAAATGTAATTGGAACCAAATGGGTATTCAGAAACAAACTTAATGAAGATGGTAAGGTCATCATAAATAAAGCAAAACTAGTGTGTAAGGGATATTCCCAGAAAGAAGGAATTGATTATAATGAGACCTTTCCACCAGTAGCCAGAATTGAGGCAGTCAGATTATTTTTGGCTTTTGCAGCACATAAGAACTACAAAGTATATCAAATGGATATTAAATGTGCATTTTTGAATGGAGATCTTGAAGAAGAAGTTTACATTGAACAACCTGATGGATTTTCTTTGATAGATAACAAAGATATGGTTTGCAGGTTAAGGAAAGCTTTGTATGGATTGAAGCAAGATTGAAGAGCTTGATATGCCAGATTGGATAAGTATCTTTTGAAGATTGGTTTTTCTAAAGGCAATGCTAACAACAACTTATATTATAAAGTGACTAATGATGACATCTTGGTTATAGAAGTTTTTGTTGGTGATATAATCTTTAGAGGAGAAGATGGATTATATAAAGAATTTTCTATTGAAATGCAGCAAGAATTTGAAATGTCTATGATTGGAGAAATAAAATTCATTTTAGGATTGCAGATTTCATAGACTAACAAAGGTATATTCTTGAGTCAATCCAAGTACTTAAAGGAGTTACTAAAAAAATTGGGGATGGAGAACTCTAAACCGGTAAGCACACCTATGACTACAAGTCACAAACTATCACTAAGGGATGAATCTACACCTATTAATCCAACTAGGTACAAATCTATGATAGGAGGTTTACTGTATTTGACACAAATGAGCATGAATGCAGTATGTATTGTTTCAATATTTCAGAGTAATCCTAGAGAAAATCATGAATCAGCAGTAAAAAGGTTTATTCAGTAGTTACAAGGCACTACAAATCTTAGATTATGTTATCCTAGAGATGATAACTTTGAATTATGTGCATACATAGATGCAAATTGGGCAGGAGATGTGGATGATAAAAAAAGCACCGCCGGTGGAGCATTTTTTCTTGGAAACAGACTAGTTTCTTGGTTGAGTAAGAAACAAAGTTGTATACCACTGACCCTCCTAAAGACCCCCCCTGAAGGGGAACAAAAAAAATGAAACCAAGGAGTTTGAGATCAAAATAGGCAATACCTTTGAGGCTCTATAGTCATAGGTGAAGGAGAATGAAATCAATGAAGAGACACTTAAAGATGGTGAGATTGAGGATATCACTGACTTTCATCTAGAGGATCTTCATGAACCCATATCAAAGAAAGATGAACCCTATTTAGAGGAAGAGTTTCAAGAACAAGAAATAAAAATGGGAAGGAGTAACAAGTTTGGGTCACCGCAAGCAAACTTAAATGCCTTATTCTAGAATATAGAAGTTGATATGACCACTTCATCCTAGAAAAGAGAGGATCTATGGAGCAACATGCAAGATGAATCTAGAGTAGAACAACAAGAAGAAAACACAACAAGAAATGCAAAGAAAATTAAAACCAAGAAGGCAGGAGGTCCTAATGGAGTAAAAACCAGAACCCGATCTAAGGTTGATTTTTGGGCCTCAAGATCCCCACCGGGACGCAAAACTATGAAATGGCATAGGGACCAGAAGAGTAAGCAAAACATAGCTAATGGAAGGCAACTAACTATCAAGGAGTCCTGCCCTCAGGCTTCCAAATGAAAGTAATATCTTGGAACATCAGAGGCCTAAATGGTCTCAATAAATAGGATATATTAAGGAACCTTATTTGAGATCAAAATTTAGATATTATCCTAGTTTAGGAAACCAAAATGAGTAAAGAGAAAGTGGAGAAATTAAAGTTTTTCAAAAATGGAGGGGTCTATGGCAGTAGCTCGAATGGAGCCTTAGGAGGGGTTGCCATATTCTGGAATAAAAACACTACCTCTGGAGATATGATTGATGTGGATGGCAACATTTTATCCCTAAAAGCTAAAAGCATCTTTGATGGTAAGGAATTTGTTATCACTAATATCTATGCCCCTAACTCCAAATCTGCTAGAAGTAAATTCTAGAATAAAGTTCAGCATAAAAGGAAAAATTTCCCTCTGCACAGCTGGGCTGTGATGGGAGATTTCAATACTCCTCTACAAGACATAGAAAAATTTGGAGGTAGTCAAGCTCAACCAGATAGCAGATCTGACCTGATGGACTTTATTAATGACAATGATCTCATTGATTTGGATCTCAACGGGGCTTCCTACACTTGGTCTAACCGAAGAGATGGTGAAGATCTCATCGAGGTAAGACTTGATAGATCCCTTCTCTCTAATGATTGGATTCTTTCTCATAGATGCTCCCTTTCTACTATTAATAGAATTGGGTCAGATCATTATCCCATTTCTTTTGTTGCTGAGAACTCTAAGAATAATCAGAGATTCCCTTTTCGTTTCGAAAAGATGTGGACCTCCCACCCTAATCTTGAAAAATCTATTGCTGACTGGTGGAATCTTGATGTTAATGGAACTGCCATGTATAAAGTTGCCATAAAACTTTAAAACATCAAAACCAACATTAAGACCTGGAACAAGAAGGTCTTTGGTGATATCTTTGATTCAAAGAAAAAATTAAAGGAGGAATTGGACGAGATACAAAATTCAATCTAGAGAGAAGGCTACATAAAGTATTCCAAAGCCATGGAAGATGAGGTCCTAGTCAACTTCCACAACATTATTTATAGGGAAGAAATCTATTGGAGGCAGAGATCTAGGGCTATATGGCTGAAGGCAGGGGACAGAAACACTAAATTTTTCCACATGACTTCTCTAAAACATAAGGCTGCAAATAGAATCACAACACTGACTGTTGAAAATAGCACTCTGCTTAATAAGGATGAAATCAGGGATGAAGCTATCACATTCTTCAAGCAACTCCTTTCTAGTAACAAGGACATTGATCAGACCCATCAACTCAATTTGGTTAATATTATTCCTAAGATCATTAACCCTATTCAAAATAAGGCCCTTACTACAATCCTGTCTACTAGAGAAATCAAAAAAGCTATTTTCTCATTTCAAGGGGATAAAGCTCTGGGCCCTAACGGCTTCCCTATGTTCTTCTTCCAAGAATTCTAGCATATTGTGGGGGAGGACATAGTTAATGCGGTCAAAGAAATTTTTGGATCCCGAAGAATCCTTAAGGAACTTAATTCCACTTTTATAGCCTTAATCCCCAAAGTTGCTGGGGCAGATTCTATGGGAAAATTTAGGCCAATTAGCCTATGCAACTCTTTCTACAAAATTATATCCAAAGTTTTGACCACTAGAATTTTGGCGGTGCTTCCTTTCATCATATCGAAGGAGCAGAAAGACTTTGTTCCTGGTAGGCAGATCCTAGACTCAATCATTCTTATTCATGAGAACATTCATTCCCTCAGTGTTGCTAAAAAGAAGGTTTCTTGATAAAGCTGGATGTGGCAAAGGCTTATGTTAGAGTTGAGTGGGATGTTCTCTTTAAAATCATGGGGGCTTTTGGTTTTGATGATAAGGTTATCAAAATAATCAAAGAACTGATCACTACTCCTATGTTCTCTATTCTGGTTAATGGATCTCCAACAAATTTTTTTAAAACTTCAAGAGGGCTAAGACAAGGAGATCCCATATCTCCTATCCTTTTTACCATATTGGCTGAAAGTATGAGAAGATTGATTCATAAGTTGAAACAAAGCAAAACTATCAAAGGTCTTCAACCTTCCTCTGCTAATGTTTCTTGCACTCATCAATAGTTTGTTGATGACACTATCCTCATGGGATATTCTTCAGTAAAGGAGGTTGATGCCTTCAAAACAGCTCTAAACTCCTATGCCTTGACAACTAGTCAGCAAGTTAATTGGGACAAATCAGCTATGTACTTCCTCAATACTCCGGTCACTAGACAATAGAAAATTGCTAACATTATTGGGTGCAAAGTGGAAATGCTCCCTTCCACCTATCTGGGCCTTCCTTTAGGGTTAGCTCCCCCAAATTCCTTTTGGAATATGCTCAATGATAAAATTAATAAAAGACTTTCTGGATGGAAAGGTTCAATGTTATTTCAGGCTGGGAAAATGCAGCTCCTTCAAGCTACTCTTCAAAATCTCCCTGTTTATGCCCTCAGCCTGTTTGGTATTTCGGCTAAATTTGCTAAAGCTATGGAAAGAATCTAGAAGAGATTTTTATGGTCAGGAGTGGAAGAAAAAAAGAGAATACCTTTGGTTTCCTTGGACAAAGTGTGTAGACCAAAGAACAAAGGAGGGTTGGGGATTAAAGCTATAAAAACCTTTAACAAAGTTCTTGCTAAAAAATTATGGAGAGCCTATGACACTAAGAAAGATTGGAATCAAATTTGGTTTGACAAATACATTCAGAATCAAACTATCCAAGGGATCCTTAACTTTGAAGATATCCCTGTTGGATCCTTCATCTGGAATAGTATTACCAAATCCATAAAAGTGGCAAAAGCTGGGGCTGGATGGGTCCTTGGAAAAGGTGACAGAATAAGGTTTTGGGAAGACCCCTGGATGAAGAATGAAGCCCTTTATGATCAAAACAACAGTCAAATTATTGAAGAGTGTAAAAGGAGGTTTGGGATTATGGTATGTGACTATTGGAAGGAGAATAAGTGGGTTAGACTTGATGACCTCCATTCTGGATTTTCCTCTCTCCAGAAGGAGTTGTTGTCATTTTCCCCTAACAAAGGCTATGATGATGTTTTCCTCTGGAAAAGTGATCCTAAAGGTGAATTTATGGTTGCTTCTACCTATAAAAACACTTTCTCTCAAACCAACAATCCCATTTGGAGCAAAGTTTGGAACAACATTCTGATCCCTAAAATCAACATTTTCTTTTGGCTTGCTTCTCATAATAGCACCCTTACTCTTGACAATTTAATCCAAAGGGGTTTCAAATTCCCTAATAGATGTGAGCTTTGTCAGAAGGAGGGGGAATCAGTTGATCACCTATTTTTCCACTGCTCCTTCACTTGGGATATTTGGTGCAAAATGTGGGAAAAATGGAAAGTTAATTGGGTCATGAACAAGAGCATCAAGGATATCATCTGGCAATGGAATTTGTAGGATTTTGCCAAGATCAAGGGCACAATGAAAAGCATAAAAGAGAGACAATAGAATGACAAGAACAAAAATATATTCTAATCAATATGCAAATGATCAACTGGATTAACCAATATAATGAATATAGGCCTACTTATATAGGCAAGGCCATATGGATGTACGAGCACACAATTATGACATGTGGCTCAATGAGAAACAAGGGTAGGTAAGAAATACTAGGGGTAGGTAGGAGAAATAAAATAATATTCCACAAGAGGTGGATGACCCACTGAATGTGGAGTGTAATAGCAAAATAAGACCACAAAAGGTGGAATTTCTCTTACAAGCTCTATCCCTATGTGCACACTTCCCTAAGTGTCTCAAATCCAAACTACAAAGAGATGCATTATCCTAAGTTAACTTAAGTAAAGTGTAATAATATCCAAAATGAATATTTATTTACACCAACACCCCCCCTTAAGTGCAACTTAGGGGAATGAAGACTCAAGTCAACAATGCAAGATGGGTCCCAGCTACTAGGCCATGATAGGTACCCATGTACAATATGCAAATGCAAGAAAAACTATGCAATGCAATCTCTCACAAACGGAGAAAGGGAGAAAACCCAATGGGAAAAAAAACTCCCCCCCCAAAAGAGAGATGAAAGTACAAAACACTCTCAAAGAAGAAGGACAAAACCTCAAAGAGGAAAAAGTCCCCCCCATAAGAGAGGAAGGAGAAGTCAGCTGACCCCCACTAATGACACATCCCGCACCTCTAAGAGAGCTCGCAATTACTCAAAATTTCTCTTGGTGAAAGGTTTGGTGAATATGTCAGCAACCTGCTCCACTATAGGACAATACTAGAAATCAATGACCTGCTCCTGAATGAGCTCTCGGATATAGTGCATATGAATCTCGATGTGTTTGGTCCACTGGTGTTGGACTGGGTTCTTCAAGATTGCAATAGCACTCTGATTGTCATAATGTAAAACTGTCAGTCATGGAGTGGTGAATCCAAACTTTGTGAGAATCTCCTAAAGCCAAATGGTCTTAGTCACTATGTTAATAGCGCCTAGATACTCAGCCTCAATCAAAGAGAGAAATAGCATGTTTCTTCTTGCTCTGCCAACAAATGGGGCCCAAGCCAAGGTGAAAACTGTAACCGGAAGTAGACTTATGATCATCAAGATCACCAGCCCAATCAGAGTTTGCGTAACCAACCAAGCGAAGTCCCGTGCCTACTGCATAATGAATCCCATAGTGATGTGTACCCTGGATGTAATGAAGGATGCATTTGGCAGCTTTCCAATGAAGCTCATGTGGTTCCTGCATGAAGCGGGAAACCATGCCAACTGCAAAGGAAATATCAGGGCATGTATGGGTCAAGTAGATGTGACTAACCACAAGTTGATGATACAAAGTGGCATCAACTGGTGGAGAAGAACACTGAGCCTCAAGCTTGACTCCTGAAAGAAAGTGAGTCAAGGCAGGCTTACAATTAGCCATATGAAAGCGTGCAAGTAGATCAAGAGCATACTTGGGCTGCAATAGTGTAATCCTGGAAGGGGACTGTGAAATCTCTATCCTGAAAAAGTAGTGCAAAAGACCCAAGTCAGTCATAGCAAATCTATCATGCAAAGAAGATTTGACCTTGCTAATGATGGATGTAGTACTCCCTGTAATGATCAAGTCATCAACATAGAGCACAAGTATCAAGTGAGAGTCATCCTATTGCAAAATGTAGACATTTGGATCGGAATGACACTTGGTGAACCCTGTGGAGAGAAGAAAGGAATCCATCTTGGTGTACCAAGCCTTGGGGGCTTGCTTAAGGCCATAGAGAGATTTCCTTAGTTTGCAAACCAAGGAAGTATCCTGGATGAAACCCTGTGGCTACTCCATATAAATCTCCTCATCAAGATCACCATGAAGAAAAGCTCTTTTCACATCCATCTCATGTATAGCCCAACTATGAGCTGCAGCAATAGCAAGTGTCAAACGAATGGAGTTCATCTTGGCTATGGGTGCAAAGGTCTCAGTATAGTCAACACCTGCAACTTGAGAGAACCCTTTCGCAACAAGTCGAGCCTTATACTTATCCACACTACCATCCGCTGCAAACTTGGTCTAATAGATCCACTTACATCGAACCATCTTTCTCCCCTTAGGGAGATGGACTAAATCCCATGTGTTGTTCCTCATCAAGGAACTATACTATTCCTCCATAGCTTGGTCCAGCTTAGGAACCCCTGATGCTTCCCTAAATATCTATGGATCGGAAGTGGTAGCAATGAATGCATGTGGTAGATCCTGATGTTGTGATTGAGTTCTCCATGTACCTGAAGGATCCCCAACAAGAGAAACCATGGACTCAAGTGTCCGTTGAGCCCAACGAGGTCTAGGTGGAGGTGGAGAATGACGCTCCTCAACTGCAAGTGGACCCTGCAGAGGTGTAACCCTACGAGTCAGAGTTGAAGGAGTCTCATCATTTGAATCACTAACATCACTATCCACAATGGAGGAAGGTGGAGGAGGTAAAGAGGCTAAGCTAAGAGAGCTTTCCTCAAAGTGAACACTCCTCTCAATGAACACCTCATGTGTCTTAGGATCCATCAATCTATATGCCTTAACACCCTCAGGATATCCAACAAATATGCAAGGCCGACTCTGAGGTTCCAATGCCTTGCATTTCTGTGGAGGTATGCGAGCCCATGCTGGACACCCAAAGACTCTGAAATGTCTCACAATTAGTTTCCTACCAGCCCAAGCCTCAAAAGGAGTAATACCTTGCAAAGCTTTGTGAGGAACCCAATTCTAGATGTGTGTGGCATAACTGATAGCCTCTGCTCAAAAGGCAGGATCAAGAGAACGTGAATGTATCATACAACTAGCCATTTCTTTGAGAGTTCGATTCTTGCATTCTGCAACTCCGTTCTGCTGTGGAGTGTATGCGACAAAATGCTGAAGATCAATCCCCTCAAATGTACAAAAATCCTCAAGTCTTTTGTTCACATATTCCCTTCCATTATCTGTATGAAGAATCTTGACCACTTTCCTAGATTGCTTCTCCACATGAGTCCTGAAGTCCTAAAATCTGTCAAATACTTCACTCTTATGAATAAGAAAGTAGAACCAAGTGAAGCGAGAGTAGTCATCAATGAAGGTGAGGACATAGCGGGCCTTGCTAAATGAAGGTGCTAGAAATGGACCTGCTACATCGCTGTGAACAAGTTGAAGAACTTCCAAAGCTCTCCAAGCTTTCCCCTTATCAAACTTTTCCTCGGGATGCTTGCCCATGGAACAACCTGAACATACACCCTCTGAAAAATTGATTCAAGGTAGACCTGTGATCATGTCTTTAGTGCTGAGCTACTGAAGATAGCGGTAGTTGAGGTGACCAAACTGCTCATGCCATAGCTTACTTTCTGAATTTGAATGAGTAAGCAAGGCCCTAGAAGGTGGACTTGGCACAAAGTGGGAGAATGAATAAAGCCTTGAGTTGTCATTGACTTGTCCCATTGTTACCAAGGCATCATTATCAAGCTCCTTTATCACAACTGAATCTGGTGTAAACTCAACCTTTTTCCCATTTCCATAGTGAGTGATTTGGTAGATAGAGAGAAGGTTGGTAGACAAGTTAGGAACATAGAGAACATTCTCAAATGTTCCATCATCCATGTCAACTAAACCTTTCCCTTCAACTCTACTTGTGTATCATCACCTATGTAAATATGAGGTACCTCAGATGGCTCCAATGAAGAAAACTGCTCCTTTGTAGAACCCATGTGATATGAAGCACCCGAGTCAAGTATCCATTGATGTGAAGAACCTGTTGTAGCCACAAATGCTTGCCCTTTTCCCTTAGAATGTAAGAAAGAGGAAGGAGATGAATCCTTCTTTGTGTAGGCGGATGGCAAGTTGATGTTTTTTTTCTTAAGAAGATTAGTTAACTCATCAACTTGCTTTGTGTGGCATCGATTGTCATCATGACCATACTTCTTGCAATATGCACAAGTTGGTTTATCCTTCTTAGGTGGTGTCCCCTTCTTGGAAGAGGATGAAAAATCGCCTTGTGATGGAGAGGATGATTGTCCTTTTTCCTGTTGTGGCTTAGACTTGGATTGCTTCTTCTTCTTGTTCGAATCTTTGCCTTGACTTCATTGATTCCCTTGATTAGCCACCAAAGCCTTGGACTTTGAAGGCTTGAGAAGTCCCATGTTCAACAACTTAGATTGTTCCAATATCAACATTTCTATGAAAGCATCAAATGAAGGCATAACATAGGAGCTCCCTACTGTCAAACGATGAGTTTGGAAGCTAGACACAAATGTTGCATATTCTGGTGCAAGCTTGTCCAACAAGTTGAATATCAACTGAGCATCCTTTTTGTCAATTCCACAATCCTTAAGCTTTGCTCTTAGCTCATTTGCTTTGGTGACATAATCTTGGATTGTATCAAAACTCTTGGGATCCAAGTTGGTGAGCTCATTGTCAATCTTATAACCTCTGATTTCATCAACTTGACCATACAATTTCTGAAACATATCCCAAGCATCTTTGATTGTAGTACACTTTTCAACATGAAAGATGAGGTCATCTGATACATATTTACGCAAAGTTCCAAGAGCCATGCAATTCTTAGTGAGCCATTCTAATTGAGCATTAGGATCAACCTTAGGATCAAGTGGTGCTGCTATTGTTCCATATATGTAATGCGTGAGACCCTTTTCCATTAATTTACTCCATACTTTAATTTTCCATGATGCATAATTATGTGGAGTTAAAGGTGGAAATTTATGAGGACTCATTGCAACAAAAATGAAAGAGCACAAAGA